>NC_090938.1:709316968-709933378 GCF_040938575.1 Ambystoma mexicanum
AAATGCAAGCGCTTTGGCCTGTACCTTAGGCACATATTGTGGAACACCTCCAAACCTCCTGTGTGACAGTATTCTGTCAGTCCCCTCAAATCTCTTGATAGAGTTTTATCAAACAATCTTCTCAATGGCTTTGTGTGTCGGTGAAGATGGATTCAACCACTTCTTCTTCCGTGCCTCCACTGGGGACAAAGGGCCATGTTCACATTGGTGGAAATGTAGGTTTTCTGACCAGCGGTGTACGTTGGTACAGTGGTGCATCAGTGACTGTCATTTTTCAAGTAGTATTTCGACTGACCCTTCACAAGTTTTGGAGCTCCACCAAAGATGGTTGCTGATAGACTGGGACCACTCTGAAATACTTTCTAAACCTTTTTTTTTTTTCCCTGCAGCCGAGATTTTCTTATTGATTGATTTAGCAAAATGCCATACGTCAAATTAATGTTTAATATGTGGGAACTGCTCTCTCATTGTCTTGGCAATTGAAACGTGTTTGTCCGTGGCTATGAGGTCGATGTGCATTCCCCTCGATTGCAGATATTCCACTGATTTTATAAATCCTACTTTCTCCATGGCCACTGAGGATGTACATTGTGTTACCTGCACGACCACCAAACTCATTGTCTTACTATCCATGTCCTGAAAGTGGTAGGTACAGTACTTTGCAGAAAATCCAGGGCTGTCACACTGTCCATCACCGGCTAGCCTGAATCGTTTGCCTTCGAATGTACTTGCTAGAGACAATTGTTCAATTTTCCAAGCATCACTAATGGCCGGAAACAGATAATCATGTTGGTATTTGTAGTACTGCGTTTTTGAAATGAAATGGAGTCCCATAAACTGAAAGAAAGACTCTAACTTTCTAAAACTGGAGCCACTAAAAAGTGATGCAGCTGCACACAGTAGATTGCCTGCTGGCAGTTTCCCCAGCATCGGTTGTGCAGACCATGAGAACGTATGATGTAATCTACAGGCGGCATGTATTGTGACGTTACTGCCTTGTTTTTGACGAGTCACATGAATCAATGGCTTCCCACATACTTTCCCTCTGACGGAATGCCTACATTTCAGCATACTTATAATATCCATCAAACAACTGTCGAATACTATGTATTTGTCCTCTTTCATTAGACTGTCATCCTGCGTCAGTTGTTTCGGCCTGTGACGTTGAGGACATATCGCCACATTTGAAAGAAATATCGCTGCTATCAAGTTCTGATGCGTCGGTGAATGCTGCTGCTGGTTCATTCTCTGTCATTTCAACATCTGCTACTTCAACATTGATGGGAGAACACAACAATGTCGACAGCTTTTTTGGTGGCAATTTTTTGGCGGGTGTAGATTGTGTGAATTGATCTGCGACTACTTCAGAGCTATCTTCAATACATCCAGTATCATGTTGTTGCGGTGGTGCGGGCGTACTGTAGCAATGGTCCAATACAACTTTGCCGGATTCTCCGACACATTCATTTCATTTTCTGTACATTGGACATGAGCATCCCGAGTCTCAGCACGCAGCATCTGAATTAATAGTTCCTCCATAGTGTAAATGGTCTGGCAAGCAACATCTCTCATTCGCTTCACTGTCTGTCTATGTATAGTTCGTAGACCCACGGGTAACTAGAGGACAGATTGGAAAAGGGATGTTCAGTTTAAACACAAGATAAAGTATAGTACAATTGACTTGATAAAAACATAAAATAGTCCCAGCACAAAAAAAATTCTAAAGTTATGAACTGTTTGTAACTAACCTTATTTTGGTTTCTTTTCTTTGCAACTATTTTTGACTCGACCTTCAACATCTGCACGCTGTTGCTCCGATACGTATCCGCATGTCTCCCCTTCCTCTTGCGCTGCAACGACCATATTTTCTGTATCCGCATAGACAGCACGGAATGAGGCTCCATCGACTCCCTGAAACATAGTATTTTCATTACTGTGTATCAAAATATTGTTAGCATAAAACACACGTGAGGACGAACACACATGTACATCTCAATAGCCAAACACGATTTAAACATTGTGTGGAACAATCAAACGACAAGTATTCGAGCTCTAATGACCTAGTTCGATGGAGCTGTCAGTTTCTATACCTCTGGCTCTGCATGGACTGCCACAAATGATTGTATTGAAGAGGAGGCAACAGCAGCTCCCTGAAACACAGTACTTGCGTTAGTACGGTTTTCAATATTGTAAACATAACACACACTTGGGGTCGACGGCACAGGTATATCTAAAGAGGTAACCACAAATGTTGCATTGTCTAAAAGAATCAAGGAATATTTAAATATGATCAGATTTAATCGACTTATTTCTCATATTTCTTTACATCTGCATCATCTAAATGGGATCTTTTGATTGAAGTGGAAGCTCCATCGTCTCCCTGAAACACAGTACTTGCGTTAATAGGGAAGAAAGTATAGCAAATGGAATCAAGTTATATGATCACGCTCGATGGAGCTGTTAGTATCCATACCTCGTGCTGCTGAAGAATAACTAGGGCTGTTGTCAATGTGGTTCGCACTTCCGAAAGCTGTTGAGCCGATTCGTATCCGCATGGTCCCGTTTCCACCGGAATTACTTGAATGTCAGGCTCTGCATCAAGTGCGTGGGTTGACGATTCAACAACTGCCTGAAACATAGTATTTGCATTAGTAAGGATTACAATATTGAAAACACAACACACGCTTGGGGTCGACCGCACAGGTACATATCAACGGCTAACCACGAATGAAACATGGTGTAGAACAATCAAACGACAAGTGTTCCAGTCCTGATGATCACGGTCGATGGTGCCGTCAGTATCCATACCTCGTGCTGCTGTCAATGTGGTGGACGCTTCAGCATCTCCCTGAAAGACAGAACTTGCATTAGTATGGATAACACTAATTATAACTGAAAACAAACACCAGGGGATGACAACTAAGGTGTATATCAATTGGAAAGCACTAACCAAATAATTGGTAAAATAATCACACGATACATACAAACTATTACTTGACATGCATAAAACAAGTCTGTAGCGGAATAGCCAGGTATGATTACCTGATACGCGCTAGAAGTGGTTGATAACTGCGAGAACGTGACGGAAGGAGAATGTTCTTGAAATGCCAATATTTAAAATTGCCATGTAAGGAGACAGAATACTTGAGTAATGCGTAATATAGCACAGTTGCCTGTGCCCATATATAGATTTCGTTTGTGGGTTATGAAATCTAAAAATAATATATTGATAAATGTAAGTATTGAAAAAGCTATACTTATATCAATGTCGAAAGTATTACAAATTGGAAACAACACCTAAAATATCAATGAATCCATTCGGCTACCTATCCACTACCGCAAGGCCTAAAGCTAAAAACGGACACTTGACTCACCAGTGGCGGTTTGTGGATGAATAGAGTGGGAATAGCGTTTGCGAGCAATTTTCGTGTCGATCGCCTTTTATTCTTCTTTGTTACCCAAGATGTGGTGTACATGTTCGAGGGAAAGTGCCGGCTGCAGATGCGGTATCGATCACCCCTCTTGTCCTCAAAGACTTGTTGTACTCTGCTTTCCAGCTCATCCAGTGGATATCCGCAATGTCTAACCCATTCTCTTATTTGATCAACAGTTTTCGGGAATACATGCATTGTAGTGCCTTAAGATTTAGCATGGATCTTCGAAGGGCAACCGCTAATCGAACAGGCAGGCATTGTTGAAAATTCTGAAAATTAAATATCAAGATTATTATAAAACCTTGATGAATAAAAATGTCATAAAGTAAATGAACCATACCAGGCTCAATGCAAGGTTTGTTATGGTCGCCGGAACTATACCAGTTCATCATGTGCGGCTTAATATTTGCATAAGTTACAGACATTTTTCAAATTATTTGACTAAACATGTGACTCGTCCCTTGGATGTTCTGTCTTGCACGAAAAGGAAACATGCTTACATTATAGACTGGACCCCCGAAGGATGCCATTCGATGACAAATGACACAGATGAAAATAAATAGATCTATTGATAGCATAACAATTGAAACTCAAGTCAATAGCAATGAGACCAATGACCACAGCTCTAGTGGGTACTGTAATAGCAAATAGATTGAAATGTAACAATGACCGAAATATGACTAGGATACATGGCCTTATCTTGACCAACAAACAGTTGGATTCAGCAGGCCGAGCAGTATGTTGCAGGAGAACAGGTAGATGGCCACAGGTAGCACACTGACGAGTTTGCTCAAAGCGGTCACAGATAGCACGGCGACGAGCAGATTAGCATAGATCTCAGTGCTTCTCAGGTAGAAGGGTCAGGAGTTGACTTGCAAAGCACAAAGATGTTCTCATGAGACATATCAAGTGGTTTATAAAGTATTAGAAACAGGGGTGTGTTTGTGAATGAATGACGTGTGCATGTCGTGGTATTATGTTTATTGCAGGGGTGCGGCCTGCCTTGGGGAAGGCCTGCCTGGAGACACGGGGTCTGAGGAGGCCATATGAGCGATGGCCCTGGGCGTGGGATACCTTTTGAAGTGTACATGCTGTTTGGCACCTAGGCAGTTTGCGCCCGTGACAGCCCCCCATGCCAGCGCTCATCCCCGGGTGTGAACCACCTTTGATAGAGGGGGTGGGATGTATTGGCCTGGGGCGTGCAGGCAAGTGTGTGGGAGCGAGGGGCCATCAGGCCCCTCTCATCCTTTACTTCTCAGTAGAAACTCGTACCAAGTGCCTCCAGTAGTGGGTTCGCCCCTTGCCCTTATGCAATGTTAACTTTGGATGACATTCACGTAGATGGGAACACTGAGCAGGACACGGGGCATCCATCTTTCCACTCCATCTTGGTGACCAGGCCTCACTGCGATAGTTCAGCGCGCAGAGCACATGGCCCACACCCTGGTTCCCACTCTGACTGGAAAACTCCAGAGGTATTTGCAACGGCTAATTAATGTAACACATCACTCTCTGAGATCACGGTCCAGCATGTGAACCGGCCTGAACCAAGCACATAGCTCGTTCCTCTCCACAAACGTGTCCTTGCCCACGCACCCTCGCCAGTGGAAACTTACTGCCATTCTGACCCTGTGTCCCTGCAAGGTATTCTCTTCATGTGCCAGACCACTGACCTAACATTAGACCACTACTGCAGTATATTGTTGCCTATCAATAACAAATGCCACATACCGGAGATTCTTGTGAGCACAGACCCACACATCAAACAGTGTATTATAGTGGTCAAGACCCTTGACCTAAGGCCTGTATAATCCAATGTTAATTGATAGTATAGATATGTGTGTGACTTTTATAGAGACATAACCGACTGAAAGCCTTTGAACAAGTGTTATTTAGTGCATGCATTATTGATAATATATTATGTTATCTTAGATAGTGACCACCCCGCTTCACAGCGACCTGAACTTCACCCATTCCGAGCACAGATGTCTGACGTCCATCCTTGAATGGAGACACACTTGATTCCTTTACAAAATCGAAACAACCGTTGTTACAAAATAAAACACCACATATATTTTATCTTATTTTGATGACACACAAATACAAGACTTTAAACATTCTAGAGTTCAGGTTGCAGCACAGCGAGAGAAAATCCCCTGTACTGACCGCTGTCACTCGGGAACGTTTCTCTTATGGCACAGGCGGGTATCACTTTCTGAACGCGGTGTCCAAGCCTCCCGTGAAGCCACCATGTAAAGGAACGATAGGCCACCAGCCTGTACCACCTATGTAAAGGAATTAAACTGTTTTTAAATGACCAAGATAAGTTTAATAAATGTTTGTTGTCGATGACAATTCTTGTAACTAATGACATTCTGCTCGGACAAATGCTATCTAGACACTGCACACTATTGAACGACTTTCGTGCGTTACAATGATATGTATATGTAATTTTGGATATAGTAGAAGACCATGAAATAGGAGTGGCATGACAAGCAGGGTATACTTACTCGTTACTCGGATTACGAGGACGAACAGTTGCACGAAGTTCGTGCATAAGCACCATCATTATCCTCAACACGGACCGTGTGAGGCAGGCTGCCCTGAAGTCTGGCAGCTCGGTGATGCATTGCGGTCGTGGCTCGCCTTCCGAAATGTAGGCCACGCATCCCGAGTTTTCACAGCAGCAGCAGTTCTCCTCCTCGGTTGGCATTAGCTTGCACCGATTGCATGTGCACCAGCTGGAAACACCGTCCATGCGACTAGGTCCAGGCTCTTCAGCTGTTGAATCGTCCTCCCAACTGCCGTCCGAAGACCCATCGTTTTCGCGTGTTTCCCTTTCCGTAGTTCCTCCTCGGTTTACTCGGGCTCATACATGTAGGGCATTATTGTAGCCATTGTGTGTTCAGAGCCCAGAAACGAGTCACAGAATACTCAAAGTAACACAGAGAGAGGAATGGAATCGAAAATCTGCTGCTGTGGGTTGTGAAACGGTCTGTTTATACTTATTGAGGAAAGAGGCGTCCTGCCATTTCCATGGCGACACGTCATTAGCTGAAGCGCAGCGAATGTTGAAGCGAGACGTGCTTTGGTGCTGTGAAATGGGCGGTACGCATCTGCTGATGACAGGCTCAGGGGCGGGGGATTGATTTAGTGCCGCAAAAGCAGGTCAGCCAGGGCGATGGGGGGGAAATGATAGGATTATCACAAAATGGCAGTTCCCTGATGCCTGTTTTCGCGTGCGTTTAATGGATGAAAACTCGGTTAAGGTCCATAGGAAATGTTTCTAAAATCGAGTGATTTAGGCTTAAAAACACATGGCCGACCCGTAGGGGCATAAAAAGTTTTGACCGAACCATTCCTTTAATTATCCCTAAACAATGGCTAGGTATGAGTGTGAACTTTGAGGCCTGTTGTCATCTCCCTCACTTAGTTTGAATTCTTTCAAATGTGTCCGAGATGGTGACTCCTCAGAAAAGCAGGCCATTGATGGTTGTGCACTTGACTATTTATGTCTTGCCAGGGCTTTTTAAATGTTTTTATGTTGCTCCACCCTTTATTAGTTTGGGCTATTGGGTGTCTCTTGCAACACCTGTAAGCCGAAACTATTGCATTAGAGTACAGATGGGGAGGAGTGGCATATGAGGAGGGACACCCAGTCTGTAAGTGTCTGGTTATTTGCCCACCCTTTAACTGCCCATGTCATGCTAATCCTTAGGGCCATTTACACCCTGTTCCTGCCCCTCTCTGCCCAAAGCACCTCCTTATGGGAACTGATTGAGCTAGTTTTACTCAAGCCTTTCCATCAAACTTTGCACTCTAAGTACCTGCCAGTGTGTTTTTCAATGCAGTCTCCTGAGAGTTATCTTTATTGGATTTTTGTTAGGCGCAAATACAACAGTTGGTGTTTCAATATACCACCAGACAAAAAAGGGAGAAAGATAACACTAACGGTCAGACTTGGCCTTGTGACATTGGATCGTGCAAGTGCAGTAACAAGAAGTGCGATGGAGAGGGGGGGTGGGAGTGCCGGTATGCGCAAAATGCGAAATGCTAGGGTGGGACGGGTGCTAGGGTGGAAAGAGAAGTGCAAGTGAAAGGGGGTGGTGGATTAGGGTGGGGGTGTCGGCCCCAGGGGCTAGACGAGTGCTAAGTGGAGGCCAGGAGGGCAAGTGCGGGTATTGCAGGGGGTGATGGTCCAATGGTCCACATGCTAAGTGCAAGGAAGGAGGTTGGACTGGGTGGGGTTGGGGGCTGGTGCACTATAGAACTCAGAGGGAAACAGGCAGCCAGTCACTGCGGCAGACAGGGTTGTTAATAGGGGAGAGGGAATGTCTTGAGGTGCTTCCGGAATTTTAGGAGGTTCGGCTCAAGCCTGAGAGGGGCAGGGAGACAATTCCAGAGGGATGCTCCTGCGGAGGGGAGAGGGCTATTTCCCACCCACCCCCCAATCCACTGCTTACCGAAGCGTCTGATCTGCAGAGAGTTGGAGCTAGAAGACCGAAGGGCTCTAGCAGGGAGGCATTTGATTCGGGGTGAGAGAGTTGGGTGTAGCGGCGCTCCAGAAAGCCTTTTGGATGATGCAGAGGGTCTTGAACTTGATCCTAGCAACAACTGAGACAGAGTCAAGGTCCTTCTTCAAGAAGGAGACAGTTATCAAAGGAGTGTTTAACCGCAGAGTGAGAGTTGAGGGTTGCAAGGTGAAGTGGGTTGCACCTTTTTTTTTTAATGTCTTCCAAGGAGGGGTACAGGGATGTGGTATGCCCGTCGGTGGTGAAGGGGTCAAGAGGGGTGGCAGACAGAGGAATGGCAGGAGAAGGGAGGAAGTTGATGAGTGACGAAAGACACCTATCAAGGAGGAGGAGGTTGGGCTGAGAGCCATGGGCCATGACGGTGCTAGTCTGATAGACCTTAATGATGCATCTAGAGGATGAGAAGAATGCCATGAGTACTTGATGCACGATGAAGAGTAAGTGGGAGAGGACCGAGACCAAGTGGGGAGTTCATAGGTCCAGAGAGGGAGCGACAAAGAGGATGTCACTTAGTCTGCTTGAAAGAAGCGTTGCATGGTGTGATAAAAATTCTTGCCAGGTTTGCCTCCAGCCGCTCGCTTTGAGCACTCTGCATGTCCTTCACTGAAGTCCTGTTAAACACAAGCCAAAACAGTTGGCTTTGCCAATGCATGTTTTAAGTGTTCAGTATTCGCCAGGCTCTGCTATTGGATGCCCAGGTACTCGCACCATTTTGCACCTGCTACCGGCAGTGGCCAGTTAATACCACTATGGCTGTGCCTTTCCCATGCCTACGCAAAAGCCCAAACTGTTGGCATTACCAAAGTTTGTTCCTGGTTGGTGGGAAGAGAAGAAAAAGAAAATAAATCTAGAAGTGAATGGACTTGCCACGAGGAGAAAATGCTGGGGTTAGGTTACGTCTGATGCAATTTCAATACTTGCTGCAATACTTGCTGCTCCTCTTATCTCAGGGTTGACTCTCTGCCTCATAAGACTATGCTAGCACATTTGTCCATTGACTGGGAAGTCCTTAAACCCTTCCTGTGTTTACCATGATTGGCCCTGAGACAGTTTGCTAGACGGAGACCATTCTCAGGACAAATACTGTTTTAAAATTAATAGGGGTTAAACCTTTCTAGTTGCGAGCTACTAGCCAGGCATAAGCATTCACTTGCCCCCTAATTTCTCTAGATGCTCTCATCATTTATCGCTAACCATCAATGCAAAGTTCTTATCACAACTCGATTGCTATTGGTGTTGAAATAGCAGATGTTGCTCATTATTTATTTTCTTGGCCCCTGCTTGGATTTGGACCTGCTCTTATAGATTGTGTACAGGCATTTGCATCACATTTAGTCTAATAAGGAAACATGGGCATAGCTTAATCACACTCCATGGTACACTCATTATGTGCAACCAACTCATCGCTACATAGCCTACATTTCTCCCGAGCTCCTTGGCTTCTATTTATGTTACCTAATTCTCCCATGTTCTTTAAAAGCAATCCCCTGAGACCTTGTCCTGTGCCCTCCAACTATATCCTCTTCACCAATATATGTTTTCTCTCTTCACTCTCGCTTTTTCTCTTACTGACATGGTTGCATGACTCAATTTCACTTATCCTTCCCTTGGCAGGAGAACCGAAGCCTCACAATCAAGCTTCGGAAGCGTAAAACTGATAAGAAGGTAGAGTGGTCGAGCGACACTGTGGACAATGAGCACCTGGGTCGAAGGTCATCCAAATGTAAGTTGTGCTTCCAGGTCACCTATCAAGTTGGAATGGGTCATATGATGTCACCCATGCGGAGAGATTGCTGTTGCATGTGTGACTACATGGGATTTACAGAGCGCTTGAGACAGGAATTGCTGGTTAACACCTTCTTTCCACATTAGATTGGGTTGGGTACACTGATGTAGGTTGTAAGGTTTTTTTTTATTATTATTAGTTATATTTAATCAACAGATTTTTACAAAGTGACATTTTGTCATGAAATTCGCATAAAACAGATGGTCTCGCTAAAATGTGCCCTTGTCGCGGACTATGTCTGTGGCAGATTTACTGATTCCAATATTTTGTACGTAGCTATCTGCCATTTTGTCTTATCTCCTCCCATTAAGCGAGCCCAACAAGTATCTTCATCAGCTATAATAAAGTCTGAAAAAATATGTCTCAAGTAACGGCTTCTTACTTGTTGGTTTGCTGCACATTTTAGAAGTAAATGTCGTATCGATTCTATTTCTTGTGCATTGCAAAAACGACAAAAGTTAGATGCGGCTTTGCCTATTATTGCCAAGATCTCATTTGTAGGCAGAAGATTGAGGCGAGCACGTAACTCCCCTTCCTACAAGGGAATTTTTTGATGAATTCTTGTAATTCATTTAGTCCTTTAACATTTGGCGGCAGGTGTGCAGTTAGTTTATTTTTTCCTGCGATTTCCAAAGTTAGTAATCATATTCTCGTAATTTTTCGAGGACTTGTTTCGGATTGGTGATTAGTGTATCTTCGTTCTCCTGTATTTGTTTCAACACTCGGATGTTATCATTTTTCCATTTCGTTAGGCTTCTGATAGCGGCTCGTTCAATTTCCTGATTTATCAAATTATAGATTGATGGAGGCTCCGCCATCCGGCATTTCCTATAAAGCATCAATTTTGCCTGTTCTACGGAGCTTTTAAGGGACGGCAAGCTAAGCTCTTTACGAATTGAAGCACCAGATGTTGAGTTAGGCAACATGAGGACTTTCCTCCAAAACTTTGCCTCCATTTTGGTCCAGATATCTAATGGCAAGTTTATCATGGCATCACCTCGATCTGATAGTGTTGGCATCACCTTTTTCTTGTAAAATTCTCGCACTGGTATCAGCGAGTATCTGCCAAACTTTCTATCTATTGCCCTGGCTTGGGCTGCCATTTGATTTACTTTCGCTGTTAACAATATTTGCATAGCTTTATCTTGTTTTGTGCTGTCTAATGTGACTCCTAGATATTTGAAGTCCAAGACTGTTTCAATCGGCTTGCCCTCAAGATTTAAGCGAGGTCCTTTTCTTTTTCTGGTCGACTTCTCGAATCTCAGCAGTTTTGTTTTTTTAGTGTTAATTTCCAGCCTATTTTCTTGCATATAATTCTGCAAACTTGCCATTTGTCTCTGTAATCCCACGGGAGTATAGTCCATAAGGACTAGGTCGTCCGCATATAGAAGTCTCGTTATAGGCGTTTTGCAAAGTTTCGGTGGGAAAGATCGTGGTGTTGTATCTGAGCCATTTATGTCGCCAATGAATGCCAAGAACAAGGCCGGGGCCAATGGGCACCCCTGTTTCACACCTCTAGCTGTTGATATCGGGTTTGATAGTAATCCGTTTTGATCCAAGCGGATCCGCATGTTGGTGTCTGTATACAGTGCCTTAATTGGATTTAGCAGGGTGGCTGGGCAATCCCACGCCTCCAATTTAGACCAGAGCCTAGACCTGTCTATACGGTCAAAGGCCTGGGTCAGGTCGATGAATGCCACAAAGATGTTTGGACCCCCTTCCAGGACTTTTGTTTTTCAGCACAGAAAGGAGTAGAATATTGGCCGTCGTACCCATATTTTTCTTAAATCCCGTTTGAAACGGGTCTTCGCATGGAGCATTTGCTGCCCATAGCTTAAAGTGATCTAACATTGATCCAAACACTTTCCCTATGACATCAAGCAACGCGATTGGTCTGTAGTTCGCTGGGTCCTTATCACCTTTTTTGAAAATTGCTACCACTGTTGTTGATTTCCAAGACGGCGGTATGGTTCTCAAATCCGAACATTTTCTGAAGATTTTACTCAGTAAGCTTGCCCACTCTTCAGGGTTTGTTTTTAAATCCACATTAGTGACCCCATCGGGGCCTTTAAACTTGAGATCTTTAGTCGGATCTCCTCAGGATCATCCACTTTTAGCCATGGGCCTGGCTCACATCCAACAAGTTTGGTAGAGGGTTTCGTTGGAGCCAAATACATTTTTTTCGAAGTGTTTTACCCATGTTGCTTCACCCACCTCACTTATTAAGGATTTTTCTTGTACATCCATCGTGGCTCTCAAAGTACTCCAAAATTCCCTTGTGTTTCTCCCACCTATCATTTTTAAGATATTTTCCGAGTCTTGTTGATAGAGTTTTAACCTGTGTCCTCTTACCCAGGATTTGTAATGTTTTGCTGCAGCCACTGCTTCTTCGTATGCCGCCGGTGTATCTTTAGTTTTTGCTCTACGTTGGATTTTGCGGAGGATACGGCGTTTCTCCACCAGAGATTTATCGAACACATGTTTTGGTGGATTTCCGCCAAACATTTTTACAAATGCAGTTTTTTTGTACTTCGTTAGAAGCGGAATATAGTTGGTTTTGTTCGCTTCCGCTATCTCCGTCATGGAATTAAATCTGTACTCTATTTCCACAATGTGCTCCTTTGATAGTTTTAGACGATTTCCTTGTCCATTGATTACAATATTGGCTTCCATATGGTCATTCGGGGGGCTTGATGCCTCCCAAGAAGTTGAGAGCAGATTATGGTCACTAGACCTTGTTCTAATTATTCCAAAATCTTTTGTTATGGCCAAAATCGGTTCTGTAACAAACATGTGGTCTATTGTTGCCTTTGAGTTGTTTCTTTCCTATGTTGGCAGACGCTTTGGGTCTGGGAAGGCTTCATGTAAATTATGCAAATTTCTCGATTCCATCAGACGGGTCCATAGTTCTCCACGCTGTTCTCCCGGTGGTCTGTTTACTTGTCTGTTTCCTTTCTCTGGGGCTGCAGAGCATATTGTATTTAAGTCCCCACAGATCAGGAAGTGTTTTACTAAGTGATCTGCCAAGGCTTCATCCATTGCTTCTTCAACTTTCTCCAGGAAGGTAGTTGTTTCTGTGGCCGCTGGATTCCAATAGACGTTTGCTATTATTAGTGGTGTTTTTCCATAACCCTCTTTGTTATTTATCTTGCGGGTCCATGAGGCTTTCACCATCAATATATCAAGGTTACTGATCAATGTCTTTTCTAGTCTGATCCCGCATCCGTTATTACAGGCGATCAGAAGCCCTGAAGATGGTCTTCCCAAACGGCCCTGCTTAGCGGGTGCCAGGATTAAATCAAATCCTCATATAGAGGGTGGTTCACACAGCCAGGTCTCCTGAAGGCATATTAAATCATATGCTCCCAAAATCATGTCACTTGCAGATAGGAGGTGAAGGTGTCCTCTCGTGTTCCACGAGCACATTTTTATTGACTTCTTCTGTTCTCCTGCCTTACATTTTCCTCGTTGAATGTGCTCGTCTCCAAAAAACTGCTATTTTTGCTTCTTTTCTGTTAACGCTTTTGGCAACCAAGACCATATTCCTTTCATTGGGACACATTTTAGTGGAAGTTCGCTCTCGATTTTGTTTTGTTGTTGTTCCTGATTCTGTTCCTTTTGGGCTGTTGTTTTCCTAACTCTATGGATCTTTCTTGTGTCTTCTTGTTTTCGTTCCTGATTTTGATCCTTTTGAGAGGATGTTTCCATGACACTATAGGTTTGTCTCTTGTCTTCTCTCTCACTTCTTCCATGGTGGATGGTTTCCTTCGGGTTCAATGGTTTTTGCCCTTCTCGCTTTTTCATTACTCGTGTCTTTTCCTTAACTCCGGGACTTGTATAACTTTTCTTTGTTTGTAAGTTGGAATTCCGCTGTTTATTCAAGTTTATGTCCGGAGATTCTTTCCTCTTCCTTTCTTTACTTTCGTGTTTTTGCTCTATCTCCGTCACTGGATACACTCTTAAGTCGTATCCCATATTTTCTAGTTCTCTTTTATTTTCAAGGAAGGTGTTTTTTAGCTTCGTTGACGCTATATGCAAGTAAGTTCTGGCCTTGGTGTTTCTATGACTTGGTTCTACCACTAATAACTCTTCTGATTTGATATATTTTAAGTTTCGGATGTGTTTGAACATTTTTAACACCGAATTTCTGTTTAGTGTTACCTTGTCCTCATTTTCTTCCACTTGCGTTAATTTAATCTGCCATTTCGCTTGGTCCCATTTCCTTGGTTTTTGTTTGACCATTTGGTCCTAGCTCTGTACTGCGAACTCATTTCCCCTGAGCCACTTGATGAATTTGCAGAGGTCTTTTCGTTTTCTCCACGTTTGTCATGTTTGTATTTCATATCAACGCTCATTGGCGCATGCCCTCTTGAGCTTTTGCTTTTGCTCTTTTGCTCGACTTGGCGATACTGAAAGTCATCACGCTGTATCCGATTGGAGCGTTCACCCTCACGGGCCTCTGGTCTTACACGGGAATGGTGATCTACCTTCTCTAAAATTCTGCTACTCCGTTGTTCCGGTGTTCTTGATCTAGCCCTTTCTCTCTCCTTTTTTGTTTCCATCATTTGTTTTAGAATTTTTTGTCTCGACGTTTCAGTTACCTGGGTTTCTTTTTTGTTTTGACTGCTGGTCTTTACCGTTTTTTGTTTTTGACGTTGTTCGTTCCGTTGTGAATTTACCTCTATGCTATTATCTGCTTTGTTTGTTTTACTGGCAGATTGTGGATACGAAATTTTAGAAGTTTTCTTTGGGCTCATGCCTGAAGTAGAGTCTTCCGACACATATTGACTCGGGTTCATTAGTTCCTCATTTGCCAGAAAATCATAAGTCGTCTTCAGTGGTGATATCTTGTTCGTTTCCGAACTTTCCTGTCTTTTCCTGGGTTCTATATTTGTGTCCGAACTCTCCCCAAGGCATACTTTGTCTTTGTGATTTACTGGCTGCTTAAAAACTTGAAAAATCGCCTCTACTGATTGAGTACCAGGCTTGGCCAGCCTAGGTGACAGTATTTTTGTTCCCTTTTTTTTTTGGACGATTTTTCGCCCTTGAAGTTTTTTCTCCTGATACTTCAATTGTAATTTCTGGTTTATTTGAATTCAGTGTAATATCTGGTTGGCCTGGTCGGGTGTTCGTCTCTGCTACTTTAGTGGCTTCTTCTACTGATGATTTGCTCGCTGTTAAATCTATCATGGTGATTGTTTGAGTCTCTATGGTTTTTCTCGTCACTATCTGAGCCTCACCTTTCCCGCATGCTTGTTTAGGCGTGACTGATGAATCTTGGTTCGCTTCTTGATTGTTTGTTTTTCTGGCTTCTAAGGCCATGATGTAGGCTTCTAAAAAGATGACTTTGCTATACATCATTGCTTGAATACTAGTGTGATCCTTCAATGAGTCAGCGATGGCTTCATAGAGCTTCATAAATGGAGAGAGTGCTATGTTTACCGATGACATAATAGAAAGTAGGTCAGTCTTTTTATTTAAATGTTCCGCTGGACTCGAAGAATGTTGCTGCATTGAGGATCTCCTTGTTGGGGCGTCAGTTATAATTGTTGTCGTATTTCCCCCCTGATTTTTTAACGGTCCAGCAATGTCCAGTGACTGTCTTCGATTCTCCGTCATATCCGGTCGAGGGCTAAGTGGTTCATGGCCCCACAGGTTTTGATGGTGGTTCTGCAAATGTTTCTTCGTTTGAGCCTGAACTGGTATTGTGAATTGGACAGGATTGGTAGGTCTACTGAATATATGTTTTTCTCCATCTTGCTCAGATGTCGTTCCCGTCTAGTCCCATTGATTAATTTCGGATCGGGCTCCTGGAATGGATTAGTGGATGTTACGTTATCTGGTTCAAACGTACCTCCTTTATCCAATTTTGAAGAAAGGGTGGTATCTACTTCCCGCAATATTTTATTTGACTTGTCCATCCCTGTTGGTATACCACCAGAGACGACGACTTTCTCCCCGGTGTCCGATTTTTCAAATGGGCTTTCTATTTCCAGTTGGTTTATTGATTTCTCCTGCTCCCTGGCAATCGAATTATCCAGTTTCTCCCCCTCTTCTATCGTTTCTATGTCGACTTGTGGATGCATATCGCCATTAGGCGTCTCCGTTTCTTGTAAAGTCGTTAGGAGGAGTGGTGTCTTGGGTGTCTCCGGGTCTTCACTTACTCCTTTTTCTAGCTGGTTCAATGACCCATCTTTCTCCACCAGTGTTGAAACGTCCCTGGCACTTTGCTTTTCACTCTTTTTACAATCTAGTCTTCGTAGTTTAAAAGGGGGTAAGCATTCATCTAAAGCATCGAGGATCTCCATATCCGATAGCTCCATGTGATGTCTGTTCACCGCTTTTGTGTTTACTCGAGACGTAAAGTAATTTGTCACTGAATTTTTTTCATTTATTGTTGGCCTATTTATTTACCACCATTTTTTCTTTTAGTGGTAATTTTAACCATTTGTCTTTGCCTTTTTTTATAGTTAGGCGTTTTACTGACTTTACTGGCCATAAGGACTGCTTCCGTGTCTGTTTGATCGTCCTTGTCGTCTTTACTGCCCTCCGTCTCCACGTGGATTACCGCCTCCACTTGGATCCGGGCCGGCGTCGACTCCGGAGGCGGCGACCGGGGCGTGACCTGCTCCCACACAGCTCCCGCCGCCCGAATCTCATCCCCAGAGGCACGTTCCTCCATGTCCACCGCGGATGCCGTCTCACCCCTCGAGCGACTCCCGCTCCCCCCCCCCCCAGCTCCTGACACCGATGGGGGGGGCCCCCCTCCGAGCGACTCCACCATGCGGCGCGGCTCACCCTGTTGGGCCGTGCTGGGAGGGATTTGGCTCGACTCGCCGGGTGGTGCACTTTGCAAGGACTCCACAGCCACCCCACCTTCCCCGCCTCCCTGGCCACTCCCCTCCCCACTCATGGATGAGGGACCGACTCCATGAGCCCCCGGCCTCCAAACCGAGGGATCCCCGCGCAGGTCAACCAGGTCTACCAGGACCGGCTCCACAACGGGATCAGGCTCAGGTAATGATTGCAATGGTAGCGATGGCTGCGGTTGTGGTTTTTTCATTTCATTTAGTGTACGCGTCCATGATGAAGTCATTGACGATTTTATGGGTTCTATTTGTTGTGTTTGTACAATTTGTTCTGACTGCGGGGCCAAAATCTGGTGTAAAGTCTGTTGGCCTCCCTTCTCTGGCAGACCCCGTTCACTGGGTCTGCCATTTTCGTTTATCTTGGGACTATGTCAGTATTCCTTCCTGACTCTTAAGGGTGATTCCCTGTTGTTTTTGTGGCATTTTCATACTTCTTAGACATTTACCTTCGTCATCTTCTCGGGGGGATTCATTTAGCTCAATTTTTCTGTTTGCTCTAGCAGCCCTGACAGTCCTGACTGCAGGACTGCCACTCGTCGTCCACTCCGTGGGCTGTTGTTACAGGAGATCTCCTTTACACCAAGGCTTAAGTGGTGGGTATATTTTTATGAGGGATCACAGAGGGTAAACCTCCACAATCTCTCGACTGAGTATGGCACCACCAGCGCCAAACAGCCGCAAAACAGTCGGCGCCTTCACCCCTGCCGGGCTTAACGCTGCAAGGGTGGTAGCCTGTGTCTTTTGGCTGCTCCCGAGGTCACGTGATCCGAGCACGTGTCGTGCGTGGCCCCGCCTCCTCCAGGAAGCTTGTGGCAAGGATTAGGAGCGGCAAGAGTCGAGGAGCGACTTGCAGTGCCGCTTCTGGGTCTGAGGCTCCGATCAGTTCAATTCCAATGAAAGTGCAACTAAACTAAACTAATAACTGGCTTCGTCCTATAACAGTGTCAGGATGGTGGTAACAAAAATAGGTTCAGGATAATACTCAAAGGACCTAATGTCAAAGTCCTAATTCCCTGTTCTACTATTTGCCGTTCCAGGACTGTTGGCACACTCAGTCCACGGACACAGCACCAAGCACTATCTTGGATCTCCTGACATGTTTTGGTTTCGTCCTGGCCCCTCCAGGGCTCTCTGCATTTCCAGACTGCTCTGTATAGCAAATGCCTACTGGCAAGAATTTGATGTGCCCCACCTTAGAGGATACCTTACCATTAGGAATTTTCATCTGTTCTCCCTGCCCCACCCTCCTTTGCTGATCTTCACACTAGCCAGGGTTGTTGTTGGCTACAGATATTCTCGCCCACCATGGCAGGGTTGACCTCAAAGGCTAGGGTCTGATCTCTGGCTTGGACCAGGGCTTGGATTGTAGGCCCCTGGCAGGCAAGCTGTTCTCAGCTGGCTCAGCTAGAATATAGTCTGCCACATTTAAGGTTGCACTGGGTGCAGAGTACTCGCAGCCTTTCTGACTAAGGCTAGGGTTTCTCATATCGGGTGCCCAAAGAGCAACTCGGAGGCTGAATCCAACTACCTCCTACCTCTCTGTAGGTATTAAATAAGCATAGGAAGAAGAGATCCTGCTTTCTTCTTGAGGGTTCTTCCAAAGCACCCATCATGCTTTCCAAGTCTTGTTGAATCTCTGAAATCTACCATATGTCTGGGGAGGGTTGGATGTGGGTTACCCCACATACCTCCATGGCCTTTTTAATGTAAGTTGGATCCCTTGTCTGAGACCCCTTATGGTAATCCTACCTGGGTGAAGATACCTAGGAAAGCTATTGCCTTTGCTCTAGTAGTGACAGATATCATACGTACTGCTTTGGGCTACCTAGTGGCTTGGTCAACAACTACTAGAATAAATCTGCTGGCTGAGAAAGTAGGATGTCAGTGGGGCTGATTAAATCATTCCCCATGCTTCAAACGGAACCTCTACCACTAGAAGTGGGCATAGGTGGCCCTAGCACTTACCACTATCTTTACTTGGCAAGTTGACAAGACCTACAGTAGCTGCCTATTTCCACTCCCATCTTAAGCTTGGGCCAATACAAGGGATGCATCAGTCTTTCCTTGGTTTTCACCACAACAAATGGTATCCTACTGCTGAACACCGCATATTGGGAGGATTTTCCTTAGGAGTGATTTCCAGGGCCCAGCTATGTCCGCCACACTTGGTTTCCTTCAAGTATACCAGGCTCTCCAGGAGGTAGGAGGTGGCACAGCAGATTAGGGTTAACTTTAGGGTGGTGAGCAGTGTGGTCAGAAGGTACAGCAAACACATTGATAAATAAAAAATATATTCTTTGACAAATGTAATATTTATGATGTAGAATGAAAATCGCTGCTTTTATAGGGAAGTTAAACTTCGTAGGATCAAAGTGCACAAGACGCAACAATGGCTTAAATTGTCGGAAGTTCTTGGAAGTTTTGTTGAGAGAACCTTTTAAAGAGGTAAGTAAAGCTTTTTCTCTGTTACAGTAGAAGAGGGATGGGTAATTCAAATGAAGGCAATGGGTAAAGGGTTGCACAAAGTCTGTTTTTTCAAGAGAAAGGTCACATCTTAGCGAAAAGTACATAGTTGCAGTCCCACTGTTCAGTTGGCACTGAAGCTTGGCATACCGTTTGGTAAGGACTCCCCAACCCCTGAGAGGAGGATCAAGAGCTGTTAGAGCCCCACTCCCTTGCTTCTATGCTCCCTAACCTTATTCTTCCCCCATGATTGTAAAACACTCCACTGCTTCCCAAAGCTAGGTCCGTGCTCAACAAATACCATAATAGAAAAATCTCAACAGCAATGCCAGAAAGAGGAATCCCAGATCCAGGAGCCAGTACCGTTGTGGTGCACTGTAATGTTTCATGGGTGGTCCTGAGGTAAGGTTCTACAGAGCTGCTGGAAGCTTTAAGGGATGTGCTACAATTGCAGAGGACCAGCAGACCCCAGGGAGGACTAATCTTTCAATGGTCCAAGCCAGCCGCACAGGAAATGGGTGTCGAATCTTTGGAGTTGCAGTTGGCGCTCACTGGATCTAGTTTACGTTTTATGTGTAGTGCAAAAGTAGATGGTAAGCAACAGGACATTGTACATGTCGATGAATGCCCTGAGGTGAGGGGGGGGGGGTACAATGTGTGGTATCATTTGTTCCTTCTATGGGAGTGGGATGCGATTCTGGATCGGAAAGAGCCTGGTCAGCACCTAGGTATTGACCGAAGAGTAAGATCCCTAATAGCAGGGCATAGCAAGAGAACGCCAGTATCCTCTACCTTTTTTATTTATTTCCCTTCTCTTAAATGCATTTATTTTGTCTCTAGCCTAGCGATGCCATAGTTCTTAGAGGAGCGTGACCCACCTGGACTACAGAGTTTGACAGCTAAGCGATAAGTGCAGGATTCCAATAACTGGGTCGGTGTTAAAAGACCCCAGGGAAGGTGATTTTATAAGCGATTCAAACTTGGGCCACACCAGATAGGATGGGACTCTTGAGTCTTCTGCTTGTAGGTTCAGAGATGCGGTCTGGCAACAGCAGGCAGCACAAGCCCCAGGAGCTTCCTACAAAAGGGATGATGGAACCAGGGCTCTTGCCAGCTGTCTGTCGTAGCAGTTACTGAAGAGCATTGGTTGTCTGTGGCAAAGGGACTCCTGCTTCTGAGAGAGATTTAAAGACAGTCTGTAGCTTTGGGGTGACTAGGCCTTCAGGCACAGCTGTCAGCAGAGTGAAGCAGCACTGCAGTTTGTCCCTTCTTGGTCCTCGAGAAGAGCCTCACAGTCTACCTTGGAGCGATAAAGGTGCTGATGGAAGCTTCAGTCCCATTCATCAAATGGGCCTACCAGGTTTGAATGTTTGGATTCCAGCAGCCAGACCAGGTGAGTGGGAAAGGGGTCTTCTGTCCCCACACAGGGGTTGAGCTCAGCCTCCTATTGCACACCACGTTACATTTAACGGCTAGCCAATGGCTGGCAACCAACCTGGGAGAATTGCCAAGAATTCAGGATTAGGACTCCTTCCAGCCTAGTCACATAACTAAAGAGGAGGATAAATCAATAAAATGTATCCCAAGACACAAGGGGGCCCTTTGTGAATATCACTGCCTTAAGAACTTGCAAGGAAGAGAACAAAACCAGAGCTGCTTTCGCACGAGACAGTGTGGGCGTCCGGTTCTGTGAGAATGCTTCACAAACATATATATATATATATATATATATATATATATATATATATATATATATATATATGGTTAATTTAAGTATTGGGGCCTACGTTCTTCCCTACATGTAACCATATGCTTCCGTGGAGGAACAAACACTGTGTCTGAAAGTAGTACCGTCAAAGCTGGTTCAGAAGCAGAAGGCGACTGCTGCGTATTAAATATGACTGCCTTTGGCCACAACACTTAAAAAAAAAAAGAAAAAAAGCATTTCGGTGAGTTTTATGAGGAAACATAATTTTCGTCCACCAGGAGCTGTGTCAGTGCCAGGGCTATAACAGCTTTAAGGCAAAGACTGTTACAGCAGGAAGGAGAAACTGTGAGTGGCCTATGCCACAGTGACCCACAACTGAAACCTTGGCACACTGTGTACCAGTGTATGAGGCAAAGTAGTTGTAGGTTGATATGGCATCTGAATTGGAGTCAAACTGGAAAATGAGTATTTTTCCATCCCTGACTCCGTAATCTGGGTCTTGACATAATCGCTCCCATACTGTCTATAAGGTGGTAGAGCAATGACTCGAGTGATGAGTGTTGTGGGTTTTCATGTGTCTTTATTTTCAGTAAATCGGGGAAGAGGTTGGACCAGTGACCTACAGGAACTAGTGGAAGGTGTATAGTTAATAAGGAAAGGCCCAGTAAAATGGGTAACATAAGGTGGGATATTGCTAGTGTTCCTAAAATCTAGAATGCGGCTTCCAATAAATTAAGTTCCTCGACCTTTCTTAATGAGTCATTTTCCACTAGGTAGAAGCTATTTTAGAAACTATGCCCAAGGGTGGTGAGTGGTCAACCGAAAGCTCACAACCTAGCAAGATCTTAACACCCTGTCGAGCCTAGATTAAACATAAATGCCCAAAATCCTGGCCAACCAATGTGCAGCTGTAGTGTATAACGCAACTGATGGTTGTCCTTCCAGAATTCACCTTTAGGTCTCTCCACAACCTCTTCTATCTCAGACTTCACTGGGAAGCCTTACCACACCCTCTTGGCTTCTAGCACGGTAGGTCCTCTCCAGGGCCCTATGACTCAAGTTGGCCCTTCCCTGAACTCATGATATTCGATGTTTCAGATGGGTCTCTTCAAGATCTCTCGGCTCTCAGCATTAATGCATATGTCTGTCCAAGACCTCTCTCCTTTCACCTTTTTCCTTTCAAGAGGTCTGCCTAGAACCTTTTGGTCTTCAGGTGGGTCTCTCGGCATGTGGTTAAAAGGTCTCTCCAAGACCGGAGGGTTCACGTTATGCAGTAGGCCACTGCAGAACTTGTGTACTTTCAGCGTTTGTGGCCAGACCTCTCCAGGGCCTGCAGCAATGTTTTTGTCTTATCAAGTAGATCTTCTGGTGGATGATTTCCAGAAGGATCGCCACCTTGTTCAGGCAGTAGTTCCCCTGTCTTCACAGGGAGTGGTGAAGGATGCGTCTATGTCCGTCTCCCAATATTCTTCCCTCAAACCCCCTCCACTAGTTTTGCCCTGCCTTCTTTACACACTAGGGTGGTGGGTCTGTTTGAGCTTGTACTTGTAATTGGCTCTTACCATGTTTGATGTGTCAAAGGTTTTGGCATTGTTGGGTGGCTATATTGGCAACAATTGGATCTGTGGCATGACTGTGGGAGTTAGGAACAAATAGGCACTGTGTTTTCTCTTAAACGTGGTCTGTGATCGTTCTGCAGTATCCTTTTTCCACCGTTCTTAGTTCATGCTACCAGATCTTTGAAGTTTGTGGGCACCTCATTTCTGTGAACCATGTTAGGGTGCATGTTGAATCTGTTATTATTCCTGCTATTTCCAACCATTCCAGGCAATCGCATTTGTGCCAGCGACCTTGGCACCAGATTTTGATAAAAGGTACATTTTAATCCGTAATAAAGCACATGCTCATAATGATCCTGTTAGGGTGTAGGAGTAAGAGATTGACACATTGGTGGCATGTTTGTATTTGTATCTATATGTATTTATTCTTTTATATAGCATTTATTGCTCTAAACCTTTATTAACGAAATGAGGGTTGAGGCAATCCTAACTATCCCTAATAGTAGGAGGGGGTTCCTGCCTCAAAGAATAATCTGACAGAGTCTGTCGGGCTGTCCAAAGAAAACAAAGTCCACTGTCGTGTCATACCTATTTTCAGACCTTAGGCTAGGAACCTAAACTAAGGTGCAAGGTGATCTTCTTTGTCCCAAAATAATGTATTTCTCCTTCTGGGCATGGGTGGGTTTTAAATGTTCCTTCCCAACTCGTAAAACAAATGGTGCACAAAAAACAAACTTCCAAGGGATATGCAACCTTGTGCCAAAAAAAGGTTGCTGGGTCCTAACCAGGCCTGGGGAATGTGTCCCTTCTCTTGGATTTCCAAAATGTTTCCAAACACCAGGGGGAATGACACACTTCCCCTGATTTCTCTTCAGCTTTCTCAAAGTGCCAAGATAATGCTTTCCTTATCTTGGCTTGGTGTAGTGTTCACAAAACCCAGGGGAATGCTTCCCTTCCCCCTGGTTGCAGCTTCTCTCACAGCCAACCTGGTTCATTAACCTACCAGGTACTGTGACTAAGAAGATGTTCAATTATTCAATCCTCTTATGGGTTTTAGTCACAGACTCGCCTTTCTGACTTATGTTCTGTTTTCTGCAAGACTAGGTATATTCTCCTGCCAAGTATAGGGCGGTTTTGGAAATGTTAGTTCTCTTGCCTCTTTCAGGGTCCCAGACCCAACCTTTTGGGAACCCTGCACAACGTTTCTCTCTTGCATTCTCAAGCCTGCTGCAGCAGCAGGAGTTTATCCTCCCAGGTTTGCAGAACAGTCCTTCCGCTCGGGACCGCTCTCCTTCTGTTTGCCCCGCCTCAGCGTCTCGTTCAGCGTTCTTCCTTTTCTCTGGTCTCTGCTTGCTCTCGCAGCTCCTCTAGGGAGGGCTCAACGCCATTCGCAGTTTTAAACTCTGCTGTACTTCTGTTGTACTTGTCCAGCTTGTCTAGACCATGCTGTTTGGACTTGCCCGGTATTCCGTATTACTCTGCACCTCTTCTTCGTCTTTCCCAGTCACAGTATTTACATGGTTAGTCTATGTTCTCCCTGGTCTCAGGGTAAGGTAAGGAATTGGTATTTTCTACCTTGCAACAATACATGGCGGAGGAAGGGAGACTTGGTTGCCTTGAATAGGTTAAGGAAGTGGATAATGGGGTATTTACATACTGCCTTCTCCCTATAACTTCACCCCTCGTCCTATAAGTGATTTCCCCACCCATGTGGTCCTCCCACAGTGCACTGCACCACCCCTAGGGGGACTATTGGACTGTGGCTGCACTGGCCCCATGGGAGGGTTCCCCCACCCCCCCTGTCCCGTATGGAAGAAGGGACGAGATCCAAGGACTTGTCGCAGTCCATGCAAAGAACAAGCAGTGGCAAAGCTAATGGAACATGTGGAATTTCTGCAGAGTTTACTAAAAGAGAAACTTGGGGGCAGGGTCAATTTTGTATTTTCTCATGGTTATTCACCTGCAATTGAATTTTCTCCATTATTTATTTTTGCCATTTTGTGAACCCCAGGCCTTTCTTACGCTGTCGAGGAGTCTCCAATTTAGGTGTGCTTATATTTTCTGCCACTCTGTGAAGCCTAGGGCCTTCTCCCACGTTCCAGGAATCTCAAATTTAGGAGTGTTTATATCTGCCATTTTGTGAAACCCAGGCCTTCACCAACCGTCCGGGAACATCCAGCTACCCGCTGAGAGCAACTAACCATAGCTTGATCACTAACAAACTAAGAACCAAGGTCAGGTTGTTAACCTCTCGCAACCGACCGATACCCCAATTGCCTACTGTCTCTCCAACGCTTCTATCCCAACACCACTGCACTTAGACCCTCCACCCACAGGAAAGAGATACGAAACCCAAATCCACTGTTAAGGCAGCCACCCGGGAAACCCCCAGCAAACTACCTGCACCCTAGAACAGCCCCAAAATCACTCATACGCAAACACCCCAGCCAATCTACAACAGCAGCCTACTATATCACAACTACCCCACAACTCGAACAGATTATAACTGTGTACAAAAGAAGCAAGGTCACACAGTGCACCACGCAGTCACAAGGCAAAAGGACAAGACTCCACACCATCTAAACCACAAGCAATCCTACAGGTGGGCTACAGCCCACTGTAACGCAAACCAAAAAAAAAAGAAATCCACTTGCAACTACCTAGGGCCACAAGATGCCATGACCGAACAGGATGCTGCCAAAGAAACAAGGAACCATCCCAATGTAGCCGCTCCCTCTTCCAGTAGAAACTGTCACGAATACAGAACACACCGCTACAAACACCACGACCAACAGAACAAACAACATGACAAGGGAACAATCCCTATATCTAACACCTTACCTCGCAACTCCCTCCACACTGCAAAACCCCAATGCCACCAGCAGTTCTAGGCAGACAGAAAACCTATTGGAACCTTGCAGGAAAAGAAGAGAAGATCTGAGAAGAGAAAGGAACGAAATAAACGCCCTCACTCCCTAGATCACAAAAATACAAGGGCAACGTCGACAACTACATCAAAACATAGAAGATGAAGAAGTAGAAGTTTTCTCAAACACAGCTATCAGTCCAACAGAATGATTCAACGACGAAGCAGAGCCCACGGAGCACCAAACAATTTGTGCAAGCAAAACAGAAGCAACCCAACAGAACTACTGCAAGACAAAACGGACAAAAAATTTAAATAGCATAACCCTGTCAAAGATCCATTGTAACCTTATCAATGCAAGATCAGTGTCCAAACATGCCACAGATTTTTGACCACCTGTGCGACGCAGGTATTGACATCTTACATAACCGAAACTTGCCTAGACGAAAACTACAAAATGACACTCCACAACTGCCACTCTGACAACTTCAAGTGCTCAGAAGCAAAGAGAAAAAACAAGAGGAGGAGGACTGGCAGTAGCTAACAAGGAACACCTGAAATGAAAAACGGATGAACCACTAAGCACCGAAAACTGCGAATCCCTAATGGTTCACCGAATGACAAACCTCACATTTATTCTAGTTTACAGACCACCGACATATGATGCGACCTCCGTGGACGCCTTCAGAGAAGCCATTACCAAGCATGAATACCAGATAATCCTGGGAGACTTCAACATCTGGTTTGAAGAAGAAACCGCTAACACACAAAAATCACTAGCAAAACAATTGAAGGCAATGAAACTACATCAGCTAGTCAAAGGAGCAACTTGCACGGGCGGTCATACACTAGACGCAATCTTCACCAACAAAAACCTCATCACCACGTCACTCCAAATACAGATACTCTGGAGCGACCACCTCATCATCCCTCATCCCTTAATCGTGCTACCCAGGACAACGGCCAAACAACTGGACAAACTGACCACCGCCATGAAAAGAAACTGGAGGACCGTCAAAGCTAGCCACCTAATTGAACTGGAAATCAACAAACCACCTACAACGCCCTGGACGAAGCTGACCTTGACAAGAAAACAGAACTACTGCACAAATGGATCGCCGAAACAATCGCCAACATCTGCAAGGAAAAACCTTTCACCCCATCATGCAAAAAAGCAACAGCAAAATGGTTTAACCCGCTTCTCGGCGACATGAAGACAACAAGACGCTTGAACTATAGTGGAGGAAAAAATAGGACTAGGCAAAGTAATTACAATTCCAACGCCTTCCCCACCCCCCGGCTGCAACAACACACCCATGCCCTCACTGAAACTATGCAACAACCTTGCTGATCACTTCAAGAATAAAATCTGCACAATCCACCACATCATCCAAAGCAGACCAATCTACCACAACACGCAACGACCTTCCCAGCCGAGGATCCTCCGAACAAACTACAGAACATACCCCAAATATCAGCAGAGAAATTGGTCAAGCTGGTAAGAAACCGCAACAAAGCCAGCTCCCCATGGATCCCTGCCCCCCAGACATACACAAATCAATCCTCACACAAGGAGCACCCATGGCACACCACAGAAACCTTTTCATCCAATCACTAAGTACCACGATCATTCAAATCGGCATACATCAAGGCGCTCCTCAAAGACACAGCAGGCAGCATCGAAGACCTCAACACCTACAGACCCATCTCCCAACATACCCTATGCTGCGAAACCGCTCAAAACCGTTGTATATAGAACAATACAAGATTACATAGAAGAACACCTTCTGGTGAACCAGGCACAAGTAGGCTTCAGACAGATGAGAGGAACAGAAACAGCACTGCTCTCCATCTGGGATGACATGAAGGCTAATGCAGACTCGGACACAAACGCAGCTCTAATACTTCTGGATCCCTCAGAAGCATTTGACACAGACCTCCTTATCAGGAGATTGGAAGAAATGGGAATCACCGACCTAGCCTTACGCTGGATTGCATCTTTCCTAACAGAACAAAGTATCTGGATCAAAATTCCACCCCAAGGGAATCAACCTGTGGAGTACCACAAGGATCCTCCATATCTCTGCTGCTCTTCAACATAGACCTGGCTCCACTAATTGAGCTCATTAAAAGACATGGCCTCACATGCTACAACTATGCTGATGACACACATATCTATAAAGTACAAAACACACGTGAAGAAAACGCAAACCTGCAAGAATGCCTACAAGAAGTCTACGGTTGGATGAACACAAACCACCTCAAACTCAACCCTGGCAAACCAGAAATAATGGTTATATCCAAAAAGAGCCACTACATCAGATGGCCAACCTAACTAGGAACAGCACAGACACCACCATCAACAACAGTAAAGAACCTCGGCATCCTTATGGACATCGAACTAACACTTGAGCCACAAGTAAATGCTATAATCAAGAAATGTTTCTTCCTCCTGCACACAGTAAAAAGGATCCATACCGTTACCTCTACTTCACCCACAAACACTCACGATCATCACACTCGTGTCCAGAGTAGACTACGCCAACAGCCTATACCTAGGAATGCCTATTAAAGAAACTGCAGCTCATCCAAAACACAGCAGCCAGACTCCTGCTCAAACTACAATGAAGAGAACACATTAGCCCAGCACTGAAAATACTACACTGGCTACCGATAAAACAGCAAATGAGGTTAAAAACAATGTGCATAATGCACATAGCAATCCACGACCGAGGAACAGAGTTCCTAAAAAAGAAACTAACCATCTGCCATCCAGCAAGACCACTCAGATCAAAATATGACTAGAACCAAAATCATATAATATAAGAAAATCCAGAGGAGCATCTTTCTCACAGCTGGCTCCTAAAACATGGAATTCCCTAACAAAAGATGCGCAATACAAGGGATCATCTGGGATTAAGAAAACTACTAAAAACGTGGCTCTTGAACCATGAATCAGAAGGGAACGAGTAGGAATTATACATTCTGGCAGAAACCGGTAGCCGAGGGAGGGACCTGCAATCCATTTCTAACCATCCCCAACTGGTGGGCGTAGGGAGGACATTTTGGACCTCTCATGCACACACACCGCCAAGTTTAGAGTTATACCACAGTAAGCAGGGTCCCCCCACTAGAAGTCAAGGGAGAGACCCATAACTTTCCTAACCATCTCTAACTCTAGGGCGGGCGGGAGGAAACACACCTCCACGGCCCATGTGCACATACCGCTATTCTATAGAATATAATTACCACACTGCAACATACCTGCCGATTAGGATGCCAAACAATATCCAAGCACACAAGATGGTCATAGATGGCGACCATAGAAACCAAAGCAAAGAGGTAAGCAAATAAAACCTGCTAACACAATACTAAAACCTAATTTTTCTGCAGAACCTCAGACGACCACATCTCTGCACAGCAAATCGTATGTACTTCACCACACTGCAACAGCACATAACCATGCACAACAGCACATGGTAATCGCTCAGACTCGAAAATCGCACCTAAGCTCAGCGAACGGTGCACACCGAACTGAAGCTGCCAACGGAACATCATATCTCAATTTCCTATTCCCACTGCACCCTACTAACCGCTCCCACAGCCTCCCTGATTCACACCGTCCTTTTTCAGATCTGCCAGAGCGCCAGGGGACCACTCCGGTTGTAATAGTGTGCAGTACAAGTAACCTTTAACGTTATTTATCCGTCATTAATTTTCTCTCCCCACGTCCACCACCCCCACTTTGCACTACAAAAATAACCCAAAAACTGGTTTCATGCGTACTGGGACAATGCAGAGAGGCCTTTAATTATCCCCCATTTTAAAATGTTTATTTTAATCTGCATCAGGGCACTCGCCTTCCGAAGATAAAGAGTTGAAACATTCCTGTGGAATCATAAGACTAATTCTTCATTTTGCTGCGTCAGGAAGGAGCTGTATTAACAATTATGCTGTATCCTCCACTTCAGTGTTTATCGCATCATAACATTCATGTAAAAAGGAACAAGGTGGTGGTGGTGGTGGTGGTGGTGGTGGTAAGGAAAGGTCTTAATGTTTACATCTTTGACAACGTGATGTATCGCATCAGAGGCGGTTCAGAGTGGCAGTCCCATGAGCAAGGCTTCTAACTATTAAACATAACCTCTTAAATATGTAACACTCTTTGAACATAGTTTCTTTTCCGCTTGTGCCAATGCCTCTCAACAGTCTTTCAAATCTTTGAGGAATCATTTGTGTAATCATGCTCCAATTCAACATGCAACACTTTCTTTTCTGCTTGCCATTGCACAGTGTCTTTTTCTGGTATGTTTTTGTCTGTAAAACAAAATTAAGATCTAGAGAAGGCAATACTGTCAACTTGAAAGAGGGACATAGTGTGGTGCCTGTTGCATGACCAACCGAACATATCCTGTTTCACACGAACACCTGTATGTTTACTACAATATTGCAGCAGTGGAGGTTGCAGCGCCATAAAAACCAATGTTTGCCACTGCCTATCCACAGTTCAGGATAATTTCTGGGGCAGAAGTCGGGAGATCGCACAGTTCGCTATGAGTGACCCAGCCCCTGTTGCAGTCTGCTCAAGGGTTTGGTATGGTTTTGTTTAGTGAAGCCCATGTGCCGTTCACTGGACTTTTAGCTTGAAAGGTGCATGCCTTTCTTCCGCATCTCAACATGCTGTTCTTCCACAGGTTTGTACAGGGCCACATATCTTCAGGAACTCTGGAATAATTTCCAAAGGCGCTCTGCCAGCTGTGACGAAGCACAGCTGATTGGTTAGGAAATCTTGAACTTCAGCACAACTCCAGGGCTGCTCCAGCCTATGAATCTGCTTGTGATTTGTGCTGGCCATTCCAATAACTAGGAGTTTGTCCAAGTTGCATTTTTGTTGGTGAGCTCTGCCCCAATAATAAGCTCTGTTGCTCTTCCTAAGCGATCATTACGAGATTGGCCTTGGTACACACTACACACTGTAAGGCCTGTATTTGCTCGGTTCCTGCATCCTGTCCAATAGCTCCCTCTTATCCCTTCTAGGGAAAAACCTTTCATTTTGCTGCTCCAACTGTTTGGCAGCTCCTCCAGAGACATTTGGAAACTAAGTAGTAACCTAAAATGCAGACGAAGAAATTGAGACCATAATTAGTTTCTAAAGATGTATTCACAATAACCTATCCCGAAGAAGCATTAACCTATGCTGACCTATTTATCTCAATAACCGTATCATACCATAGAAACTGAGAAATCTCTGTTCCGAGACTTCAAGGCTTATGACACAAATTGCTGTATTACTGAACATGTCCTGTACCACCAGCATGCTGGCAAATGGCCTGAGATTCAGGGATCGAAATTAAGCAGGAGATAAAAGTAGCTCCTTGGTATCCAGCATGAACTAGTTACCAGGAGCTAGTACATAGTGTTCCGCAAGTCTTTTTTCATAAGATGCAAACATATAATTTTGTCCAATATTTATGACCCTTTATGCTTTAAATGTCATATAGATGTGTCCTAACACTTATAGATTGTCCCAAACGCACAGTTAAATTCACCTAGATGTGTTTGTTCAACATCAATGGGCTTAGAAAGCCAAAAGTAGCTCCTGGTAACTGTTGGTATCCAGCTAACCAAGCTCTTCTGGGTTACACGCAGGAGCTAAATAGCTCCCAGCTCCCCTCAATTTCGAACCTATTGGTCACTGTAACATTCATTGGATTTAAAAGGGTGATCGAGAATCAAAATAGCTCATGAGACTGGTATGCTGCCATTTCCATTACCTGCTCACATACTGTACACCTTTCCGTCACCACCACTGTGTGCTATCCCTGTAGTATTTACTATCTATCTAGTTTTGACTGGAGTCCTTTGTTCCTAAGAGGGGAGTCGCTCCCAGTGAGGTCCCACTTGCCCAGACCCCTAGAGGGGAGGGTCTTGCATAGCAGGCTCTCTACCCTCAGAGAGTGGCTCCCTCCTGTCCTGGGGAGAATGGACAAATTGTGATTCATCACATTTCCTTCCCAGGCCTGGGCTGAGTACTTGAATCCCAGCTCTGCCATTTCGGGGTAATGTTGAAGCAGGATCTGTGCTCCAGTACTATCCAGCCTCTGGATTATTTTGATTGTATGGGTGTACACCTCTGCTGTAGTTGTGGATCTTCATGTGAGGGACTTGTATGTAAGGGCTTTTCCAGCACTGTTGTGGTGATCTGCCAGTTGTAGGGGTGAATGTAACAGCCAGTGTTAACCTAGTGCATGACTCTCTGCTATAGTGTAAAGATGTGTCCTTGCTCCTATCTCCATCTATTTAGGGCACTTTCTGGCAGAGGAGGCTCATACAGGACCTTTTGGATGTGCACTGTTGACAATGCTCCTGGGAATCCCGAGCCTCCAAAGCCATCTCATCTTCCACAGATGGTTCCTCAAATGTCACAACTATCCATCCAGTCATGTTAGGAGGAAATTCCTGCGATGAAAGGAGTGCCCGTAGTGGGATAATGTAGGAGCAGTTCCCACTTCCCTCACGCTAGACCAGGCAGCAAAGGGCAGCACCAGCCAACATCTGAGATTAGGTAGAATGTGCCAGAAAAACGCATTGTAACATAGTTCAGGCCCCCTGCTGGCTGATTTTCAACAATGGAATGCAAACATTCCAAAGTGATCATGCTAAAACGTTCAAGGATATCTAGCTTCCTGAGGCTTTAATGCCCCTGGACTTTAGTAGCATCATTTGTGTGTGTATGATGCAACATTTGTAAACTGGCTTCAATGTACTTGGTTAGCTGAACAAGCATATAGTTTATTTATTGGTTATTTGTAATGTGTTACTATAAGGCAAACATTGTTTCAAGGCGTATCAAGACAAGTGGGTGGGTGGGGGGGGAGGGATGAGGGAAAAGTTATAAAACAAAAACGTTCTTAAAAGTTCTTGAAACATTCTGAACTTGTAAGTGCTCTAGCATATGGGGCGGGGGGGAAGGGAAGAAAACAAACGCTCTGACTAGGTCGGGAGATGATTAGGAACATGCAAGTGTGGAAACATAAACGGTGGAAAGGGCGAGGGAGGGAAGTGCAGGAACGGAAGGAGAGGTACAGTAAATGCAAAACAAGTTAAGAGGAGCATTGGCAATGCCAATAGTTTTGGTGTTTACTGATATTGGGTGCATTTTGCATTTATAGGCAATAGAGTGCAAGGAGGAGGGTGCACAGTTTCAAAGGAGGATGTGATAAGGGGTGCAGGCGTGCAATAGACTAAGAATGGTAATAGAGCAATGGAGGAAACCATTGATGCTTAGCAAGAGAAAATATTGGTGAGTGAGAGGGTATGAAATAAAATGAGTGTAAGAGGACGGATGAGAGGGGATAGGGACAGGGGGGGTAATGTGGCTGGGGGAATAGGCGGGGTAGAGTAGTGTAAGGTGGGTGGGGGAATAAAGGGTGTTTGATGGGTGGAGTCAGGGAGAGGGGAATAGGGTGCATGTTGGGGGGGGGGGGGTTAAAGAGACAGGGAAGGTTGAGTAAAGGAAGGTAGCATAGAATGGGGTGGCAGTAGGTAAAGGGGGTAGGAATAGAGGGAGGGTAGGGTGGATGGCCGGAGAGACGGCCGAGAAAGATTGGGATAAACAGATTGGGGTTAAGGTGAGTGGGGGTAGGGTAGGGTACAGAGGGTGTGGCGGTAGAGAGTGGGGTTTGGGTGGGGGAAGATGGCGGGTGGGGGGGTAGAGAAAGTAGGATCAGGGTGGGTGGGGGCAGAAATTGGGGGTTGAGGGTCAGTGGGTTGAGTGGGTGGGGGCAGAGAGGGTGAGGGTGGGTGGGTGCTTGGGTGGTTAGGTTTAGTGAGTGGTGGGTAGAGAGACTGAGTGTAGGCTGAGGGGTTAGAGTGTGGGGATTGGGAGGGTGTGGGTAGGGTGGGTGAGTGGGGCTAGGCTGGCTGGGGGTAGAGGATTAGGACGGGTGGTTGGGGGTAGAGGGACCATGGGTACGGCCAGACAGTTGCGGTAGGGTGTCTGTGTGGGGTTAGAGAGGGTGCAGAGTATGGTGGGTGGGTTTAAGAGAACAGGGGTAGGGGGTGTGGGGGAAGAGAGTGTTGGTAGCGTGGGTGGGCATGGAGAGTATGGGGGTTTAGAGAGGGGGGTAGGGTTGGGCTAGAGAGTGGAAGTAGGGTGGGGTTGAGTGTGGTTAGGGTGGGTGGGAGTCCAGAGTATGGAGGATGCGGGTGGTACAGTTTGGGTGTAGGGTGGGTGGGAGTAGAAAGAGTGGGGCTAGGGTAGGTTTGTGGGCGTAGGGTAGGTTTGTGGGCGTAGGATAGGTTTGTGGGGTTAAGATGGGTGGCAGGGTAGTGAGGGATGGGGGTAGTGCGGACTGGGGATTGGGTAGGTTGGTGGGGGGGTAGGTTAGACTGTTCGGGGTAGAGAGTGGGGATAGGGTGAGTTGGGTTACAGTGTGGATAGGGTGGCTGGGTTCAGGTAGAGAGGGTGTGGGGGTAGGGTAGGTGGGTTGGGGTAGAGGCAGTGGGGTTATGTCATGTCATTTATAATGCGCCTGTACACAAGTGTTTCTATGCGTGAAAAGAACAAGGGCGGGAACAGGGTGCACAAGACGAGCGATCTTACTAGGCTCTGTGTTATTCAGATCATGCAAGTGTGACAGCGCAAAGTGCAGGGGGAGGGTAAGTGCAAGGGATCGGGCAGGGTGAGTACAATCTGGGCATCATTGCTCTTAGTAAGTGCAGCCAGGGCAGCGCGGCTCTGGGTAACTGCAAGCAGGCAGGGGACTTTAGAGGATAACAGTTACAGTCCCTAGTGCGTGGCAGGCCAGGAGGCAGTGGGGGGAGCCTGATCATGGAGGAGCCTGGTACCCAGTGAGACTGAGGAAAGCCAATTAGTCAGCCAACACAGAAGATTGGTAAGTCAGCAGGGGAGGGAGGGAGGGAGGGAGAGAGAAAGCGGAGGAGAAAAGGAAGGTCTTGAGCTGCTTCTCGAACTTAATGTGGCCATGCTCAAGTTTGAGAGAGGCAGGAGGCTGTTCCAGAGGGAGGCACCTGCAGAGGAGAGAGATCTACCCTGCCTTGAGAAGCATCTGAACCTCAGAGTTGGAGGTAGCTGAGGAAAGTGCTCAAGAAGGGAAGGCATTTTGGAAGAGAGCGTTTGATGTAGTGCATGCCTCTGCTCCAGAAAGCCTTGTGGATGATGCAGAGGGTCTTGAACCTGATCCTTGCAGCCACTGGGAGCCAGTGGAGAGATTTCAGGGCTGGAGAGATACAGTCCCTAGGGTTGAGGCCAAGGATAAGTCCTGCAGTCCTGTTCTGGATTAGTTGCAGAGAGTAGTGCAAGGCAGAGTGAGTCTGTTGCAGTAGCCCAGCCTAGAGAGAACCAGGGCTCTGTAGACGGTGAGCATCTAGGGGAAAGTGAGAAAAGGAAGCATTTTTTTTTGTTTGTTTGTTGAGGAGGTGTAGTTGGTAGTAGTGGTCCTTCTTGGCAAGGCCTGTGATGTGCAGGGAGAAGGAGAGAGCGGAGTTGAAGATGACACCAATGTTCTTGCCTCACAGGATGGTGAAGGAAGAAGGCCCAAGGAGGGGTGGCCAGAGAGAGCGGCAAAGCAGGAGCAGGGGTCCCAATGAGAAGGATCTCCGTTTTACTGACATTAAGGCAGAGATCGTTGGAGGCGCACCAATCCTGAATCGCATATAGACAGTCAGGAAAGAGCAAGAGAGGAGGCTTTGAGGAGCCTGAAAAGAGAGCCGAGTGTCATTTGTATAACACTGAAGGCTAAAGCAGAAAGTAGAGATCAGGTGGGCCAAAGGGGCCACATAGACATTGAAGGTGAGAGGTTAGAGCCCTGGGCAACGTCTCATGTGGAGAGAGGTGGTGGAGAGAAAGGACCGAAGTTGGACCTTAAGAGGGTCGGTCCCGGAGGAAAGTGGTCAGCCACTCCAGGGCCTGCTCTTTGATGCCCAGGTTCTCACAGAGTCGATTGATCAGGATGGTGTGATTGACCATGTCAAAAGCAGAGGAAAGGTGAAGGAGAATTAGGACAGTAGGAATGCTGAATTCGAGGTTGGAGAGCAGGTCTTCACAAGTGTTCTGGAGAACTGTTTCCTTGCCTCTGGTTGCTCTGAAGCCAGACTGATGGTCATGGAAATAACCAACAGTTTCAATGTGGAGAGTAAGCTGGGAGATGGCCAGCTTTTCCAGGAGTTTGCCCAGGAAAGGAGTGATAAAGATTGGGTGATAGTTTGCCAGACAGGTAGGATCGCCAGAATGCTTTTTGAGGAAAGGGTGCACATGGGAGTGCTTGAGGAGAGAGGGGACATTTCTAGTGGCAAAACAGTGATTGCAGAAATTAGCCAAGGCTGCAGCAAGGGTGTCAATGTGGTCCTTGATGGTTCTTGAGGAGCATAAGAGCACCTGTTTAGATGGCACATTCATAGATCAGACTTGTCTAGAAACATTGTTGGGTGTTGTCAGAGAGCAAGAGGAGGAGAGCGAGCAGGGCGGCCAGAGGGAGAGGAAGAGAACAAGGACAGGATGTCCTGAGTTTTAGTGGTGAAGTGAAAAGCCAGGGCCTTACAGATGGCCTTACAGATGGCCTGGGAGGGAACGGGAGAGGTGGAGACTGCAGAAGGATTGGCCAGTTCCTTGCATATTTCGGCTGTGTTGTTAGAGGCCGCAGAGACGCAAGCTTGGATGTAGGCTCTCTTCGTGGACAGGACTGTCTGCATTGCCTTTGGAGAAGGCAGCAGGCCAGTTTGTCAGAGGATGCGCCTGAAGCCCCCCACTTCCTCTGAGCAACCCTGCACTTGCATTTCAGGGCAGTGAGATCAAGAGTCATACCAAGAGTTGCACTGGACGGTTTCTCATAACAAAGGCCAGGATGTCCAGAGCGTTGGAGATAGCGAGATGCAGGTTAAAGAGAGCTATGTTTGTGAGTGAGTCAGCCGAAGGAGTAGGAGGGGCAGAGAGAGTGGAGGCAAAGGCTTCCACTGACAAGCTTCATGGGCTGAATGACCAGGTACATTGTGGTTCTGCCCCCCCTGGTCCTTCTCTGAAGGCCCCTAGAGACAGTTACGACCCTTTTTCCCTTTGGTGTTGAAACCAAATAATCTTGAACTATAAGACTGATTGCTTTACCAACTACCCTCCTGTCATTATCCAGAGTGCACCCCTTTCCTTTGTGAAACTGTCTGACCTCTGTATTCCTTTATAGAGGGGGGGTTGTAATTGTAGTGTGCTAGAACTGTCTGTTGTAGTAATAATAAAGTAGATATTTTGATCCAACCTTGACTGGACAGTCCCTTTTAATCATTGGGTAATAATGGTACTTTTGCTAGTGTTGCAACTAACCAACGATCCACGACCTTGCGGAGATGAGCCTGCTGTTCCGTCCATGTTAACCAAACTTGGACAAGGAGGTCTTATAATTTACTTGTATTCCAATCTGTTAGGATCCCTTGTGTACTAGAGGTGTGGGGTTGATTGATCGTTTAGATACCGATATTCATCCTTGGATCACTGGTGATACATCACAGGGGTAGAGAGAGTGGAGGCAGGGTGGGTGTGTGTAGCGAGTGGGGTTTGGCATGGTGGGTTGCGGGTAGAAGGGGGGTGGGGAGGTTAAGCGGGGTTGGGTCAGTTGGGGGGGAATAGAGGGAGCAGAGGTAGTGTGGGTGGGCAGGGTTGTAAAGCAAGGGTAGGTGGGGTAGAGGGTGGGGTAGGGTGAGTAGGTGGGGGGTAGAGAGCTGGTAGGGTGGGTAGAGAGCTGGTAGGGTGGGTGGGGTATCAGTATAGAGAGTGAGAGTGAGGGGGAGTAGGGTGGGTGGGAGTAGGTCTGGGTTTGGGTAGAGATCGGGTGGAGGTACAGCGGGGCTACGGTGGGTGGGGGTAGAGAGAACGGGTGTTTGGTGATGGAGATAGTGTGGGTGGAGTAGATGGTTTAGGTGGTGGGTGGGTGGGAGTTGAGCGGCAGTATGGTAGGTGGGGGTATTGTGGGTGGGTATTGTGGGTGTGGTTAAAAAGGGTTGGGTAGGTTGTGGGGGTATAAACAGCAAGGGTGGGGTGGGGGTAGACAGCAGGGGTAGTGTGGGTTGGTGGAGGTAGAGACTGGGGGTGGTAGGGTGGGTGAGATTGGGGTAGAGAGCTGGTGTAAGGTGGGCAGGTGGGGCTAGATAGAATGGGGGTAGGGTGGGTGGGGGTAGAGGGAGTGCAGGGATAACGTGGTTGGGGATAGAGAGACCAGGGCTTTATCTAGAGAGCATGGGTTGATGGAGAGATCAGGGGTAGGGTGCGTGGGATAAGAGCGGGGTTTGGTTGAATGGGGTAAAGAGCAGGTGTAGGGTGGGTGGAGGTAGAGAGTAGGTTGGGGTAGAGAGTGGAGGTAGAGTAGTGGGGCTAGGGTGGTTGGGGGGGTAGAGAGAGTTTGGGGTAGGTTGGGTGGGCTGGGGTAGAAACTGTGGCGGCAAACGGTATAGGGTAGAGCAGGTGGGTGTATTTAGAGACTGTGGATAGAAGGGTGTAGAGACAGTGGGGATAGGGGGACCCTCCGGCACAGTGCCTGCTCCCCTCAAGATAGCTTTGAGACCTGCAAGAAAAGGCAACTTCTCCAGTGAGCCAGACCTTGGAGTACGGGGTGGGCAGAGGCATCAATATAGCATGGGAAGGGCCAATCACCCCCTGTGCCTCGTTTGGAAGTTGCAGATGCTCTTGTTGAAATGTGCCAGTGCAGCAAACGGCTGTTTCTGATGAGGTAAACGACCATCACATTTAGCTGGCTGAGTTTCAACTGCATCAACAATTGTGTAAATAAATACGGTCCTTTGAAAAAGCTTTTCAGTTCAGCTATTGGCACCGCCAGACAATCAAATGAAACTTAGATGAAAACAGGCCATTGAGTCATGCTGCTTCCTATCCCTGAATTCCCATCACAGGATAAGAATCAATTATCTCCATTCTTTGCTTTCTGTTTTGAAGTGAAGAAAGCAAAAAAAAAAGGGCCAACTCGAACATATCCTCTGCGCCATAATAGGACGGCGCACACACACAACTTTAATGATAAAGCAGTAGAAAAAATGTTGGGTGGCAATATTTAAGCAGGATAAATATTAAATTGTTTACCTCATGCTGGAGCCACTGATAAGCACTCAAAAACACACTTTGCAACATGCCTGCTCCCACGGGACGGAATAATCCTGCTTTCAACCCAACATAACAGCTATGCAAAAAACAACAACAAAGGCTGCTTGCCTGCTGCCAACAGATCACTCAGACAGATCACTCAGCTCTGACTTTAAACTTAGTCCGACAGGAGTCCATCTGGCAAAAAAGCATTAGTGCATACAAATGAAAATCTAATGTGCATCTAGTTAAGTGCAGACATTTTGCTCCTACTTTGGTAGCACGCACAGCTCCCCGGCAACAGCAGCTGGCCTGCAGACGCGAGCGAGAGGGTAAAGGCCCATCTAGTGCTTTGGCCACTTCAAGGCCAAGCATCGGCTAGTTTCCATGCCAATGCCATACACTGCTTCTGAGCTCCCCTTTCTCCTTTTTGTTTTCCTTTTTTACATTTACAGTACCAATGGTTTAACAATTAGATGGCATACACCACCAAAGCGGCAAAATCCTCCAAAAAAGTTCAGGAACAAGTAGGTAAATTCCAATAAGGAAAACCAGGTATGCATTTATGACAAGCAAGTGTGAGTGACTGCAGCCTGGAAAAGCCTTGTCTCAAGGAATGAGGGGATACAAACAATTAAGACTAAGCAGGTAATGGTGGGAAAGCCAATCCGGTGTTTGGGGTAGGTGAGATGCGAAACACAGCCCACAGCTTTGAAAAGCCAATCCAGTGGTAAGGAGAAGGTGGGGCAATTGCAGCACTATCTGGTTCTAATTCTATTTAATATGCATGGTTTGCCCTTGTGAATGAGGATTAAGGGAAACCAACTGCATTGTGTTACTGCTTTTTGTAAAAGAATGTGTGCTTTCGACTTGCTCTACTTTTCTATACTTTGATATCCCTAGTACTGCACCAGTCTAGTCTTGCCTTTCCTTTCCGTTCAACCCATTGCCCCCTACATTTGTATTCTCTTCCTATCTGCTCTTCTGTCCATTCCTCTACGTGCATATGCCATTATTGACCATTCATTCCACCCCCATTTTTAAATGTTTTGCCCTCCCTTTCTATTGTGCTGTTCTTATTGCACACCTCCTTCATGCTGCTTCTATAGCGTTGCAATTGTATCTTCCAGTTTGATTTTCTTTCCAACTTTTTCCTGCAACTGTTGTCCCACCATCATTTATACCTTCTTTTCAATCTTCCAACTTGCACATTCCTTAGTTTTACATACCTCATTTCCAATTGCTGCTCATGTCCACTTTGTTCTTAATTACTGCCCTTTTGCTCTAACTTTCTTGTCTTTGTGATTCTGGAAATGCATTGGCGGGACGGCCTCCATATCCTTGTCCTTTATTGCGTTATCATGTTTGTCTTGTTTTCCGCGCAGAAGTTCATATGGGACTCCTGGCGGTGCGGCTCTTCCTCTTTTTGGTCGTGGTGAGCAGACTCTTGGGATACCCGTATAGCACCCATGGGTGGGAGTACAACCCTGTACTCCTATTGTATGACTGGCCCACAGAGCAGGCTATAGGCTGGTGGCCGCTCCATGCTGGATTTAACAGATGCTCTGAGTAGCCTCTATTTTGGGATACTCAGGCCCTGCCATTGGAATCAGTTGATTACTGATAGGAAACAAGATGGCCCGTGTTTTCCCGAAGTTCTGGGAAGCCCTGACTCTGTCTCTTCCCCCATACTGGCTGTTGGGTGGAAGTTCCATATATGGTATTGTTGGGAAGTCCAGGCCAGACTGGCTGGGGCCTTCCCAATGACTGTATGTTGTGGGTACGCCCGTGGGGTGGGATCTGGGTGAATGGAGTGTGTGACGAATACGCATTTCATGTTATGGGTCTCGAATATCTGGTGGTTGACATAATGACTGAGACAGCCCTGCCCGAAGCTGGTATGAATGCAGTGTGGAGTGCTGAATGGCAGAGTGCTTGTCCAAAACCACATCCCGTGTTGCGATTGTCTGGATGGAGAAGAATGTCCTGAATGCACTGTGAGCCTGATTGGCTGCCTGAATGCCCTTCTGAGTAATTGGTTGCCTGAGTGTGACCCAGCAGAATGAATGGGAGATCAACAGTATGTCTGGGGGCCTCTCACTGATGGAAGTCGTTCAGAAGCTGAAATTGATGCTTGACCCTGAAGCCTGCTGGAAGAATTAAAGAATTATTGCTGCTGCTGTCCTTCGCTAATCTGAAAGCTGCGGGACTGTCAAGGAATTGATCCAAAATATGACCTGGCTAGGAGACCTCTTCCCGAGCTATGAGGGACCATTGTGCACCAGATGATCTTTGGCAAAGCTCACTGGACGTCAGATCCTCGCAAGGCTGCCGACCGGAGACTGGGACAGCGAAGATAAGTGCCCAAACATTGAAGTCCATCACAGTCGACGACCGCCTACATTGAAAAAAGGACTCCCTTGCTCATCATCGTCAACCGCTTTTGTCCTTCCTGAGAAAGTGAAGGCTGCCGACGACCGTGGAGAATCCGCTGGTGGATTTCCCGCCACCCGAAAGACAGACGCTGACGACCCAGACGCCTTTGCTGGGCCAAAGTTCTTCATTAACTCTTTGGTGCAACGAACCTCAGCTTGCAGAACGTTTTTGACCGATCGTCAACAAGCACCGCAAGAACCGAAGCTGCTGCCGCAACAACTGTGTTCACCCTTTTCTTCACCGACTCAAGACTACCCGTGGCTCCTGCCTGGAAGGGAGTGCACTCAAGAAGGGCCTGTCGACGACTCATCAGAGAACTCTACGAAACCTGGTACTTTGGGGTTGTGAAACCAATCAAGACTATATTGAGCATAATTGAACTTGGCTTGTCAAATACGCTTTATTTACAGGTGGCCCAGGTGGGGGGGGATCCTCGTGCAGAACAGTCTCATGGTAGTGGGATAGACTGTTCTGTCATTACTTGATTTAACATGCTTTCTTTTTATGGTCTATCGTTGATTCAGCTTATAATCTTATTCGTATGCCATTTGAACTATTCGTAGTTGACACATTTCAAAGGAATCGAAAGAGTGTTACCATGTAGACCTGTATATATTTGCCGTTATAATATTGCCAGAGTACAAAGTGTTATTGTCATTGTGTATATAACCTTGAACCTTATTTATATAAAGGCTTTTTTTTCACTAACATAGTGTGTGGACATTCCTGTGTGGGTGCTTGGGGACTACACTGTACTTGAGAATCGGCCCACATCACCACCTGAGAGCTTTTTGGCTGGGGTGCTCTATGCCTCTCCTCTGCCATAGAGAGCAGGAGTACAGACGCCCCCTCCGGTGCTTTACAGTCTTGCCTTTCTATTAATCCTGCCTCACATGAATCTTCCTGGTTTCAATATTTCTCTTTCCACGCTTGACTTCTTCATTTTTCTTTTTTTACAACTTAATCACGCTCTCATTGTGCCCTTTTACCACCCTCTTTCTCATGCCTTCATCCCCAATCCAATTGTTGGCCTCTGGCCCCTTACTTTTGCGCTTTTGTGCTTCCCTGTTCTGCCATTTCTCTTTTCTTAGTCTTCCTTTTTTATTTTCCTTTTATTTCCCATAGGTTTACAGATTTCCTTTCCTTTTCTTCCCTGCCACAGGTTGTTGCATCTATGAGAAGCCAAGAGCATTTGGAGAGAGTTCTACCGAGAGTGAGGATGAGGACGACGATGGCTGTGGCAATGCCCACTGCATTCGTGGGCATAAGAAAGGGTTGGTCCAGGGAGGAGACAGTGCACCACCACAAGGGGAGCCTGCCCCATGCCAAGGTCCCATGCAGCACTAAGAAGAGGAAAAGTGGTGGAGAGCAGGGAGCTCCCTGCAGGGAGAAGTCTACGAAGAGGTTTCCCAGCGCTGAGGCTTCTGCCTGCTCCCCAAGGAACTGACACTCCTCCACCCCTAAGGGACGAGGCTTGCTGCCGTACTTCTCTCCTATACGGACACGTCTGAATGATTATGAGCACCCACACGTTTTTTTTTTCGTTTTTTTTTCTTTGTTAGTTTTTTTTATCAATGACCACCAAACTTCCTATCAACTGCTCTCTAGTTCACTTTCATGTTGATCCTTTCTCTTACCCAATGCTTTCCTTTTCTCCATTGGAATTCCTCATGTGCACTATAGATGTCCTATGTCCATTTTAAAATGGCTGCATTTTAGCGGTTTAGGGGTGAGCGTTCATTTTCTCACTTCTGCTGCTCCACTTTACTTAGTCTTTTTATTGCTAGCAGATGTGTGCCTATGTTTTTAGGCATCATCTGGCAGCCTTTGTGGATTCACAAGTGCCTGTTCAAGGCTGCTGCAGTGCAGTCAATGTAGCTTCTGCATAGGTCCAATATGCAGAAGTAAAGGCCATCGTGCGATGAGAGACAAAGCAGTCCTACCTTCCTGATTTAGTTGTGCGCTGAGCGGGTGGCTCTGATACCAACAGCCCTACCATCACCAAACGATTTGGCGTGTGGAAAGGTGTGCTTACCAATGAAATATTACACCACACTTTTTTTATAGAAGTAATATGCAAACCAAAGTGGTAACTTTGCGAGTGCTCCTCCTCCGCTTCCCAACGGCTTTTATTACCATTCTATTGCCAGAAAGTTTTTCTGTTCTTTTGCAAATTTTGACTTTGGGGACCTTCCCACAGCATGAAAATATCTACCTGCAAGCTTGTTCATGTTGAGCTATAAAAGCGATTGTACCAGGGGAAAGGATCATGAGAAATTGATAGTTTTGAATGTTTATGCTAGTCCAAGTGAGATCAACAGCATGCTGGATTTTATAAGACTTTATTTTTTTTCTGAAGGGATCGGACTGTACTTGTGTGGGTGCGGCAATCGGTTGGAGGCTGGCCTGGCAAGAGACACATGTGGTGATGTCTTTGGCCTCCTCAATTTGTCTCGACTAATCTAGCCTCTATGAAACTAGTAGGTTAAACAAGTGTTTGATTGCTCACACTGACTATGTAAACTGTACATTTTGGGAAAATAATTGTAATGTTGCTGATTTAAAATCCTTTTCTGGTACATGTCGTAGGTGGTGAGGGGCTAGCCAGATACATGCCAAGACTCTTGACATGTTGTGAATTCAGTTGCCATCTGCCTATGGCTATTTGAGTTAATCAAACAAGGTTTTGTAAATTTGGCGGGCAAGTGCGGCAAGGGTCACCAGATTCAGTTTATCAGCTAGAGTTGTACCCATCACATGTCCACCAAAAAGAGTTTTCATTGGAATGCATGCGTTCACATACGTGTTTTATCTGCAGCTTATGTTTTGCTATGACTTCCCCAGCACATCGCCTAACTATATCCATGGAATACATATCAATCTTGCTTGATCCTTTCCATGTTACAGCGCTAAGTACACTTTGAAGAGTACACAAAAAGAAAGTCGAAGCTTGAGGTGTTTTTTCTTTTGTCTATTGTGGGGAAAACAAGACCGAGATGAAAGGGTATAGAAAAGAAATGTGGGGTGCCTTGGATCCACAACTTTACCTCCTTATAAAGAGGCAGAATTGTTAAACGTCTCTTCTCTAGGCTGCAGTAGTGCCAACTCTTAATCAAATATCCTCCCATTTATTGTGTTGTATTTGAATGTCCTTTGAGTCCCCAGACTCTCATCTGAAAGTGATGACATGTTTGAGTTTCTGCAAGCTCTATCCGTGACCAGGCATGTTTCAGATAAACATATGCTGATGCACGCACTCTCAATGAATGTATTGGTCTGGTGGGTTGCTTGCCAGCGGCTGAGCTGCTTGGTCTGTCTGCTGAATATTAAATCTTTGTTGGTGAGATTTTTCTTGCTTGCTTCTTTTACAGTGTTGGGAAAGTACCTCTGTTTTGCGGGGGTGGGGTGGGAGTTGCCACTTTTGAAAATGTTTAAACTGCATGCTCGTGGACTAACTGATACAAGGTAATTTAAGCCTTTCATTTGACCTAAAATCTGTTCCACTGGTGTTTACACGGGGAAGGTAGTCCCATCTGCCTGCCTTGAGGGAACGGGAGTCTGTATATGGTAGAATGGCACTTCCGGGATTTCCCCAAGACCCATCTCATCTCCTGGGGCTGCCTCTAATCACGGAACAGTGCAATCTTGTTATTTTGATCTGGGTTTACACAGAGTGCCCTCATCAGATAATTTGTAAAACAGACACCCAAGGTCGGAGAGCTTGTCTTGGGGCTTTGCCATTGTTGTAAGGACTCAAGAAGAGTGAGGGGTAAGAGCCTGCCCTTTATTTCTGAAGGCTTTGGTTGTACGTTTACGAGCAACCGTGTGTCCGTGATGGACATAAGGACTGAGGCTTCCTGCCTTGGTTTTTACTGACTTGCATTAAGCCCATGTGGAGATGCTCGTCAGCTTGTGCATTAGGTATCTTTGATAAAGAACGTGCACACAGACCTTCGATACTTTAATGTTATGGGAACACAAGAATATGAATTGAAAATTGCCTCTGCTAGACCAGCCTTGCATCCTATGCTATCCTGGGATGCCTGTAACATGGGCGAAATTATGCAATGTTTTCACCTGCTCAATGAGTGATGTTACCTCACAAAATGGTGACAGCAAAACTAATGCAATTTTGCGGACTGGCCAAAATAATTCTGGAAGCCTGTCCTTCCACTGACCAAATGATGTTACTGAGACAATGTGCACCATACTTTGCAACTGATGTAATGTGACAACCGCCTTCCTGTACATCCCTAGCACAGTATCTACACTGGTATGGTGTCATGACAGATATTTAGTAAGCAGGCTCCTGTTCAATCCTTGGCACTGCTCTTGGTCACACATATCCATAGGAAATCGAATGTGCATTTTGCAGGTCTGGAAATGCCTAATCACATCGGCTATATCAAAATTGGTAATACCTACACTTGGCATATATGGAAAATTATATTCTGTGTGTTCAGCAAACCTAGTAGACGAAGTAATGATGTGGTGGACTGTGCTTTATGTCCCAGACACGTTTTTGAGTTGTGGAGCTGGCTCCATTATGTAATTATTTTAGTGCTGACAGCAGATAAAATATTGAACCCTATTTCCTAAATTCTATGCAAAATGAAGGTAGACGCAGCGAATCACGTTAGTCCAACGGTCATTTCTCTTGTGTATCCCATAACCACCTCTGACCATAGAAGCTCTTTGGGGTGGCTTTCCTTAAAGTCTACCATATGCATAGTGGCTTGCTTATCTGTTTCATTACTGCTGGTGAGCCCCATTGTAAACCCATTATTCATTTTGGCAACCTCCTCTTTCCTTACCTACATCGTTGGGAGGCCCAGAAAGTAAGGCTTAAGATTGCAATTACAAAGTCCTTTTTTTGTGGGCCTTTTTTTAAAAAGTTTTTCTTTCAAAGGGGACATTATATAAACCAAATTACGAGTGGATTGTGTCCTCCAACGTATTCCTCATCTTAGATGTATTCCATCCAGCTTTACCTGCTTCGGGAAACATTTTCCGCAGAGGGCGCGCTGTGTGTCAATGTTGTCGAGTCGATGGTCCCTCGAAGGCCTCTGTCAAATGATGAAGGTGTTCGAGAAAGCGAATCCTCGGTCCGCGCCTTCTTCGGAAGTCGGCCGGGAGCATCAACGCTCCAACACTCTCAAGCCCTCGAGCCCGGGTGATCGAAGAAGGAAGGATCGAGCGAAAAAGACCGCTTGAGTCGACCGCTCGCGGTCACCGCTGTCCGAAACCCAATGCACCCCGAAGGGCATATCTTCGATGAGCCCCTCGAAGCCGGCTCAGTTGACGATCACTATTTCGTCTGCGCCATCAACGCCTTTTGTCGACGTTTGAAAATAGATTGGTTCTCTCTATCAGCATACAATTTAGTACAGCCAGACTTCTATGCTTGTATCCGACAATCATAGAAAACTGAACTTTTGAATTTAATTGCAGGTACCTTTTACACATGTATTCGAATCCACTACTGAATGGTTACTCATTATGTAAGGAGATTACAGATAGCACAACAGTAAAACCAACAACTTTGAGTGCAGGTAAACCTGTCTTTACCTGGTGACAAAATAGCAACCATCATTAAGTTTAAAGTACACAGACATTTGTTTATAAATGAATATACCATCGGGACCGGGACTAGATATCCATAGATACTCATATTTATTGCAGATGTCTTTTTGAAAATCCTTGAGACATATCAGAGGGGCTCCAGAGTGCATCAAGTGTCATCAGACTAAGTTACACCAAATAAATATGGTGAGATCCTTTTTTCTGAGTAGGGCAATAAACGGCGGTCCGTTATATTGACTAATGCAGCTGTGGTTGTAATTTGTTTTGAATTTATAAGAGCAGCTACTTAGGATGTTGGTCATATTTACAGGTTAACACATACAAGTAAGAGCGCCTTGATGGCTACTAACAGGAGGGGAGATTTCCTATAGCCACCTACATTACAGAAGCCAAATCCCTTATCTACTTTGGCCAAATCTAACCTTTTTTTCAGGTAATTATGGACTTTTATTGAAATCACTGAGGAGATATATGCGGTTGCACTTTTATTATAAACATACCCCTCCTTTTTTTACCTTTGAGACTTATACACAGTGTTTCTTGCCCTTTTTTTTAGGATTGGCATCAGAACACAAATCAAGTTGCCATTAGAGCCCTAAATAAAGAAAAAGTGAAAGGCGAAATCAGGTGATTAATGATGCATAACTGTCCAGCTATGACAGACAAATATTTTATGTTGAAATTATTAAAATGATACTATTTGTAATCTATCATTTCATATAGATATATGGAGAAAAGAAAAATTCTGGTAGACATCTTCCGAAGAAGGGGAGAAACCTTCCCCGAAATGCGTAGGGTGTTGCACTTAAAAATCTTGGGGAACATCACTTACCACTGTAAAAGTTGGACTATGAGATGAGATTGTATAAAGTGCAAATGTTTACCTGTAGTCTATAAAATTCATTTTGAAGCATTGATGGAATTTGACTGTGAAGTAACAGTCAATACTTACATAAAGATTAATTGATTTGAAGTTGTATTATTTTGTTACAAATTTACAGAAAGGCTCTGTTGAATTGTTTTTGTATTAAAAAATCCTGTTCTAGGATGATATAATTTACTGATGATTAGATCATCAATACATAGTTTTAATACGGTAAAACCATATGAGGTTTTGGTTGTCATTACAACATTAGGGTGTGCAGGGGACGGGAGTGTTCCACAAGTCTGTGGACACCTGCTGTTGTTTCATTGTTACACAACCCAGTGTCAGGGTTGGTGTTCTCCCATGCACCCCACTAACTATCGTAAAAAATTTACTATATCAACAGATAGGTGTGCTATAGGCCAATTAGTTTGTAGGTGCCTTATAGTGACATGCACAAAGAGACAACCTTGGATTTCTCTCCCTAGAGGGATGCTGGGTCACTCTGTAAGAGGAAATTGTTCCAATATGATTTGATGATCTCGCTTGAAGTTCAAGGTTTGGACACATCCACGCAGCAAACAAGTTAAGTTCTTGACTTGTGGTTGCCCTATGTGCATTTAATGAATAATTATGCATTTCACCTTTCTTTATCGTTTGAGTCTCTATCAAACTCTCCTGTGCTTGTCTGTTTCAAGGAAGAGTCACCACTCTGGAAACCACTCTACTGTTTTGCCCCAAGGTGCCTGCTATGTATTGACGATATGGTAAGCAGGGACTTCCTTTTTTTAATTTGACACTTGCTTTCTCCTTCTACTAAATCTAAGCTGGATTCCAAGGGTACTTTAATTACAGAGCTGCATACTTTACCTCGAGGTACAACAATTCAGCCCAAAATGGCATTGTCTGCTATTAATGGTTCTCTGGAACTCCTGCCCTGTTGTATAAAATTGTCATGCATTTGTATCTTAAGAATCTAGAGTTAGATCTGTTCATCATATGCCTAAATTAAGCCTTACTTTTCCGAACATTCTATTTACATTATTAATGTCCTATCCCCTCCAAATATTCTGATCAATTTACACCTGGGGATGTTGAAAGAAAGTCGTAGAACTGTCAGGAGATGTTTGTTATTTACACTAAATATAAAGAGGCTTAACTTCCCATCCAAAAGTATGACTGTGGGTCGGGAGGTGCACAGGGACACCCTGGGTAGGGTTGGGAATTGCTATGCAGCTGTGTAGGAAGAGTCAAGCCCGTACGGCAGGAGGGCGAACAAGAAGGAAGACCAGACAAGGTAAACAAGAACAATGCAACAAGTAGCATGCAATGTAAAAGAAGGGGTGGGGAACAATGTGCTGGACAAACAATGTGGAATGGCACTAGAGGTGTACACAGGTCAGACCTGAGACTGCCCACAGAGCTACGGGAAGCTCAGTGCTCCTCTGCACATTTCAGATCACCCCCCCTCTAGCCCCAGGCAAGAGGAGTGGGTTCTGTGTCTGCACCCTAAGGCTCAAATGAGAAGTGTAAACAAGTCTATGTGGGGTTATGTTGTACATAGACTGGAGGACTCCTGTGGGAACAATCAAAACACTAACAGGACATACACTATGGGTAAAAGATAAGTTGAGACCAAGGAAGGGGCAGAGATTGCTTCCTATGGTATGGGAGCCAATCTCTACAGAAAGGAATACTCTTGAGGCAGATAGGAGAGCAACATGGAACATTTACCAGACCCCAAAAGAATGTGAACTAGAAATGCAGAACACTGAATCAAGGTACTAGAGCTTGATAGCCTTGGCAAGGGACTGGGATGTGGTAACTGTGACGAGAGACCGGAATGTGGTCACTGAAACAAGGTAACTAGCAAAGGACTGAATCTAGATAACTGAAGCAGGCAAGAATACTGGACAGGAACACATATGATATAGGAGGCAAAGCTATGGGACTCCTGACTAGAGCTAGTGGCAAAAGGTTCAAGCAGAAGCAAGAGAAACAGTGTTTGACTAGACATGGTAAAACGTAAGACTAAATAGAAGAGAGAGAGCAAGGCAATGTAGGGAGCAGGGTAGGAGACAAAGTAAGCTGCACAAGTACAGAGGATAGAAGCTGCAGGGAAACAGTGCAATAAACAGTGGCTGAGAGCTGTTGGAAATCGACACAATAAATAGGCTAGATGCTGCAGTTGCACGATACGAAGGAAAAGAGAAAAGTTTGCTGATGGCAGGCAGAGGTAGGACATCCTGCAAGGCAAGGCTCTAGAAATTGGGGGAAGGCAGAGGAGCAGGTATTAGTCAGATCAATCACAAGGCCGAATGGTAGAGTGATGCTAAACAGGTTTTTAGCTACACAAGTTTCAGAGCTCCATGCACGATCAAGGAGCTTCAGGGTGTGGAAGCCCATTATAAGCAGTGCTACCAAGGAGAAGAGCCAGCATGGATCCTTATAATTGGGCTGCACACAAGCAGTCCTGTGTGTTTCGTGGAAATCCCTGGCATGGACATTTGAAGAGAGCCAGGAGTTCCTATATCTACAAAAGCATTCTGAGGGTTGCAGTCCTTTACAATTCTTTCCTTCAAGTTGAAACCTGTGCCTTTTAGTTCTGAGTCCAGGAGAGTTTTTAGATTAGGCTGCTGGATTTTTCAGTTGTCTTGGAGGTATATTATGGGAATGGTAGTCCATTCTTCTGCAAATGCAGATTTGTGCAAGGGGAGGTTGATTGGTGATGCAGTGCAATCTCTGGTGACAGTTGACAATGCCCAGTGGGACTGCAGACCGCATCACCCGGGGCCAGAGATGTGACAGTGATGCAACTCTCTGGGATGTGTGGGGCTGAGATTTTATGTTTGCGGGAAACCCACCTTTTAAAGGGAGGCCAGTTGAGACTCAATAACAGCCATTTTCATATCCAACTTCACATGTCATGCCTCCTGAAAAAAGACATAATGGCAGTACTTATTAGTAGGTTTTTAACACACAAGGAATGGATTCTTGGAGCATGAAGTATTATACAACAAGTTACACAAGAGCCAATATTGAAAATAACAAAAAAAGCTATCCTTAAACAGAAGCACACCTTGTCCCTGCCAGGGGTGCTGTCCCTAGAGTGGCGTTGATGTGCCGCCTATCTATAGGGAAAGAGGGAGAGAAAAGCTATCCTTATTTCGAATGGGCTATCAATCTAGCATTTCAACCAACCATATAAAAGCTACATGAATGATCACCCTTAAGGGAGGCGGGAAGGATCAGTGCCTCTTCTTATTCATGCATATACCATTACTCAGAGGAATTAGATTAAAAGACACCAATGGACCTATGTTTATTCACCACCAGAGCAATCCGATACTAGTGCATTAGTGTTTTGGGTGCCAGTGGGACATTAAAAACTGCTTTCGCAGAAAGGGAACTAGATCTATATAGCTCCAATCACCTGTTTATCAAAACAAGGTGTTAGTGTGTTCAAACAAATTATTCTAATTCCTTAGACGGATATCATCTTCAGGACCAATTCTTTATCATATGGGCATATGTCCCTTGAATCCAAGACTAATGACCATGCAGCAGTCCCGTAAAGTGAAGAGAGGGGAGAGAAGGAAAAGCTGATTAGTACTAATTAATAGCCATCTGCACTTTTTGAGTGGTAGATTATAAGACCGAACAGAAGGGTATGTAGATCTTAGCAAAGGGCTTTATTGAAAGTAATCACCTCGCTAAAGCTGCTGATTTTCTTATATAAATATTATTGAGAGTTCAATGGGTTTTTTTTTTCTCTAGGTGGTGATTTTGATGTAGCCCCGCATTCCCATTATGGACTGAACAGGAAGCTCACAAACTAATGTGTACCCATAACCTGATGCTCTTAAACAAAAGATTGTAATACCCCAGTAAGCATCAAGGCTCATTTGACCTGGACTTCTTTTTTAATTTGTTTTATTGTGTTTCAACCTATAGAAATTGGTCTTTCACAAAACAATACAATACACAAAAGAAAGAACAAAATAGAATCCAATTTGGTACAGGAAATAAAATCCATCAAAAGTATTAAACATTTCAAAAACACAATGACCGTAAATAAAAGCGTAACGGAAAATAATTTGATTCCTCACATCTCTGGATCTTCCAACCTTTTTGTAATTACACAAAGAAAAGCATGCAAGGCTATTACTAACTTCACACTGCTACCCTACATTAGTCTGGCGCAAAATGAGTCTGCAAGTTCCATAGAACCCAGGTACCGCCACCTGGCGACCATGAGACCAGCACAGCATAGAACAATATGTTTAAGTGTTTCCTCCATACTGTGGTCCATACAAACCCCGCAGTGTGTACTCTTTACGGAGTTGTCCAACTTACTTCTCCATTCCAGGGTGGGGATTTGATTTAGCTGGAAGTGCAGAAACGCCTCTGAATGTTGGGGCAAGGAAATAAGGCCACATACTGAGGGATCTCCTCTCGCTTCCTTCTGAATTTCGCGTATTCAGTATAAAGGGAGACGGTTGCCAGTAGATCACGAGTCTGCCCTAAACAACTTCTTTTTGAGCCTATTTGAAGCAGTATTTGGCGCATTTCTTGCTTAAAGTTTTCAGTTGAATTTGCTGAGTGCAGAGTGGAGGGCTCCTCAATTTTGAGTAGAGAGAGTTATTGGGAGGTTTAAAAAAATTCCAGCCAAGGAAACTGGACCAAATTCGTGCCTGATGTCCGCGTTCGGAAGGGAGTTTGCCAAGCCCAGCGTTTTCTTCCAGAGCTGGCCATGCAAGGAATTCAGACAAGGCCCCAGATCGAAGGGTACTATGGCCAACCCGTACAGAATAGTCTGTTCCACCTTCTGCAAGTAGAACCAGACCTGGGGAAGCGGAAAGTAACGAGAAAGCTGGAAATTAACTCTTTCCATTTGTGCCAGCAATAGAGTGGCTCCGCTCTTCAAAAAGATTTTCCAAGCTTCCCCCAAGTGGTTGTTAGAAAGGGTAAACCCTAGATACCTCAACGACTTCACTCTCTCCAGGGCTGACCCTCCCCACACCTTCCCTGCAAAACCCACTGCACACCTTTTAGTTGTGAAGACAATATCCTTGGACTTGGCCCTGTTTACCTTCAAGTTTTTGTCAATGGCGTATTGATGAAATAGAATCAACTTTTTGTGAAGACCTATCGGTGTTTTGTCAAACAAGACGATGTTGTCAGCAAATGCCTGCCAGTTTTATACCAAGTTGCCTATTCTTACTGGGAACGTAACTCCTGCGTCCCAGAGCCCATTTAGGTCTGGGATGTAGAGATTGAAGAGCGTCTTAATCAGTTTCACCCTTGCAACAGATTTACTATGGGATTACTATCTTATCCTCAATTCTGGAAGAACCTCATAAGATGGCTAAAAAACTCAGAATAGTATTCTGGTATTTGAATCCACTTGACCTCCTGCTTTACCGTTATATATAATAGGTTTCTACCATAATTTGTACATAACATATTAACTGTATCCTGTTTTATATCCTGCATTATGTAAAAGTACATTTCCCAATGTCCTTTCTGTAATAATGTTTACGAGAATTGTATATAGTATCTTATTCTTATCCTCACTATGAAACTTCACCCTATCCTAGATTGTATTCCTGTCCATGTAATTTTAACAGTGTAATTGTACTTTCTGTAACCAAGCAAGCTGTTTTATGCAATGTGCCCCGATACCCCTGGGTCTGGTGCGCAATACAAGTAATAAAACAAACAAACTATGCAGCAAGGCCAGAAGTTGTATGGTTTTGTATTGGAATTTTCCAGTTCGGAGTTGTTCCATGAGATGTTCTGGCTTACAGTGTCAAAGGCACTCGACATGTCTATTGATGCCATATAGACCGAACCCACCGCCCTTTTTTGACAGTGGTCAACAAGTGCAATAGCACTGTTGCATTTAATGTAGTGCCCATGCCCGAGCGAAACCCCACCTGGCAGATGGAAGGTAAGTTTAGTTGGACAAGCTGATGATTTAGGTCTCTTAGCAGGAGAGAGAAGAACATTTTGCTGTAAGAGTCTAGGAAGGCGATCAGCCTATAATTCCTGGGGTCTGCCACCTCCCCCTGCTTATATATCAGAATTCAAATCGACTGATGGCACATGGGGAGAACTCTGTGAGTTAAATAGATGTTCTTGAAAAGGGTCATCAAAGGGTCCGTCCAGAGCAAGAGGTCCTTCTTCATAAAGAAGGGCAGAATACCATCAGGGCCTGGTGCTCTAAATGCTTTAGCGTGTCCTATATCCCACAAGATGTCATCTTCCTCCCACTGAAATGTACCTAGCTCATGGGAAGACGTGAGCTGACCAGCAACCTCCTTCAAAGGTGACACACATTTTTTCCCTTAATAATCAGTTCATGTCTGCTCTGGAACGGAGGAGAGACGTTCCTGGTATGACACAGACGTGTGTGCCTTAATAATGGACCAACAACTAGCATGATTATTCTTAACCAAGGCCCAGAGAGTTTCCCGATTCTGCATGATGTTTGCCTCTACTCTAAGGGATCTAAGGATTCCCTTGTGTTGTTGGAGTATCTTCCTCTTTTCCCAGGAATGGTGAAGTGTTGTAAGGGCTAAGGTACTTAGTGTTCTCAAATCGTACATTTTGTTCTTCTTTGCCTGCGCTATGTTCCCCTCATATTGGTGTCGATGCTTCTTTAGCCCCCGATACTTGACCCTATTTGCCAGCAGTGCCAGACATTTACTGAGGGTACCACTGAACTGTTCTGCCGAGAATGTACCTGTGGTGTCACCCTCCGTCTCAACCAGGTGCACCAAAATTTGTAGAAAATTATTTCAAGGGCTTTGGTTCCAGTTGAACGTTGGACCACCTCTGGCTGGACTTATAAATGCAAGGTTGGAGTAAACATGCTTCTCACCACCTTCCCTCTCACAGTGAGTAACGCTGGACAATGACCACTAACCCGGAAGGAGCCACGCACAAAGGCCCACACCTAGTGATCAGGGCAGAGGAAACGCAAAAATAAGCGATCCAGAACCGCTTTGTGCTTTAGTCCAGGTGTACACATCCAACCCAGACTCCCTTCTAACAGGCAGGCATAACTCAAGGCACCAGTTGCGCAAGTGGCTGTCCCAAACAACTGAAGGATCGTTTTTAGAAAAAGCAGTGAGAAAGCCCTCGTCTGGGCCCCTGATGTTTTGGGCATCTGCACATCGGGCATTAAAATCCCCACCTATGATAATGGATCGAGGGATATTAGATGTCAGCCACCCCTCCAGCACATCATCCAAAATTTTGTGGAAGGCTTCAAGAGTGTATTTTGCCGGGTTCCAATTGATGTTTATAAATGGAACCTCTTCTCCTCTTCCCACGAATGACCTGTTGATGAGAAGTAAATCAGGGCACCCGTCAACACCTCTATGAGTGCTGGAAAGCTTCAGATCTAGGGCTATGGCCAAACCCCTGTGTGGGTGGCCCCGATTTCCTTTAGAGGCAGGTTTGCAGTATGTATAAAAGCCTTCCATCTGAAAAGCACTGGTAGCAATGAATTCCTGGATCAAAACAATACTGGTTTCTTTCCCGCAACTTTCAACCTCTCTGGCTAGATTCATGAAGCCACACACATTCCATGTTGCAACAGTTTGATCCCCTCGTAGATGAGATTCCTGGCCGACTGGACCTTTGTGAACATTTTAAATGCCGCTTCCTGCCATGCCCAGTCCTCCAGAGATGAATTTCCTAGAACCTCTGTGATTTTATTGTTCGAAGAAGTGGGAGGGGTGGTGCATATGGTTGTTTGAGGGGCCAGGAAGTCAGTAGCTTCTTGTGGAGTATGCATGTAAGACAGCTCGTACCCCAGATTTTGAGCAGGTATCTTTCTTGCCAGACTATTTACGCTATCAAATTAGAAGTGTAATGATATATGGACCTCTTTGCCCTTTGCTTGGGGAAGAGAACCCTGACTATATCGTCAGACCTCAGTGCTTGCAGCAAAGGAATTTCTTGAAACTCCTTCATCTGGCTCCTGTTCAAAAAGAGAAGTTTGTTTGACTGAGAAGTAAGCTCCCAGCCTGGTACCGTGCCTCAGAATTTATTCTGCATCATAGGTGCAGAAGGGGCGGATACTTCCTGTGCCTTCACCCATTTGGAGTACGCTACTGGTTGCTGGAGTATGATGGAAGTAGCATTTGCCGGTAGTTGTTCTACGTTTGTCATAACCTGTTTGGCCGCTCCCTGGGGCTCTTCCTCTGTCGCGGGTCCAGGCTCCTCCTGCGAGTCCTCCTGAGTGAAAGACATGCCCATTGAAGATGGCACGAGGTTGCCAATGAATGTGGTGATCTTACTTTGCTTGGTTGCCTTTTTCTTCGATACCTTCGGCTCCGAGCCACTTTTATCCTGCAGTGTGAACACACAGGCTGTAGTAAGAGGAGCTTGGGGCAGTTGAGGATCCTTGACGGAGTCCGGGTCGGAGATTGTTGCGATAACATTTTGGACACTCTTTCACTTATTGTGATTTGGGGCAGGCTGATTTTTACTTTTCTTTTTTCCCTGCGTGTTCCTTTTCTTTCGTTGTCTCTTAATTTTGACTTGATGTTTAAAGTCGCTGGAATTGAGAGAGTGAGAAATTTCAATCCTCTCCCGTAACTCGGAGATGCTCTCCTGCAAAGGAGCAGGGCTTCCCGGGTTCACTTCAGTCTGTAGGGTATCCAGTAGAGTCATTGTAGAGTCGGGTAAAGAACTGCAGTTCTCACCCAGATTGACACATCCAGCCTCACCTGACACCCCATTGCCCTGATGAACGCTCTGCCCTTCCCTTCCATGGTTAGCCAAAGTAATCTCCCTGCTGTTTGCCTCTAGGTTTAAGGGTATGACAGTAGAGTGCCAGGTTTGTTCCTCCCAGCAAGTGGGCAACATTGGTATCCAACGTGGCCAACTTGTTTGCATTTTCCCGCACCACATCCTTCATCCTATCGTAGAGTTTCAGCAATGATTCCAGAACCAGGTGTAGTGCAGAGATGGATACCGGTCCCAAAGAGTCCATCTGTGTGACAAGAGCCGAATCACGCCTCAGTGCTGTATTGCAGGGCGTGAAGAAGTCCGAGTTTAATGGTTGTTTGAGAATTGGTCTAGGCTTACTTGGTGATGTTGACACAGAGTTTCCCTTTGGACCGTGATCAAGTCCACTCCAGTGGAGGTTGTTCTAAAAGTTCTTTTGGTGATGACAGTAAGACCGAGATCCTTCCTATTGGGACTCTTGTTCCCTGTTTCCCTCCTGCACTCTGGCCATCCTCTATGGGCTCACCTCCCTCTCTATCCACTGAGGCCAGAAACCTTTGGGGTCATCTAAGACTCATCCCTCTTCTTTACTCCTTACGTCTTGGACCGTGTCAAAAGGCCCACTTTCAACTTCACCTCCTTAGGGGCATTCGCCCTCTCATTACCTACCCCCAGAAGCTCAATGTCTCTAGAGCTCTGGTCATCTCTCCAGGCTAGACTACTGTCACAGCTCCTTCTTCAATCTGCCCTTTTCTCCGCACCGTCTTCTTCAACTAATCCAGAATAGGGCTGACAGACTTATCCTTGGCCTCAAACCCTGAGACAGTATCTCTCCAGCTCTAAAATCTCTCCACTGGCTCCCGGTTGCTACAAGGATCAAATTCAAGACCCCCCGCATCATCCACAATGCTGTCTGGGGCATAGGACCACGCTACCTGCAACTCTCCCTAAATACTCCCCTTCCAAATCCCTTCTATCTTCTGGCTCAAACTCTCTGCTGATCAAATGCTTCACCAAGCAGAGAGCTGGGGGCAGATCGCTCTCCTCAGCTGGCTCCCTTCTATGGAACAGCTTCACTCTCTCTCCCTCTGTTTTGAACTGGACCACCTTAAGTTCTGCAAACAATTTGAGACATTTCTGTTCTCCTCCTTCCTTCTCCCCCTCCCGTGCTAACCATCTTCGCTGTCGCTGAGTTTGGTGGCCTGGTCCCTCAAGAGTCCAATAGGGACCTGCCCTTCTGCCCAGTTGCCCCCAGCACCCTCCCCTCTCCCCCAGCACTGCCCTCCAGGCCCATAACCGCCTGTCTGGTGGTTTGCTTCTGCTCTGCACTTAACCTGCTTGGCAGTATACCTTCCTTTTTTGCCTGGGATGTCTCCGCCTATGTACTTACCCATTCCCCCCCCCCCCCCACCCCCACGAACACCTCTGGCACTGCCTCCCCTAGGGGACCCTAATAGCACTTACCCCTACCCCGCCTCCCCCTTTTTTCCTCTTCCTTCACTGCACTTGCACGCTCCGAAAGGCCTAGTAACGCTGTCCGCTTCTATTTATTCGTCAGTTTCATTGTTTATTTGCTTCCTTGTTCCCTTCTGCCGCTTTGTAACACTGGGCCTCATTACAAGGTCGGCGGTAACCCGCCAGTTCAACCGGCGAGTTGCCGCCGACCTCGTAACACCGTTTCTGGCACCTATGCTGGTGGTGTCAGTGCTTCCATGGCAACTCTGCCTGCTGGGGCCGCTGCCGGCAGGCAGGCTTGTAGTAAGCATACCGGCACCCTTGTTTCCGGACTGCCACACTTGTTATGAGGTCCACTGTCTTGTTGTATAAGCGCCTCATAAATATCGAATGAATAAATAAATGTGATTATCATGGCTTCACATATTATTTGCAAGTGTGTGGAATCTGTTTGTGAATAGATTGGTTGCTTTTACCCACATCGATTGTCCCCTGGGCTTAGAAGAGTGAAACTATTACTATTGATGTTTCAGACAATGCCCCAGTATCCACTGAAGTGGCGATTCAACATAAGGACCAAGGACTAGGTGTCCTAAAGTTGGTTACTTATGTACTGCAAGACTCTGTTTGCAGGTCCAAAGTTTAGGGCAGTATTTGAGATTATCACCGCAATTGTGAGCATATTGAGGTTTCTAGAGTGCCATTATGGCATTCCTAGAAGGCTGTAGTTACTGGGCGAGGGGAGTGGGGAGGGAACGTTATTTCGTTGACGTCCAGGTTAAAGAAATTACATGAAACTGAAGAAGACAAATTTGAGGTCGAATTTAAGGTGTTGGAAGCCCAGCATAAGTACTGCTCCTCTACAGTACCTTGGAGATAACCCACATCCCCTAAGGGCCAGTTGAACATGCACTCAAACAGATGGGCTGTCTAGTCCGTTGCCAAATCTCAACTGGTGTAGAGGCAGCACAAACACCTACCTCCCGATTGGGTCTTGGCACCTAGGATCTACAATAACCACAGGCTTCCGCAACCCGCCAGGGAAAGAGGATTAGGGTCCACTGGTTGGATAGGTTGAGGGTTTCAAGGACAAAAGGAAAGAGGGTTAGGGAGAGGTTGTGGATGGGAATGGGGAGTTCAGGGTAAACATGCTCCTCGGCTCCTACAGCTGCTTCGCTGATGTGGTGCTTGATCTCTGCCCTTGCATTCACTGCATGCTACACACTCGCACTAACTATTACTGCCCAAAGTTAGAGCTTTTGCCTGGAGCTCTTAACCAGGTACACAGGTGAGTGGAAGCACCCACAGGTGCACAGGCTACATTGAAGCCTTTGCCAGGGGCTTTTTACCAGCTGACTCAAGTGGGGAAATAAACATTACATATGTTGCTGTAACTCTGGTTCATATACTGGCAAACATAACGTGAGGCTCATAGGTTACTCCTGACCTTACTACTACTTAGCTGTGGGTTTTCTTGCCAATGCCGTGGTCAGGACGAGCTCGAGCTAGTCTGAGCAATATTCTGTGAGCTCCGCTGGAAAATACCAAAGAACATAATGAATATGCGCAGTGGAAACATTGTTTTGTGTGCCTCGCGGCCACTAGGCTGCTAGTTCTGTGACCTTGTCGCTCAGGGTTGCTTTCACCATGAGCAAATCGTCCCAAGCATCCTAGCGATATGTTCATAACATCGCCCGTTAGTTTCATGCAAATTAGTCTTCTCCGCCCAATGCGGCATGCTCTGCCAAACTACGCAGTCAACCGCGTGTTTGTAACATTCACACGTGGTTAGATGTTAGTCTTCCATGACATGAGGACTAATGCACTTCACACTTATCTGTGTCGGAGAGCGGGCCTGTGTTTTGTCAGGCAGGTGGGTGCCCCGCGGTGGCTTGTCTGCCGCAGCGCTGCTAAATGCGTCTTGTCCCTCTGAGATCCAGTATTGCAAGCAAAGCCTTGCGAGTGCGGCTCACGCATGCGCGCTCTGCTGGGTGTGGCGTTCCTCCTGCCAGCAGGCTCGTGAGCACACGGGCCCGCTGGGAAATGTAGTCTTTGGCCATTTCTTAGCCCCTGGACACTTTTCCTGGAAAATGGATGAAGAATCCTCTTGGAGTACATTGTTGTGGGCTTGCACATATACAATCTGACATTTACATGGCTCTTAGCACCTACAGCATTCCTAGCCCTGACTCCCCATCCCTCTCGAAGCCCTGGTTTAGTTGGGTGAGCCTGGTGGAATTGGCAGAGCAGTCGAGTAGCATGTATGTTTTGTGCCGGTTCCCAGGAACGTTCTTCTGGGCCATACCCCACCCAATTTATCAGGTACCATTAGATCTCGTTGTTTCAGACAGGAATCTAGGATGGCATTGCCCTCATATTCTGGGATCCCGTCCACTAAAATGGGCGGGGGGTTTCTTTTGCCTGATGGATGTTGGAGCTGGTTTGAGCAGTACGACATGAAACACTGCATGGATTCGCATTTGTCGGGGTAAAGTTAATCGTACTGCCACCGGGTTGATAATTTCCTCGACTGGGAATGGGCCAATAAAACGAGGTTGGAATTTCCGTGGGCCTTGAAGGTGCAGGTTACGCGTAGACAGCCACACCTTGTCTCCCACTTGATACGTAGAACTTGGTCTTCGTTTGTTGTCTGCATATTGCTTGTAGGCCTGCTTGGCTGCTTTTAGGTTGATTTGTATTGTTTGCCAAGCTTCTTCCAGTTGCTTCTGTTGAGTTAGTGCTGCTGGGACCATTGCTGTCTCGGACTGGAGTACCGATTGGAAGCGTGGGTGGTGACCATTTTTGCTGAAGAAGGGTGTTAGTTTAGTTGAAGAATGTACTGTGTTGTTGTAAGCCAGTTCCTCCAACTAGATGATACCCGCCCAGGAGCCTTCTCTATCCTGGGTCATGCATCGTAGGTATTGCTCCAGGGTCTGATTAAGACGTTCAGTGTGTCCATCCGTCTCAGGGTGGTAGCTGGTGGACAGTCACATGTCGATTCCCACTGACTTGCAGAATTCTTGCCAGAAGTGTGAGATAAATTGTGGACCTCGGTCTGAAACAATGTGTTGCGGGATCCCATGGAGTCGGATTATGTGGTGGAGGAATAAATCGACCAAGGTGCTTGCCGATGGTGTGCCCTTACATGGCACGAAGTGAGCTAGTTTGGTTAGGGAATCCACAACCACCAAAATGGTCGTATAGCCCTGACTCACTGGCAGTTCGACTATGAGATCCAATGAAACTGTGTGCTATAGCATAGGTGGTGTGGGCAGCGGCTGCAGCTTCCCTGCAGGTCTTTGATGCTCAGCCTTGTTTCTTAAACAGTTTTCACAGCTGGTTACATATTTTTGGACATCTTTTCGCATATGGGGCCAATTGTTTGCAAAATATGGGGTGATATCTGGCTTAATAATTCAAGTCCAAAGGGCTAGATATTGCAATACCTACTTAAGATTTTCAAGAAATCAAGACAATAGGTGACTTTAGGTGGGCTTTGAATCAAAGATGTACCTCGGGATACATATTCCCAGGTTACTGAGTCAATCAGGATAGCAAATTTGAGCCCCTTTCTGCTGAGCCTTAAACGTAACTTAGCAAGATTGCAATTTAAGGCCATCTCATCGATGGGGTGACCTGTGACACCATATCACAATTACATTACTAATGCAGTGAGGGGGGTGGTAGTTAAGGGAGGGTTGAATACATTTCTTCGCCCAAGCATACCTATTTTTGCCAATCTGGATTAACTAGTGATTTGCATAAATTGCTTCAAGCCACTGAGGGACTGAATATAAAATCATTTATCAAGGGTGGTTGGAGGATCTTAGAAAACACTTGTCTGAGAACTGGAGCATGAAATGGACCTATACTGCTGTTGAAGCACCCAAATTAAGTACATGGATTACAAAATTGTAGATTGATGGTCCTATACACGTGCATGGGTTGCATACATTTGATCTGTATCTCACCAAATTGTTGGAGGTTGCAGTAAGAAGGTTTCACTATGCCATCTTCTATGGAGAGGTCCTACAATTAAAATGTTTTGGTCTAGCATTCTCCAAATCATTAAGGAAGCGATGGGCATTTACTCGCCAACATTACAGGAGGTGATTGTTTTAGGGTTGCATATCCCTCATATTTATCCCCTGCATTCATATTCCAGTCGAGTGATTAATTTGCTCCTGCTGGCATGCAAGCAAGCTTTAGCCTCATTATGGAAACGCACACGCCTCCCAGTGACTAACTTTGCTGGTACCCTGAATGGAATCTGTTGCTTTGTGAACAGCTTTCCTTTCTCTTAGAGTCATTTGAGTTGGTTCGGAGAGATTCCTTCCTGTCCTATATTGAGCAGGTCGCCACATTATCTACAACTTGCTCTTGCTTGGAGTCATCTTGGACTCCTCTCTTTCCTTCCTCCCTCACATTCGGAACCTTTCCAAGAAGTCCCACTTTAAACTTTTCCTTCTCAAAGGAATTCTCCCTTTTCTCAATTTCCCCCAGAAGCCAAATGTCTCCAGAGTTCTGGTTCTCTCTAGGCTAGACTACTGCTTTAGCCTTTTCGTGAATCTACCCTCTTCAACCCCTCCAGCTAATCCAGAATACGACAGCGAGATTTATCCTTGGCCTCAAGCCCAAGTGCATCGCTCCAGTCTTTCCACTGGCTCCCGGTTGCTGCAAGGATCAATTTCAAATCACTCCTGCATCCGTCATAAGGCTGTCTGAAGCCAAGGACTACGCTATCTACAACTTGCTCTTTCTAAATACTCTCCCTCTAGATCCTTACGTTCCTCAGGTACCAACTCTGTGTGTCAAGCGCTTCACTAAACAGAGTGCTGGTGGCCATCTCTTTCCTCGGCTGGCTCCCTCTTATGGACCAGCCTCCCCCTTCCTCTTTGTCTTGAGCCAGATCTCCTCAAATTCCGGAAGCTCCGCAAGACTTTCCTTTTCACCTCCTCCCCTTCCTCCTCTGCAAATCCCACAGTTGCTGAGATTGGTGACAGGGCCCTTATTTGTCCTTCTGGGCACTGGCCTCCCACACCCAATCACCTGGGGCCTCCACCCGCTCCCAGCATTTGCCACTGGCCTATGCCACTGTAGGCCTTTATTTGCCTATTTATTGGCAGCTGACCTCTCCCTAGCACTTCGTCCGATGGGTACTTACATGTGTTGCTCATCCATGAACTCTGGGACCCCTAGCCCTTGCATCCCACTCACTCTTCCCCTCTCTTCTCTCTGCACTTGCGCGTTCTTAATGCTCACAAGGCCTAGTATGTCCATCTTTATCCTCATGGATGTCATTTGGAGGTAGCCAGGGTTAGCAAGTGCAACCCCAGTGGTCGCAGCTGCTACTCCTGGCGTCTATCCTGCCACCCCTGTAATGGAGCTTGCATTTAAAAAAAATACTTTTTTGTTTTCAACAGGGGACCAGGACCGCTTTTGAAAAGAACAAACTATTTAAAACATGACGCAAGCTCCTTTATGCTTGCTTCGGCATCAGGGGCAGGTGCTGGAGTGTTAAATCTCATGATTGCTAAGCAACGTCCTCTGGCGTCCCAGCAGACAGCCAGGCACATTCCGCCAGGTCCCTCCTCGCGTGATGCAAAGTTTAAATCCAATCTTTTTTTTTCCCCCCCTCTGGTTTTGTGTGGGCTGGACTACTCTGACTTTATTTTCTTCCTCCAATGGTGTGGGGGCTGGGCTGTTCTGCCTCGACTCGCTGGCGCCTGAGCATAGCCCAACTTGACACATTACTACATAATTCTTTTTTTTTTTCTTTTTTTAAGACCGTTACAGAGCGCGGGACGTGGGATTCAAACTTGTGTTGCTGCGTTGTCTTGCTTGCAAGACAAATGCATTGCCCCTGAGCTATCCTCCCATCTCCATTGCCTGGGCATCTCCCTGGAGGCTGTTAACTGCTGCTGGAAGCGGGCAAAACGCGATAAGCGAGGGAGGGCGCGAAGCAGCACCTACTTCATGGAGACATGCAATCGGGCTGGCATGCTCTCATCTGGGCTCAGGTTTTTACAAAAAAGAATTACCTTTTTAATGCAAACAATCAAACTGCTTGGTAAATGTTTCTTCTGCTCATATGAGTGTTTTGCTTTAGAATGGATATGGCTCATCAGAGTTAGCAACTGAATTTAGCACTTTTCATGGCGATCTACACATCAAAAGGTCACTATAATTAGCACTTAATCACTGGTACATCTGGTTCCGGAGTCCTAAGCTTATCTACATAATAATAAGGTCACGTACCTCGCTTTGTTTAGTCCACGTTAGGTGGCAAATCACGTCCATTGTTGGGAAGAGTAAAATATTTCAAATTACTTTCCCGCACACCCACATTTTCTTCAGATTCCAGCATTTTAAATAATGACAAAACAAGGTAGGCACGAAACCTTTAGAAAAGTGCCTTGTTTTCCAATAATATCACTTACTGGACAGGCTTTTCTGGCTCTCTTGCCTGCCTGTAATAAATGAAAACTCACACAAAATTCACATGCCAAGTGATTACACTGATATGGGGCGTTTTAGCACTCTGTTAAATGGACCCCAGAGAAAAGTTAATTCTTCCAAGCACACGAGATTGGACAGTTGCAGGGATAGGGCAAACTTGGACAATGTCGACTAACAGTGTTTAGGTAATCGCAGGGAAATGTGAGGTTGTGCACTTGTGGCTCAGAAATCCTACGGCGCAGTCACGGTAGAATGAAAGTGAGGCTCAGTGCTGTGTGGAAGGCGAGGCTGTAGCATAGGTTAGAAGGGGGGCACACTAGGGAGTGGAAGCAGAGGCTCAGAGCAGGGTTCTGCAGGCTGGCAGGTGTGAATTGGTGCAGGTTAAAAGGGCTGGCTAAGTGCAGAGCTGGGTGCAAGGTGATGCCTTGGTGCAGGTAGGTAAGGCTCTGTGCATGGTGGAAGAGGAAGCACACTACAGGGTTCAAGGTGAGGCCTTAGTGCAGGGTGGATGGTGACGATCAGTGCAGGATGGAAGGTGAGACTCAGTGCAGTGAATGGTGGTAGGTGAAGTCCTAGTGGTGGGTGCAAGGTGAGGTGCAGTGTAGGTGGCTGACAAGGATTTAGCACAGGCTCATGGTTACGTGTATGGCGTATTGCACTGCTGCCAGACTCTGCACACAGTGCTGTTGAGGATGACTGGGTGGAGGGGGGTGAGTCGAGAGAAAGGGAGAGGGGGTAAGCAGGAGATGGTGATGGTGCAGCATCGGTGCAGGATGTGTGAGAAACCTGAAGGTGTCTCCCTAGCCAGTCCCCGGGGATCTGTCATCCAGGTGGCCAGGACACAGCCATCGCTATTGGATCCAGTTCCTGGGCTGGAGCAGAGAGGGAAGATCTCCTGGATGGGAAGTGGGACACTGACATGTGAGACACGGTATCCCCCTTCCTCCAACACCTTTTCCCCATCCTACCATGTAGGACATTCAGAAACACTGCCCCACCCCTTTTCCACATGAACACTTTCGGACACCACGAAAGACAACAGACTCCACTCTAGAGCTGTTTACTTGACATGTCTCGACAAAGGGTCAGGCAGAGTCAGACTATTGACAAAATCACACACACACACACACACACACACCTGACTGCCCTTTCTATTCCCCCACAGGGATAAAAAGTGGAGCACGAGAGCACAGAAAAAGCAACGCAGACTGCACGACGAGAGAGCTATCCATGCACGGCAGTTCAAGAGGAGGAGAAGGGGCAACAAGGAGGGAAGCAACCTTGCCCTTTCTGACCCAGACCTGCAAAGCCTCCACAGAAGGAAGCATAAGACCGTGAACAGTAGCCAGATTGTATGGCAGCAGATGTCAATGGTAAACAGAGTGTGCCTATGCTGATAAGCAGGACGAAGGGAGACAACTTCTACCGTGTTACTGGCCTTGACTCCAGATAGAGTGAATAGCCAAGTGGTTCATCACAGCCAGTGATTTGAAGGGGAACCAAATAAAGAAACTGAACTGTTGAATGTAAGTCGCAAAGTGGCACATTGAGGAAAGTTCAAAGAACTGTAAATTGTTAAGGGAAGACCAGCTGCAGAGGGGTCCGGCCCCACGTGGGTGCTCACTCAAGAGACTCTGATCCTGCGGTGAATAAAACTACTGATAGCGGAAGGCCCTAGGGGAGCCGTGACGGTCAGAGATCATACAGGGGTCTAGCAAAATCTCTGTACAGTCGAAAGTATTTGACCGACAAACCAGTGAAAACATAAGGGAAGTAAATTCTGCATCGGTAGAAAGTAAAAGGAATTGTGAAATGGCAATAGTGAACCCAGCGGAGGGATGCCAATAAAGAGGGGTGAAGTCTAAAGTCCCAAGAAACAGTGTGTTGACAAAAGTGAACACGATAGAGGGATGTCGACCGTGAACTGTTTAAAAAGACATTAAGATTTGTGAGTGCTAAAAGAAATTGATTTGAGAAAAGCCATAATTGAACCCGACGGGAGGGAGGACGATATTCGAGAGGGGTCTATGCCTAGAAGAGGGGGGCCCAGGGGTGAAAAATCGTCACTTCAAGTGCAATCCAAAAGAACTTTTTGTTTGTTATTTAAACCTATCAGATTCTCGGAAGCAGGAGAGGCAACCTCTGAAGATCCTGATATTGATGAGAACTATTTGAGGGGTCTGCGCCTGGAAAAGTGGGACCCTAGGGTGAAACCATCACCCAACGTACATTTGGAACAGAACTTCTGTTTGATATTTTTGAAACCCATCAGGTCCTTGGGAGACAAGAGACTTTTTTTGTAGAAAAATGTGCTGATACGTGACCCGGAAATGTTACCTAATGCTGGGAAAGCTCGAGAGTGTGTACTCCCACCTTGTCCTGTGCTCAAAACGTGGCGAAGGGAGCCCCCCGGCTAACACATCCTGACTTATCATTTGTGAACACTTCTTTCTTTCTTGTGACCCCCACCCCACACTCTTTTGTATTTAGCGTAAGGATTGGCAAATAGGTTTTTCTTAGTATAGGCCCTTTTTATTTTGATACGACACCACTAGGACTGCCTTATTATTATTTGATGGTCGTAGCTTGCTCCCATCTTAGATTTAGGTTTAGATTAGCCGTTTTTCCAACCTATCTATGCAGTTTAATAAACGACCTTGAACTGTGATCACTTGTGTCTGTCTATTCTTGATACCATGCCTCCCTTACAGATGGAAGATGGGGCTTCAGTGAAAGGTGGAAAGTGAAGCCCCTGGCAAGGTCCCAGTGAATGATTTTAGATTTGTTCTAAGAGGATATAAGCTTGAAAATAGTCATACCAGAAATGTTTCTCATCAGTAATGCAAAATCACAGCAGAAATGGCTCGCATCACAACAGTGTTACACCGTAAATGATTCTAGTCGAATATTCCATGGCAAGAGAAATAAACCTGCAGTGCACTACAGTGCCAACATGTGCACCCAAACCAAGTTGCAATGCCATGCAGATTTCAGCTACTGTCTCTCAACCTGCCGAACTACCTCCTTGCGTTTGTGACTTTAAGCATGCATCCTCCCTGGAACATGCCTTGTTTTTGTCTACAGTTCAAACACTGGACCAGGCAGTCGTAGTCTGAGGGAACTGTGGGGGGCCCAGGCTGCCTTACTCTCGCAGACATCCTGGAGGCAGGGCAGCAGATGTCCAGGTAACGTTAAAACCTCAGAGCTGCGTTCAGATTGTTGTCCGCTGAGGTGATCTCTGCGAGCACAGTTAAGGGGAGCAATGAGAGCTGTAAATGAGTAACCTAGAGCCAGGAGGGAGTGTCCGCTTTTACGCAGAGAAAAACGCCCACACATTACCAGCGTTCTGCCTTGCGGGGCATACAACAATGTGCTAATAATATGTGATTGTTTTATTTTACCATGCATCGCTGCCATGTTCATGATCTGTACTCAAAGTGACTGTCCCGGATCGCCACGTTACAGTACCAAATGCAGGCCAGTGGAGAGTGACTGAAACCAGTTTGGGTACACGGGCAATCTAAACATCAAAAGAAATACGTGTGAACGCACCGCAAGCTTTTATTTCTGCTTTCCAGACCTGTACGGTTGTACCACAGAACTGTTGCTTTACCTATGTATGTATACCTAAATTCCATTTAATATAGTTATGAAAACAAAGAAAATTTACTGCAGTTTTTAACTAATAAATCACCTTTTTACTCTGTGAAATCTGATGCGTTGCACTTTGCGCTACAACTTTTTGCATTTTCTCCCACAAGATCTGAGATGTTTAAGTTTCAGCTCCCAACTGAAGAAAGAGATTGCATTTTAGTTTATCTTCATTATCATTATGTTCCTTTGCCATGTAATTATTCTGTAGCTTCTTTGTGCTTAGGTTCATAATTCTGTCACCACCTTCATTGTTTTGCTTTGTATTAGTATTCAAATATCTACTTTGCTATCCAAAACAAACACACAAGGATTTAGTGGAAACTGAGATTATCTGCATTTGCATTCCAAATAGCTTGTCACTCTGTTTAAATAAAAGGGCAGTTTGCAATTTCTATCTGTGTCTAGCATCAATGCCCTGCTGCAGTGTTCCCTGCTCTCTCTGAATCTCTTCAGGCAGAAACAGCCAAAGCATGGGCAAAACAAAGGTCAGTAATACCTATACATTTGAGTGCAGCATTAGGAGTCAGTGGGCCTCATTATAAGGTTGGAGGTTTACCGGCAAGCCTACCTCCAAACCGGCATGAAAATCCGGCACCCGCAAATGTGCAATTACCAGGGTATTCCGGCCCTGCCGGACCCGATAATTGCCCTTCAGCAGGTGCCGGTGTTGGTATATCCCCTTTCCCATTTGAGCCCCATAGGGCTCAATGGGAATGGGGAGGCCTATAGCACCGGCACCGTTCATGAAACGGGCTTGTGTTATGCCGCACGCACGTGCGCCACTTACCTGCTACGGGGATCCGGGTCCTCGGCCGCGGCAGTCTCCTTCATGGAGACTCTATCCACGTTGGCGTCTTTCCTCACAACGTCCCGCGGTCCGGGTCAGCTCCATGGGCGCAGCCATCTTGCATGTTCTGCGCATGTGCGTATCATCAGTATCCGACGTTTCGCGCATGCGCAGTAACAAGGACATGCGTCCCAGGCCTCGCTTTGGCCCTGGACTTTAAAAGAGCTCAGCATACACGGAAACAATGCATCTCAACGCGGTTGTGCCATGTGTGCGCTGCTGGAGACCTGCTTGCCTGCGCGTCCAGTCTCTTCAGCCCTTTTGCTCTGCTCTGCCTTGCCTTGCTTTGCCCTGTCTTGCCTCTGCCACTCTTGCCTGCTCCTTGGTGGTTCCTGCCCTTGGTCCCCAGTCCTGCCTTGTCCTTACCATCCTCCTGGTTCAGGGGACAGGGGAGGTCCAGTCTGGGTTCCATGCCTAGCTTCCTTTCCTGAATTGATTTCTGTTCTGAGGGAGACCCCTGCCTGTCCTCCCTATCCTTGCTGGCCTGTCCTTCCCTCCTTTTAGTCTTGTGCCCTGCCGGTACTTGTGCCTTTTCTGCCATCCTGGAAGTTCTGAAGAACAGTTTGTCTATCTACTGGTGTTACAAAGGACTTCGCTTCGCCTTCTCTGTCAGTGGAAACACTGTCCCGACGTCACGTTAATACAGAGAAGTGCCACCCTTGGCGTTGGGAGTTGGTTCAGTGCCGTCCTGTCATTTACTGTCAGGAGGGTGTTGGGTCGATTTCCCGCGTTAATGTTTAATCGGCATTGACACTCCGACAGACTGGCAACCTCAACTCCATGGAACCAGTGATCTCGTGACGCCTCGTATAACAGCTTACTGTGCTCGCAGGTGCCTTTCATTCCGCCAGGGCAGACCTGGCGGCATGAAAGGCACCCACGAGCACAACTCAGACTTTGCCGGTCCGGATACAACGGTACCGGTAAGCTTACCGGTACCGTTGTATCCGGACCGGCAACCTTGTAATGAGGCCCAGTGTCTCCCAAGGTCTACACAGCATTTGCCATTTTAGAAACTGCATCTGATAGAATGTGATTTTATTCCCAATAGGATAGGCTTCAGGGTACATGTTCGGAGACCACGCAAACATATGACGTCCAACCACTTTTTTCACCATCCCCCCTGTGTGTTTACAAGGAATTAAAAAATATATATTCTGCACCCACTGGCAGTAAAAAAGTGCACAGCTGGGATTCAAACTGAGGTCGCACAGTTTTGAGGCCAGACATTTACCCGTCTCAGATCGTGTGACTAAAATCTCATATTGATATTCTGAAATAAAGGGTGTTTTGTTTGCAGATTCTTGGGTATAAAAGGTGCGCATCTTTTATATTAAGCCAGCAATGTAATAGGAAAATCTGTAGTCTTGGCAAATGCTTAATTGTCCTGTGCATTCGTTTCAATTGCAAAAGACAAATTGATTGAAATGTGCATATTTCTCTTTAGGAGGTGCTCACTTCCTGTGATGCCACTTCCCATTGTGCATTTTAGAGTCGCACCAATTTATTTTTTTAGGACTTGGGCCCTGATAGGCTTCATATTTGCGTTGTATCCGTCTCACGTTTATAACGATTATTTACAGTTAATTTCCATTAGACCTACTCTTCCTGTTCACAGTACTTATCTTTGAGGCCCTGACACCATGACCGGAACCTACCCCAAGCTTCTTTAAGCCTGCCCCTACTCGTGCAATGGTATAACAGTACCTCTTCTCCCATCATCGTTAGTTCATTTTTTCCATGATCAAGGGCCCTTGCATACACCTTTAGAGGGGGAGTCAGTACTATGAAGAGGAAGAGTATCACTAGGAGTAATGATGATTACTGTTACGTAATAGTCATTGGGCCTCATTACGGTTGTTACCGGACCCGCACACTACGGGTCTGCCTGCCGGAGTTGCTGTGCCCTGCAGGTCTGACCATGCCAGGCACAGCGGCCACTGTAGGCAGACCGTAGTGGAAACACCGGCACCTTTAATAACGGTGCCGGTGCTTCCGTGGTCCGCACTTCCATGTAGTCCTATGGGACTCTATGAGAATGCGGATTAACAGAATTACCGGTGCCTGACTTCTCGGCCGCCGGGGTTGTAATACCCTGGTGTTACCAGGAAGTCAGGCGCCAGTAATTCTTTTTCCGGTCTGGCAGCAACCCGCCGGTATCACCGGCAGGGTTACCGCCAGACCCATAATGAGGCCCATTGACTCCGTGCCCCTCTGTCTAGTACCAGTCAATGTTCCCTCTAATTCTTTTTCGCTACGTGCGGAAATGGCTGGCCTTTGTGCGCTCATTTTCCATGTGCACAACTGACTAATGATGTAAGCCACTTTGCGACCATGCATAGTTAGTGAGCTATCATTCCCAAAGCATTTAGGGGAGTTTCTCCTTTCCAGCTACTGTAACTCTTTACAAATCTTTGTAAACAGTGTAATTTGCTTAACCTTTTCCAAGATAGACTAAAAGATGATTTGTTTTATGTGATTATAGAGTCAACCAGTCTAAGATTTAAGGATCTGCCACAGCACCTAGCAAAAGTACTCCTTCTGAGACGATGCATTAAGCAGAGTGTGACATGTGCACTCGCCACTTGCCCTGGCTAGTTGTATTTGACTCCTAGAGAGTAAGAAATGATGTGCTGTGTATGTGCAGAATTAAGTTGGCAAGTGACTTTTTATGGCTGGCTAGTAGCTTGCAACTTGAAATGTTGACCCCCTGAATTAACTGTTTTATTCCCTTGAAAAAATATCGCATCTGTATTATGAAAAAAAAATAATCACTGATTACCGATGTGGCTGGCAATAAATTCAGACAGGACACAATATTTGCAGATGGAATAGTGCCAACTAAAAAGAACCTCCATTATAATGAAGTAATTCAAAGGCCAGGAGAATATAATTTGTGTAAGGATGAAAATTGCATCAGAATAACTGCACCACAGAATATGATTCATGTGCCGCTACTTAGCATCCACAGTACATTGTCCTGTGTACGGAGCTGTGACACTAACTGAAAACCAGTCTTGCAGCCAAGAGGCATACTGCCACCCACTTTTTCTCCCTAAAAACAGGAAACTGCCCAACAAAAATAGTAAACAATGAACATATTCATGCATCAATACAAAAAAGGTAGCAGGCATGATAACCTGGTCTGTGCTTTTTTCCAACTTTGAGAGTCCGCAGCCATCCGTTTTTGCTCACTGTACTTTTCACAAATGAGGAATATCCATTTGCATGTGAGTCTTTGTCCCTCCCACAAGGCAGTCCGGCACCGAAATTCCAGACAAACCTCCTTTGAACAAGAGTACCAACGCCTAGACAGGGGCTCCTGCTACCTTTTTGTATATTCATGTATCACCCTTCTTCCACCCAGAAAGCGCCATTGATATTTTTGAAGCAGTGGCCAGCAGAGGAGTGGCATAGGAAGGAAATCTACTAATATTACTGTCTGGGTTCAAGAGGAATTAAACGGGAAAAGAACATCTTTTAATAGGCGTAAATTATCCCAATTGGCAAAGTAAATTATTTGACTCCCTGAACAATCATTTGATTTCATGTAGGGAGTACAATCTTGGAGCCCTACTTGCAACCCTGACATAGGAAGTGAACGGACAGGGCACACAATGCAGTCTATGGATTTGCCATCCCTTCCTCACTACAGCCTAGATAGAAATTCAACAAAAGCCTTACTGAGGTTTCTCAAGGAGCCTGTGGAAGAAAATGTCACGACCCTCGCCCAAAACCCCCTCTGGCAAACCCATTGGCCAGGTGGAGTCAGGACTCGGGCCTCTAGAGCCTGGCATCCTCTTCAAAAGCCCTCATGGGGCCAGGCTCATACACGATGAAAAACAATGTGCTTGGGAACTACTTTATTGTATTGTCTGCCAACATGGAGGCATCCACATAGCTTGGTTCCTAAGAACCAAGCTATGCGGTCTAGTGTTTTGGGAGTGGCAGGCCTGGAACTACTTTCCCATGTACTACTTTACCTGGGCTATATAAATCACACCCTGACTGCAGAACATGCTTCGTGTTACTTTGCAGCTTGCAACGTGACGCTCACCGTGTCCAGCTAGTCCCTCGAACCTCGGAGAAGCAGAACCTGCAAGGAGACAAAAGGAACATCATTAGCAGCAGCATTTTACCTAAAGTCTTCATCTTTAAACACTCGCAGCTACTGAGAACAGCTTCCTCGAATCTGCATGCCTCCCGGACAGAACAACATGAAAGAGGAAGATAGAGGCAACATTAAAGAAAGCTGTAGAGACATTTACAAATTACGAACTGCTCAAAAGGCTTACCTGGCTGGTCGCCTCTCGGCTGGCACCACTCCGGACATTCCACTCGCGCTGAAGAACACTGTGACCTACAAGGATGGAAAACACGGGTTAGCAAAGGCAAGACTTCGCAGCACTGCGCATATCGTTTACTTACGGCATCATAGCGCTCTTAATGCGCCATCATTTAGCAGCGGGGCTCAACCAAGCCAGTTTGCCGCGCTGAAGCTCCGCATACCTAAAGGAGAAAAAAAGAGACATTTTAAACAAAGAAAGGCATGCAGGATTGCAACAAAACTAAAGAACAGAAATAAGACCTACCTGAACAATGTCAAATGGGGCCGGCGTCAGTGAAGTAACTGGACCGCACTCGCCCATGAAAGACAACGCGCCTCTGCAAAGAAGGCAGGACGCAGAGCACGCCTAATTCTACCACAAGGTGAGGAGAGGGCGCTAGAGGGACTTAAAGCATACGGAGGTGGAAGGAGGATACTTGCCCCAGTCGGTCAGTCTTGAACACAGTCCTTCTGTATTTTCAGGCAGAACCTTCCCCACAGACCACATCAGGGCAAAGCTGAGAAGCATACCAGCGAGTAACCCAGCTGGGTTGCGTCCTTGTGGATACCAGGTGAGCGTAACAGGAAAGGTACAACAGTTTGAGTTCCATCTTCTGTAACTAGGTACCCCTCATCTGGAATTCACTGTTGGTATCAATTAAGCAAGATGCATAGGGATGCTAAGGGCACTAAACACAGAGCACATGATTATATGGAAAAGCCCTCAGCTAATGAGCACGGAAAGAAACAAGGTGTGGTTTCCTAGACTGCTACTAGAGTTTCCTATCCTTCAGCAAACAAACGCATTTACACTGTGCTGTACTGCTGAAACATCTGACTTGGTTTTTGAAAGTTGCATATTTGTTCTTCACCCCAAGGAGCGTTCTCTTGGGTCTGTCCCACCCAGGCCCTTCACAGCTCCTGTGCTAGCCTCCAATACTAGTTGGAAGGGCTCTGTAAAAAGAGAGTGATTGCAGCAGTAAAACACTCACTGGGATATTTGCATACCCACAATACTTTGCAAGCAAAATATGTTTAAAGCCTCCCAGTGATTGTATGGGCAGTTTAAGAAAATGACATGAATCTGCATGTAGGCAATTATTTTTCAATGCAAGTTTGCAACATACCCGACCATAATATTATTGGGTACGGTTATACAAGGGCTCAGTGAAACCATATATTTATTTTTTTTAAACATGTTTATTTTAAACCAAGGCAGGACAGGTTACAAATAACAATGCATGACAACTTTGCTTGTATTTAATATTTCCTTTAAGTTCATACTCTTTCCCCCCTTCCAAATTCCCCTCTCTGGTCCCCTGTCTCCCTCCCCCAGTTCTCCCAATCCACAGCTCAGCCCGCTGCCCCCGCCTCTCAAGTGGTCTCCTGATCCTTCAGAGCCCATCGGGTGTTGATCGGTTTGAATGTCAAGGCGGGGAACCGCTGGCCATAGTCCAGTACTGGGGCCCAGATGTTCTGAAAGCGGTGCAGGACCCCCGCTCTCGCGGCGGTTACCTTTTCCGCGATCAGGATGTCCCAAAGTTTTCCCCACCAGTGAGCCATGCAGGGACTGTCCGGGGACTTCCAGAAACGGGCCAGCACAGTTTTGCCTGCCAGGAGGCATTGCATTAATTGTTTTGCTCTGTTTCCGGAGCGGGGGTAGATCCTGCGGGTCGGGACCCCCAGTGGGATGGTTTCGGGATCCAGTCGGAGAGCGCTCACGGTAATCTGTTCGATAGTCGACAGGCACCTAACTCAGAATTGCTGAATCTTGGGGCAGGTCCACCACATGTGAAAGAAGGAGCCAGGCTGGGCACAGACCCTCCAGCAGGAGCAGTCCACTCGTGGGTTCATGTGGTGTAACCTGAGCGGGGGGTAGTACCATCGCAGCATGAGCTTGTATGCGCATTCCTTGTTGGTGACACAGGTGGATGAGGTTTGGGTGCGTGTCCAGATGTCCACCCAAGTTTGATTGTCAATCGAGTGACCTAGGTCCGCCTCCCATTGGGCCATGCATTGAGGTTTTGTCATTAGGAAGTCCCCCAGGAAGCCTCTGTATAGGGTCGAAGTTCTGCCTCCAGATGGTAGGTCCTTAAGCGTTAGCTCAAGGGGCATAAGGAGGCGTGTGGCCGCCTGGAGGGTCTGGGGGTGGGAGCACCAGTGGCAGAGCTCGCAGTAAGTGAATCGATCTCCCTCCTGGAGTTGAAACGCCTCCTTGCACTGTTCGAAGGTGCGGGGTTTGTTCCCAAAGTATAGCTGTTCCAGGGTTTCGAGGCCCCGTCTATCCAGTTTTGGAAGTTACAGGGATTAGCCCCCGGCGAGAAGTTCGGGTTATGAAAGATTGGTGAGGGAGGGCTTTGGCTTTTCGGGATTCCCTTTTGTTTCAGAGCCCAGTCCCAGGAGCTTAGCGTGTGTTTGGTCGTCCACAAGATGTTCCTCCAGCGCTCTCTAAGGGGGGGGCTGGATATGTGGGAGGAATCGCAGGGGGAGCGGGAGTTGAGCTTGCTCCAGTTCCACCCATCTAGGGTGGGCTGTGCTTATCTGCCAGGTGTGGATGTGTGCCAGCTGCGCTGCCGCCCTATATGCCCAGAGATCAGGGACCCCCAGTCCCCCCAGCCTGGCACTGCCAACCAGAGTCTTGTGGGGGATTCTGGCCTTCTTGCCTCTCCATATAAACTTTAGCATTTTCCTCTGTAGATCCTGAAGGGCTGGTGCTGGGATGGCTACTGCGAGGGAGGAGCAGGCCTAGATGAATCTCAGGAGCAAGTTCATTTTGGTGGCTGTTAGGCAGAAACCTGTGCAGTTCCCTTAGGGACCACTGCAAAAGATTTAAGACTACAGGTGTTGGCAGTAAACCCACTTGGTAGCGGTCTGTACCACCCAGATTCACCTGGTAGCTGTGGCTGAGCAGTCAGACTTCCCTCAAGAAGAGTTAGGCAGTATGCAAAGTATACTCAATAGGCAATATACAATAATACAAGCAAACACTGACCAGAGCTTTGGTATCAAAGTATATAATTATTTATTTAAAAACACACAGTTGAAACACTCCAGCACTCTTATTGTAAAATATTCTAAGCACAGTTACTATTGTAATATATACACCCCTTTTTCCCTATCAGATAAATCACAGTAAAACACCACTTATTTTCATACAGAGGTGAGCGCTTAACTAGATTGCACTCTAATAAGTTTGTGAGAAAGGGAGGGAAAAAGACAGAATATGAAGAGGCACACCACTCTACGATTCAGGAACACTGTTAGCAAGGCAGAGAGCAAAAATTCACTGGTGAGCCAAAGTCTAAAGGCTGGGCCCACTCTTAGAGAGAGCAGAGCACAAATGCGCCCAAGATCACACAGTTACACTAGGCTTAGAAAGTCTTGCAGAGGGTTCAAAAAGAGTTTAGAGAGGTGTTAAGAAAGTTTAGCCAGGGTGTCCCAGACTAACCCAGGTTCGAAAGCCAGGGGCTAAATCTACCCCGTACAGTCGGTAGCATGGGAAGCCAGGCGGGACACGGTACCTTAAGTGGGAAGGATCCTCCAGCGGTGGCAGTTGTTCCTGGTAGTGGGTGCAAGTTGTGTCGTTGTCCAGGGGAAGAGAAGATCTCGACTTGGAGGAAAGATGAAGGTCGTTGCATTACCAGAGAAGAAACCAGCCGCTGAGTTTTCCGGTTAAAGGTGGTACCTTAGTTTTGCGGTCGTGGTAAAACGTGGTATCCCGGTTGCCGGGGTGCTTGGCACGGGCAAGGTGGCCACGAGGTACGTTGGGAAAGCGAAAAGACGGTGAAACTGGTTATCCCCACCAGTCAAAGGAAGAAGACTCTCCGGCAGGAGATCTCCTCTGTCTTTGGGAAAAGTGGTGAGGCAGTCCAGCAGGGCTCCACCGGTGGTGGCGTCGTGGCAGGTCGGCTCAGCTTCTCCCTCGTCGGATTCCTAGGTCCTGTGGCGACTTCTGAAGTTCCAGTCCCCAAAGCCCTGCTTTTATGCAGCAAACCCCCATTCACTCAGCCTAGCTGTCACTCAAAACATGCTAAGTGGTGAGCCGGCCGGCTCACCACTTGGGCCAATCAGGATGGAGTGCGACTTGAGTTGCCTAGGCAACTCAGTCCAGGGTGCCTAAATTCCCCTCCTAAGTACCCCAGACAGAGTGGCACCACTTTGGAGGTCTTCTGTGGAGAAGCCTGCCAAAAAGTGGAACAAAGGGCTCGACTTGGGTTGGAGTCACAGAAGAGAACACAAATGCCATTTTAGAATCAAGTTTTGGCAAAAAATACCAACCGGAGAATTAATATTAATTAAATAAACCGGCGGTATGTTCGAGGCTACCGTAAATAATTAAATAAAGATAGTAGCCTAAAACAATGGGAAATCCCATAGGAAAATATATGCGGTTGAATATAAAAAGTAGTATCCACTGCCACCAGCCAAAACTCGATCAGGGGGGACGGAGACGTGCCCCCTCGACTAACAGACCCCGGGGCAATTGAATTGCCCCAGCCAGTACGTCCACAATATGATGGTTTGTACTGGTTCCGTTCAGAATTTAAGACTAGTAAAGTCAATGGTGTCTTTATATGCCCTGGGAGACAGTAGTCAGTCCCAGGGTATGGAGTCTATACTGGGGGGTCACTATGACACCTCTGTGTCACTGCACGGAGGGTGCTGTGTAACACACATCACAAAAACACATGAAGCCCTATGGAGTAAAAGACCCCATAGCCCATTAAACACTTCTAGATTCAAAGAAACACACTCAAATCATGTCCAAGAGTGAGGGTAAAAGAGTCTCGCTCTTGGCAGGAGAGAAAAATAAACCACAAAAATCCAGCAAAGCTGCTGGGGGACTCACTAGGTTGGGAAATTCAGCCTAAACCGAGAATTCTCCCTAACAGTGGCCGTGATTCGTCCCATTAGTGAGATTTCCTGCGTGGTCCAGCGCTTCAGGTCCCCCTCCAGTTTTCGAAATAGTCTGGGGAAGTTTGCCTGATAAGTGTCTTTTGGGTTTGCCGAGATGCAAACTCCCAGATAGGGGATGGACCCTTCCTGCCACCTGAGTGAGCACAACCTGGTTAGTGTCTCTCGTGTCTCTCGTTCCTCCCATTGTAGGCTGATGCCCAGGGCCACTGATTTGGAGAAGTTGACATTGAAGCCGGTGACCTCCCCGAAATTCTTTATTTCTGCCAAGGTGTGCCTCGCTGAAGTGCTAGTTTCTGAGAGCTTCAGCAAAACGTTGTCGGCATACAGTGCAATTTTGTGTTGGGATGGGCCCACCTGCGGGGCCTTGATGAGTTTGTTCCGCCTGATCCTCTGGGCAAAGTGCGAAGAGAAGGGGAGACAGCGGGCAGCCCTGTCTTGTCCCGCAGGTCATGGGGATCGGGATTGAGAGGGCGCCATTGATCCTCAGAAGGGTTTTAGGGGCTTTGTAGTTGGCCAGAACCATGGACCGGAACACTGGACCGAAGCCAAAGGCCTTTAGGGTGCACTCCATGAATGACCAGTCTACCCTGTCGAATGCTTTGGTGGCGTCATCAGAGCGAGGCTTTGGGAGTTTCGGTGAGTAATGTCTACCAGGTTCAGGGTTCTCCGGATGTTGTCTCCCATGGTTCTGTTCAGAATGAAGCCCGTCTGGTCGGGGTAGGTTATATCTGGAAGTATGTGTGACAGCCGATTGGCCAGGATCTTGGAGTAGAGGTTGTCTGTTTAGTAGGGCGATAGGTCTATACGAGGCTGGATCTCTCGGGTCCTTCCCTGGCTTAGGAAGGAGGACAGTTGTGAACTCCTGCATTGAAGGGGGCACCGAGCCGTCTCCTTGAATGAGTTGAACAGTGTCACCAGATGGGGGGATCAGCTGTGGTTTGAATATTTTATAGAATCTCGAAGGAGAACCCGTCCGGGCCCGGGGCCCGCAATTTAAGAGCTTTGATGGCTTTGTTGACCTCTTCGTCTGTTATTGGTGCCTCCAGCTTCTCTCTCGTGGGGTCGGACAGGCGTGGCAGGGCAGCCCTCCAAAGGTATTCCTTTTGTTTGGACCGGTCTCGTGGGGGTGCAGTAATAACGTGGGTTAGGTGGTCCACTGCCAGTTGTTATTTCTTTATCTCAGTATAGTGAATCACTGCTTGTGGGTCTCTGAGCCCTGTGATGGTATTGGTACGTCTCGTTTTGGCCAGCTTAGCTACCAGGAGCTTGTTAGCTTTGTTGTGCTTGGCATAATAGAATTGCCTGGTCTTGGACAATAGTTGTGCGGTATGCTCAGCGTAGTGGGCCTCTAGCTTCTTTCTGGCTGAGCGGAGGGCTCGTTGAGACTTGGGGGACCTCCCATTCTTCTTTTGGGCTTCTTCTGCTGTTTGTAGTATCTTTTCCAGGGCTTGCCGGATTCGTCTCCGGTCCCGGTGGAATGCCACCCCTTGCGCTATCAGGGCTCCCCCAACCACTGCTTTCATCACGTCCCAGTTGTTAGCAGGGAAGGTGTCGATGACCGGTTCTCCTCGAAGAAATTCCTAATGGTGGTTGCGATCTTGTCTCTAATTAGCATATCATTGAGGATCGGGTCATAGAGCGACCATCTACGTGGGGTGTTGGCTTTGGGGTCCTGGATTCGAAGCTCCATTATTATAGGAGCATGGTCCGATAGGATCCTTGGGCCAATTTATACCTCATTGGTGAAGGCGAGGGTTTGGGGCGAAAATAGGAGGAGGTCAATTCTTGAGAAAGTTCGATGAACATGGGAGAAAAAGAAATAATCTTTCTTGGTGGGGTGGAGCACCCGCCATGAATCCACTACTTCCAGGGTTCTGAAAAGGTGCAGGAGGCTAAGGGCCTGCGTGAAATCACCATTTTATCTCTGGTGGGGTCTGGTAATCCGTTGAAGTCTCCTATTATTGTTTGGCCTTCTATGAAGCCCGAGAGGGAGGAACCTAATGAGTTGTAAAAGCTTGCCTGCCCCGAATTGGGGGCGTATGCTGATACAAAGGTGTAAAGCTCCCCCAACAAAAGGCATTTAACAGCCACGAAGCAGCCCTCTGGGCAGATTATAGTATCCAATATCTGGGGATTTAGGTCCTTCCTAAACAGGATCGCTGTTAGAGTCTCCCGAGGCAAAGAACTGACGTGGGTATATAAGGGATCGTAGGCGTCCAAAGTCTGCCGGAAGGAGATGAGTTTCTTGGAGCATCGCCACCCCAGCTTCCTCGTCTTGTAGTTTCTGTAGGATCGACTTGCACTTGGAGGGGGCGTTAAGCCCGTTAACGTTTAGCGAAAGGCATCATAGAGTCTGATGCTCCCGGGTCAACGCCTATATTACCCCCTGCTCCGGGGGGGGGGGGTTGGAAGAATGCCCATTAGTTGCCATCATAGAGGTGGGTTGGATGCGTGCTGTCCTGCTCTTGGGGTTTTAACATCGGCCCCCAAATCCGGGGGCAACTTTTTAACTGGCGGGGTGGACAACATTGTGAGTGCAGCCCAACCCCTGGCCAACAGGGCCAACTGAGACGGTAAGAGTAACATGTGTTTCCAAGGACATAAAGATGGAACGTACCTTAGAATGGGCATGGGCCGTGGGTGAAGCCCGCCGCAATGGGTAACAATAAACGTATGCAGGGCCGGAACTGATGCTTCGCATTAGCAAAGGGTTGGGCGCCTAGGCTGATCGTGCAGCAGGGGGTACTTTAGTACGACTTAAGATCCGATTACCGCCTCCTGTTGTTTCGAGATGCCCTCAACCATGAGGAGCGCCTGGGTTGCGGGGGAGGGGCTGACTCGGGGCTCCCTGTTGCCTCCGGGCTCGGTGAAGTGGCCTCCATGGGGGAAGATGGATGCATGATCCTGCTGGCATCTTCCAGGTGGCTAATTCTACGCAGAGAGCCATTAAATGAAAATTGCAGTGCTGTTGGGAAAAGCCATCTGTACCGGACTTTTCGCTCTGGAAGGAAGAGGGCCAGGGGTCAGAGTGCCTTTCTCCTCTGGAGAGTCAGGAGCGAGAGATCCTGATAGATCTGAAGAGGCAAGCCCTGGAAGGTGAGCTCATCTCGTGAGCGGCTGATAATGGAGATGGCTTCTTTCGTGGAGAAGTAATGGACTCTAGTGATGACATCTGGAGGGAGGTCCGAGTCCACCCCCCGGCGTGGGCGCAGTCTGCGAGTACGATCCAGCAGTAATTGGGATTTGTCCAGTTGCGGGAGGAGGGCCTGGAAGAAGTCCCTTACATATTCTGGCAGATTTTGGTCTGGGATCGAGGATGGGACTCCCCGGATCCAAAAGTTGTTGCGGCGGGCTCTGTTCTCCAAGTCCTCCTGCTTGAACTTGAGGATTTCACATTTGTCTTGGAGAGCTTTTACTGCCTGTTAGATGTCCCCTAGTGTGGTTGCCTGGTCCTGGGAGTGGTCCTCGACTTCACCCAGCCTTTGCTCCACCTCAGTTACCCTGTGGTCAGTTTGCTCCAATTTGGTGGGGAGTTCAGACATGAAGGACCTAAATTCAGCTTTAATGTCAGCCATAAAAGCCAATAGGTTGCCCCTGGTGGCTGGGGTATCACCCCCCTCCTGGGAATCCTGTGGGGTGGACTTGGCAAGATCTGTTTTTTCTCCCCTGTCTGGTGCTGTAAGCATGGTGGCGATGTCTGCGTTTTTGGTTGCTTTCGTTTGTTTGGACATAGTGCCGGATCGTGGAGCGGAAGAGATGTTAGAGACGCTGATTTTGCGTTCAGCTACAGGTGCGCCGGTTGTAGTTTGGGGGGTGCTGGTCCCGGGGACTGCAGGCGTGAGGCACCCCAGTGTAGAGGGTCAGACCCGACAGATCTGAGGGTTTTGGGTGGAGGAAATGTCCCCTCTGATTGGTGGGGAGAGAAGGTAAGTCACTCCGCCACAGAGAGACGTTGAGTCTAATGGGTCCCCCCTGGAATCAGATTGGGGGAAGGAGCGTGAGTGGAGAAATGGGCCGGGCGCCCCAGGAAGTGGATAGCTGGAGTGTGCCGCTTCTGAGAACGATGTGGAGTCAGAGCCTCCTCCCTGGAGGGGAGGGGAGGGGAGGGGAAGGGGCCGAAGCATTTCTTTTTTTTTTTTAATAGCAGATAGTTTCCGTATAATTTAAGGTGCATGCCCAAGGGAACTCTGAAAACTTGGAAAGGATGCAGATTGTGCAAAACGTATTCTAGCTGTCTGAATATCTGTTGCCCTAATACAATGTACGAGTAATTCCAGGCATAGTCCTTGCCCACTAGCCCTTACAGGCCAAGTAAATTATATTGCAATGTTGTTCTCCACTTATAGGGTAATGTTAGCAATGCTAAAGTAGGGGACTGAGTTTGACGTGTGCTTATTCAAAGACTTTATGGGGCAAATTAATATTTGATTTTAATAATACATTAACTGGCAAGGGTAACGTTTCAAAGCACTTATGTGGCATATGTACAAATAGGAAGCATGGGGTGAAGTTACACATCCAAATAGCCTGCTTACTGAATAGTTAGTATCTGATGTTTGAACTCACAGTTGGGTTAAATAGTGTGGATGACGCTTTTGCTAAGGCACAAAAGGCCTGATTACGAGGTTGGAGGTAGCCATGCCGTTTATACCGGCATGGCTAACCCTGAACTCGGGTCCGGGTCCTGCGAAAGAGGAATTATCGAGCCATTGCCACCTCGGTGGGCCCAGTAATTACACTTGCGTGGGACCCGGAGCCAGTACGTCCCCATTCCCATTTAAGCCCCCATAGGGCTCAATGGGAATAGGACGGATGGTGGCAGCAGTACCGTTCATAACTGTAACGTTGCTACCATCCTGTTCTGCTCGCAGGTGCTGCTCTGCATGCCTGGTCTGACCAGGTGTGCAGAGCGGCACCCGCGCGCAGAACTCGTAATGTGGCAGCATGGTAACAACGGCACCGGTAGCACTACCGGCGCCGTTGTTGCCTTACCGCCACAATCGTAATGAGGCCCAATGAGTAACACAAATTCTGGTGCTTGAATGGTATACATATTCCAACAATAAAACAAGTGGATGTAGGGACAAATCTGGTAACCTTTCACAAAGACAACATAGGCAGAGGCTGTTACGCTCACCTGGACCCCACAGGGCCACAGGGGTGTCGATCGGACCCGGACAGCTGCAGTCTCCGTCAATGTGATGCGTAGTGCAGAGATGACTGTCTGGACTGGCCCGCCTAGTCTTGTCTGCTGGACCCGAAGAAGTATTTTCCTGCAAGTGGAGACAGGGATTAGCCACCTGTGGGTTTTAGTGATGGCCTCCCAAATGTTCTCGCTCTCCCCCACTAATCACCTCTGATATCCCCTTAGTAACCTCGCCTTCTGTTTGTAAAAGATGAGCTCTCCATCCTGCGTGTCTTGCAGGGGCGCGTAGATACCAGTTACTTGACTGGTTTGAAGGTGTTGGGAGAGTTCCGGTAAGTATTGACTCTGAAGTCCCTGGCGGGATTGGTAAGTATCAAGTTCAAAGAGTTCAATGTGCCCGATGTTCACTCTTGTCCCCTTCCTTCCTTAAGTTGCAACTGAGTTTGTGAGAAGAAGGTCTCCTAGCTGCTGCTGGCGTTCAGGTAAGAGTCTGTGTTACCCAACGCTGTCCGGTATCTATTGCATGAGTTAACGTGTTGTTTTTCTCCATCTTTACAGATGCGGCATATGAAGGTATGGAGAATAATACGGCTGGTGGTAAATCAGGTAAGTCTATGGTGGTAAGAGGTATTTGTTGATTCCCTTGGCTCACCTTGTTATTCTTGTGCCCCTAGGTGCCGGAGTACGGCGAAGAAATGATGGAGACAGTGCAGGATCGAAAGATGCTGTGAGAACTGGTGATTATGGCGCCGTGCTGGAGCTGGCGAAGCGACACGTGCAGGACTGATGTACTTTCCAGGTCGGGAGATGAAATGGATCCGGAATCAGGTGAGGAATTTGAAATAAGTTTGTTCTCCAGCATGGGGTCTGGCATGGATTCACATGCTCATGAATATTCCCCGTCGTCAGGCTGGGAATCCTCGGTAAAGAAAAAACCAGTATCAGTTTCGTTTCTGATCTGTCTTTCGTAGTAATAACCAATCACTGGTCTCTGCGTCATACTGACCACAGCCAATGACTGCCCTCTACCTAAGCACCGCCTCTGGCAGCCATCTTCAGATTTTTACCGCACGTTCATGTGTTGGGATCCTCGTGCTATTGCTCTCGAGCGTTAGTGCTATTTTTTCGCGCTTTTCACAAAAAACTTCGATTCTTTCGGTCAAAAGAGCCTCAAGCTCCACCGATCCTACATCCGATCAACGGGGACCCGTGTCGGATTCATCTGTGCCCCTCAAGGGTGAAGATTTCGTCGAGCTACACTTCGGAGGACTCCAGAAGCTTCTCAGGCCCGGTCTCGGAGATGGCCCAGGAGAAGGGAAGCTCGACGCCCGGAAAGCTGTTCAGGGTCTGCCCTGGATGCCAGCTGCAGAACGTCTTCAAGGAGGACGAACACTCTTTCTGCCTTTACTGCCTTCATGAGGACAAGACGCACGTGGAGAAGGACTGTGCGTTTTGCGGCAACATGTCGGAACGGACCATGAAGGGCCGCCATCAACGTCTCGCCAACTGGCTGGAGGGTAAGAGCCCGTCTGGCGAGAAGAAGAAGAAATCCGAGCGGTCTTCTAAGACCTTTGAGGGCGCCCCGGCGACGGGGGCCCAACATAAGGCCAAGCACCGCGAGTCCGCTGGCACCGGGAGCGCCGAACGGTCGGGCTCTACGGGCGCAAGGCAGGGCGCACCCTCCCCGGCACCATCAACCACGAGCCAGCGCTCTGGGTCGGGTAAGAGGAAGGCCGAGCACCCGGCGAAGCTCCTGGAGAGGCCCCGGTCGAGCTCTAAGGCAGAGGAGGAGCGTGGCAGTGCCCCCTCCCTCAAGGATAAGGCGGTGAGCGCACCTAAGGTGGTGAAGGCCTTGATCCATCCGACCAAGCCCTCTATCGAAACGGTCGCGGCGGCCCTGGCTCAGCCTGTGGTGGCTGCACCAGTGGTGGCGACCTCAGGGCCCAGAATCTCCCTGCCTCCTCGGAGGGAGTCTTCCTTTGTGCCCATCGATAGGACCCCCGTGAAACCCTCCGTGGGTGTCACGATCCCTCATCATGCGGTCCCCAGGGCACTCCCTCATCCCCAGTCCCGCCCTTCTCTCACTTCCCCCCTTCCCCGGGACTCACGTGGACTCACACACGTCTTGCGGGCACACCCGCGCCTGGTCCGTAACAGGACGGCTGTCAGACTACGGCCGTTTCTACATTGGCAATTGCCTTGGCGCATAGGATCGCGAAGGGCTAACCCTGAGCTTCCGCATCGCGGAACTGTGAGGTCACGTGATGCTCTTGCCCGATCACGTGACCATGCCACGCATCACGTGACCAGAAGCGCGAGTACATAAACCCGGAAACCTGGGTATTCGTTGCTTCTCAGCTGTGCTCTGCATACTGTTTGGCGCTACGGACCTTGAATCATCTTTGGAACACTCACGGAATCGACCTGGCCTGCTTTACTGGACTCCTCTTGGATTTACCCCTTCGGATTTGTTTGCACAGTGATACACGGCTCTCGACCACGGACTGTTATTGGACTGCCTCCTGGATCACCCTTTTGCATACTGGTTCTTTGAACTCCTTGCCTCACAGTTCCACAGCTCCACAGCTCCTGCTGACAGGCGAACAATTGAGCCTACTCCTCTTGGGGTACTGCCGTCCACGTGGGTCCCGGACCTCTCCACTAGGTTCCTCATCCCCTCCTTGACCCTGATTGGTAAGACCTTTTCGGTTATTCTAATACTGTAGTTACTGTTTCTTGCTTGGTACTTAATCCGCATTTTCTTGCAGCAGTGTGGGGTCCCAGAGGTTCGCGTTCCCGGACTTGGACATTTGAACATCTTCGCCTGTGACCTCAACGGCTGCACAGAGAGTTGCTTTAAGTTCTCCCTGTGCGGCATTTGGGGGCGGAGGCCTCTACTGCCTACACGACACTCAAGTCTCAACAGACTGAGAAGCCTATTGTCGTGTAGGCAATGGAGGGGAACGCTGAAGACCCCATGTCTGCTATAGTCCAAGCCATTACAGTGCTACGAGCCGATATGGCAGCAGCCAACACGGCTATCCATCAACGTCTCGACCACATACAAAGTGCCAGACACCCTTTACCCCCAGATGCAGAATTCGGAGACACACCCTCTGTTTCTCGACCTGTTCCACCTCCGATTCTTCCCCAGAATCCCGTTCCCATGATGCTACCTACTCCATTCCCATTGGCGGCCCCTGAGAGATACCACGGGGATCCCAAGAAATTTAGGACCTTCCTAAACCAATGCAAGTTGCATTTCCTGTGCCGGCCTCAGGCTTTTCCAGATTCCACCACGAAAGCGGCATTTACCCTTTCCCATTTGGCTGGGATTGCCGCTGCATGGGCCAACCCCTTATTGGAGAACGATAACCCGGCCCTATATGATTTCGATCTCCTCGTCACCGAGATGTCCAGGGTTTTTGATACTAGACACAAGGCCCAATCTCGTGATCTGGAACTTCTGGATTTGTGCCAGGGTAGGGGTTCTCTCATTGAATACATAACCCGTTTCAACCAGCTATCCGCTGAAACCTCTTGGCCAGAGGGCAAGAAAGCGGTCGTCTTCTATAGGGGTCTCAGTAACCCTATGAAGGACGCCTTATCAGTAGTACCCTCGTTACCCACTGCGTTCCAAGATTTGGTTGACTTGTCACTCCAGGTGGACGCACGTAGATCCGAAAGAAGAGCGGAAGCAGGTTTCACTCACTCCTCCACTTCTCCCATGACAGTTCCTTCTTCTGACTCCTCCCAAGAACCCATGCAGATCGGGGGGGTCAGGAGTCCGATATCTCCTTTAGAAAGGGAACGCAGGAGGGCGGATAACGCTTGCTACTACTGCGGCACCCTAGGTCATTTTGTTAAGGAATGCCCACGTCGTCCCAAAAACAAGCCACAGGGTTTTCAGATAGCTCGATCATAGTACCGGGGACGGGATCGAGCTATACCACAGACACCCCGAACCCTACACCCTCTTTCGGGCGTATCCGGCCCATTCATGTACAAGCCACTCTACAGCCCACAGCGTCCGTTTCACATCCTGTTACTCTGATAATTGACTCTGGGGCCACGGGAAACTTTATCGACATAGCCTTGGCCCGTTTGTTAAACCTGCCCCTCTTGACCAAGACCAGGCCTGAACCGGTACAGGCGGTAGATGGCTCGTCCTTGATTTCGGGCCCAGTCAAACAACAAACAGCCCCTTTGCTATTAACAATACAATCCAGACATAGGGAGACCATTAGTTTTGACCTTATCACCACACCACAATTTGGGCTCATCCTGGGAATCCCTTGGCTTCAGGAACATAACCCCCTCATTGATTGGAAATTGGGTTTGGTTCATTTTGAGTCGGCTGTCTGCCAGCATTTCTGTCTTCCCACAGACGCACACAGCGACAATCCTGCCCAGGCTATAGCTCATCTTACAGTACAGGATCCGCAAGATACACCATCAGAACACGTAGTTGGGTTAGTGGCACTAGACGTTCCTCAGGCCTATCAAGATTTCGCAGCTGTCTTTGATCGTGGCTCCTCTGAAACACTGCCTCCACATCGCCCGTACGATTGCCCCATCGATCTACTCCCTGATACAGTGGTTCCCACGGGGCGGATCTATTCCCTCTCGCCATCCGAGGAAACGACTCTCAAGGAGTACATTAGGAAGTCCTTGAGCTTAGGGCACATACGACCATCCACCTCGCCTGCAGCCAGCCCTATCTTTTTTGTGCCGAAAAAGGAAGGCGATCTACGCCCATGTGTTGATTATAGACGCCTGAATGCTATCACGAGGAAAGATCGGTACCCTATTCCCCTCATCACGCCCTTGCTGGATCGACTCACACACGCTACCATTTTTACTAAACTGGACCTCCGCGGAGCCTACAACCTGGTCCGCGTCCGTTCCGGGGACGAGTGGAAAACCGCTTTCTGTACCCGGTACGGCCTATACGAATATACAGTCATGCCCTTTGGGCTGTGTAATGCCCCGGCGACCTTCCAGAGGTTTATGAATGATATCCTGAGCGATATCTTAGATGTTTACGTCGTGGTTTACCTCGATGACATCTTAATCTTTTCTCAATCCCTGGAAGAGCATGTGCGACACGTTCGTGAGGTATTAACACGCTTACAGAAGCACTCCCTATATGCCAAACCGGAAAAGTGCCTGTTCCACGTTGGTAATGTTGATTTCCTCGGGTTCTGTATCACTCCCGGGGGGTTGTCCATGAACCACTCCAAGGTTAAAGCGGTTCTGGACTGGCCTATTCCTGCGAACCTGAAAGCCCTTCAGTCCTTTTTGGGTTTTGCGAATTTCTATAGGAGATTCATCTCTGGGTTTTCTTCTATCGTGTCTCCCCTCACTGCATTAACCAGTCCTAGAGTTCCCTTCCTTTGGTCTGATACACAACAGAAGGCCTTTGATTCACTGAAGACTGCTTTCACCACAGCCCCTGTTCTTCAGCATCCCGACTCTGAACTCCCTTTTATCGTGGAAGCTGACGCCTCCTCCTTCGCTCTTGGTGCTGTCTTATCCCAAGCTTGTCAGGCCACGGGTCGTCTGCACCCTGTTGCATTTCATTCCCGCAAGTTTACCACCCCCGAGTCACACTACACCGTGACCGAGAAGGAGTTGTTGGCGGTTATGGACGCTTTCCGCGTGTGGCGACACCATCTCTTGGGCGCCAAGCATCGAGTCACAGTGTTTACTGATCACCAGAACCTGCAGGACTTGGCTTCCCTGAAGTGCCTTAACAGCCGTCAGGTGAGGTGGCACCTCTTTTTTGCAGCATTCGATTTCCAAATACGGCATCGGGCTGGTTCCGCACACGGCAAGGCCGATGCGCTGTCCCGCTCTCCCGGGGGGGTCTCTCTTCCCGTATACCCTAACACAATGTTGGACGACACTAAGGTCGTTTGTCCATGTACTCCCTCGATGCCCTTAGTGGACGCAGTACGCAAGTGGGTGTCCTTACATCCCGACCAACTATCTGAGTGGGATCCGGTGTTCCAGGATGGCCTCCCGTTTGTGCTGAACCGCCTGTTCTTGCCCACTGCCGACACACGCAACATGGCAATGGAATGGTCGCACGATGCCCCTGTGAACGGTCATCCTGGCCAACGCCGTACGTTATCCCTCCTGAAGCGTTGGTGTTGGTGGCCGGGCATGAAGAGGGACGTGGATTGTTACGTCAATACATGCACCATATGTACACAATGCAAAACCCGTAGAGGTCGCCCGTTAGGACTGCTTCTCCCTTTACCAGTGCCCCCGAAACCATGGCATACGGTAACCATGGATTTTGTCACGGAACTCCCTCGGGTACAGGGTTACGACACTATTTGGGTGGTGGTGGATTCCTTCTCAAAGATGGCACGCTTCATCCCCTGCAAGGGTATCCCCTCTGCTTCCGTCCTGGCCACCCTGTTCTTTGATACCGTCTTTTGTCTTTTTGGGTTACCCTCTGTCCTTATATCAGACCGGGGATCGCAATTCACTTCTCGCTTCTGGCGCGCTCTAACTAGGTTGTTGGGTATCGATGTCCGGTTCTCTTCGGCCTACCACCCGGAGACGGATGGTCAGACCGAAAGGACTAATCAAACAATGGAACAATATCTCCGCTGTCTGATCCTGCAACAACAGTGCTCTTGGTTGCGTGCCCTCCGACACGCTGAATTCGCTTATAACAACGCGGTTCATGCATCCACTGGGTTCTCCCCCTTCTATGTTCTCTATGGCCAACATCCCCGCACATTACCGATCCCTGACCTTGCGGCCTCCACCAATCCGGCCGCCAGCACCTGTCTTAGGGATTTGTCCTCTATCCACGACCAGGCTGCTTTACATCTCCGTGAGGCTCAATCTTCCATGAAGGTCCAGGCAGATAAGAAACGGCTGTTGGCTCCATCTTTCTCGGTGGGTTCCCGGGTATGGCTTTCCACTCGTCACTTGAGGCTAGTGGGTTGTAGGAAGTTGTTGCCCCGTTTTGTGGGTCCCTATGTGGTTTCCCGGGTTATCAACCCTGTCACATACCGACTGGTTCTCCCGGGTTCTTGGGGGGTACACCCTGTATTTCATGTCTCCCTTCTCAAACCCTGTCCGGCCCCGTCCCGCTTGCGCGCTTCTGCTGCCCCGGTGTCCTTGGCTTCCCCAGACGAGTACGAGGTTTCCTCCATTCTGGGCTCCCGGGTCTGCAGGGGGCGCTTGCAATACCTGGTTGATTGGGTCGGTTATGGTCCGGAGGAGCGCTCTTGGGTTCCTGCTATTGATGTCCACGCTCCCCGGTTGGTGGCTCGCTTCCACCGGGATCACCCTTCCTGCCCACGGGGTCGTGGGCCTTTGGGAGGGGGTTCTGTCACGATCCCTCATCATGCGGTCCCCAGGGCACTCCCTCATCCCCAGTCCCGCCCTTCTCTCACTTCCCCCCTTCCCCGGGACTCACGTGGACTCACACACGTCTTGCGGGCACACCCGCGCCTGGTCCGTAACAGGACGGCTGTCAGACTACGGCCGTTTCTACATTGGCAATTGCCTTGGCGCATAGGATCGCGAAGGGCTAACCCTGAGCTTCCGCATCGCGGAACTGTGAGGTCACGTGATGCTCTTGCCCGATCACGTGACCATGCCACGCATCACGTGACCAGAAGCGCGAGTACATAAACCCGGAAACCTGGGTATTCGTTGCTTCTCAGCTGTGCTCTGCATACTGTTTGGCGCTACGGACCTTGAATCATCTTTGGAACACTCACGGAATCGACCTGGCCTGCTTTACTGGACTCCTCTTGGATTTACCCCTTCGGATTTGTTTGCACAGTGATACACGGCTCTCGACCACGGACTGTTATTGGACTGCCTCCTGGATCACCCTTTTGCATACTGGTTCTTTGAACTCCTTGCCTCACAGTTCCACAGCTCCACAGCTCCTGCTGACAGGCGAACAATTGAGCCTACTCCTCTTGGGGTACTGCCGTCCACGTGGGTCCCGGACCTCTCCACTAGGTTCCTCATCCCCTCCTTGACCCTGATTGGTAAGACCTTTTCGGTTATTCTAATACTGTAGTTACTGTTTCTTGCTTGGTACTTAATCCGCATTTTCTTGCAGCAGTGTGGGGTCCCAGAGGTTCGCGTTCCCGGACTTGGACATTTGAACATCTTCGCCTGTGACCTCAACGGCTGCACAGAGAGTTGCTTTAAGTTCTCCCTGTGCGGCATTTGGGGGCGGAGGCCTCTACTGCCTACACGACACTCAAGTCTCAACAGTGGGGAAGAAGAAGGGGGGGCAGGGCGTCGTCGTAGAGTCGGCCTCAACCTCAGAAGAGGAGCTGATCGAGGTCTTAAGCCACGGCCTAGGCGTGGAAGAAGGCCAGCCCGTCGGAATGGACCCCGACGCAGGTGACGACGACGACATCGTCGAGGATACCGACGGGGCCCCTGCTCGCCCGTCGGATTCCCCTCTGCCAGCGCCGCAAGACAACTCGGCGGCCATTTTGTTGGCCATACAGTCCTTATGCTCCGAGATAAGGACGAGGCTACCGTTACCGACGGAGGAACCTCTCCCGTCGGGGGATCCAGAACCGGGACCTTCTGGTGTTCCCCCTACCAAGAAAAGAAGGATCCATCCACCACCTCCTTTTCAACCGTCGCGCCCCTTCCAGCCCTCCTCCCCGTCCACCCGAGGGGATGATACGGGGACTGACACGGCAGCGACGGGTACGGACGACGAGGCATACGACGAGGATTTTCCGTCGTCGCCTCCCACCAGGGCCTCTCCGCCCGACGAGATCGGATCTTTCCACTCCATGATCTCCAGGGCTTCCGAGCTTTTCCAACTCTGCCCTGAGGAGAAGAAAAAGGAAGGCTTCCTTTATCAGCGGCGCGAGGCCAAGAGGAAGACGGTCCTCGCAGTGCCTCTGTTGGACGACATTTGGGATGAGGGCCTTTCCCTCCTCAAGAACCCTTCCACGACGCCAGCTAGAAGAGACCGGTACGAGAAAAAGTACCGGGTCCCGGACACGGCCCCCCTATGCCTCCGGGCGCAGCCTACCCCGGACTCCGTCGTCTCCGCGGCAGCCAGGAAGAAAGCGGGGGGGGGTGCGGCCTCCACATCGACTTCCCCGCCGGACAGCGAGGGAAAGAAATTGGATACTATGGGGCGTAGAGTCATCTCGTCGGCAGCGACGACGATTAAAGCGGCCAACGCCTTGGCTATCGTGGCCCGCTACGACAGGGAGCTCTGGTACAAGATAGCTCCCCTGCTGGATTTTCTGCCGGACGACAAGAGGGCGGAGGCCCTTGAGATCCTGCAGGAAGGTGAGGTGGCCTCGGACCACGCCATCACCGTGGCGACGGACATCGCCGACACTGGGTTCCGCCAGCTGGGCAACGGCGTTTGCCTTCGACATCGTGGATGGCTCAAAGCTACGGACTTCCGGCAGGACGTCCAGACCAGAGTCCTGGACATGCCCTTCGACGGGAACAACCTGTTTGGGAAGACAGTGGACGATTCCCTTCAGGCCATCAAGGCGGATACTGAGACGGCCCGGGCCCTTGGAGTCCTGCAACGACGGACGCCCTTTCGGAGCGGCGGAGGCAAGGGCACCTCCAAAGGTTCCGGCGGCGGTTTCGCTTCCTACCGTCAAGCGGCCCGCTCGTCGTCGCAAGAGGCCTACAGAGGACGAGGCAAGTCTAGCGGACCCCGCCGTCGTCGCCAAGGAGGTCAAGGCGGCAAGGCCGCGTCCAAGCAGGATTGAACCGGCCGTGGGGTCGGGCCCCCACCGAAGCACCCCGGTGGGAGGCCGGCTGGCGGGCTTCGTCAGCGTGTGGGAGTCCATCTCCACCGACCGTTGGGTGCTGGACGCCCTGGCCCGGGGCCACGCGCTCGAGTTTCAAAGAAGGTGCCCGCGCGTCCCCCCCGTGGCCAGGAAAGAACTTCACGTCCCTCAACTTCTCCTGGAGGTAAAGGCGATGCTCAGAAAGGGCGCCATCGAACTCGTCCCAAAGAGGCTTCGGGGCTCCGGAGTCTACTCGAGATACTTCCTCGTGAAGAAGAAGACGGGAGGATGGCGCCCCATCCTAGACCTGCGACGTCTGAACAAGTTAGGGCGTCATTACCAGTTCAAAGCCCTTCCCTTCGGACTACGGTCGGCACCCAGGGTATTCACCAAGTGCCTTGCACCGGTGGCGGCGCAGCTGCGCCGCGAGGGGATTCACGTCTACCCCTACCTGGACGACTGGCTCATCCGCGCCAAGACGAGGGAGCTCGCCGTGGTCCACACGACAAGGACCGTCCAACTCCTCACGGACCTGGGATTCTCCGTGAACTACGCCAAATCCCACCTGGTGCCCGCGCAAGTCGCACTGTTTCTGGGAGCGAGGCTCGACACAGTGTCCCTTCTGGCCTCCCCGTCGGAGGAGAGGACCAGGACCATCTTGGGCAAGGTGCAACGGATGTTGGTGGCCGACGCGGCCAAAGTGAGGTCCATCAAGTCCCTCCTCGGGATGATGTCTTCCTGCATCTACCTCATTCCCATGTGCAGGCTCCGGATGCGCCCGTTGCAAGAATTCCTGGATGCGCGCTGGATCCAGACGACGGGCAGCTTCGAGGAAAGGATCAAGCTCGACGAGAGTTTCCGACGAGCGATACGGTGGTGGGGCACCCGCGCGCATCTGACGGCGGGCATGGACTTCCAGACCCCAGCCCACCAGGAGACTGTGACCACGGATGCCTCCCTGGAAGGGTGGGGAGCGCACACCGAAAATCTGCACGCAAGGGGACTCTGGCTCCCGACGGAGAAGTCCCTACATATCAACGTCCTGGAGCTCCGTGCAGTGTTTTGGGCCCTCAGGTCCTTCCTTCCGTCCCTCAAGGGCAAGGTGGTGAGGATCTTCACCGACAACACCACCACCATGTTTTACATCAGGAAACAGGGCGGAACCAGGTCCCCAGCGCTGTCCAAGGAGGCGCAGGACCTGTGGCATTGGGCCGTCGCCCAAGGGATTTTTCTGGTGCCGTTTCATCTGGCAGGGATAAAAAACACCATCGCCGACTCACTCAGCAGGGAGCTGCGCTCGTGCCACGAGTGGGAACTACGGCAGGATCTGGTGGATCGCCTCTTCCGACGGTGGGGCACACCCCAGATCGACCTGTTCGCGACGGCGACGAACACCAAGTGCCGGAGGTTCGCCAGCAGGTTTCCCCAGACGAGGAGCATGGGCGATGCTTTCTCGTTCCCCTGGGAGGGCCTGTTCCTCTACGCGTTCCCTCCCTTGCCTCTGCTAATCCGGCTCGTCAACCAGCTCAAGAGGTCACGGTGCAGGATGATCCTCGTCGCACCTGCGTGGCCGAGGCAGATATGGTTCCCGGACCTTCTGGACTTGTCAGCGTCCCCGCCGATCAAGCTGCCGGCGGACGCGGATCTACTCTCCAGGGAAGGAGGCGCCATCCTCCACCACGACCCGAAGTCGCTGAACTTGCAGGCCTGGCTCCTGCAGCGCTAGAGTTTGGAGGATACGACATACCGGCCGATTGCAGAGAGGTTCTTGCAAAGGCCAGGGCGTCCTCGACTCTTAAATGCTACGGACACAAATGGAAGAGGTTCTCTGTCTGGTGCCACGCACAGAAGATTAACCCTCTACGGATTACGGCTCCCCAAGTACTGCCGTACCTGCTGACGCTGGCCAAAGCTGGTCTGGCACACGCGTCCATCAAGATTCATCTTGCTGCGATCTCCCGATACACCAGAACCACGGGCCGGACGTCCTTGTGGTCTCATCGTCTGGTGAAAGAGTTCATGAAGGGACTGTTCAGATCGTTCCCGCCGGTGAAGGCTCCGGCCCGGGCGTGGGAGCTCAACGTGGTGCTGACCAAGCTCATGGGACCTCCGTTCGAGCCTCTGCACTCGGCCCCGTTGAAGTTTCTATCGTGGAAAACAGCTTTTCTTGTGGCCATCACCTCCGCACGACGAGTGGGAGAGATCCAGGCCCTTTCCTGCAAGGCCCCGTACTTGACTTTCCACGACACGAGGGTAGTGCTCAGGACGCACCCCTCCTTCATGCCCAAGGTACCGTCGGACTTCCATCTCAACGAACCCTTGGTGTTACCTGTGTTTTTCCCGTCGCCTTCGTCGCCGGCTGAGAGGACTTTGCACTCGCTGGATGTAGCTAGAGCGCTGAAGTTCTACGTGGACCGCACGAAGGGTTTTCGGAAGACGTCACAACTCTTTGTGAACTTTGGACCTGTCAATCAGGGGAAGGCTCTCTCGAAGGCTTCCATCTCCAGATGGCTCTCCGGCTGTATCATGTGCTGTCACCGGTTGGCAAACCGACCGCTGCCTGGCCGTCCGAGAGCCCATTCCACCAGAGCGATCGCAGCTACCACGGCGTTCCTATCTGGTGTGCCCCTGCTGGACATATGCAGGGCTGCTACGTGGAGGTCGACGCACACCTTCACGAAATTCTACTGCGTCGACCGGGATTCCAGGGAGGAGTCCAGGGTCGGCCAAGCAGTGCTGCGCAACCTGTTCGCCTGAGGTGAGCCTGGTGAGGAGGTAAGATGCTTAATGTTGAGTTGATGTGATGCTTAATGTTGAGCCTTTGCCACCTCCCGTGGTTGTGCATGTGTGTACTGCTATGTATTCTTTATTCATGAGCATGTGAATCCATGCCAGACCCCATGCTGGAGAAGGAACAAGTTACTTACCTGTAACTGTTGTTCTCCAGCATGGGTCTGGCATGGATTCACATGCGAACCCTCCCGCCTACCCCTCTGCGGCTCTTCACTTGGTCATACTGCCACTTCACGTGCTTCCAAATCTGAAGATGGCTGCCAGAGGCGGTGCTTAGGTAGAGGGCAGTCATTGGCTGTGGTCAGTATGACGCAGAGACCAGTGATTGGTTATTACTACGAAAGACAGATCAGAAACGAAACTGATACTGGTTTTTTCTTTACCGAGGATTCCCAGCCTGACGACGGGGAATATTCATGAGCATGTGAATCCATGCCAGACCCATGCTGGAGAACAACAGTTACAGGTAAGTAACTTGTTCCTTTTCTAACTTTGTCCTTTTCTTCCTCTTCATTCTAGGAGCTCCGGATTCGAGGCGGGCGTGGCAGAAGACTGGATGCTTGCTGCAGGCACGCGGGCGTGGCAGAAGACTGGATGCTTTCTGCAGGCACGGTGAGAGTCATGCTGCTGGATGCAGAATAACACAAAGCATGTGCTGCTGTTCGGACGTGGCTTAAATAGCCTCTAAAGTAGTCCCAGGTAAGAGGTTCCCCAGAACCACACCCGAGAAAAAAATAGTCCCTGTAGTAAAATAGTCCCATCCAGGCCTCACGTTGGCTTGGATTTATTTGCAGCATGGTCTGCATGAGGTAAGTAATGTCTATGAGCCTGGCGCCAGGACTGATTTTTATTATGAGCCTGGTGCCTATGGCGCCAGGACTGAATCCAGACAGCCCCTACCTGGGGCTGCTGGGGTTTTTGTAAATGTCTGGATGCCTGCTCCTGAGGCTGATGGGCTTGATCCGGATGCCCGGGGGTAGGCATCATGACAGAGGCAAGGTTGTCCGTTAGTAACTAAATGTGGACTGAGGCAGAAGATACAATATGTACAAGGTACACGTGTGGTAGAGTCAAGTATAGGAGTCATGGGTGGGAATGGAAGGTTACTTCATTGATGTATGTGGGCATATCTGAGTTAGATCTTCTGTTCATGGAGCCACATTTTCATATTTGTTTTAACCTCCTGAGGGTGTTTTCTGTTTTAGGCTTTCCTAGCAGTGCAATGTAAATAGGCAAGACCAGAATATCAAGACTAGTTAGTATCATTTTGTTTTATTAGGAGAGGAAGCAAATGCCAGATAACTGCTGTGGTTTGTGCCTTATTACTTCTTCAGAAGATGGGAATTGTCTGTGTGCGCTGCTAGAATTCTTCTCAGCGGGACTCAGAAGGAAGCTAGGCAATCGCACATGCGCACAGTTTAGAGGGAACATTGAGCAGGACCCGTGTCTATATTGCCCATGAAGAATGCAACAGTGTGCTTCAGAAACAAAGGCTTGCTTCTAGTTGGAGAAAATGAAGGATGCAAGCAGACACTTGAAGTGCCAGGAATGAATGTACTTCAGTGCGGATGGATCACTATTGGGCCTGTGGATCCACAGCCTATATGCATCTGCTAAAGAACTGGGGAGGAAAATGTTCTTAGGTGATAATACCTGTTCCTTCATTGGTGATCCCTCAAAGGGATCTCAACATAGCTTCTCGAAAATGGTTGCACATCTGAGGTTCTGATTCAGGTTTCTGAATCTGTTAAAACACTAGGGATATTCTTTGATTCTCAAATATCTTTTAAAAAACACACCCCTCACCTGAATTATTCCTGTTGCTATCTTGTCCATTTATTATGGCAGATTCACCCCTATCTGAGACCAATAGGGCTTTGATTGCAGCTGCTATCAACACAAAGTTAGACTATTGTAATAGTCTGCTTGTTGGTACTTCCTAAACTAACATAAAAAGACTACAGGTAACACAAAATGGAGCAGTACATGCTGTTTATGGAATTGGTCGTGGGTCTTGCCTGTCCGAGGCTTGCAGGAAACTGCATTGGCTTCACGTTAGTCACAGAATTTAAAATTTAAAGGCTCTGTCATGGTTTATAAATGATTTGAAGGCAAAGTCCCTGCATATCTCTCTTCGTGGGTCAAGAAGATTCCTTTCAGACATACTCTATGCTCCAACAAAAATGTCTTACTATATGAACCATGTGTTTCTCTTAAGAAGATAGGTGGCTCTAGCTTTGATTCCTGGGCCCCTGCTTTCTGGAATGCCCGTCCCTTTGATCCAATCTCAGAGGATGTGTCTCAACTGTTCAATTGAAGAAACATCTAAAAACACTCCTCTTCGATAGGGGTATAGGCTAAATTACAAGCTACAATGAATCGGCATTTCCCTCTCTTTTTTTGTTTCTTGTTGTTAAGTCCTTGTGAACGCCCTGAGGCCTTTGGGCGAGTGGCTCTAAATAGGAAATCTATAGATAAAAAGAATAATGACATTACAGAAATACATTCAGCAAAACAGCAGTGATATGTTCCGCTATATTTATACTAGGAATTCAAGCTGCAGTGAATGCTAAATGGTTACAGACAACCAGATGGAAGCTGTTACTGACAATCAATACAACAATAAAGGGATTTAACGCCATCAAAGAAGAGTTTAGGGCCATAAGACTGATGATGTCACGGTTCAACGCGCTGTAGTGCGATCATTACGCAATCATCGTAGTTCCACAGTTCCCTTCTTACAGCGTTAGCGGTTGCGATTGTGTCTGCGCCGAAGCAGGGCAAACAAACGACATGCTTCAATCAGTGCGTCCTCGCGTCGGGTATGACCTCTTGTCACCATGGTTATCCTTACCCGTCACAAGGCGGACATCAGCATGCTATACGTCTGCACATGCACAGACATAAATTATGACCCTGCAATGGCAGCAGTGCTTCTGATTGATCGTAAGTGCTTGCTTGTTAGTTTTGTGTCTCTTGGAGCTAAACCCCTTGACCCTGTGGTCTGCATCCTAGACTGTCTTTTGGATCCTGTTTCTGGTTTTCATTCCATATTGGTAGTCATTGATTATTTTACCAAGATGGCCATCTTTTTCCCATGTCAAGGTATCCCTACTGCTCCGGTCTCGGCCGACCTGTTCCTCAAAAATGTCTTTTGCTTCTTTGGTTTGCCCTCAATTATTGTGTCTGATAGAGGACCCCGGTTTACCTCTTATTTCTGGAAAACCTTGACTTCCTCCGTAAACATTGAAGACCACTATTCTGGCACCTACCATCCTCAGACGGATAGGCAAACTTAAAGGTTGAATGCAACTCTGTCTGTGTTTGCAGTACCAGGACAGTTGGTTGTCAACCTTGTTCACGGCTGAGTTCGCTTATAATAATTCTGTGCACTCATCCACTGGCTCTTCTCCATTCTATGCCCTCTATGGACAGCATCCCCAATCCATTGCCTGGATCTGTTTCTGTCGGCCGACAACTGCACCGCTCCACTCGTTCTTGTGTACGGGACGTGTCCACGCTGCATACTGAGATACGTGAACATCTTACCGAGGCTCAGCACTGGAAAAAAAGGTTTGCAGATGTTCATCGCAGCCCTACACCTGTATATCTTGTCAAAATGAAGGTTTGATTGTCCACGAGAAATCTTCGATTGGACAGTAAGAAAAAACTCTTGCCACAATACATTGGTCCTTTTCTGGTGTCCTGTGTCTTGAATCCAGTTGCTGTTTGCCTGGAGCTCCCCTCACACTTGCGTGTCCATGCGGTCTTTCATGTTTCTCTATTAAAGCCCTGTCACCCGGCTGCTAGATTGCAGGAGTTTTTGCCCCCTTTTCTTGTGGAGGGCTCTGCGGAGTATGAAGTTAACGCAATATTGGATATGATGGTGCGTGGTGATACTTGTTTTCTTGTTGGCTGGAAGGGTTATGGCCCTGAGGACAGGACCTGGGAGCCGGCTGTCAACATTCATGCTCCCTTGTTGGCACGTTTCCATGCCTCCAGGGGACTGTCTGGTCCTTCAGGGGAGGATACTGTCACAGTTCAACACGCTGTGGTGTGATCACTATGCAATCATTGTAGTTCCACAGCTCCCTTCTTACAGCGTTGGTGGTTGCAATGGTGTCTGTGCTGAAGCAACACAAGCAAATGACGTGCTTCAGTCAGTGCGCCCTCGCGTCGGGTACAACCTCTTGTCACCATGGTTACCTGATGCACAACATCAGCATGCTATACTTCCACACACAAACGGACATAAATTATGACCCTGCAATGGCAGCAATGCTTCTTATTGATCGCAAGTGCTTGCTTGTTAGTTTTGTGTCTCTTGACGCTAAACCCCTTGTGCCTGTGTTCTGCAACCCAGACTGTCTTTTGGATTCTGCTTCTGGTTTTCATTCTTTGTATCCCTGGTTACAACCTTTGGTCTGTTTTACGGATTGGCTTTGGATTACCCTCGACTGCTGTGTTGTTTCTTTGGGATTACCTCATGAATTTTCTCTCTGGACCCTGCGTTGGTGTCAGTCCTCGGACGCTCTGCAGTGCGGACTGTTCTATCGTTTAGTACATCCTCATGCCGCTTGGGGATAGGTCCCTACTAATTCCCCCCTATTTCTCTTACCTCTCCTTCTGGATCTCGGTGTTCACTTGGATTCTCCTGGTTTTCATCTGCCACAGACCACACTCTTCGCGTAGGAGTAATACAGAGCTTTTTTTTTCCACTAGTCAGTTCCTAAGTGTATCTGCAGCCTCTTAAGGCTCTTCGGTAGTGTTGTCCCCTTTCTTCGCATATGTTATACCAGCACAAGTACGGATTATGTCTTCTTTTATTTCCACAGCTTGGCATTTCCCTGGTGGAATGTATTGCTCTTTCAATTGAACTACACCTCTATTTTTAACATATTACCACATAGAGTAGTACATCAAGGGAAAAATCACCCTCAAGTGAGGAGACCCGATCTTAAACTCAGGTTACCAGTCTGATGATCCTTAAGTCATTGGTTGATTTCCAGGGGCGTTTCAGGGACTACTGACAGATGATCCTCTGGAACAGGTATCTACTGGACTTAATAACAGCAATGGAAGAAGATGTGTGCACCAAGATTGGGCCTTCTTGCTGTACATACACACCTGCCAACGATGAAGAAAATGGAACTCTGACAGAAGCAATAACTCTCTTGTCAATATTGCACACGTAAATGGAGGAAGAAGTAGATGAAACCAGAGATGAAGGTTGGTTTTCAGAAATGTTTTCATGGATTCCAACATGGATGGCAGATGCATTCAAGATGCTGGGAGCAATACTAGTGTTAATATTGCTAGGATTCTCCATCACAAGGATCAAAATTTGACAATGCAAGAAGACGGCAAATAAGGCTGTTGGACTGAAGATAATGATCGATGTAAATGCTGTAGCCGATTGGCAGATACAGACTGAGAGTACTACTCATGAACATGTGAATAAAAGCCTGCTAGCACCCCCAGGAATAAGGTTCTACTAGCCAAAGGCCCATAAAAACTATGTGGGGCGTTGGGTATTCTGTCTGCCGACTGGGGAGTGCAACTATATGACCTGGAGTGTGGATGAACATAAAAAAGGGCCAGTAACCTGAGGGGGGTGATGAAGATATGGATACCGATGAAACCATGTTTTGGAGACAAGTTCAAGAAAGCCACGAAAATTGAGTAGGTGGTCGAGGACTCGACCAGAGTGGGGAATGTGGAGGAAGAGCCACCTGTCATCACAAGGCCCTAACCCCCTCAACTCTACCATATGTAGGTTTGCAAAAACCACTGAGCGAAGACCTATAAACAGAGTTGAGCAGGAGGCCAAGTGATGTCCCAAAGAGATAACACAAGGATGCACTGATGGTGAGACAAGATTATAAGGGTCTATGTGATGGTGTGGTGGACTATACAAAGTTGCATCTGCCATTCAGCTGCTAGTTGCTCTGCTGTTATCTATGTTTTCCATAGTTCGAGGTAGTTCAAGGCATGCCTAATTGATGAAGGGCATCCAAAAATGAACTAACCCATACATGAATGTATATGTTGATGTGTCCCTTAACCAATCCTTCCCCCAATAGATTTTTATTATTTGCCTTGTAGGATGAGGTCATAGCTAACATACATCGAGGTATAAGGCCTTTTATGGGACCGAAATATATCGAGAGTGAGTGAGCTGCTAATTGCCAGATTTCCCTGTTTTATTTGGAGTGATAATAAAACGGTATTTTGCCATCTTCCTTTAGTTTGTCCGGTTATTTGGGTCTGTGATTATTTTATGGTAATTCCATCCAGCACATGTCATGATCCAAGCACTCCAGCACAGGAGAGAACATGAGGGGTGAAAGGGGAAAGGAGAGGGAAGGCAGTGGGAGGGGTGAGGGAATCGAAGTTGCAAGAAAGAAAAAGGCATTTATTTTCGATGGATTAAGGTGGAGGAAATGAGAAGGCATCTATAGCTTGATTGCAGAAAGATAGGGACTTTAGAATGAAGTGAGTCATAAAAAGAGAAGGAAAAGAGAATTTGAGTATCATCAGCGTAGAGATGAAATTAAACATACTCCAGCATTGGATCTTTCATGGATTCACATATTGTTTGAATATTCCCTGTTATCAGACTGGTAATCCTTGGAAACAATAAAGTAGTTTACCTTGACATTTTTAAACTGCTTTTCACTTTAGTGCTCTATTAGAGCCATTTTTGGGCCATGCTGCCCATAGCCAATTAGACAGGTCCCCTTAGCGGCAATCTTCATATTCTTTACCACGCGTAAAGTATTGGGAGTCCTAGAGAAATCTCTCTTTAGATATTCAATGATTTTGTCTATTTTTGATTTGTTTTTTTCAATAATATCATCTAGTTTGGAAACGTATCAATTCTCACGGGCTGGTATGAATGTTCGGCCCATTCCATCACCTCTGGGGTTGCTGTGCTTTTTCTGTCACATTTGAGGCCTTCAGGAGTCCGTGGACATCATGACAGACACAAGAAAGAAAAGCATCTTCTAGGCAGGCTGGACCTTAAGAACGTATAGGAACAAATGTACCATCTGCCAGTCATTCTTGTCCAAGACCCGCAAGGATAGCCCCTGGAGATTAGTAGCTTGGTTGGGTGCAGGTTGGAGGTGCCGGGGCCTCTGACTCTGCTTCTGTTCGCAGTTAGACCTCTGCCAGGCACAGCAGACCCCTAGAGCACAATCCCTCATCAAAGAGGTTGCCGTCCCATGAAGAATCTTCCTGTGGGAAGAGGGTGAAAAAGGGACATGGATCACATGTTCGGGCTGCTTCCTCATCGACAATGTCGTTGACATCTTCATCTATGCCTACGGTCACCTCATTGCCTACTACAGTGCAAAGACCGCCGTCCATGCCCACGGTCACCTTGTTGACTGCTACAGCACCAAGAACGTCGTTGTAGGCATCTTCATCATCTAAGCACTCTTAGGAGAAGCAATGATGAGGTCCCTCCATCGCCATCCTTGTTGATGACCCCATCAACAGTCCATGGATGGCGCAAGTCCTCTTCGACGACCAGATGAACTACTTTGGTGATTTAATTGATTCCGTCAGTTCTGTTGACCACCTCATTGTTGACCAAATAATTGTCTATGTCTAACTCCACTTCACATCTTCATCATCCACGACGCCTGCTCACAGGCACTTGGTTTCCTCTTTTCCAAAGGGATTTGTTGTGGACCGGGATGTTCTGTCATCATTGTCTTACCTCCCCAGGCCAACTCGTGCTCAGCTGCTATTTTCACTGGCTCCATATGCACCGCCTGTGGTCCCCTGTCCGACCATGGCCCCTCCTGACTAACTGCTACAGCAGGGTGCTGATTCTGACATGTAAGTTCCAGAGGGAGTATTCTCTGACACTGCCAGCTCCACCTATGCAAGGTCATGCTCTACCACCCCCTAAGCAAGACTCTGCTCAGCCTTCTCCAGTTACTCCAGTCCCAGTTGACGTACCTTCCAGACCTCACCAGGCTCATGCACCCTCGGCTTGAGTGACGTGTCTATGGACATCTTGCCCACACTGCAGACACTGGTTACCGAGCTCCAGCAACGGCTCCCAGCTCCACTGCTACTTTCTCCAGTACAGCCATGTGTGCTTCCTACAAAAGAAGGTTTGGTTCCTCTGCCACCCTCATGACCTTCATCAGAAGCCCCACTTTTGGCACCAGTTGCCCTGACAAATACGAACACCAATGCCTATGCAACAGACGGTTCTCTGGGCACTCACTCTACCAACGAGTTTGAGGATCTTGTGCCGGGTGATGGTGAGCCAGCAGATCTACCTCCAAGAGATTCACCTCCAGCCAAGATTGGCTCCTTTCATGCTCTGATGTCACAAACTGGAAATCTCTTTGATCTTCTCCCTGAGGAGCAGAAAAAAGAGGGATTCCTTTATCAAAGGCAGGAATTTGCCAGAAAGTCAATGGTAGCCATTCCAGTGCTGGAAAATATTTGGGAGAACAGCCTTTTAGTAATGAGGAATCTATTCTCAGTGCTTTGAAAAGAAGTGCAAGGTTCGGATTCAGTGCCCAAATGCCTATTCACACAGCCCTGCCTGTCTCAGCAGCCACCCATAGGTGCTCTGCAAATCCTCCATCCCCTTGAATGGTACTGCCAGACAAGGAAGGCAAACAACTGGACGCTTTTGGCAAGGGGTCATCTCTACAGCTGCTACAGTCATCAAAGCAGCTAATTCATTGGCAATCCTCTCCCTCTGCGAACGGGAGCTGTGATTCAAGCTGGGGCCAATCCTTGATTTAAGCACTTACACTGCTGCAGGAAGGGAAAGCAGCATCGGAAGGAATATGGATGAAACTCTGTAGGCCATCCAGGCCGACACTTAGACGGCTTGTTTGCTGGGTGCTCTGCAACAGCATCATCACCAGTCCTTTTGCTTAGGAAAATCGAGGTTTTCAAGGACTGTCCACCGATATCACGCACTGACCACACCCATGAGGGTTAAAGGGAAGATCAGTCTTACCAAGGAAACCAGCAACGATGCAGAGGTTCCTTCAGAAGCCAAGTTGCTGAAGCAGGTTGGACCAGACCCCGATCCCACCCCCCCCCCACTTTGACACCCCTCCCTAGGCAACTTTGTCACACAGTGGAACTCCATCACCACCGACAAATGGGTGCTATCCATCATTCCACAGGGCCATACCCTAGAGTTCATTGGGTTACTCCCTTCCATTCCTCCTGTTTCAAAGGTCCTTACCTACAAAAAGGGTTGATCAAGGTTGTACCAGTACACCTGCGAGACACCGGAGTATATGCCAGATACTTTCTGGTGAAGAAAAAGGCAGGAGGTTGGAAACCCATACGAGACCTCAGAAGGCTTAACAAATTCCTCAAGTCTCAAATATTTTGCATGGTGATGCTTCAACACATCTTGGACCAGCTGAAAGAAGTGGATTTCCTCTTCTCTCTAGACCTAGAGGATGCCTACTTCCATATCCCCATTAATCGGCGGCACAGATGTTCCCTCTGATTCAGAGTTGCAGGAAAACACTACCAACTCAAGGCCCTGCCCTTTGGGTTAAAATGAACGCCAAGGGTGTTCACCAAACGCCTGCCTCCAGTAGTGGCCCACCTTTGGCGTTCAGGCATTCATGTTCATGCATGCACCATCGCTTCCACTAGTGACACAATACACCAAGGATGCAATCCTATGACTGGCATCACTGGAGATCTCGGTGAACTTTGTAAAGTTCTGCTTAAGTCATGTTCAGAACTTGTGGTTCTGGGGCTCAAGCCTCAACACTCTTGTGTGTGTCTCCATGCCTTCAGAGAAGAGGGTGAATGCTATCCTGAACAACGTCCAGCAGCTGTCATGCCTACCGATTGCTTCAGTCGACTCTCTCAAATCCCTCCTGGGAATGATGGCCTCATGCATCCCATTGATCCCACGCTATAGACTCCGGGTGAGACCACTTCAGGAGTTCCTGAATGCCCATTAGCTGCAACTACATTTAATTTCCTCTGTCTTGTCTTTAAATCTCTCCATGATTTTGCGCCCCCTTATCTCGCCTCTCGCATCTCTTTCTACACCCCTTCCCGCTCCCTTCGATCTGTTGATCTCTTCCGTCTCACCGTCATCCCTTCCCCATGTGCCTCCTCCCGTTTCTGCTCCTTTCAGCTCCTAGCCCCCCTACACTGGAACTCCCTACCTCTCTCTATCCGCTCCATCCCCACTTTTTCCTCCTTCCGTTCTTCCTTGAAATCTTTCCTTCTCCATTCCCCACCCTGATACCCTTTACCCCCCTCATCTTTCTCTCTCTCTTCTCTCACGTCTTCCCCTATTTACCTCTCCCTACCTGCACCTTTTTCACCTCAACCTTATCTCCCCCTCCTTAGTTCTTCATCCTAACACCCTCTCTGTTTCCCCCCTCCTTCCCTTACTTACCCTCACAGGTTAATTGCTCTAATTACTGTTTTACTCCTTCCCTTACTTACCCTCACAGGTTAATTGATCTAATTACTGTTTTAATGGTTTGATTCATGTCTTGTAAATTGCTTCTACTGTTATAATTTCTATGTATCTTGTTGTTATAATGTAAAGCGCTTTGGATTAAAGCGCTATATGAAAACAATAAATACAAATAGAAATATCAGGGTTTTGGAAGGACAAACTTCACCTCATGCCCTCGTTTCAAAAAGCCCTCCCATGGTGCAGTCGCCGTTTCAACCTCACTCAGGGATACCCCTTTCACCTTCAGGCACATCAAGTCAGAGTGAGCACGGATGTCTCCTTCGAGGGGTGGGGAGGTCACACGGGAGAATTCCATGCGAGAGGCCTATGGTTGTCCGAAGAAAAAGCCCTACATATCATTGTTCTGGAGCTGAGGGCATTGTTCTGGGCCCTGAAGTCCGTCAAGCCACAATTGCAGAATCGGGTGGTTTGAGTCTTCACGGACAACACCACCACCTAGCAATGTGGGGGTGACCCGCTCACTGATTCTGTCTGCAGACGGCAGGCGTTGTGGACATGGGTGCTGGCGCACACTTTCCTAATTCCCTTCCATCTGGCAGGAATCCACAATACAATAGCGGATTTGCTCAACCGAGAACTCGGGTCCTGCCACGATTGGGAACTTCACCAAGGCCAAGTTCTCCCTCTTCTCTGAGTGGGGTTCTCCATAGATTGACCTGATCGCTACTGGCACCAACGAGAAATGCACCAGGTTTGCGAGCAGGTTTCCCCAAATGCAGAAGTACAATAGGTAATAGCATACAATTACAAATACAATCATCATATACATTCATGATATACTAAAAACAATGATCCTATACATACAGTGTGATACATTTATTATAGTTCATGATGATAATTCATTGTGATAGTCGGTTGTTAAAGTGTAAATACAAATACTAAGTAAACTTCCTTAGCAGTCTGGAGGAGACCTATCACCCAATTTGTTCGATTTAAAATATGTTGGATTTGTAAAATATTGTGGATTTGTAAGGGTTATTTCTCTGCCATTCCCAATTGAAACATTTCATTCCAAATATTGTAAAGTGCAATGTGCATTGATTTATGGCCTGAGTTAATACAGTAGCGTCAAAAGGATGCAGTCTTAATAGTATTACAGTCATGAACAAAAGGCCCCAGCCACTTTATGTATAAGTCGCCATATTCTTTACACTCTGTAAGGACATGTTGGGTTGACTCCATTTTAGACCTAAGGCAACAAAAACGACAACTCGCATCTTTAGGAACTCCCTGCTCAGGCCCACTAGAGGCCAGGACTGATCATTTACCTATCCTTAGCAATAGCATGAATCTGCGCAAATTCAGGAGAGGCACAGAGTAACAAATAGCCTTATGGGGTTTTATATTTATGATCGAGTAGATCCACAGTGGTACAATAGCTGGTAAGTTTGTCAAGATGTGCATAATTTTCGCACCAATCCCAATGTTCAAGTTTTCTGACTAGTTTCCTAGACAATTTATGTAAGCTATCCTCCCAAACTGGATTCCAGCACATGTTTTTGAAATCTGCATGTACAAGGGAGGACAAAGAAATTAATTTGGTATTCAGAAGTTGTTGGCCCAGTAAGTTTAATACTGGGCAAACAGATGCCTTGCAAGCCTTTAGAAAAAGGAGACTTCTCCTTTTAATTACCTGAGCGGACAGAGAAGTGAGACCTAACTCTAGGCGAATAATTTCCATAGGGGCACTAGGGCCCCAACCCCAACATTCTCTGCCAAAATTTCCCTTCAAGAATATTCAGCCATGCGAGGACCTGCATACCAATCAATGGCTTCTAGTCCAAACAATACAGAGGGGAAGAAGTATTGCCTATATAATGTAAAAACACCATTAAGGCTAAAACCATAGGCTGCTCTAACACATCGATAAAGCATATTTAATTTCGATGTTGCCTTGCATTTCCTTTCTTCTTTCAAGTTAGAATAGTCAGCCTTAGAGGTGAATGTGACTCCTAGGTATTTATAGCTATGTACTCTCTCTCAATGGCATACCCATCAATTGTCATCCTGGGGATCACCACCCTCGGATGTGAGAAATACATTAACTTAGTCTTTTCTAAATTTAACACCAGGTTGTGTTCCAAGCCATATGTTTGCAGGACTTCCATAGATCTTTTAGTCCTGCAAAAGTATGATCAAAGATGATGAGATCATCTGCATATGAAAGGCAGGAAACTTTATCCCCCATTAATTTGGGTGGGCAAGTGGGGGCCGCTTCCAAAGCTTTAGGGAGTTCTGATAGTTAGTATTAAATAACAGGGGGGCAAGGGAGCACCCGTGTTTTACTCCCTGATTGGTACTTATAGGCGAAGAAACGTTGTTATCGAGCCCGACTTGAACTGAAATATTATCGTGTAACCCCATAATTGGCAATAGCAAGTCCTTTGGACATCCAAATCGGGACATTTTACCCCAGAGTGTGCTCCTGTTCATGGTAGCGAATACGGCATGAAATCAATCAAGGAAACATAAAGGCTCGTTTGGCCTTTGGTCTTAGCCGCCTTAATCAGGGAATCAAATAACCACAGGCACTGTGCTGTGCCAGTACCCGCCCGGAATCCCATTTGGAATTTACTCAATATTATTTTAGATTCACCCACTTGGCTAGTCTTCCTAATAATAGAGACACAAACATTTTGCCTGTAGAGTCTAACTGTTCCTTTATGCCTTTCCCCTAAACCCTCTGCTACCTCAAGTTCTCAGTACACTCAAACAGACCTGCTGCATGATAATCCTGGTGAGCCTGGCCTGGCTGCGACAAATTTGGTACTCAGAACTGCCTCACCTGTCGGTGGCTCCCTGAATCGGGTTGCCCCAGCTCTCCGACCTTCATTTCAGAGACAACAGGTCCGTCCTGCACCATGATCCAGCATCCCTCAACTTGACCGCCTGGCTCCTGCAGCCATAGAATTCTGAAACGTATTGCTACCTCCAGACATCTTGGCCAGGGCACAAGCACCATCTGCATTGTCCTGCCACAGAAGTAAATGGAAAAGCTTTACTATATGGTGTGCAACTCAACACCTTAAACCATTTGCACGTTCAGGTTTAGCATACACTTCTATCAAAGTACATTTAGCAGCCATTTCGCACTACACGCTTGCCACAGGTACGCCTTCCCTTTGATCTCACTGGGTGGTGAAAGTATTCCTCAAAGGACTGTTTTGTTTTTCCCACTGTCGGAGCTCCTGCTCCAGCTTGGGAAATCAATGTAGTTGATTTCCTAGTGGGCCCTCCTTTTGAGCTCCTAAACAGAACCTCCTTGAAATTTCTCTCCTGGAAGACACCATTCCTAGTTGCCATTGCTTCAGCCAGATGGGTGGGCGAACTGCAGGCCCTCTCTTGCAAGTCTCCATATTTGACTTTTCATCATTCTAAGGTGGTGTTTCGTATGAGCCCTTCCTTCATGCTTAACATCCCTTCTGCATTCCACCTTAAAGAAACCTTGATTCTGTCAGTGCACTTTGGCTCTCCTTTGTCTCCGGCGGAGCAAGCCTTACATTCCCTGGATGTCGCCTGAGCCCTCAAATTATATTTGCTCGCCCTAAAGAGTTCCGAAAGTCATCACAATTGTCTGTTGCCTTCAGACCTGCCGACAAGGTCAAAGCCCTTTCAAAGTTTTCCATTGCGAGATGGCTGTCGCATGCTGTCAGATGCGGGCTCATCCTCCCAATTCTCCTCACCTGATTCTTCGGGGGATGTTGCAGTGGGAATCTTGACCTGGGTCTTGCGGCTTAATTGCTTCTTCCTCGCCTCCTTCTGCTTAGGCTTGTGGTCCTTCCGGTCGTGAAAATAGGGTCTGGCTCCCCCGGAGGCCACCTTGGCAGAGATAAGACCCTGCCCTTGGGGGATCCCGGGGAGCCAGCCCCGAAATCAGGGAAAAAGCCAAAAGGCAGAAAAAACCCTGGATAAGCGGTGAAGACTTGTAGTCCAGGAAGGATGATTGAATGAGGAACTGGATCAGGAACTGCCGAAGGCAAGTCTCTTTACTGCGTACTCAGTGCAGGAGTTATGGATCTCGAACCAGGAAATGAAGGTAAGTATACAGAACTCCAACGGGAAGGGCTGGCTGATTGTAATTGCAATAAAAAGGAAATAATGCAAGAATGTAAAGAGAGATAGAGGATAGAACGAAGGACAGTCTAGATAGGAACAGGAATCCGCCCTGTTAAGAAGTAACCAGCGAAGGAATGCATAGTAAAGTGTGACCGAAACCGGGAAAGGCGTAAGACGCCAGGAGGAAAGCAGTGATTCGGGGAAAATCACGTAAGATACCCTGAAGAAAAGATACAAAAGAAGGGGTAGTCAAGGGCTATAGACAGCCGAAAGTAGGAAGGAAGGTGCAGAGTGATGCGAAAAGAAATGCAAAACTCTGTTCAAGCTATTGACGGCGGCAGTAAAATGCAGAGAGAAACCGAAAGTAAAGGGAGAACGCGAGAATGCGTAAATGGAAAGTAAACAAAAGTAGGCTGTAGTAGCGAGGGAAGGAAAGATGCAGGGGAACAGTCATGGACGTTACAAAGGAAGGCTCTTATACAAAGCTAACAGAAGGTAGGCACGGGAGTTCACGGAGTGAAGTACAAAGGTATTAAACTCAGATACAACGCACCGAGTAATGGGCGGAGTCTACCTTTATACGTGACTCCGCAATCTTGAGTGAGGACTAGAGCGAGTCCTAATGCTTCCATCGTCTCCACAGCGTTCATCCACATTTCCTGACAGTATGCCCCCTTCTCCTCGGAAACCCCCCCGGCTTTCCTGGGTGTAATTGATGGAATCTTCTCAACAATCTCGGGGCGTGAATATGGCCTTCTGGTTCCCAGGATCTTTCCTCTATGGGATAACCCTTCCAATGAACCAGATATTGTACCTTGCCCTTGCGATATCTGGAATCAACCAAGTAGGCCACTTCATATTCTTCAGGCTCTTGTGTCACGGGGGTTTTGACAGTACTTGAACCCTCGCTGAAATGGGTCTTTCTTGTATTTCTTTAGAAGCGAGACATGAAAGACTGGGTGTACTCTTCGGAGATAACTGGGCAGCTTGAGCTTGTAAGCCACCGGATTGACTTGGCATAGAACTGGGAAAGGGCCCAGAAAGCGAGGGGAAAACTTCCCCCTATGTACCCATTTAGGTAGAAATTTGGTAGACAACCAAACCAATTGATCGGCCTACCAGTCTGGGTTGGAGCTTCTGCTTCTGTCTGCCCACTTCTTGTGTGACTGCTGACTGAGCTCATGAGCCTTTTGAGCCAAGGAATGTATCTCAAGAAGATCCTTTAAAACACTGTCAAGTGCTGGAACACTGGTAGCCTGAACACTCAATCTTGGTAGATGCTGGGGATGATAGCCATATGTACAATAAAACACTCATCTGAATAGAGGTATGAATCGAATTATTATATGCAAATTCTACCTGCAGAAGGAACTGAAACCATTCATCCTATTGAGGGCTACAAAAACATCTCAAGTATTGTTCCAGTCCGGCATTCAGTCTTTCTGTCTGGCCATTACTCTGGGGATGATATCCTGAAGAGAGTGCTCTGCGGATTCCCAATGATTGACAAAGGACAGACCAAAACTTGGAGGTAAATTGGGGACCTCTGTCCGAAACAATGGTTTTAGGTAAGCCATGGAGACGGACTATATCCCTGAGAAAGGTGGCTGCAGTTTCTGGCGCCGATGGTACGCCTGGGAAAGCTGAGAAGTGGGCTAACTTGCTATAGGAATCTACAGTAACCATGATCACAGTCATGCCATGTGATTTGGGGAGGTCCACAATGAAGTCTGTGGATATGTGCTCCCACGTACGTCCCAGCAATGGGGGTTGTTGTAATAAACCGATCGGCCTGCCGGTAGAATATTTGTTAGCAGCACAGACCGGGCAAGAGTATACGTAATTGTATACGTCCTTCCGGAGAGTGGGCCACCAGAAGCTTCTGCTGAGTAATTCATCTGTCTTTCGTATTTCAGGGTGACCAGCTAAAGGACTATCATGACACCAGGAAAGAACCTGTTCTTGGGATTTCTTGAAGGGAATATAGAGTGCAGTGTCGTGATAATAAAGTCTATCCTCTCCTTGTACCACTGTAGTTGGAAACTCTGTTAGCTTCTGATACTGTGGAATGAGATCCTGAAGAAATCGGGATGTCGTGGCAACAATCTTGAGATTTGGGAAAATCAATTCATGAGCTTGGTATAACCCGGAATCGTCTCTTTGACTGCGGGATAAGGCATCCGCCTTCTTGTTCTCAGACCCTGGTATAAAGGTAATGACGAAATCAAATTGTAAAAAGAAATAGGCCCAATTAGCATGATGGGCATTAGTACACTCCATCCGCTGAAGCACCTGTAAATTGCGATGGTCTGTGCAGATGTGGAAACTATGAAGAGCCCCTTGCAGTAGGTGTCGCCACTCTTGACAGGCAAGCTTGATGGCCAATAATTCTCTCTCGAGAACAGAATAGTTGCATTTGCTAGTAGTTAAGGTCTTGGAGAAGAAGGCTACAGGATGTTCAATACCATCCGATGATTCTTGCAGGAGTATTGCTCCGATGGCTCCAATCGATGCATCTGTCTCCAGTATAAAAGGTTTACTCTGGTTTACTCAGAATGGGAGCAGAAGTGAACAATCTCTTGAGGAGTTGGAAGGCATCTTTAGCGTTCTTGTCGAAAATGAATCTGACTCCCTTCTTGAGTATTGCTGTGATAGGCAGTACCACCCTTGAGAAATTTGGAATGAACTGCCTATAAAAATTGGCTAACCCCAAAAATAGAAGTTGCCTCAAATTGGCATTTTTCTGGCTTGACAAGCAGTTTGTGTGTCTGTAGACGCTGCAATACCCTCTTTACTTGAAGGCGGTGATCCTGTAGTGTTTGGGAAAATATCAAAATGTCATCCAGATAGATTACCACTGAAAGGAATAGCATGTCTGAGAAGATCTCGTCCATGAACCTTTGGAAAATGGCCGGTGCATTGACCAGCCCGAAAGACATCACCTTGTACACAAATAGACCCAAAGGAGTCCAGAAGGCTGTCTTCCATTCATCTCCCTTTCATATTCAGAGCAGATGATAAGCCCCATGGAGATACAACTTTGTGAAATAAACTGCTCCTTGGACAGCCTCTAGTATGTCTCTTATCAGGGGCATAGGATATCTATCTCTGATAGTTGTAGCGTTAAGACCCCGATAGTCAATACATGCCCGTAGTTCGGCGGAGTCCTTCTTCGGTATGAAGAATAGAGAGGCTCCCCCTGATGATTAAGACTCCTGGATGAGGCCGTGTTGCATGTTGGCGTCCAAATATTCTCTTAAGGCTCTTCTTTCAGGTAACGATAGGGGATACATTCGTCCAAATGGTATAACCGAATCTGGTACAATGATACAATGTGTACCACAAAACTGTGAGTTAAAACTCACCTTGTTGGCTTACCAGTCAATAAGAGGATTATGTTTCCTCAGCCATGGAATACCTATGACTAAAGGGAAGTGTGCGACTCTGATGAGATCAAAGGTTAGGTATTCTTGATGTTCTCCTATCTTCATCATTAGAGGTAGTGTCTCACTTGTAATAGGTCCAGACGATAATGGTGTACCATCTACTCCTTCCACGGGTATGGGTTTTGACTTCGGTCTTGAAGGAACCAGCTTCTCTGTGGCCCAGTTTAGGTCGATGAAATTGCCTGCTGCACCACAGTCCAACATTGCTAGTACCTCTGTGGGCTCTGAGTCGGTCAGCCAAAGCAGTACCCTAAACACCATTAACTGGCAGGCCTCAGATTCATCTATTGGTCGGGAGTAATTGCAAGGGTGGCAGGTACTTCCCCCGATACTTCCCTTGCATACGTTCGGTGGCTGGAGTTTTCCTTTCTTCTGGGTGGAACTTCGGGACAGTTCCTCAAAAGATGTTTGGATGAGCCGCAATACATGCATAATCCCGCATCTCGGCGTCGTTTTCACTCTTCCTGAGTTAATGGTCCCCGTTCGGTTCCAATCTGCATAGGTTCTTCGGTTGAGGGAGTCGACCTTGTATACAGAGATTGGGAAGTGTCATGATGCCTACATCCGGGCATCCGGATCGAGTCCATCAGCCCCGGGAGCAGGCATCCAGATACTCATTAAAACCCCAACAGCCCCGGCTGGGGGCTGTTTGGATTCAGTCCTGGCGCCATAGGCGCCAGGCTCATATACTTTACTTACCTTATGCAGACCATGCTGCAAATGAGTCCAAGCCAACGTGAGGCCTGGATGGGACTATTTTATTACAGGGACTATTTTTCACTCGGGTGTGGTTCTGGGGAACTTCTTACCTGGGACTACTTTGCAGGCTATTTAAACCACGCCCGAACAGCAGCCCATGCTTTGCGTTATTCTGCATCCAGCAGCGTGACGCTCACCGTGTCTGCAAGTCAGCATCCAGTCTTCTGCCACACCCGCCTCGAATCCGGAGCTCCTAGACAAAAGGCAAAGAAAGGAGAAGAGGTTAGATCACAGACATTATTTGATTCCTTACCTGATTCCAGACCCAGCACATCTCCAAGCCTGGAAAGGACATTATTTCAGCATGCGTCGCTTTGCCAGCAGCAGCGCCGCGTTATACTCACCAGTCCACTGCATCTTTCGACTCGGCGCTGCCTCCATCATTTTCTTCGTCGAAACCCAGCACCTGGGGGGAAAACAAAAGGAATAACAAGGTGAGCCGAGAAAACCAACAAGGACAATCTCTTTGCCACCATAGGCTTACCTGCTTTACCACCGGAGGTATTATTCTTTAATTTGCCGCATCTTCCTATGCCGCACCCATAAAGGGAGAGACAACAGCAAGTTAAACTCATGCAACTTTTACCGGACAGTGTTTGGTAATACAGACTCTTACCTGAACGCCATCAGCTGCCTCCAGGCAATATTCTTTTGGACCCAGCTGCAACCTAACGAGGGAATGGAACAAGAGTGAACATCAGACATATTGAACTCTTTGAACTTTATAGAGACTGGAGTCAATATTCCTCCGGAACTCCTCCAGTACCTTCAACCCAGTGAAGTAACTGGTATCTACGTGCCCCTGCATGCCATGCAGGATGGAGAGCTCATCATTTAAAAACATAAGGAGAATACTTCTACGAGTCCAGCAGACAAGATTAGGCGGGCCAGTCCAGACTGTCATCTCTTCACTACGCATCACGTTGGTGGAGACCACAGCTGTCCGGGTCCGATCGATGTCCCTGTGGGAGCCAGGTGAGCGTAACAGCATTATAGGTGGCTTGGAAGAGCACCTGAGGAGAAAGTGGGATATTCTCCTACCATCCCTTCTGTTCACTTACAGGGAGGTACCACAGAATGGAGTAGGGTTTAGCCCTTTTGAGCTTCTGTTTCAACACACTGTACAAGGTCCCCTCAGTCTAGTGAAGGAGGGATGGGAAAGCAAACCCTCATCCCCATCACGAGATGTTGTGGACTATGTACTCGGCCTTCGGTCTAGAATTACAAAGTACATGGAGCAGTCAACAAAGAATCTAAAGGTCAGTCAGTAGCTGATGAAGCACTTGCACGACCAGAAGGCCACAGTGACAGTCTATTCTCCAGGCCAGTGGGTGTGGATTATGGAGCCTGTCAAACCCAGTTCCCTTCAGGACAAGTGGACTGGGCCTTCCTGTGTCCTGGAAGAGGTCAGTGAGATGAATTATCTCATTGACGTGAAAGGCCCTAAACAGATGTGCAGGGTCTTTCATGTCAACCAGCTAAAACACCATTACAGCCGGGATGACTGTCAGGATAAGGTCAGGGGGAAAGTACCAGACTATGGTCAGGAATTCATTATCCAGACAGATGCCTGTGATTTTGGGATTGGAGCAGCGTTAACGCAGCAGAACTCTGAAGAGCTAGAGCAACCTGTCGCCTACATTAGCAGCCGGTTGACAAAAAGGGAAAGGAACTGGGCTGTCATAGAAAAAGAGGAGTACACGGTCATGTGGGCCGTAAAGAAGCTGAAACCCTACATCTTTGGGTCACAATTCATGATCCAGACAGACCACCGGCTTCTGCAATGGTTAATGGCCATGCAAGGGGAGAACCCTAAGCGTTTGCGTTGGGCCACATCCCTACAGGGATTAAATATGGACGTCCAGCACAAGCCAGGCTCCCAGCATGGAAATGCAAATGGCGTCAACCGGGACACTTTCACCTTGATGACGAACCAGACCCTCAGTGGGGTGGTGGTTCACATGTTGAGGCTGGGGGGCATGTGAGGAATTCAACCATCTATACGGGGAGAGTGTGCTCGCCTGGGCTTTTTGATTTTTTTAATAATGGAAATTAATGATGGGAGACCAACCTCAGAGAAATGTGTGCACCCATTCTGCACCCATTTCATCTGCTTCCCGCACAAAACGCATAGTCAAGTGTACTCCAGGAAGACACAGCCTACAGGCGCTGTCTTCCCCTGTCATATTCAGCTAGAATGTGACAGCCACGTATACATCAAAGCATTCCAAGAAGGGGGAAGGCATACCTTCCTCCAGCCATGAGCAGCCTAATTTAAATATCAAAGGCTCCATGGATCTGCTTTCCCTTTGTCTAATCCGGCTGGTGGCAGTGTATGCTAATGAAATAATTAAAGCAAGTCTGAAGGGGCTTGGTTGCCGGATATACAGCAGGAAAGGCAGGGCTAGTGCCCCTTTGGTATGCAATGTGTCAACTTGAAGCTAGTTCCCACCTCTCTCTATGAAAGGCAGTGAGTGGCTTGTCTGGGTCCAGCAGTTACTGCAGGTGTCCCTGCAGAGCAGACCCCTTTCTCAGGGGAGAAGTATGTGATTTGGGGGAGACAAGAAGTCTGCTCTTGCCACATACTTCAAGGGGAAGCCTGCGCTTTAATCAAGGGTCACAGAGGACTCAGTTAACCAGATAGACACTTTGATCTACAACAGACAGGAAGAGGTTGTCACCCCTTGTCTGTCTTGTTGCAGAGCACTCTGGTCCTGACCTCATGCATAACAGTAGATTGTTCGTGGGTGTGATGCTGGAAATGCATCAGAGGGACAGGGCCACCGTACCCTTGTCCTTTATTCCTTTTTATCATGTGTTCTGTCTTGCTTTCTGTGCAGGAGTTCATGTGGGACTCCTGGCGGTGCGGCTCTTCCTCTTTTTGGTTTGTTGAACAGACCCTTGGGATACCCTTATGGCAGCCATAGGTGGGAGTACTACCCTGTACTCCTAGTGTATGTTTTTGGGCACTTGTGTGTGGCCCACAGAGCAGGGTGTGGGCTGGTGGCAGCTCCATGCTGAATTTGACAGGTGCTCTGTGTAGCCTCCATTTTGGGATACCCAGACCCTGCCATAGGAATCAGGGGATTCCTGATGGGGACAAGATGGCCCCTTTGGCCTCTTGCTTTCCATCGCCTCTTACCTTGTTTTCCTGAAGTCTCGGGAAGCCCTGACTCGGTCCCTTCCTCCGACTGGCTGTTGGGTGGAAGTTCCATGTATGGTAGTATGGGAAGGTCCAGGCCAGACTGGCTGGAGCCTTCCCAATGACTGTATGTTGTGGGTACGCTCCTTGGGGTGGGACCTGGGTGAATGGAGTGTATGACGAATATGCATTTCATGGTATGGGTATAGTATCTGGTATGTGACACAAAGACTGAGACAGCCATGCCCGAAACTGGTATGAATGCAGTGTGGAGTGCTGAATGGTTGGGTGCTTGTCGAATCCACATTCCGTGTTGTGAGTGTCTGGATGGAGAAGAATGGCCTGAATGCACTGTGAGCCTGATTGGCTGCCTGCCTGCCCGAATGCCATTCTGAATGATTGGTTGCCTGAGTGTGACCCAGCAGAGTGAATGAGAGACCAACAGTATATCTGGGGACCTCTCAATGATGGAAATCGTTCAGAAGCTGAAGTCGATACTTGATGCTTACTCTCGAAGCCACGCCGGAAGAAGAAGGCTGTCTCCCTTTACCGCAATCTGAAAGCTGCTGTGACTTCAAGAAATTGATCCAAGAAAGGACCTGGCTAGGAGACCTCTACCCGAGCTACGAGGGATCATCATGCACCAGCTAACCTTCGGTGAGGCTCCCTGGAAGTCAGTCCGCAAAATGCTGCTGACCGGAGACAGGGAGCGCCACGGAATCACAAAGCGAAGCACCCAGACATTGAAGTCCACCACCGTCAACAACGATCATCGGTGACCGGAGCCGCAACGCTCCATTGCCTAAGACATTTGAAGGGATCAAGGACTCCCTTGCTCAACATCTTTGACCGCTTTCGTCCTGCCAGAGAAAGTGAAGGCCGCCGACCACCAAGGAGAATCCGCTGGTGGGTCTTCAACCACCCGAAGACCTCAAAGATGCCAATGAAGATCCGGAAGCCAGCATGGTTGAGTCCCGTTTGCCAATGCCAGACGCCAACGACCCAACGCCCTTGCTGGGCATACAGTTCTTCATTTGCTTCCCTTTGCGTCAAAGAACACTCATCATCGAGGTGCACCGCATGCCTCCCCATTGCTGGACGTTTTCAACCGATCGTCAACAAGCACCGAAAGGACTGAAGCTGCTGCCTCGATGACAGTGTTTACCTCTCCTTCAAGGACTCTCGACGACCCGTGGCTCCTGCCTTAAAGGGAGTTCACGCAAGAAGGGCCCGTCAACGACTCATTGAAGAACTCTACAAAACCAGGTTCATTGGGGTCGTAGAACCTTTAGAAGGAATCAAGACTATATTAAGCATATCTGGACTGGGCTTGTCAATACGCTTTATTTACAGGTTGCCAGGTGGGGGGGATCCTCGCACAGAACTGTCTCTAGGCAGACGGGAGGCAATTCTGCCATTGCCTGATTTAACTTGCTTTCTTTCGGTCTCTATCGTGATTCATCTTATAATCTGATTCGTAGGCCATTAGAACTGTTAGCAGTTGATGCCTTTGAAAGGAATTGATAGTTAAGAGTAGTACCACGTAGACCTGTATATATTTGCCATTATAGTATTGCCTGAGAACAAAGTGTGTTATTGTATGTGTACATAATCAAAACCTTATTTTATAGAAAGAACTGTGTTTTCACTAACATAGTGTGTGGATATTCCTTTGTGGGTGCTTGGGGACTACACTGTACTTAAGAACCAGCCTGCATAACCTCCTGAGAGCTTAAGCCTTGATTGCTCGTCCATGATTCCATTTAGAGAATCTTGGCTGGGGTGCTCTGTGCCTCTCCGCTGCCATATAGAAAGCAGGAGAACAGATACCCCCCTCCAGTCTTTACAGTGGGGACCCAGGATTGGTTCATTAGGGTGGGCTTAGCCTGCACCAATCACTGGAGCCCATTTGGCTTTAAAAGAGGGCTGAACCCCTCACCTAGCAGATCATCTGACGACTTCGAAAGGAGTAAGAAGGACTCATTTGGACCTGGACTGAAGGTACAGTCTACCTTACATCTTCCGCCAGTGAAAGAAGGCCAGGACTTCCAAGAGGGAAGCAAGATCCCTCCCCTAAACATCTCCCAGGGAACAGAGGGAGATACCATACTCCGAGGACCCGTCCACCAGCTCCAGAACCGGTACCCAGCCAACACACAGCGTGCCCTGCTAGGTTCTGCCAGCAAGCTTCCTAGGTGGGAAGTGCCGGAGAGTCTCCAGACAGAGGACAAGGCTGTTGCCTGCAATCACTCTCCTGAGATTTGGGCCCGCCGACTTGAAAGGAAGATACAAGCCCTACGAAGATGCTAGGAGTGTCACACAAGCATCATCCAGCGTCCATCTTTTAAGGACATTTTCAAGACAGTCGAGTTCTCAAAACCGCATCCGGCTGCACCGCTGACTGTTGTCACGCCGCAGTCACCAGAGCTGTCTGAGACGCCTCGACCAGCATTCTAAATCCGCCCAACCAACACAGAGACAACAATTCTTGTCCCCAAGCTGCCACGCCTGACAGCCTGCAGATGTCCGTCCAGCCTCATTTGCCGAACTACCTGCTGCCTGGTACTGCAGCTGTCTCTCGCCACTAACTCTGTCTCAAGGGCTGCGAAGCGCCCTGGAACTGCCTTGACACTGTTGAGCACCAAGAACTTCTTCAGCACCAGGTACATTGTGGTTCTGCCCCCCCCCCCCCCCCCCGGTCCTTCTCCAAAGGCCCCTAGAGACAGTTACAAACCTTTGCCCCCTTTGTGCTGGAACTGAATAACCATGAACAGTAAGACTGATTACTTTACCAACTACCCTCCTGTCAGTATCCACAGTGCATCCCTTTCCCTCGTGAAACTGTCTGTCCTCTGTGTTCCTTTACAATGTGGGCTGTATTTTGTAGTGTGCTAGAACGGTCTGTTGTAGTAATAATAAAGTAGATATTTTTATACAACCTTGACTGGACATCCCTTTTATCATTGGGTAATAATTGTATTTTCGCTGTGTTGAAACTAACCAACGATCCACGACCTTGCAGAGAGTCGCCAGATCGCGGCGGGCAGCCAGACCTCGTCAGCAAGTCCTGCTTGCCCTCTGACAAGCTGCTTAACAGCGGGATGTTCATAACACGGTTCCCGCACCCACCCAGAGACCATGGCTGTTCCGAGAGCGGGCGCCTGGAGGAGCACACAATGCAAATCATGGTGAGCGGTGACACACAAGGGAGGCCTCCTACGTGCTGGTGGTGTGGAACGGGGGAACAGACCAAATAGTAAAGGGGCACAGCAGTGGAGGCAGGAATATACAGAGGCGGCAGACGGGAGACGTCCACACAAGGGGAAGGGACATATGGCTGCAACACGCTAGAGTCTCCCTGTCCCCCCAGAGTTTTGCATAACCCTGGGCTTTTGTTGGAGGTCCCATCTTTGCAGAGAGGGAGGGCCACCGAGTAAAGAGCCCTGGCAACAACGGTGCAAGAGCAGGCACACTGCACTGGGAGAAGGAGTGCAAGGAAGAGAAGTGGAGATAAGGGGCACTGCCTAAGCTGACAAGACAGTTTGTATCGAACCGGCGCCAGGTCAAAGAGCAGCATCACTTGCGCCCGGCGTGTGGGGAGTGCACAAGGGAAGCCATAGCGAGCAAACACTCAGTGGGCACATCATCCAGCGAGGACCATGAGGAATTTTCCTGTGAACGCTGCAGCGTGGCCAGCAGAGAGAGGCATCGGACTGGGGGCAGGGGGGGGATAAATAAATAAGTAAAACACAGGAGGTGGAGCACAAGAGGAGAGCCCATCCCAGATCTTACAAATAGACACCGCCTTGTGATTTCAGCATCCGCGCCTCCTCCGGGGATAAATGAGATCAGACTAGTACTTTGGAGACACAACTTGCACAGGTGCTCCTAGCAGTACAGAACTCCAAAACAGCGCTGGAGTTGCAGATTGCTCATATTGGGGAGTGCCTCAACCTACTACGAGCAGATGTGCACAAAGTGACTGAGAAGCAGAAAGTAGCAGACACCAAAATCACATCAGCTGAAGCAGACATACAAACCCTCAAAACACAAGTCTCCCAGTTACTGCAGACAACAAAAACACTGGAAGCGAGTGCAGAGGGACGCTCCTGCAGAAACGCATCATTGGATTGCCGGAAAATGCGGAGGGCGAGTCAATGGGACTATTCCTGGAGGTCTGGCTACAACACGAACTGGGCTCGAAGGGTTTCTCGGAATGGTTTGTAGGAGAATGTGCCCATGGGGTCCTAGTGCGTAAACTCCTGCCGGAGCTCGACCTCACCTGCCGATAGCTTGCATATTGAACCACAGGGATCGGAACGCCATACTCCAGCTGGTGAGGCGACGGGCCCCATACCAACAGGGCACGGATCAATCCTCATATTCCCAGATTATACGAAGCAAGTCCAAATCCAGTGGCAGTGCTTCAATGAAATTAAACACCACATTGAAAGCAGAGGAGCAGATCTGGAAGTTAGAGGGGGAACTGGCAATAGGGTAATTTTGTGGGGCAGAACTCCTATGGGCCAGGGTCAACCAGCAACAGCTGGGGAAGCATGATTATGCTCATTACACAGCTAAAATCCATGGAGAAGGAGATAAAGCAGGGAGACTCCTGCCATGGCTCCTTACAAAGGAACGGCCGCAAGACCTGGTCACACAAATCGGGAGTCTGGTCGCTGCGCAGGAGGGCATTAATGCAGTATTAAAGGCATACTACGAGAAGCTGTATGCGAGTAAAGGGCCAGTAGCTAGCAAACACATAGGGGATGTGTTGGAACAAGCCTCCTTCCCCCGGCAAAGTTAGAAGAGCCCTTATCGGAAGAGGAAATCAGGATGGCGATAGAGTCCTTGGGGACAGGGAAAACGCCAGGGAGGGATGGCCTGCCGGCCAAATTTTACAAAATCTTGCCGACTTACTGGCTCCCCGAATTCTCCTGCTCTATGAGGAGGCTTTCCAAAAGGGAGGGAAGCAATCATTATAGTATTGTTGAAACCGGGGAGGGAACCACAGCATAGTGGGTCATATCGCCCCATCTCATTATTGAACATTGATCCCAAAATCCTGGGTAAAGTACTGGCGCTATGCTCGCATGGGAGGTCTCACACCTGATTCATCAGGACCAATGTGGATTTGTGTGGGGTAGGAATACTACAATGATCCTCAGGTGACTTCACTACATCATAGAGAGGATGTAGGGGAGGGAAACGAAACTAGCAGTGGTGACTTTAGACGTGACCAATGCCTTTGACTCCATGAGATGGGAGTGGCTTTTCCGGGTGCTCGAGGAGAATGGTTTGGGCCAAAGTATTAATGCAGTGGATCCGCTTGCTGTACCAGGAACCTCTGGCCAGAGTTAAGACGGGCAAGGTGGACTTGTGTAGCTGGCAGTTGGGTAGGGGTACCCGGCAAGGGTGCCCTTTGTCCCTGATATTATTTGCATTGGCACTGGAGCCTGTGGCACGTATTTTTAGAACAGAATTCCAGGAAGCCGGCATTGTGGTGGGGCGCGGTCGCCATGTAAGCTCCCTATACGCAGACAATGTCTTACTCTATGTACAAAATCCTGGGGTAAATGTTCCGTATATGTTGGAAGGGTTACATCATTTAGAGGGACTCACAGGCTTCCAGGTCAATGAGAGCAAGTCCCTGGTGTTTCCATTAGGCTCATTGAGGGGGGAGGGAATAAGGGATCTCCCAGAGGTGGGATTACCTTGGGAGTTGGAATCCTTTCGCTACCTGGGGGTCCAGATCCATCACACAGTGGAGGAGACGTTCCAGTGCGATGTTGGGAGGGCACTCGCAGGAATTGAGGCAGGGGTAACATTTTGGAACCGACTACCTCTATCCCTAATGGTCAATATCGCAATATGCAAAATGATCATCCTCCCTAGGTTGCTTTATTTTTGGACAAACATCTCGCATATGTCCAGGCCGCTGTTCTTCCGCTCACTGGATAGCATTATTGTGGGCCTGTTGTGAGGCAGGAAACGACACAGGGTGTCATTAACCAACCACGCTGCTTAGGGGACTAGAAGAGGGAGGGGCTGGTGCTCCCAAACTATGAGCTATACTTCCCAGCGGCCCAATTGCAACATACTATTAAGTGGGATGGGGGTGGCATAGACAGGCGGCTAATGGGGTAACCCAACAAACACCACACTGGACTCTAGATGCTATAGGGGGCGATAAACATAGAGGAAACGTCCTGTCTAAGTTCAGTAGTCAGACAAGCTTGGAAGAGGGTGCAAACCAAACTTATGTTGGGGACTGGATATAGTCCAGAGAGACCACTGAGAGACAATGCTTAAGTGGCTGGGATCATCAAAGACATAGGGGATGCTAAGTGTGCTAAAGAGGGATGTCAGACATTGGGGGATCTGTTTGAAGTGGAATCCTTGTTACACTTTCATATGTGGGCGGTAGAACGCCAAATACCAGTGGGGCAATTTCAGAACTATGCTAGACTGACCAGTGCCCTGACGACTAAATGGGAGGGGATACTGGAGGAACCCCGAGAACCCCCATCTTACAAGCAATCCTAACTACAGGAAATGAAGGGAAGGTAATCGCCAAACTGTACTCAGCATTACAGGGTAGCAGAAACCTCCCTCAGCTTAAGACATTAAAATCCATGTACAACTCGATCAGCTACAAAGTGATGATTAGCAGTCGATTTTAAGACCCTCCTTTCCAGACTCTCCACAGTTGCTCATGTATCTGAGGTGGCTCTGGGATGGTTTTCATATTTTCTATTGGACCGAAAAAAAACAGGTCAAATTGGGCCCATTTCATTCTGACCTTCTTCCAGTGGTGTGTGGAGTGCCTCAGGGAGCCTCCTTGTCCCCTCTGGTTTTTAATGTGTACATCCGCAGTCGCCATGTAAGCTCCCTATACGCAGACAATGTCTTACTTTATGTACAAAATCCTGGGGTAAATGTTCTGTATATGTTGGAAGGGTTACATCATTTAGAGGGACTCATAGGCTTCCAGGTCAATGAGAGCAAGTTTCTGGTGTTTCCATCAGGCCCGCTTTTTTTTTGTCTTCAAATTTAAGTTTTATTAAGTTTTCAACAATACAACGTAGTTGGCTTACTGTTACACACATGCCATTTGCTGATTTGTCTATATTTCACATTCTTATCATGTTTCTCTGCCACAGTGAGCTTCAACCATTGAACACAACTTTCCAACTAATAGATTTAGTTTATTCATCTCCCCCTCAGATTGTTCGAGGCCGAATAAGACCAGGAGTGGGGTAGTTTCTCTGGAGATCCCATCCACCCTTTTGATCAAGCTAAGGACTTCGTTCCAGTATGTCTGGGCGCTGAGGCACCCCACCACATATGCCAGTAATCTGCCCGCTCCCCACATTGGCGGCAACAAAGTGGGCTACCTGTCTGGTACATTTTGGATAATCTATGAGGGTCATATTGCTATATGTAGAGGAGCTTGATGGCAGGCATTTTGTATTGTGCTGCTATTGATACCCGGGCTGCTCTGCTACAGATGGTACCAGTCGCTTGGGTCTAGTTCTATGCCCCCAGGTCCCTTTCCCATTTGTGTTTGAGATTACCAGTCGAGCCCCTGCCCACCTCTAATAGTGTTTATACATGCATGAAATCATGCCCTCTGTCTCAGACATTGTATCTGGGAACTTCTCGAAGGGGGTGAACTCTCTTTGGATTTTTCAGCCCATTCTTTCCCCATGAGGGTACCCTTTAGTTGTAGGAAAAGGAAGACCGGGATTGTGCGGATCGCTAATGCTTCCTCAAGTTTAGTTATCGTAATGTATGCCCCATTTCTCCATAACTGCCCAACCCTTCCCAGGCCTGCGTCATACCATGGTTGGAATCTAGGATGTTCATAGATTTCGTCTCGTATACCCGGCGACCATATGTGGCTCAGTGGGGAGGGCCATGTAGTGACTCCGTTCATACTTGCGCCTTCTCTCCAAATATCCCATATTGTACCTAGTATCGGGTGGGTCCGAAGTCTGCGTGTGAGTTTACGTCTGGGAACCCATAGCCATTCTGCCAGTGTCACCGGGGTCAGGTTGTGGTTATCTAAGTGTACCCTTTGTAGTTCTTTCTTTTCTCTCAGGTGGGGGATTAATATCCTCAGCTGCACTGAGCTCGTATAAGTGTTCAGGTTTTTGAGTGAGGTTTATACCTAGGTATCGGAGGACGTTACTTTCCATCACCAGTCCAACCGCCTGCTTTTGAAACTCTTTTCAAAATGTAATCTACAATATCATTCATATGCAGATGATTCACAAATCTATGAGCAGTTAATAAGTACGGCGGATGCAACAGTGCGTGTTTTACGGTGTACTGAGGCAATCAAAACCTGCATCGTGGAGAATAAACTGAAGTTAAACATGTCTAAAACAGAGATTATCGTATTTGCCCCAAAAAACAAATTAGCCAATTTTATGCCAATCCCATGTCCTCCCCTTTTTAATGTCCAGACAGACTATTCGCAAAAAGTCAGGAATCTTGGCTGTATCTGGCAAGCTAACATGAACTGCAATGGCCAGATCAATCAAATTATTAAAACAGTTTACTATCAACTCAAATAGGTGAAACCGCTCGTGTCTCTTATTCTGGACAAAGATCGGTGCTCAGTGGCCGGTGCCCTTGTTAATTCAATGCTCGACTACTGTAACTCCCTTCTCCTGGGTATTACCAAATACCAGGTTCAGCGATTGCAGGTTGCTCAAAACTCTGCAGTGAGCAGGGGCGTAGGAGACCCATAATATCTGGGGGGGACAGGGGACACCTTGGGACTTTGCTTTTCAAATGTATTTATTGCGTTTTAGTCAAAGAACCGACTTTTCACAAAATGAAAATAGCAGTACGTATTAAACCACATACATCATCACTGTATAAAACAAGAGAACAGAAGAAAAGAAAACAGAAGAAAATTAAGAAAAAGAAAAGCATTTCAGAGTACAAAACATTTGTCAAAAAAAACTAATATATTGCAAGTGTATGGTGCAGTGATAACATGTGATAACAGTGATAGCCCTGCCTTTACAATGTCAGATTTCCAGCAAAACATCTGTTCTTGTTACAACAGTTGCTGTTGAGTGGCAAAGATGAGTTCCTAAATGTTCGCCCACAGGCGACAATTTGAGGTCTCATTCAGGGATAATTTGCATACAGTATATCTTCTCAGAGGTGCCAGAGAAGATTTCTTGAAGTATGGCTGTTACAACTTACCACCCCTTTAATAGCACTGGTAACTGCAAATCAGCAAGAAATTAAACACATAACTTAGCAAAGGAGAGAGGGGTTTGATGACTTCTTGGGTGCTTTGAAAGGGATACACCTTACACTTGGCATTGCCTGCTGCCTGCGCTCAGTAGCTATGCCTCCTGCATATGGCTTTGGAAACATGTGTTGTCTGTCAGCCCTCCAATCACACACCAGAATGACATAAAAGGTTTTGGGGTTGACCAATTATGCCGTCCTAAAAATAAATGCCACTCTGGTTCACCCATGCAGGATGTGTGCTGGGCTTTCTGGGGCAGGAAACCATCCTAATCCACTCTTAACAATAATGAGTGTTTCAAAGCTGGATTCAGAGCCATTTAGGCCTTCACTGTGGTCCTCACAAAGGGATGGCCCAAAACAAAATGGCAGTAGGACTTAAAAATTTACATTAATACCCAAATGGGTTGCATACTGGTACATTGATATGATATGATAGGTTATTTATAACCCACTTAATACCCAGAGGTTTCTAAGCGCAGACCCAGGGATCGAACCTGTGTTGCTCCGTGTGGTCATGCTTCCAAGGCGAGCGCGTTGCCCCTGAGCTATCCTCCCGAAACAAGAGGACTAGACACTGCACTACTAACGTGCTAGAATACGCCTGTAAATCTTGAAGCGACACCTAAATTGCAGCTTCTCGCTTCCGCCATCCTATTCCAAAACACAAGTGTAGAGACTGATAGAATCATCATAGATACTCCTCTCCACCAGGAGTACCCTGCTGGTAATGACACTGGCTGTGCAAGACCACGAGAGGCAGATCAGATGCACCACTCATAGCAGTTTAGTATTAATATGTGGCAATATGAATGGGTGGACTGCACTCCCCCACTATGTCTTCCGGCCCTTCTGTGCACCTCCAGTGTTCCTTGTGTCCCAACACTCCTGGGGTCCCCTTTGCACAGTACTAGAGCTCCCTGTGCCCCCCCCCCTCTGGAACAGCCTCCCTGCATTTCCCAAACTTGAGCAGAACCACCTTTGGTTCCAGAAGCAACTCAAGACCTTACTTTTCACTTCCACTTTCTCTCCCCTGCTGATGTCCCTTACTGCTATACGCACTTGTCACCTGGCCACCCACTGAACTCAGGCCCAGGCTCCTGCATATCCAGTTGCCCTTGCACTGCCTCCAGGCTCCCCCAGCACTTAAGGGTATGTATCTGCAAATCTACAGTCCCTTCTCTCTGCACTTATGAGCCACCCTCCGACACTTCTCCCCTGCCTCTTCCCCGCACTTCGCGATCTGATTGACACAGGGCCTAGTAAGATTGTTGTTTTGTCCTCCTTCTGTCCCCACTCCTTGTCTTATCGCTCCTAGAAAGACTTGTGTACAGGTGCATTATAAATATCTAATCATATAATTTAATATCATATTGTAAGCAAGTGACCAGCCCAACCGATACCCTGACAATATGCATTTCATAGACCATGTTTTTTTTAGAAGGAATTTCTTAAAGCCATAAAATGTACACCTGACTTTAAACATGTAACATCTCAGAACAGTCGCTCACCCTGCTGAGTTACCATGGTAACTTTCTACTCTAGAACGTGTCACTCTACCTTCAAACAATTCAACCTGCATGACTTCAAACAATGACTAAGGGCAGGTAACTACTATGTCTCCCCATCACACTTAAGACACTGACACCACCCCACAACCATCATAAAAGGGAACCCAAAACAGTAACAACACCTCAAGATTGAAAAAACACAGCTTGAACTGTACCAATTCTGTATAACCTTAACATTCTTAGAGGACTCCTCGTGAGCCCCATACCACTTACCTCTTCACATACCTTTTAATCTGCTTGCACCTTTGTACCACACAGAGGGACTATAACACACACAGCAGACTGTATGCCTGTTACCACCATCTTGACCACAGGACCCTTGGGGAGCAGCTCATAGTTCATTGCAAAGCCTGCTAGACCTTCAACCCTATAACATAATGTGTTCTGCCAAGGTCTCTCCCAGTGTCCCAGCGCTTTCATCTAATAAGTCTTGAGTTTTTCCTTCTAGATAGAACACATACTCAAGTATCAATGCCACCAACCACATAGCCATACCAGCACTCAGGAGTGTGGTATTTCTGACCCGCACTCATGATCGCCATATGTTTATTACATGCCTCCCCTTGTTACCAACACCTCTTTGGTTTTGGCAAAACCACTCGCCACAAGACCACCACATATTTAAAGATTATAGAAGACCACATTATATTCTAATACCTTACCGGTAGTTTGAGTAATAATAATATTGTTCAGAGCACTTAGAAGAGGGAGGTATCTGCCATGAAGCGATAGATGCAAACGGGATATTATATGTCGTTAACATCCCATTCCAAGGTCTGGAACGGGTGGTAATGTCCCGGCAGCCCGAGTTAAAGGCCCGAGCGAAGCAAGGTCACCGGGACGTTACTACCCATTCCAGCCATTGAAACGAGTTGTTAACGTCATTAGCACACATCCCAAGGGCTGGGACGGAGCTAATACAAAGTATTTTCTTTCCGTGAACGGAAATAAAATACTGTTCAAAGATGGTCACCATGGAATGGGAAGGCAGGGCTCCCTACAGAGCCCCTCTTCCCTTTCCATGGTGGCTAGCCGGAGCAGAGCTGAAGGAGAGGCAGCAGCTGCGGCAGCAGCGCTGGACGCCACCACAATGAGGTAAGTAGTGAGGGGGGAGTAAAAAAAAAGGGAACGGAGGGTGGGGGAAAGATGGTGTGAGAACTGGCTATCAGGCGGCTTGGAACATGGGCTGAGATTGCAAGTTTCAGCTCACTTTCCTTGCCCCTGATTGGCCGGCTCCTCCGCCAAGGGTGCTCATTATTATTATTATTGTTACACGTGAAATAATGGCCTAGGGTTACATGGAACATTGTTAGGGGCTTCCCTGTTTACAACACTGTATGGGCCCTTTATGGGAAACAGGTGAACTGTACTGTTGGGAGTTGTAAAATGCAAGTTTGGCTGGGTGACGTTCAGGGTAGTGGGGCTCAACCACGAGGGTGGCCTGATGAGTGGGGAAGATTGCAGAGTGGCAATTTCTTTTGTTGTGTAATTGTTCTTAAATGTTTTAAAACTAGAGCAACACATGATGATAAAATGTGCTCAATGAAAAACACAGTAAATCACTTCTAAGCTTAAATGCCTTTGGATTTTTTATTGAAGGCATTTTTCCAACTGTTGAACCTGAGCTTAACTTCTTAGTGCGCCTTAACTTGAAACAAAACTTGTATTGTCTTAAACCTATTAATAACTTGCAAAATGTCAAACTTTTAACCATCTTGGTGAAATATAGGTTTACTTAAACCAGTTTGGCCTATTAACCCTCATCTAATGTGCCACCACACCCCCTCTCCCCCTGTTCTATTAGTGCCCTTGAATTAGTGGCTCCCCCTGCCCACTCCTCCCCAATACTGATTTCTAGAGACACCACTGCAGATAGCACACAGGTCTCAGCAGTAGGCACGTAAACCCACCAAGCTGTCTTTGTTAAGCTCAACCAAAAGGAAAGTTGGAAATGAACGGTTTTGAAAGCCTTCCAATTCCTGGCACTGCCTTGGGACCGAATTTCACAATAAGTGCGTAAATCACAATGTCATCTTGTGACCCTCCCATTACCGGATCTCTGGGACAGATAGCTTAGCACTTACACTGCCGAGTAATGCAACGCTAGCAGTGTGACCCTGACACCACAGTGACCCGCCCCGTGCCTGCTGGCTGCTGCGTGCAAACTTCAGAGTCACTTCAGAGTCTGAAGTTTGCACGAATCATTCAGGAGAGAGACAAACTGGGGAAACAAACTGTGGGGGGATAAATGCCATTGGATCCTCCCACTTAAAATTGTGGGGGGGTTTATCCCCCCGTCCACCCATGTCCTACACCCATGAGTGAGACTTATCTTCTCACTGCCAAGGAAGGCATCCATTTCACACCTTTGCAGGAGTATTCATTGGCTCCCTGTACAGCAGTGTATTTTGTTTAAAACCTTATGGGCCTCATTACGAGGAGGGTGGTAAGGGGTTAACGGTGCCGGTAAAGGTGCCGGAGCCTTTAACCCTGTACGGCCATATCACGAGGTCCCCTAGCGGGACCCGCTCTGGGTGTCTGGTTTTACCAGACGTCCTTTGCGGGTCCCGCAAGGGGACCAGCATGCTAACAACGGGCTTGTCATTAACGGGCCCGTTGTTAGCATGCTCCCCATTCCCATTGAGCCCTATGGGGCTCAAATGGGAATGGGGATACATTTTTACCGGGTCCAAGAAAAGGGCAATTACTGGGTCCGGCTAGGTTAGCATGACCCGGTAATTGCCCTTTTCATGGACCCGGTAAAAATTAATTTCTGGCGGGAGCCGTGCACTTAATAAGGGCACAGCTACCGCCAGGGTCCTAATGCGGTCCTATGTCTTGTTTTTAAATGCATTAATGGTTTGGCGCCAGCCTACCTTTCAGCCAAAATGGTTCCCTATCAATCAGGTCGACCGCTGAGGTCTTGGGAGGGGCGCCTACTCGTGGGTCCATCCTCTAAATCAGTTCACAATGGGAACAGATGTTTTTCACGCAAGGCTCTGCAGATTTGGAATAACCTTCCATTTGAATTAAGGAGAGTGGAATCACTGGAGGTGTGTAGGAAGAAGCTTAAAAACCACCCTTTTTCAGTGATCTGGTTCACTACTGCTGACTGTACATCATCAAATACCAACTGCGCCCAGATGCATCTTTTTGCTTGGATCCTTGGATATGCGCTCTATAAATGCCATTTCCATTAAATTTGATTGCATACAGACGACACTTACACGGGTCCCGAAATAATCGCACATGGAGGTTTTAAACTGTCAATAAAAACACTTCAAGAAAAAGCACAGGGTGACTATTATACATCAATCCACCAGTAAAATTAATGTAAAAGTTTTTGGCAGCACCATTACCTCTATTCTATTTTACGGGATGGAAATGTGGGGGACTACACTAAAAAAAGAGTATGCTAGAAATGGGACAAATATCCCATCGCGATTCTGCACCTCCAGCTCTACAGCAGGTACTTGGTGTGCATAGAAACTGGCCAAACACATGGGTGCAAGCAAACCAGAACTGGGGAGATTTCCCCTGAGGCTGAACATCTAAAAGCACATTTTAACATTCTGGTGCCATATCAAGAGCAGTGACCCAAACTCCCAGCGCAACAAGACAAAACAGCAAAACCCTTGCAACAATCCTTTGATCAATTTATTACAGAATTGTGGTCTTTTTGCAGCAGTGCTGCTCAGTTGGACAGACTAGGAGACTAAAGACAAGGGGAGAAATTGGCTAGGGGCTTAGGACGCAGCCCTAAGAAGCAATACATGATCTGCTGGAGAGCAGAAGTAGGACAGTACAACAAGCTCTAATGCTACAGGTCACTGGAGCAAAACTTTAAACTTCCAGATTACCTACTTTGAGTAAAAAACCCAATGCACAGGCAAACACACGCTTACTAAATACAGACTGAGTTACCACTACATTGAAATAGAGACTTGTTGACTCTGCTCAAACACAAAACTCATAGAGGACAGAATCGGTCAACAAGTTGAAGTAGAAAATGAGGGACACTGTCTCCTACAATGTCCTGCACACAAAGACATTTACTTATTCCCCCACGTTTTGCAGAAAGAGGTAATGCCTGCAAATAAAACTGAACAAGAACAGCTCTGCATCATTTTCTGGACAGCCACCAGAATTAGAAGAGAGAACAGCAAAATAAGCACCAGAATTAGAAGAGAGAACAGCAAAATATTGAACGACCACCAGAATTAGAAGAGAGAACAGCACAATATCAGACAACCAGCAGAATTAGAAGGGAGAACAGCACAATAATGAACGATCACCAGAATTAGAAGAGTGAACAAAAACATATCAAACAACCACCATAATTAGATATCAGATAACCACCAGAATTAGAAGGGAGAATAGCAAAATAGCAGACAACCACCTCAATTACAAGAGAGAACAGCAACATATCAGATAACCATCAAAATTAGAAGGGAGAACAGCAACATATTGAACCACCAGCATTAGAGGAGAGAATGGAAAAATATCAAACAACCACCTGAAGTAGAAAAGAGAATAGTAACATATCGAACAACCACCAGAATTAGAAGAGAGAACAGCTAAATATTGAACAACCACCAGAATTAGAAGGGAGAACAGCACAATAATGAACGATCACCAGAATTAGAAGAGTGAACAAAAACATATCAAACAACCACCATAATTAGATATTAGATAACCACCAGAATTAGAAGGGAGAGTAGAAAAATAGCAGACAACCACCTCAATTAGAAGAGAGAACAGAAACATATCAGATAACCATCAAAATTAGAAGGGAGAACAGCAACAGATTGAACCACCAGCATTAGAAGAGAGAACGGAAAAATATCAAACAACCACCTGAAGTAGAAGAGAGTACAGCAACATATCGAACAACCGCCAGAATTAGAAGAGAGAAAAGCTAAATATGCCTGGACATGTCCCCAAAGAAGACAACGTGCATACACCAATGAAGGACTTAAGAAAGAAAACTGAAAACGAAAAAGATTGCACTGAAGAGAATGTAACCTTTGTGTGCTATATATTTACTTTGGAATATATCTGTCTAACTGGCCATGCCAATAAAGTACCTTGTACTGAACTCAAGGAGAGGGGCAGGGGCTTGAGGAACGAAGAGTAGCAAAGTGTAAGAGAGGGAGAGCCGGTGCCAGCGGGAGTGGCAGGCCTCACAGGAGAGACGTGCCCTGCACATGTCCATAGAAGGATGTGGAAGGGTGGGGGAGCGCGCGCCGCCTGAGGTGAAAGGGAGGACAGAGGAGCAGTAGAAGAGAGGGGCCAGAGTAGGGGTGGCCGTGGTGCTAGGGGCGGGGAGTATCCGCTTCCTGATCCCACTCTCAGAACACTGAGAAGTTCCTGGGTTCGGGGGTGAATACAAGGGGTACACTCCTCAGCCGTCACACTCCCAGCAGCGCAGAGGATCCAGATAGTTGCAAGTAAGGTCCGTTAATTTAGTATCAAAGGGCAGTGACACGAGTTATTTTACGTTTCTTTAATATTCCCTTCATAGTGGAGTGTTCCCACCTAACAACTTTCACTTTCGGTTTAGTCGGATATTCCAAACCGATGGTGTCGTTCGTTGTGCTAATGCACTTGCTGCAGAGGCCGGTGTGTACCCTGCAAGACACACTTTCATGTTGTACTAGTATTGTTCTTGCTTTATTATAAAGTTAACTCATGGTGATAATGCACCAGCCCCGAAATGTGTTGTACCGTATGAGGCAGGGTTTGTGAGGCGTCAGTTGCTGGGATCAGTCGATCACAGGTGCATTTCCCTCTAAGGTAGTTATGCAAGGAATTGATCCCACAGCAGACACCACAGTCCAGTTCCAGTGAGATAACGCCCTGCGGATACTTGCCAACCTTCTGTGGGCAAAAAAGATGTAGGATTTTTCAAGTTTCAAAAATAATAATTCGCAAAACAATGACATCACAGGAAAATACAAAACATACATTGTAGGCACCATTGAAGCATTCTAAAATACACAACTCATCAAACAGCACAACATGGAAAGATGTTCAAATGTTAAAAATGTATAATTATGAATGGTAACTTAACACCAAATTCAATTACCTAACTTCACAGAAGGTAATCACACAGAGCTGGTAGGCAACCTTTGCTACTGCTCTGTAGCAGCAACCTGGGCAATACATATGTATTCCTGCAGTGCAAGCTGAATACGGAACGACATAGAGACTGATACCCCCCTGAGTCTGATTGGCAGATTCTGTGTGGTTGTGTTATGCTCTGCCACTTGTCTTCACTTGAGGTTCACTTATGGGTTGTCTGGGCAAAAGTGCAGGACAGAGTCATGCAGCTGTCAGGTCAGTGGATTGGTCTGAGCCCAATCAAAGTAATCACCTACGAGCCCACTACACAGACAAATTAATGTGTTGCATGCTTTGTGCTGCAGCCTGCCTTAAAGTCACATAAATTACCTGCCACTGTAAAAAGCAGTAGGATCTGTCACCCAAATCAATAGGCGGTAGGACTGCTTAAAAAGCAGTAGCCTACGGCCTAAGTCTGTAGGGTTGGCAAGTATGCCTGCGCAATCACGAAGATTGCAGAGATAGGTTGGGAGCATTATATTATAAATTATAAAACAAGGACTTTTGTTATTTCTAGTGGCTAAAAAGAGTGTGATAGCAGCAGCACCAGATCCGGTAGCAGGTATGAAACAAGCAACAGCAAAGCATATCGTTTTTTGCCAAAGCACAGGCATCATGTGGGTATTATACACAGGTACTCTCCCATTTGCCGGCTGTTGCCATTTTATAGCGAGGTACTACCATTAGTTGCCGTTCATTGCCACGTGTGGTTTGTGGGAAGGCTTGAATTTTGTGGAGGAAATGAGGCCGATATCCTTCACTCTATCAGTTTCTTTTCGAACCACATCAGTGAACTGTGTGATAAAGTCATATAAATCTTGTTTGTGGTTATTGCTGAGGACAGATTTTGTCCTTATTGCTTTCTGTGTCTTCTGCTAAATGATAGTATAATATTATCACTGGGACTGTGAAGGGCCAATTCAAATTCACTCCTGTTACTGAAGACCGGGTCCAAGCTACAATTGCCGTTTTTAAACCATCCAACTGCAAAGGCGACAGCTTCCCTGCCAGATTAGTTCAACTCTGCGCTCCCGCCTTAGCTCCCATTATCACCAAGTTCATCAACGCTTCTTTCTTCACTAATTGTGCCCCCCCCCACCGCCCCATCACCACTGTCCCTTTCTTACTAAAAATAGTGGACAGAATTGCGTACACTCAAATTGAAGACTGACTGGAAAGCTACCAATTACTCAGAGCCAGACAATAGGGCTTCCGACCTAAACACAGCACTGAAACAGCCATCCAAGACTTAAAAATACAGATGGAAAGGAATACGAGACACCGGGAACATGGGCATCCTCCTTCTCCTAGACCTGTCAGCGGCGTTTGATGTGGTTGAACACGACAAACTCTGTGCAACCCGATCAGAAAACTTCAAATGTTCCTTGTCGCCACCCGCTGGATTAAATCCTTCTTATCGGACTGCACTTCTAGAGTCTCCATTGGTAAAGATGCCGCCGACCCCATCCCAATATCCCCAGGGGTGCAGCAAAGTTCCTGCCTCTCTCCCATCCTCTACAACACCTACACTAAACTCCTCTTTGCAGCCTTAGACCCTTGGATTCATCTATACCCATTTCGCTGATGACACTCAGATTCTGAACCCCATCACAGGAGATCATAAACAAGACTCGACCACTATCAACGTAATCTATGCCATTAATCAAATGGCATTCAACAGTCTCTGCCTAAATTATGAAAAAACAGAGATCCTCATCATAAGCACCCCCGCCCGCCTGAAATCTCTACACTCTGACTACTCTGTCATTATCATCAACGGGACGTCTATCTTAGTCCTTAAACAGGTAAAAACCGTGGGTGTCCATTTAGATGCCAACCTATCCATGGTCAAACAAATCAATGTCCTATCGTCCTCTACGGCCTACACTTCTAAACTGATTTCACTCAGTGGAAAATTCCTCACCCCACAAAACTGCCTCACCCTAGCCCGAGCCCTAATATTATCAAAGTTAGACTACTGCAACATCCTATTACTAGGAATCACAACAACAAACCTGGCCAAATTACAACTATTGCAGAACAAAGCCGTTCGAGCAGCCTTTGGCCTTAAAAGAAACCAACACATCTCCAACACTAGAAAAGAAGTACACTGGCTCTCCATCCAAGAAAGAATAATTTTTAAGACCCTGACCACAGTACACAAATGCATCTCCAACGAGGCCCCTTCTTAACTGAACAGCTGCGTAACCCAAATAAAACAGACAAGATCTCTAAGATCCGGATCCAGCACGCACCTGTATGTTCCCAGATTCAACAGTAAAAGGGCAGGTGAGACCAGCTTCCCCATAGTAGCTCCACAGTTCTGGAATTCCCTCCGAGCCTACACCAGAAACAAACCTTCCCACCAGCGATTCAAGAGACTGATCAAGACCTGGCTCTTCGATCAATACAACTAGGCCAACACTAGCTCTATTTTGACAGTATGGTCTGACTCCCCATTGTCTTCCTCCTTGCCTGTGATTATTCCTGTTGGGAATCTCACCTCAGTCCTGTAACATTGCCTATAACTGTGATTATACCTATCTCGAAATGTACTTCAATTGTGTAAACATGTACTGCAACTAACTAAGCTTCAATGTAACCTACGCCGTGGTACCTCCGGGCTTAACAAATGACAAATAAATAAATAAAAATAAGGATTTTCCTTCCATTCCTTCAACACGTTTATGTGATAAACCTGGGTTTTAAAACGGCGGTCTGGTTGTGAGATCTTATAATTACAAGGACCCTCTTGTTCTAGTACCTTCTATGGGCCATGCCATCTGGACACCAGCGTTTATTCAGAAGTAGGTAATAGTACTAACACCTTTTGACCTATGGAAAAGGACCTCAACAAAACCTTTTTATCATAAGAGGTCTTTTGTTGTTCCTGTGCTTTAATCACATGAGGCTGCGATCTAACAGCTGTCATATGTTCTTTCAATCTATTTGCAGTTTGGGAGACTGGAATTGGGGCCTCCTATCGCTTCCCATGTTTCTCTCAACAAATCTAGGACATCCTGCGGTTGTCTTCCATAAAGGAATTCAAACAGGGAAAATCCTGCTAAGGCTTGAGGGATTTTACAGACTCCAAACAATGCCCAGGGGTTCAGTTGATCCCAGTTCTTACCATCCTGCTCAACTAACTATCGCAGTGTGATTTTGAGGGTCTTATTGAATCATTCCACAAGACCATCGGCTCTGGGGATGGTTGTCATGCCCTGGAACAAATGGCAGCTCTGGGACCGCTGGAAAGGGGGCTGCCATTAGATGTGCCAGCACGTTTTTCGCATTACGTGCCTTGCCAGTCTAGTTGTTTGTCTTCGCGTCCGTTCCGGAAGTATTTAGCCAATCTCTTCCGGGTTAAGGACGCGTTGCAGCTTTAGGCTTCCCTGTGTTGTCACGCCCCAAGTGTTTTCCCTTGCAGATTTCACCCGCTATTCCTGTCTTCTGCTGCCTTCTTGTGTTACCTTCGCCGCTTACCTCCTGTCCTCAGCTCTTGCCTGCCGTTCTGGCTCCTCCTTCTCTTTCAGTCCGCCTGGCTTCCTGTTGTCTTTACTGGCCCTTCTCTTTGCTCTACAAGTACCTGTACACCTCTGCTTCCTTCAGATTACTTCTGGTGCTCTTGATTGTTGCATCATTTCCCGATACCTTCCATTTAGTGCTCAACTTGCCATAGGAGCCTTCGAACCTACCTGCCTTCCGTCGGTTCGATCAACAGCTGTCATCCATCCTTGTGGTTGGGGTTTTTATGCCTCAGGCTTTTTCCCCATTACTGACAGTCACGGGGAATCGAACACAGCCCACTATCCTAGTGGCACTGTGGCGTCCTTCCGTGGCCGTCCTTCCATTCTCAAAAAAAAGGAGAAACTGACCCTGAGAGGAAAGAAGAAGAGAGACCCCAAGCCAAAGGGTAAAGGTGAGGAGGAAGGGGAAGGAAGGGAGACAGAGTTTTCATCAGAGGAAGAGGACATTACTGAACCGTGTGATAGATTGCAACGCCTAGAATCTAACATGGCCACACCACAACAACTCCAAGAACTAGTAGCAGCGGTCCAAAATCTGAATTTGGAGGTTCAGAATTTGAAGAGCTCCAATGCTACCTTGCAACAGAAAATGACTGAGAGGGAACAATCCTCTACAGATCTTCCTCCACTACCATTGGTCTCAGGGAAATTTGAGGATCACTCAAAAAGGTTAAAGAGTTTTTGGATGCCTGTAATCTACATTTTGCCTTTCGGACACATACCTTTTCCTCAGACCATGCCAAGGTGGGTTTTATGATAACCCATATGACTGGTAACGCCCTAAATTGGGCCACTACTTTGGTGAATCAAACAGATCCGGTCCTCCAAGATTACAGAGCCTTCAAGACACTTCTTCAGCAGACGTTCTTGAGAACCGAAAGTACTTACATCGCTTCAGAAGATCTCTTGGATATCAGGCAAGGAAACACCAACCTACTATCCTATATTACATCCTTCAAGCAAGTTGCCTCAGAGGCAGGATGGCAAGAACAGGCACAATATGCCATTTTTCGCAGAGGCTTAAGAGAAGATCTTAAGGACGAACTTGCTCGCTTTGCCCGACCTCAGACATTTGCAGACCTACTTACAGATGTACTCCGCATAGACGTCCGCCTAAATGAACGTCGCTCAGAGAGAAGGAATAACAAGAATTTACAGTCTTTCCCAGAAGCACTTCCCCCAGCTTCCTCACCCATTGCACGACAGCCTAGAGAGGAACCAATGCAGATCGGGACTACTCGAGCCCCTCTAACTCCTGAAGAGCGTAAGAGACGAAGGGAAGGCAGTTTGTGCATGTACCGTGGGTCCTCCACTCATTTGTTAAGAGACTTTCCAGACGTTCCTCCTAGATAGTCGATAAACGATCACCCTCGGTAAGTGTAAGGACTAAATTCCGAGGGGCTGAATCAAGTCCTTATGCCACCCTTTCTGTGACGTCCTCCTTAACATCCGAAGACTCACGACTTATGGTTATTGTTGTGTCTCTGAGGATAGGGGACTCTGACATCCGGACTCAAGCTCTATTGGATTGTGGAACCGCTGGGAACTTCATAGACACGCAGTGGGCTGAGAAGATGCGATTACCCCGCGTTGCCAAGACTGAAGACTAGAAGGTCAAAGGGGTATACGGGGAACCCTTAAGTTCTGGTCTCATAACCCATACCACCGAAGAACTCTCTACGAACATCCACCAGCATTCGGAAAGGATCGTGTTCGACATCATCCGTGCGGCTCATTTCCCTCTTATACTTGGCATCGGGTGGTTACGAAGGCATAACCCTACCATCAATTGGACCAAGAATATCCTCAGCTTTCATTCTGCATGTTGTAAGGATACATGTCTTCCCGAACCCCATTTTGAGAGCATAAAGGCAGTATGCAGTTCAGAATCAAGTGCCATACACTGTCTGCCAAACTTTCTTAGGGACTACTCGGAAGTAGTCACGGAAAAGATTCCACTTGAGCTACCACCTCACCGGGCAGAAGACTGCTGTATTGAACTCACCCCTGGAGCATTAGTACCCTTTGGTCGTATGTATCCTCTGTCACTGGAAGAAAAGAGATACCTTAGAGAGTATCTGGATAAGAATCTCTCCAACAAATTGATCCAACCATCTAAATCCCCGGCAGGAGCATCCTTGTTCTTCATCCCCAAAAGGGGGTCTCAGGAATTACGACCCTGTATCGATTATAGGGGTCTGAACAAGGTGACCATAAAAGATCGTTACCCAATGCCGCTGATATCTGAAATCATAAAAGCTGTTCAAGGGGCTACGATCTTTACTAAGTTGGACTTATGGAATGCCTACCATCTGCTCCGTATTGCCAAGGGTGACGAATGGAAGATGGCTTTCCGTACTCCATTCGGACTATATGAATACCAAGTAATGCCCTTTGGGCTAGTCAATGCTCCTTCAATCTTTCAACAATTTATGGATCGTCTCTTCCCAGATTTACTATGTCAGACCACCATAATCTAGCTAGATGATATCTTAGTTTTCTCACAAACTCAAGAAGATCATGAGGAACATGTCAGAGAAGTCTTTCGAAGACTACAAGCAAATCATCTCTCCGTCAAACTTAACAAATGTGTTTTTTCTGCAACATCCATCCCTTACTTGGGCTTTATCTTATCAGAGGTTGGTATCTCTATGGACCCCCAGAAGGTTTCCTCCATCTTGGAATGGCCTTCTCCCAAGACGGTCAAAGAAGTTCAGAAATGTCTCGGACTTGCTAATTTCTATCGAAAGTTTATCCCGAACTTCTCTCAGCAGGTTTTGCCCATAACCACTCTTCTGAAGAAGTCCTCATTCCCCTTTTGTTGGTCTCAGGATGCTAAAGACAGCTTTTGTAATCTTAAACAGTCTTTTTGTTCAGCACCAATTATACAACAACCAGATCAAAGTCTTCCGATCCTCTTAGAGACTGACGCATCCTCCGCGGCTGTAGGAGCAGTTCTACTACAGCACCATCAAGATAAGGAACACCCCATATCCTATTTTTCCAGGACACTTACCATTAGTCAAAAGAATTATTCCATCATTGAGTGAGAGCTTTTGGCTATGAAGCTAGCTTGTCTGGAGTGGCGCCATCTACTCCGGGGGGAGAACATCCTTTTACCATCCGTACAGATTACAAGAATCTACAGGTCCTGAGACAGTTTGAGTGTTATAACACACGTCAGGCCAGATGGGCCCATTTCTTCGCTCAGTTTGACTTCAACATCTCGTACATACCAGGTCCTCAAAATCTCTTGGCCGACGCCCTTTCTCGGCGCAGCGACTACGTATCAGACGCCAAATCTACTAAAGAACTCATGTTTCCCCAATCTGAGAAGATCTGTATACTCTCCACCTTTTTGCAGCAAGTCAGAGAAGCCTCAGGAGGATCGTTTGAGGTCGAAAGACACCCCAAGAATATACATTACGATGTCACTGATGGCCTCTATACCGTAGATGGGAAGCTGTACCTACCTACACAATCGTTAAGGAAGGTTGCGTTCTTTTGGTGTCACGATTCGAAGATTGCTGGACACAGAGGACTCAAGAGTACGTTGGATTTTCTCCAACGATATTTCTATTGGCCTACTATGAACAAAGATACCACCCAATATGTTCGGACTTGTTCCATCTGTCTTCATAGCAAGAACCTCACACAAAGACCTTTGTGTCTGCTAGAGCCCAGCCCTGTACCATCCGGCCCTTGGAAGACCAAATCCACTGATTTCATAGTGGACCTACCGAAGTCCCAAGGATTTACTTGCATCATGGTGACGGTAGACTCCTTGTCGAAATTGGCACACTTTTCTCCTTTGCCAGGAATACCCACGTCTACCGAGATGGCAGAGGTATTCCTAAAAGATGTGTTCCGTCTCCATGGAATCCCTACTAAGATTATTTCTGACAGGGGCTCCCATTATACCTCTCACTTCTGGAAGGCCTTCTGTGAGAAATTCAAATATAGCCCTGTCATCCGGCTTCCACCCCCAATCTAATCGGCAAACCAAACGTTTGAACGGAACCCTTGAAAAAAAGTACCTCTGTTGTTTCATCAACGCACAGCAAGACAACTGGGTGGCACTTCTACCTACTGCCGAATTCTCCTACAATAACACCATCCACTCAGCCCTAGGTTTGAGTCCATTTTACTGTACTTATGGCTATCAACCTCATTCCATTCTGCCCATTTCTGGGTTGTCATCAAGTATTCCCGCTGTTGAATCTTCTTTGGCTCTAATTCATGAGGCCCAGGACAAGGCTAAGATAAGCCTTCAGGAAGCTGGCCACCGCAATAAGACTCAGGCCGACAAACATTGCAAACCTGTGTCGAGTTGGGAAGTCGGTTCCAAGGTCATGCTCTCCACCAAATACCTACCCAGATGGGTACGACCCTCTAAGTTATCCCCCCGTTACCTTGGTCCCCGTGAAACTCTACACAAGATTAACCCTGTGGCCTTCCGCCTCAAACTCCCGGAGGGATTACGGCGGGTACATCCTGTATTCCATTCATCCCAACTAAAACCGTTGCAGGCTGATCAATGGTCACGGACTTCGAAGAAGGTCTCTATACCTTTTGGATCCTCTGGTGAGGAATACGAAGTCGCCCAAATATGTGATTCCAGATACCATCGAGGAAGGTTGGAATACCTTGTACATTGGAAAGGATACCCTTGGTCAGAAAATTCCTGGGAGCCCATACATGCCCCATTGTTGGTACGCAGATTCCATCGGATTCACCCCGGTAAACCCAGGGGGGTACAATTTCGGAGGGGGCATTCTGTCATGCCCTGGAACAAATAGTGGGTCTGGGACCACTGGAAAGGGGGCCACCATTAGATGTGCCAGCACGTTTTTCGCATTACATGCCTTGCCAGTCTAGTTGTTTGTCTTCGCGTCCGTTCTGGAAGTATTTAGCCAATCTCTTCCGGGTTACGGACGCGTTGCAACTTTAGGCTTCCCTGTTTTGTCACGCTCTGAGTGTTTTCCCTTGTGGATTTCGCCCGCTATTCCTGTCTTCTGCTGCCTTCTTGTGTTACCCTTGCTTACCTCCTGTCTCTCAGCTCTTGCCCGCCGTTCTGGCTCCTCCTTCTCTTTCGGTCCGCCTGGTTTCCTGTTGTCTTTACTGGCCCTTCTCTTTGCTCTACAAGTACCTGCACACCTCTGCTTCCTTCAGATTGACTTCTGGTGCTCTTGATTGTTCCATCGTTTCCCGATACCTTCAATTTAGTGCTCAACTTGCCATCGGAGCCTTCGAACCTACCTGCCTTCCGTCAGTTCGATCAACAGCTGTCATCCATCCTTGTGGTTGGGGTTTTTTATGCCTCAGGCTTTTTCCCCATTACTGACAGTCATGGGGAATTGACCACAGCCCACTATCCTAGTGGCACTGTGGCGTCCTTCCGTGGCCGTCCTTACCTTCTAAAAAAAAAGGAGAAACCGACCCTGAGAGGAAAGAAGAAGAGAGACTCCAAGCCAAAGGGTAAAGGTGAGGAGGAAGGGGAAGGAAGGAAGACAGAGTTTTCATCAGAGGAAGAGGACGTTACTGAACCATGTGATAATGGTATACAGATGTTCTGAGGGTGGTGATGTGTAACAGTTCTTTAACTTCCCCCAGAAGCTTGCTCATGAAAGTAGAGCCCTGGTCAGTCAATATCTCCTTTGGGAACCCTACTCAGGAGAAGAAAGGGAGCAGGTGTTTCAGGATTTGTTGTGTTGGCTCTCAGAGGAAAAGCCTTGGGATAGTGTGTGGTGTAATCTACAATCACCAGAATGTATTTGATCCCCAGTTTGGAAGTTTCCAGGGTCCCACAATGTCCATACCAATCCGGCAAAATGGAACCCCAATTATTGGCAATGGATTTAAGGAAGCTGCTTGTGGTATATGTGTGCTAGTTTTCTGGCAGATGACACATGCTTAAATTAAGTTTTTAATGTCAGCGTGAATTCAGGGCCAGTAAAATGTATTCGCTATTTGTGTTTGAGTTTTGGATTGCCCCAGATGGCCTCCCGTCAGATGTGAATGGGCTATTTCTAGGACAACCTGTTTGTGACTTTTAGGGACCACCAACTATGTTTATGCCATGCCCTCTGCAGTGGTGTCTCCTCTATAAAGAAGCCCATGTTTCAAAAAGAAAAAAGGTCCCCCTTTCTCACGGCCATCAGGCTCCGATACTACTTTTGGCCAACAAGGGGTTGTTTCTTTGGGCAAAGGCTAAGTCGGGAAAGTAGCTCAGGCTCATCCTCTAGGCTTTCTGGGTTCAGAGTTGGGAGGGCCGTCAGATGTCCCATCAGCCTCCCCAAAGCCACATGTTCCTCTGTCTGTGCTTTCCTTCCCAGATTTTTCCTTAAGCCTAGAGAACACTGCTTTCTCAAGCATCCCTTTGATGAATTTGGAATGGGTCCTTTCCGTGATTTTGTAGCAATACCTTAACATCACCTCTAAAGTCTGAGTCTATTTCTCCCGCTAATACATCAATTCCAAATCTCCATGCTAGTCCTGACTTGGGTGCCAGACTACTGTATGTATCAGGGGGTGGAATTAGTATCAAATCAGTGGGTATCAATCTTCTTTCACCTGGAAGAATTGTCTCATCTCTACTACTACAGATATCAAACCAATAGAGTCCTTGGTAGCTACTGAGGGCTTTGATGCTCGGCAACTTAGCTTTTAAAATTTTAGGGTCCCGGGAGCAGGCATCCAGATACTTGGGAAAAACCCAGCAGCCCCGGCTAGGGGCTATCTGGGTACAGTCCTGGTGCTGTAGGCGCCAGGCTCATAGAAGGGGTCAGTCCTAGCACCATAGGCGCCAAGCTCATTTGCTTTCACTTACCTCATGCAGACCATGCTGCTCAGCATTCAAGCCAATGTGAAGTCTGAAGGGGGACTACTTTATGTCAGGGACTATTTTCTTACTCGGGTGTGGTCTTGGGAACTTCTTACCTGGGACTGCTTTGAAGGCTATTTAAACCACGCCCGAAGAGCAGCTCACGCTTCGCATTATTCTGCATCCTGCAGCGTAACGCTCAACGTGCCTGCAAGCCAGCATCCAATCTTCTGCCACGCCCGCCTCGAGTCTGGAGCTCCTAGAGAAAAGGGAGAAAGAAGGAAAAAGGTTAGAACAAGAACAATACCTTTTCCTCACCTGATTCTGGATCCATCGCGCCTTCGAAAAGGAAGAAATACATTATTTGATGCGCGTCGCATCGCCTGCTGCAGCGCCGCGCTATACTCACCAGCCTTCGCAGCACCTCCACGATCCACCTCTGTCTTCTTCATTTCTTCGCCAAACTCCGGCACCTAAGAGGAATAAAGAACAACAAGGTGAGCCGAGAGAATAATAAGGCAATATTAGTCACTACAATAGACTTACCTGATTTTACCGCCGGAGGCATTCTTCATCTCCACGGGCCGGCGTAGTCTCCTTTCATCTTCGCCGAACTCCGGCATCTAAGGGGAACAAAAGGACAGCCAGGTGAGCTGAAAGAACAAACCAAGGGAATCTCCTTCACCATAATAGACTTACCTGATTTTACCGCCAGAGGTATTATTCCTCAAAACACCATAATTCTCACTCAGCACCTGTAATAAGTGAGAAAGCAACAGGTGTCATTTACCGGACAGTGTTGGATACTACAGACTCTTACCTGAACTTTACCAGCCGCACGAGACAATCTTCTCTACGGTCAAGCTGCAAGGAATCGGACAAGACTGAAAGTCAGATATTTTGAACTCTTACGAACTATATCTTCGCCGAACTCCGGCATCTAAGGGGAACAAAAAGGACAGCCAGGTGAGCCGAAAGAACAAACCAAGGGAATCTCCTTCACCATAATAGACTTACCTGATTTCACCGCCAGAGGTATTATTCCTCAAAACACCATAATTCTCACTCAGCACCTGTAATAAGGGAGAAAACAACAGATTACATACAGGTGTCATTTACCAGACAGTGTTAGACACTACAGACTCTTACCTGAACTTTACCAGCCGCACAAGACAATCTTCTCTAGGGTCAAGCTGCAAGCTGCAAGGAATCGGACAAGAGTGAAAGTCAGACATTTTGAACTCTTACGAACTATATACTTACGGCTCCTCGCCAGGAACCTCAGTGTCAATATTGCTCTGGAACTCTCCAATTCCTTCGGACTAGTGAAGTAACTGGTTATCCACATGCCCCTACATTCTACGCAGGATGGAGAGCTCATCCTTTAAAAACCTAAGGTGAGAATATAAAAAGAGACATCGGAGGTGATTAGAGGGGAGAACAGCGGGGGGGATTACAGGTGGCTAATTCCCTTTCTCCACTTTCAGGAGAATACTTCTTCGGGTCAAGCAGGCGAGATTAGGTGGGCCAGTACAGTCTGTCATCTCTGCACTACGTGTCACGTGGGTGGAAACCGCAGCTGTCCAGTTCCGATCGACGCGACTGTGGGAGCCAGGTGAGCGTAACAATAGCTTGGTTCCTAAGAACCAAGCTATGCGGTCTAGTGTTTTGGGTGTGGCAGCCTAGGGACTACTTTACCTGGACTATTTTGTTGGGGCTATTTAAACTACACCCGAGCAAGACAACACGCTTCGCGTTACTTTGCAGCTTGCAGCGTGACGCTCACTGTGTCCAGCTATTCCCTCGCACCTCGGAGAAGCAGAACCTGCAAGGAGACAAAAGGAACATCATTAGCAGCATCATCTTACCTGCAGTCTTCATCTTTAAACACTCGAATCTGCACGCCTCCCGGACAGAACAACCTGAAAGAGGAAGATAGAGGCAACATTAAAGCAGTAGAGACATTTACAAATTACAAACTGTTCAAAGGTTTACCTGGCTGGTCACCTCTCGGCTGGCACCTCTCCGGACATTCCACTTGCGCTGAAGAACACCGTGACCTACAAGGAAGGAAAACACAGGTTAGCGAAGGCAAGACTTTGCAGCGTTGCGCATAGCGCTTACTTACCATATCATAGCACTCTTAATGCGCCATCATTTACCAGCGGGGCTCAACCAAGCCAGTTTGCGGCGCTGAAGCTACGCATACCCAAGGGAGAAAAAAAGAGACATTCTAATCAAAGAAAGGCATGCAGGATAGCAACAAAACTAAAGAACAGCAATAAGACCTACCTGAACAATATCAAACGGACCGGCGTCAGTGAAGTAACTGGACCACACTCGCCCATGAAAGACGCGCCCCTGCAAAGAAGGCAGGACGGAGAGCACACCTAATTCTATCACAAGGTGAGGAGAGGGCACCAGAGGGACTGAAATCATACGGGGTGGAGGGAGGATACTTACCCTAGTCGGTCATTCTTGAACACAGTCCTCCTGTATTTTCAGGCAGAACCTTCCCCGCAGACCACATCAGGGCAAAGCTGAGAAGCATACCAGCGAGTAACCGGGCTGGGTGGCGTCCCTGTGGATACCAGGTGAGCGTAACTGGCGGTCACGAAAATTAACCTTCCCCGGTGATTGCTCCCCTGCCTCCTATTACCAAGAGGAGAAACCTGACGTCTGTATCCCCATGACTCCCGGAGTGACAGTATCAACCCTGGGAGCAACTAATACCTTGCCATGTGAATACCATGATTTCCAGGATGTTTTCCAAAAGGACCAAGCCAATACATTGCCGCCGCACAGGCCCTATGACTGTCAGATCGACCTTGTTCCTGGTGCACAAATCCCTTGTGGCAGGATCTACGCTCTCACAGAACCAGAAAACCTTCATTTGAAATCCTATTTAGACTAGTACCTTGCAAACGGATTTATCTGTCCTTCGAAGTCCCCCGCAGCCCGTCCTTTGTTCTTCTTACCGAAAAGGAAGGAGACTTGAGAACCTGTATTGACTACCGCGCATTGAACCAGATCACTGTGAAGAACCGCTACCCCTTGCCACTTATCCCTGAGATGCTAGACCAAGTTAAAGATGCCCGGATATATATATATATATTTTTTAATTTCTTTATTGTTTTCTTTTACCAACAACAAAACACATAACATACAAACAACTTTAACATAAATGGCTTATTGGCACTTTGTACGGATCTTGCCCTTCCATTGTAGTTTCATAGTTTCCCCAGCGACCTTATCAGTTCAGTCGGGACCTCCCGTGGGGTCGAGCACCAGGTCTGGTACGCATAATGTTCTATTCTTGGGCTTCGTGCTTGGCCTTACTATTTCCACTATTTCACCTATGGATCCTCTGTTTCCGAGGGATCTTTGGAGTTTCCTTCCTCCGGGTGGCCAAAGAGGTCTTGTATTAGGGTGTTCCATGCAGTCAACTTGTGTGCAGTTTCACCTTCCCCTCTTATCACTGCTCTTGTCCACACCACTGTCTCTGCCTGCGTCCACTTCTGAAGGTCTTACCACCATGCCTCCACACGCGGGCCCTCCTTTGACTTCCATGTCATTGCTATCCTTCTCTTGGCCAATATACCTATCAAATCTTTCATCTTCGCCAGATGCGATTCATGCTTACCCCCTCTCGAGAAGAGGCCCAGTAGGTACTTTTCGGGATGTTCCGCCTGCATTTGAAGTCCGCTTCCCGCTATCTTGAGTCTGATCCCGTCCCAGAACTCTTGTATCACTGGGCAGGACCAGAACATGTGTACCATGTCCGCCTCTTCCGACGAGCGGCGGGGGCACCCGCTCTGGGCTCCTGTCTGCACTTTATTCATCTTATTGGGTGTGAGATACGCTCTGTGCGTTACATTTAGCTGCGCCTGCCTAAATCTTGCATTTCTGGATACCTTTTTTGGGTACCGTAGGGGGCTAGTCCATTCTTGATCGCTGAGGGGCCTCCTCAACTCCTCCTCCCAACGCTGCCTTGTGTGTTGTTCCTGTGGGTTTTTGGCCTTCAGTAGCTATTCATACAACCTGGAGGTTGTGTGTGTTCCCTCTGCAATGTCATACCATACGTCTAATGCCGTTTCCTCATCCTGGTCTTCCCAATCTGGCCATCTTCTCGAGATGTTTCTCAGCATGCCGGTATATAGGATGAATTGACCCATATGTATTTCATATTCATCTACCATTTCGTGGAAGTCCGCCCACCTTCCCTCCCTTCTCAGGTCTCCGATTTGTGGTACCCCTTTAGCCTCCCAGTGTGCTCGATATGTTGCTAGTGTATTTGTATTCCCTCCCAGGAGACCCGCTAGAGGGATTTGCGTTGACTGTGGATCCTTTACCCCTTGGAGTTTCCACACTCTTTTCCATAAGTCCACTGCAATGCTGAGCATGTTCGGCAGGATTCTGAGCCAGGGTCTGTCGAGCCATAGTATTTCCCTTAGGTAATACTGTTTCAGTGCAGGTTGGAAAATGCAAGTGTCTATTGTTTCGTCTTCCCCCAGCCATTTTACTGCAAATTGCAGTTGCCCCGCTAAATAGTACTTCTCGAAGTACGGTAGTCTGATACCCCCTTCTACGTAGTCCTTCTGCAGGGTCCTTATTGCAATCCTATTTCTCCCTCCCACCATAGGAATGAACGCGTTATTGTATTTTGTTTAGTGAAAAACGCCCTGGGTATGCTGTATGGGATGTTCGTGAGGAAGCATAATAGGCGGGGCAGCACCACCATTTTCAGGAGGGCTACTCTTCCCATCATTCCCAGTCGGAGTGTCCCCCAGAAAGTCATTGACCGCTGTGTTCTTTCTAGAGCGACAAGCGTGTTGGATGCATGGGTATTAGCGGTATCATGATGTATCCCTATAGCCAAATATTTGAAGGTGCGGGGCGCCCATGTCAGACCCAGGTCCGGCAGACAATGTGGGGGGACGTGTTTCAGACCTGCCAAGGGGAAGAGGATGGACTTCTCTTTATTAATTGCTATGCCCGAAAGCCTAGTGTATGCCCTGATCGCTTCTAGGAGGCAGGGTAGGTTAGTGGTTGGCTCACTTACGAATAGGAGCATATCATCCACGTATAGCGAGATTTGGTGGAGTACCCATCTATGTCCAGTCCGGTGTCTCTATATTCTGCTCTAAGGAATACCGCAAATGGCTCTAGAGCCAGAATATATAACATTGGCGATAGCGGGCACCCCTGCTTGGTTCCCCTACGTATCTTCCACTCCTTGGAAATGAATCGCCCAGTTTTCACCCTTGCTCTGGGTTCCTTGTATAGTAACCTGATCCATCAGAGGTACCCCTCCCTGATACCAAAGTGGGCGAGTACACCCATCAGCCATTCCCAACGCACAGAATCGAAAGTTTTGACTGCGTCCAAAGACAGTATTACGCTCTCGTCTTGCAGTCGATTTGTCTCATTTATCACGTGGTGAAGTCTGCAGAGGTTCCAGGACGTGTTCCTTCCCGGAACATAGCCCGTTTGGTCCGGGTGGATCAGCGTGGGTATTACCTGCTTTAAGCGGTTGGCTAGGACTGCCGTTAGTATTTTAGCGTCCTGATTAATAAGGGATATTGGCCTAGAGGAGGCGCATTTCCTAGGGGGCTTCCCTAGTTTGAGAATCGGGACAATTATTGATTCTGACAGGGTTGTCGGGAGACGTATGGTCTCATATGCGTCTTGGAATGTCTCTAACAGTTTCGGGGCAATGGCGCTCTTGTACGTCTTGTAGAACTCTCCCGGAAGCCCATCCGGGCCTGGGGTTTTGCCGGTGGGAAGTTCTGCGATTACCATCTCTATTTCTTCCACAGTGAGGGGGGCATCCAGTAGCAGAGCCTGTTCTTCCTCTAGCCTCGGCAACCCTATTTCTACCAGTGCATCTGTTACGTCCTCTGGGTCTATTTCCGGATTCGGGGCGTACAGTTGCTCATAGAAACGCGCAAACATTGCGTTAATGTGCCCTTGGTCCCTGATCTCTGTTCCGGTGTGGTCTTCTAGCACCGTTATGGGATCCTTTTTATTCTCCTGCTGGTAAGCCAGGCCAGGAGCCTACTAGGTTTATCCCCTTCCGCCTGTAACCGCAGTAGGTAATTCCCATAGTTTAGCCTCCCTAGTTTTTCCCAGAGCAACATACATTTAGTCTGCAGCTCTATCAGCTCTCCAGGTTCCTCCCCCTCTAGCCCCGCTCGTTGTTCTTTCAATTCGATCACCCTCTCGAGTTCATTCAACTCCCTAATGGCCGCTCCCGTCAATCCTCCTGTTTTGCCTATTGCCGCTCCCCTTATTACCACCTTGAATGCGTCCCATAACACGGCGCCACTCTCAACACTGCCCTCGTTTTGCTCAAAATAATCATCGATTACCTCCTGGAGATGTTCCTCAAACTCACCCTCTCTCAGGGCCTCTGCTCGAAGTCGCCACGTTGGGATAGGGGCTTTCCTATTGGTGTGTGCCCATATCGCCACTATTGGGGCACGATCAGAGAGTGTGCGTGCTTTAATGGTGATTCCCGTGATATCTTGTAGTGATTCACTGCCCACGAATATATAGTCTATACGTGTGAATGTTCCATGTGGTGCGCTGTAGTGTGTATAACCCCTCCCCTCCCCATGTACCTGCCTCCATACGTCTGCTAGCTGTAGCTGCTCCAGGATCCTATGCAGTTCTTTGGCTGGGGTCGCTGGCTTCTTGTATTTATTATTAGATCTGTCGAGGAGGGGATTCAAGATGCAGTTGAAGTCGCCGGACCAGATGAACGTAGCCTCCCTGTATTGCGCTAACTTGGGCGCTAGCTTTTTGAAGAAGTCTGAATATGTGTATATATAAGTTTGAATATGTGGCGCTGTATATCTGTCCTCCCCATTTCTTGTCCACCTTGGCCTGCCTGCCTCTTGTGAGGTGTGTCTCCTGTAACATTGCTATCTCGATTTTCATCCGGTTTAGCCAGGCATAAACCCTAAGTCACTTGACATACGCATTGAGTCCTCTCACATTCCAGGTGGCTATCGTCAGTTCATCTGGTCCCATGATCTTCTTTGTTTGCCTGGCTTCATTATCCCACTGCCATGTCCTTGCACCCTGCCCTTTAGTCTCCTCGTGCCCATCTCCCTCTGTGTCCTGGTTCTGGAGCTATGCCTCTTGATGCAGCCACTGCTGCTGTCACATGGTTCCTGTCCCATGTTACTCCGGTTGCTTATTGTCTGTATTATTCCAGTGTCCTTTACAATAGTCCTTCCATAGTTTGTGCCTTGTACTGCCCATTCACTCCATTCAACGTCCTTAACTTCAACAAAAACTGGAAAATTAACGCCCAGCCGCCCTCCCCCTGCTTGGGCTCTGCCGCTTCTCTCGTCATGCTCCTGTGAGGGGGGCAGACTTGCCGCAGCGTGATGCCTTAAAACTGACATCCAAACTAGTAGTTCATTCTTCCCGGGGGTGCCGCTTCTCTCAGCCAATACAGCTAAAGTGGGGCCGATTGCTCTTCCATGCTTACTACTAGCTTCTTTTAACTTACGTAATGCTTATTTTCTTTGTTCCAGGTTGCCTTTGTTACTCCTCATCGGGGTCTATTTCCAGGATTGCTAGCGTTTCTCTGCCTCAGTTGAGGGATGCCTTGTGAGTCCATCCAACTGTGGGCCTCTTCGGTGGAATCGAAAAAAATGTTTTGCCTTAGTGTATCACCTTGAGTTTAGCGGGGAACAGGAGCATGTATCTCACCCCCGCAGTCCTGAGGCGTTCTTTTGTTGGGCCGAACTGCGCCCGTTGCCTCTGTACCATGGCTGTATAGTCCGGATATATTGTGATCTTGGAAGAGTTCTTGATGATTCCCCCCCCCCTCCTTGAGAACGCTAGTATTTTCTCCCTGTCTTTGTAGTTCATGATCCTAGCAATCATCGCTCTCGGGGGGGCACCCGGCTTGGGTCTTCCGGTCAGGGCTCTGTTTGCCCTTTCTACCTCAAAGCCCTGGGATAGTACACCTACTCTGACCTCCTGGAGGAGCATGTTTTCAACGTACTCAGTGGGGTCTTTACCCTCCTCACCTTCCGGAATTCCAATTATGCGGATGTTGTTCCTCCGCGCTCTCCCCTCTGCGTCTTCCGCTCTCCTTTCCAGAACCTTAATTCTCTGTAGTACCTCCGACATCTGTGTCTGCGTTACAGCAGCCCCTGCCGTATTTTGCTGCACCTGCTGTTCCGTCGCCGTCACTCTCTCTGTTAGGTTCCTCGCGTCCTGGCGGAGAAGGCCCACATCTACCATTACTGTATCCAGTTTATTTTCTAGAGATTCTTTCAGGGCCCCAATTGATGTGTCCATTTTGTTTTCGAGCGATGCTTTCATGGAGGCGATTGCCTCCAGTATCGTGCCTTTGTTAGCGGCTTCCGCTGGGCATGAGGTGTCATCCGCGGCTGCTGCCTTGTCTGCTGACGGCGACAGTTTGTGTCCGGACGCCTTCGTAAAAGTCTCCATGCTTACTTGCTTGGTTTTCCCTTCTGCTTTCTTGTTCGGCATCGCGGGGGAACCGTCCTCTGCCTGTGTCGCCAGTACCAGTCTTGGCTCTGCCCCACGTGCCGTAGCCCCTGCTTCTTCCACCCCCCTGCTCCTCGGTGTTTACGGGTCTCTACTTGTAATAGGATTATTACACTCTTCCGGCAGGTATACACGTTAGGCCCTCGTTGCTCCTGGTGCTTTTTGCCGTCGGATGTCTCCTGTCGGGCGTCGCTTCGGGCTCAGGCCTTTCCCGTGCCTGCTGCGTATGTCGCCTCACCGTGCCAGGGGCCTCCCTGCTTCCGCGTCCCACTTCCACCGGTCGTGCCGATCTCCACGTCGTAGGGTTGACTCAAGCTCGGGTCTGCCCCGCACTGGTTTCTGCGTTATGCGCGGGATGTGTCCCTCTCGCTGATCGTATAGATCGTGTAGATTCACCGGCTCATTCTGTATTACGCGGCCGGGGTCCTCCCACAGCTCGCACGTCCGCCATTTTGATTTCGCGGGACGATTCCCCTCCGGCGGTGTATCTTCTTTTCCACCGCCCGTTTTCCTCCGGGGGCTTCGCCGGGTGGGCACCAGGTGTTCCGGTCTCTGTGGAGAAACTTTGGCGGTCTTCTGGAACCAATTTATGCTAGTTTTTATCGGATTTCGTCAGGATCGCTCTGGAGCTCCTCAGCAGCACATCTCACTACATCGGCCGCTAAGCCACGCCCCCAAAGATGCCCAGATTTATACCAAATTGGACCTTCGAGGAGCGTACCACCTGGTCCGAGTCAGAAAAGGAGATGAATGGAAAACCGCCTTCCGTACTAAGTATGGCTTGTTTGAATATCAAGTCATGCCCTTCGGGTTATGCAACGCTCCTGCGGCATTCCAGTATGTCATGAATGACGTCTTAAGGGAGTTAATTGATGTGTGCGCCTTAGTGTACATAGACGACATCTTAGTATACCTCGGAACAAGATCATGTCGGACACGTTCGTTCAGTCCTCACCAAGCTCTGTCAACATCGCTTGTTTGCAAAGCTTGAAAAATGCTTTTTTCACATCACCGAAGTAGAATTTCTTGGTTTTATCCTTACTCCAGGAGGCATCAGAATGGACATGCACAAGGTAGATGCCATTCTGAAATGGCCTTCACCGACGTCTCTGAAAGGGGTACAAAGCATACTGAGCTTTGCGAACTTCTACCGCCGGATCATCCCAGACTTCTCTCAGGTTGTGCACCCAATCACAGTACTATTACGAAAAACAATAAAAAGTTTGCTTGGACCGAAGAAGCAGAAGAAGCCTTTCAGGAACTTAAACAAAGGTTTACCTCCGCTCCAATCCTGCGTCATCCTCGCCCAGACCTCTTTTATGTTGTCGAAACTGATGCGTCCAGTCTCGCAATGGGGGCTGTGCTTTCACAGAGAGACCCGGAAACCGGCCAGCTACATCCTGTGGCCTTCTGGTCGAAAAAGTTCTCACCTCCAGAGATTAATTATGCCATCACGGACAAGGAACACCTGGCTACCAAATCCGCCTTTAAAGCCTGGAGGCACTACCTTCTGGGGGCCAGACACACCATTACAGTCATCACAGACCACCGAAATCTGCAATATCTCAAAACAGCCAAGGCCCAGTCCTCGCGCCAATTACGGTGGGCCCTTTTCTTCACCGAATATGATTATTGAATCACATTTCGACCAGGAGTCAGAAACGGAAATGCGGATGCCTTATCTCGCATGGGCATAGATGAAATAGTATATACAACTCCAGACCCAGTACCTATTATACCTGAAGACAAACTCTTGGGTATCACAACAGCCTTAACATAAGCAGAACTACGAAAAGAAATCCAACGGACAAGGAATCCTGATGCCTACCTCGCATGGCAAACTCAAGGAGAACAATATACCATCAAGGACCATCTACCCTTTTTTAGGGATCGCCTATATGTACCCAAGATGGAATTACAACAGCATATTATTTCAAACTATCACGATTCATTAATCGAAGGGCATCCTGGGATCGCCAAAACCCTAGCTAAGGTGAAAGAGAACTTTTGGTGGCCTATCTGGCGTAAGGACATCATTCAGTATATTCAGTCCTGCGGTGTCTGCGCACAAAATAAATCACAGAAACAAAAACCATCTGGTCTCCTACATTTGGACATTCCTCCAGTTCCATGGTACACTCTTTCCCTTGACTTCATCACTGATCTACCTCCAAGCCAAGGGTTCAACACCATCCTTTTAGTTGTGGACTTATTCTCGAAGATGGCCCATTTTATTCCTCTCAAAGGCCTCCCAGACGCAGCCACTTTAGCAAAAGTGTTCCTGGAGGGCGTGGTTAAGCTACATGGCTTCCCTTCGGTTCTGGTCTCTGATCGAGGCAGCCAGTTTGTTTGAAATTCTGGAAAAAATGTTGTGCAATGGCGCAGATCAACGTTCTGCTATCTACCAGTCACCATCCCCAAACGGACGGCCAACCGAGAGAACCAATCAGACACTCGAGCAATATTTACGGTGCATGCTGCACCACGAACAAAGGAATTGGAAAGACCTACCATGGATATCCGAATATGCATATAACAATTCTTTACATTCAAGCACGGGACAAACGCCCTTCTATACTATTTATGGCAGACATCCACGTACCTCTGAACTAGACCTTCCAGCCAGCTTGGAAATGCCAGCGGTAAAGACTTTACACACAACCATTACTCAGGCTTTCAAAAGGGCAAAGGAACACCTTATTCATGCCAAAGAAAAACAAAAGAGATTCGCCGACCAACACCGGAAAAAGGCCCCTGATTATCAAGTAGGAGACAAAGTTTGGTTAGCTGCTAAATTCGTACCCATCAAGGGAACCCGGACCTTTCATCCCAGATTCTTAGGACCCTATACCATTAAGGCAATTATCAACCCAGCAGCCGTGAAACTGGATTTACCACCTAATCTACACATCCACCCGGTATTCCACGTGTCCCTCCTGAAACCAATGCAACCCGCCACACTGATTGGGACACCACCTAAGCCCATACTTGTTGACGGAGAACCAGAATTCAATGTCAAAGATATCTTGGATTCTAAATACTCTAGGACCAAGCTATATTATCTCGTCGATGGAAAGGATTTGGACCACAAGATAGATCCTGGGAACCCAGTGAGAATATCCACGCACCACGTCTAATCAGGAAATTCCATCGGAACTTCCCAACCAAACCTGGGCCAGACAGAAGGAACACCATGGGAGGGGCCTTAGGGGGTAGTGCGGTCACGGCCCTCGCCAAAATCCCCTCTGGCAACCCATTGGCCAGGTGGAGTCAGGACTCGGGCCTCTAGAGCCTGGCATCCTCTTCAAAAGCCCTCATGGGGCCCGTCCTAGCACCGATGGCGCCAGGCTCATACACCGTGAAAAACAATGTGCTTGGGAACTACTTTATTGTATTGTCAGCCAACATGGAGGCATTTCAAATAAAAAGGGTCTTGAGGCCCTGTCCTCAAGACGGTATTTGTAGTTCATCAAGTCGCAGGGTTCCCTTCCCCAAGACTTCAACATAGCAAACAATGTGTTTTTCAATCTCTCTAAGTTCAACTTAACTCAGGGTCAACCTGACCCTCCTCCTGGTTTGCGTCACCAGCTCACTTGTAGTGCTCCTTCTTGGTTGGTTTCACAATGTAGGGCTCACTGGTCTAGGTGCTATTGTCAGACCACACTGTCCAACCTTCACAGGTCACAGAACCAGGACCCAGAGGCTCTTTAGCCCACACAGGTTCTGCATTTGCCTCTGTACTAATTCCTAGTAATTTAGTTCTGCTTTGTCGGCGTCTTGACCTTATGTGCAGTTTTATACTCTTCTGGCTTTTCCTAGTTAGCCTCCTGGTTCTGCCATAACGTATTACACAGCTTTTGTCAGTCTTTGGCCTTGCCACACTGCATACATTCATAAGATTCATTTTGTGGTGGTCTTATTCATGCCCCACCTTTAGTTGCACTCCTTCACACTTGCTCATTTCCCCATAGGTTGCTTATCTACGGGCATTTTCCGTTTTAGCTTTTATTTGCTATTTGCTCTGCCTGTAAAGTTGTATTTCAGATGAATATTCGGCTAATTTGAATTATTAGGTTTTCAGTCAATTCAGTATTTAATACGCATAGTTTAGCACTGTTTTAAACGCACATTCATTTCGGTATTCCATATGTATAGTTTAGCGCTGTTTTAAACTTCTATTCAGTTTGGTGTTCAAATATGTATTACTGATCTTGGGTTGAAGCTTTCATTCATATGACGCCTCATTATTAATGCGCAGCCCTGCCCCAGAGCGCCGCGGCTTCTGAGTGGCTTCCCACCAACACTCACCGCTCTTCGGCATCTTGCTCTGGCGGCTCTTGCTACTTCCTTTTGCTTCCCAGGCTGGCAGTCCAACCTCTGCGAGCCCAGCTCGCACGCCATTTGGAATTTGTCATACGCCAGCAACTTTGTTGCTTATGGGTGGACGCGTACAGTGTCCTCTCTCTCTTGCTTATTCCCAGCCCCAGCTGCGCAATCACTGTCACAGAGGCTCCCGCATCTCAGGGATGTCGGCTCCTCTTCAGGTCCTATCATGTCTGTATCTTCACGGAAAGGGGTCCCTGGTCTCTCCTACACACTCCCTGTTGCTCTCCTCCCTGCTCCACTGGTCTCCCTTTATACACCCACAGCCCCTTGACAGGTTGCAGATGTGGATGCCTAATTAGATTTGCCTGACCATAGTTAAAGGGACATGCCTGACCCTCACAGTACTCTGCAGGCATCTTCCTCTTCCCAGTACTAAAGTGGTGAAATGAAGGTGAGTGTTCATTACTCCTAGTCGCCTCTTCCTCATGTCTTTCCGTAGCTTTTGGAAATTCCAAAAATAGGCAAACAAAATTATCTGTTATTCTTCCTAAGGCATCATAACAATGGGCCTCGTTCCAAGTGCGGCGGTAAGGTTGCCACCGGACTTTAACACTGTTTCCACTGCCTGAGATCCCGGTGCCACACAAGTCCTAGCAGCCAAGGATATCAGGCGGCGGAAAATGTTAGTCCTCATTCCCGTGGGAATGGGGACTGGGAAGCACCGCCACTGTTGAGAACTGTGCCAGTGCTTCCGTGAAAACTCTGCTTTCCTGGGCCATTGCGCCCGGCAGGTCACACCTGCCAGGCGCAAAGGCCCAGGAAAGCAGAGTTGTGGTCTGCTGGTCCGGAATGGGTGTCGCTACGTTGCTACTTAAGTACGACGCACTTATTTCTGGACCGGCAGACTCTTAAAGAGGCACAAAGTTGTAAATGCAAGAGCACAATTCAGTCACTTCCGCCGTCACCATTTACTGGGTCAGAAAGGCAGCCTCTCTGACCCTTCCTCCATTTTTTATGTAAATAGCTGTTAATGGGTAGGTGTCGTGGAAAAAATAACCACTGATTATTCCAGTGGATTGGTGAACAATTTATTAGTAAAAGAGCAAATGGCAGGACAAAACAAACCAGCGACTGTACAAGGTTTCAGTGCAAGTGAGATTCCCCCTCCCTCCCTTCATGCACCGTTCTCTAATACCCAAAAACACACACGCCTTTCAGTGGAAGCGGAGGTCCAGACAGGGCAGGGAATTGTGCTGAAACAATGTTACAAACAACAAACAAAGCCCCTATATTCAAGTCTTTGATACCAGCTGCATTCTTACATGTAAGACAGTGTTATCAGGAAGGACAGCATGCTTGCCAAAAGGGAAACACACCAGAAGCGAGAGATGTGAAGGCGAGCACAGCTCACACTAGGCGAAGAGCCTTCATTGCAAAGACATGCGCGGTAAAGCCACACCTTGCACAAGCAAGAAACAGTTGTTTAAACATGGCAGTTTGAAATACTTACTAGATATTATAATGCAGTAGTATATTAGGGGAGTACATACAATGTTAAATTCAGACTTTTTCCTCACTATCGCCTCCTCTGAGACCTTCACTCCAGTCTCATTACATACATCTTTGGGGGAACAAACATCACATTCAGGCATTTCTAAACATATTATTTATTCTGTAGCATGACAGTAGAACGCTTGAGCAGTCTGAGAAAATTCAGAGCAGGTGTTGCACACTCAATAATAGAAACATTTACAAATCATTGCCAAACATGACACGCTTAAAATTATGACTAGCGCTATGAGTACGATCTGACCAATAGACACAACTTGAGGTCCAAATAAACACCCAATCCAAAATGTCCAGGTAGCCTCTGGATTGGTGTAAAGGAGGCTTAGAGAGTGGCAAATGTGTGTGACAATGTCAGTAATATTGCTTGAGTAACTAGTTATGAAAGTACAGCACTCACTCTTCGAGATTGCACAAATGTCTACTTGTGAGGCCAAGACGATATCTAAAGCCATACAATTCGAAGCACCATGGTTCAGATGGCTACTTGTTCTTGGGATAATATAGTCGCTTAGGATGCAGCAGCATTTGCAGTATGCTCTATTAACCGTGACAACTGAGTCAAATGGTATCCGTTTATCTTGATTTCAAGGGCTGGTTTGAGATAACCTACCCCAGAAACAAAGTTTTCCCATGCAGTGCTTCTCCTGAGACGGGGCTGAACAGGAAAGGTGAGAGTATGATGCACTGCGGGCAGAACAAACCCCATGTAACAACTCCCTTCCCAATTAATGGGCAGCCAGGGATAAGCTTTGTCACCACAGATGAAATATGTTCCCAGAATAGCTAGCATACCTGAACTGGGCGAATGAAAAATCAGGGACAGAGGCAAATGTGACATTATTAATCACCACACTGGTATTGGTGGGCAAATAATAATGATACTTGTTCGTTTGAATAAACAGAGGACCCGGATTGGTATAACAAACAAGAACAGTTGCTGTGGAGTAAATATGGAGTGCTCCTGGCTTGATGCGTACTTGGTCTGGAGTGGGGAAATTTGGAGGTCCGGTAAAACCCAAATGTGCATGAGCATCCGTACAAGGTCCTGGGCCTTGGGACTAAGTAACTAACTTTTTATTTTTTATAACTCTGTTTATTTGAACTTAAACAGCAAAATACAACATAGGTATAAACATGGGCATTCATCAGAAAAGCACGGCAGTATTGTCAGTGACAAAGGCAACACAGGATAAAGAAACAATGATACACCCGCAAAGCAGGTAATAGCTGACAGTTCTGGTTACGTCTCATGTCTTTGAGTTAGGGGGAGGAGGGTGGAGGGGAGAGCAAGGAGGGGGGGTGCAGAGGAAGAGGGATGTGGGGAGGGGATGTGTCTCAGTGAGCGTTCAGCCGTTTCCCCCATATCTTTTCAAATTTTCGGGGACAGCCCCTCGTATTGTATATACGGCGTTCCAGAGATGCGCATCTGCTTAGTTTGTTGCTCCAACAGTTCAAGCTTATTGGGTCCGCTAAGCCCTAGTTTGCGGCTGTGAGTCTTTTCCCTGCACCCAGTGCCACCGCCAGGAACATTTTTTCATACTTTGTAAGGTCCACCTCCCCCCAAATACCCAGAAGTGTCATTTTGGTGTCTTTAGGAATTGCCGTTCCTAGTATAGTGGAGATTGTATTAGTGCACTCACCCCAGAAGGCCTTTAATACTTGACAGTCCCAGATTATGTGATAGAAGGTGGCCGTCTCCCGTTTGCATCGGATGCATGTCTCACCTTCGGTCCCTCCCCATCTGGCCAGGGCTGTACGAGAGTTGTATGAGCAGTGGAGTATTCTGAGTTGTATCAATTTGAGTTTGGCCTCGATCCCAATCTCTCGGGGGGATATTAGTGCGTCTACCCAGTCCTCTGGATCCAGATCGCCCAGATCCCTTTCCCACCTCTCCCTCAGCTTATCAAGTTCCTTAGCACCAAAGGAGTTAAGGGCCTGGTAGAGGGCGCAGGTGACTTTGGAGGGGATTCGTTGCGGGAAAACTTTGGTCTCTATGGGGGAGCAGGGGGTATAGTTGTTATGTCAGGGAACTGGGTGTGTATGGCCTGAGCAAGCTGTGCGTGTCGAAACCGGTCCATAGGTGCCAAGCCAGATTTGTCTTGCAGGGTATCAAAGCTTAGGAGGCGTCCTTCTTGGATCACGTCTGCTAGTGTGTTTATCCCTCTTGTTCCCCAGTTCTCAAAAGAGCCCATTTTCCTTATTTCTGTGAGATGTGCGTTGTTCCATATGGGTTGGGCCAGTGTTGGTTTTGCCTTCCAGCCAACGAGTTTGTGTGCGTCCCTCCAGGCATGACGGATATGGCATGTCAATCTTGGTATTGTCGGGAAGTGGTTGTTGGTGGCATGTAGGACCTGTAGGGGCGGCACTGGGAGCATGGTCTCTATTTCAATGCGGATGTGCGGTAGTGTAGGGTCAGCGTGTAGCCAATCATTTACCACCCCTATCTGTGTCGCTAGGTAGTATGTGCATATGAATGGTAGTCCAATGCCTCCCTGCCACACTGCTCTTTGGAGTGTAGTAAGGGCGATTCTGGGTCGTTTCCCTCCCCATAGCAGCATACAGAGATTCCTATCTATGAGTGTAAAGGTTTCATGGGGAATGGGGAGCGCAGCATTTTGGAGAATGTATAGAAGTCTTGGGAGTGTCATCATTTTAAACAGGGCTGCCCTGCCCATTAATGATAGGGGGAGCGATTGCCAGTGGGAGACATCTCTGTTAAACCTATCTAGTACGGGTTGTAGGTTGAGTTGGAGAAATCCGTCTAGATTCGGGCTAATGCGTATTCCCAGGTATTTAAACTCCTTGATACAAATGTGGTATGGGCAAGCCTTGGGAATCGCAGTTTTGCCGCCCTGGATCGGGAAGGAGATAGGTTTGGCCTCGTTCACCTTTAAACCAGCGAAGGTTTGGTATTCCTTCAGTATGAGGGATACAATTGGGTATGAGATGACCGGCTTACTAAGATATATAAGGAGGTCATCTGCATATAATGAAAGCCGATCTTCTCCTCCCCCTGGCCAGGCGAATCCGGACCAGTTTTTGTTTGATCTAAGTTCGATTGCTAGTGGCTCGATAGCGGGAAGAGGAGTAGGGAAAGGGGGAACCCCTGTCTGGTTCCTCAGCCCAGAGGAAATGTTCTGGAGGACTTGCCGTTCACCCTCACGGTAGCCTCCGGGGATGCGTACAGGAGTCTAACCCAGGAGATGAAGCTTCGCCCAAAGTTCCTTCGGGCCATGATTTCCCATAGGGCCTCCCACCCCACAGAGTCAAATGCCTTCTCAAAGTCCACCGCCAGGAGGGCCAGTGGCGACGGTATCTCTGGAGCTCTGCTCAGGGCAAGTTGGATTCTGCGTTGGTTCATGCGGGTGGATTTGTTGGGCATGAATCCACATTGATCTGGGGGACGAGTGACTTTTTCACCTTGAGCACTCTGTTAGCTAGTGCCCTGGTGAGGACTTTGGCTTCTCCATTGATCAGCGAGATAGGACGGTAGGAAGCACATTCTTCCGGGGGCTTTCTGTTTTTTGGTATGACCACTATGCTCGCTCTTCTGAGGCCCGGAGGGAGTGCGCCTTGTTCTTTGCTGCGTAGGAACATGCGGTGCATGTGTCCCGTTAGTGTGCTGCCAAGGCATTTCCAGGTCTCTGTTGGGAACCCATTGGGGCCCAGAGTTTTTCCAGGTTGGAGTTGTGCAAGCACCTCTTGAATTTTGTTCTCAGTGATTTCGGCGTCTAGGAGATCAGTTTGTTGTGTTGACAGCTTCGGGACCTCAATCCGGTCGAGGAAGCAAGAGGGCGCTGGTGTGGGGTTCCCGATTGGTGGAGTGTAGAGTTTCTCATAGTAGGCGGCGAATGTTTCTACGATGTCTGGCTCGCACGTGCCCTTTGCTTTGTTCACGTTTCTCCAACCAGGCCAGGGTTTCTATTTGCCTTGTCCCCTTTCTTGTAAATTGGACTGCGGACTAGCCAGTGGGCTGCCTGTGCATTATCCAGGGCTATGTTACTGAGGGCTTCTTGCCCTGTTACCAGGGCTTCCTTTGTGCTTTGGGTAACGTGTGTTAGGAGTTGTTGTTCACATTCCAGTACTTGCGTTTCGGCCTCTTTGATCTTTTGAGCGTGTCATTTCCGGTAGGCCGATACCGCGGAGATGGCCTCTCAGCGGAGAACAATTTTATATGCTTCCCATATCGATATCAGACATTCCACTGAGCCTTTTGTTTATTTTGAAATATTCCGTAGTCTTTTTCTCGAGTTCTTCAGCAATTTCGGGAAGCCGCAGGTGGTATGTATTCAGGCGCCAGGTGGTATCTGGGAGCTGGCGAGCATTTTACATAGTTATAAGGAGCGGTGAGTGGTCCGAGATGCCTCTTGCCAGGAACTCAGAGGATACAAGCCTGTGGGATGTGTTGCGGGGGATGAAGGCATAGTCGATTCTCGAGAGTGTTTTGTGCACACTGGAGAAAAAGGAGAAACCGGCCTCGTTGTCATGGAGTGATCGCCAAGTGTCCGACAGTCCCAGTGTCTCAGCGAACAGTGTCCTCTGTGTCTGATACTCTTTGTTCCGCTTGGCCGACTCTAGGTGATAGGTTGCATAAGTCTTGGCGAATGAGGGACACCTCTGTGGACAGCCCTCCAATTTTGAGTTCCAGAGACATTCTCAAGTCCCCAAACGCTTTCATTAGGTCGGTCAGTGAGACACGAGGGTCGTGAGCTTCCTCCCTGGTGTCTTCCTCCTCTGGGGTCTGTGTCTCCAGGTGGGAAGGGGCCCTTATTGTGTAGAGGTCCATTTTACTTTGGAGGGTTTGTCTTTTGACCTTATCTTTTCCCATAGCGCAGTTGGTGCTCCCGGTGAGGTGTCGGGTCAAGGTAGGTCGTGTTGGCGTCCCAAAGAGGGTTGGTGTTGGAGTTGGGGGGATTCTGCGTGTGTCTACCCTCTGTGCTTCCGACCAGTGGGGGGTGTCCACAGCTGTGTCCACACAAAGGCGGTATCCGTGGCTGTAGACTGTGTTCCTCTTGGGTGTGGCGTGTAGGGGACTGCAGTCTCAGAGGTTAGCTTTCTGTTCTCCCCTGTGAGTGCCACCATGTGAACGAAGTCTCCAGAGAGGCGGTTGTTTGGGCAGTGCTGGGTGGGTTACCCTGTAGTTGTTAGTTCTCAGGCTCCCTTGTCTGAATTAGTTCAGTGAGATTTGGGGTTTACCCCGATGTGTGGTCTCGCCAGGGGATTCTACCGTGTGGAGTGCACGCCTAGCACCTTGTAGGTAGGGTCGAGACCCAAGCTTTGGAAGCTTCTTGTAGCCTCAGTGTCTTTTTCTTTTACGTTAATTTGTGGGTTGTCATCAAGAAATGTAAAGAGCTTTCAGTGACGCTGAACCTGTTAAAAACGAAGGTGTTGCTATTTGAACTGAAAAGTTGTAAAAATACCAAATTGCTTGGTTTGGTAGGTGAGTATGAATTAGGGCAAGTATGTCACTATGATTAGCTAGGGATCAGGTTTTCGAAAACGACCTTAAGTGGACAACCCATCTTGAAAAAGCCACGGCAAACCTGCAGAGGTATAGCTTTGGAATTCACAGTTTCTATAATAGGCATGGCAGGGGTGCTATTGCCCCAGCACTAAAATTGCACAAAGCCCAGGGTTGGGGACATTGCAAAACTACTGCACTAAATGTAGATGACAACTATTTTTTTATGTGGTATACTCATGCAATCCAAGGGCGCCCCTATGGCCAGCATGCCCTGGGAATGCGATTTGAAGCCCATCAGTGAACTACTAGTAAATAAGCCACTACAATACTGGATCAAACTGTGGATTACACCAGAACTAGTGAAGTGCTGTGAAGTGCTTACAAACGTACAGAGCGTTACTGTTTCTGGCTCGCTCCTATGGTTTAGGTCCATTCAAAAGCGCTTTGAAGAACTGAACTTGATTAGCATATGGGCTAACCCAGAGGGGTTATCACCTAGCTCAAATATGTTGGCTAAGATAAAGTGCCATGAAACCACCATTACGAAAATGAAGAAGGCGTGTGTTGAATTAAGAATGGGTGCCCTCTGTATAATGTCTAAGCAATTACAAGGCTTTGAACCTTATTTGGATTGTGTGGCCCGCATATGCCCGAACCCTATTTGTCCAACTGCGCAATAATACCCTGAAGGTGGCAGTTTTTACAGCAAGATGGTGAAACGCAACAGACGTACAATGTAAAGTGTTTGGGAACCTGGAGGAATCCATGCATCATTTTTTGTTATTCTGTCCAGGGTACAGTAGACTGAGGAAATACTACTTGCTGCCACTATTCCGCCTCAGGGTTATTAGAACGACTGAATTAGCAGTTACATTTTGTAAAAGTACTGCAGACCTCAATTCAGTTTATTTTGTCTCTAAGTACTTACATAGAGCCTGGCTACAAAGAGTAAAAGTGCACAGCTAGAGTCCGATAGGAAATCATGTTATCTTTAATGTACTATAGTGTGAAATAATGTTGCTTTTAAAAATCTTAAGTTTTAAACATCTCTATTTGTATTAGTATATGGAATTAGCTGGGTGCTAAGCTGAAATGTATTTAAAGGATTATTGGTGCTGATATGTTTTATATGATTGTGACTTTAAAATACTTTTATGGTTTTAAGCCGAATAAAGATATGTTACAACAACAACTTTCGATAACATGCTTTCAGTTACATGCGACCACTCTGTAACAAAGTATTTCTACGGCTTTCACGAGTTAACAAGTCTTAAATGTTTGTTGATTTGTAAGGATTCTATTCGGAGACCTTTGACAACGTGCCTTTCAATCCATGCGACCATTCCGTAAACAATGTGCCCTTGCGCACAGCATCAAACACTCGCATACTGGGTTTCTGACTGTCTAGAAACTCACTGGTTGCTTCGATTCTGGTTTGTTAGGCAGAATCACATGCAGTACCCTTGGGGAACACTACATACAATTAAGACTACAAGTGTCAGTAAAATTTCACCTTTGGTACAAGCCTGTACTACACAGTTATGTGGTAGCAGGGGCTGAGCAGCCAGACTTATCTCAAGAGTTGAGTGAGCAGTAGAACAAGTTGCACAAAGGACCAACAAATACAGTGATTCAAATAAAACTTACTCAAGGTGTCTTTGTAAAAGAATCTACATTTATTTACACAGTCAGTTTTAAAACATTACACTAGCAAGAGCAGCTCAATATCACACACTAATATACTAGAAATACACAACTAATAAGTTACTGAACAGGTTCAGCTCCCCTGAAGTGGGAGCAAAATGGCACTTCAGATACTTTTAAAATGGGTAAAAAGACAGGGTTATAAGAATCTAGAGGACACATACTTGCATAGGCAGGGCAAAGGGTTTCAGTGAACTACAACCAGCAATTCAAGTCATAGGCCTGGGCCAAAGTCAATGGTTCAGAGTCTTTGTATAGGATAGCACAGTTGTAGTAGTAAACGGTTAAGTCTTTGCCAAAGAGTTTAGAATAATTTGGCTAGGCGAAAAGTTAGACGAATGTTTAGGGAAGGACAAACTTTCAAAGTTGGGAAAGTTCCACGAACTTTCGCGATTGCCGAAAAGATTTCCCGACCACGTTTGCACAGTACCTTGTAAGTGAAAAAGAGCTGTAGCTGAGGCAGTTGTTCTGGCAGTTGGAGCAGATTTTGCTGTTCCTGACCTTCAGTTGTGGGGACAAGAAGGAGGCCGTCGGGAGGTTCCTGCACTGTCCAGGGATGAGGCCACAAGCTTAGTAAAACGTCGGTTTAATGTCTGAGTGCCTTAAAGACCACAAACTGGTATCCTTCCCACTGGCTATCGGTTTTCCACAGCACTCTGTAGAAAATTCGACCAAGAGGGGACGGTGTCCAGGCGGCTTACGAGTTGGTAATTCCCACTTAACTCAAGGGAAGAAGTTAACCTTGAAGTGCTTCTCTGTCGATGGAGTTTCAGGCAATTCGGACCTGCAGCAGGGCTTCACCGGCCGTCCAGGAGTTGCAGCAATCCTCTTCCTTCAGCTCGTCTTTGGTTCTTTCGTTCCAGTGGTCGACTCTGCTTTCCAAGTCCCAGACCCCTGCTTTTAAACAGTTTTCCCCCATTCATTCCAGCATGGCAGTCACTCACACAGCAGGGTGGCTGTCCTGGCTGGACAATCAAGCCGGCCAATCATGCTAGAGTGCATTCATGTCTCCTAGGAGACTAAGCGCAGGGAGTTTCGGGCACCTCCCTCACATCCTGTCCACCCCAGACACCCTGGCGCCAGAGGAGGGCTTCAGCACTGAAGCCCACCAAAGGCCATCGAACAACGGGACCAAACCTGGTTTGGCGTGCAGAGACAAACACAAGAAGGACCTTTCCTAAAAGAAATGCCGAAAAACTTGACCAGAGTCTGTTTTTACAGATAGGTCCTGTGCTCCATATTGGAAAACATGGCTGACCCGATATTTAGCTACCGTTGTTCGCGGTCGGGAAAAATCATGATAGTTTGATCTAAACCACTGCCACCAGCCATTTAAAGTAGGAAAGGGTAACATTTAACTGTTACATGAGTGTTTTGACTCAGGGGAAGCTAGGCAACCCCTCCAGCACTCTGTAGGAATATAGTGTGTGCTTGGTCGGTAAATTTAAAGAGACTAGTAAAGTCAATTTAACTTTACATGCTCCGGGAGACATTAGTCAGTCCCAGAGAAGGTATTTAAACCTTGGGAAGTCTGAAAGACATCCCTGTGTCACTGCACTGAAGGTGCTGTGTGACACACAGAAAAAGATTATGCCTATGGAGTTGTTTTAAAACTCCATAACCAAAGAACACAAAAGTAAAACACACATCAAAATACATGGAAGAGTGGGAAAGAAAAGGCTCACACTCTTCCCAGGTAAAAAATCTAATCCTAGAAATCCAGCAAAGTTGCTGGGGTCTCAAAAGGTAAGGGAAATTAGCACATGTTGAGAATTCTCCCTAACATGGTTTCCGCAGCGCAGATCTTCCGTCCTTCTCGTCTTCGCTTTAGGGCTCCACTTCATGCCCCCTAGGTACTCCTGGGTCGGCTTCTGGCCCCAGGAGAACAAACACCTTGAATAATCAAAAAAGGGGCAGCCTTCCAGCACGGCTCCACTTTCACACTTCTGTTGGTTTCACAGAGACCCTGATTGCTGGCTGCTCGTCTCTGAACCATATGTGTGTTGCACACAAACAGCACCTCGCTGTGTTTCTTGGCCTCTCTGCTGCTGCAAATTCACTGCTGCTGCTCCTGTCACCATTCCCTCTCTTACACTCATTAAGTGGGCTTTTTTTACACCTGCAGCACTGTAGTAGGCTGCAGGTGCGAGTTCACAATTAGCCCTGCCTGACCATCAATAAAGGGACATGCCTGACCTATACTGCTCTCAGGAGGCCTCTTCTTCGTCCCAGTACCTAAGTGGCGAAAGCAACTAGTCTTTACTGCACTTGGTTGCTTCTTCATCGTCTCAGTACTTTTGGTGGTCATGTGCAAATAATTCAGGGGAATTGTTTTGTAATACCCCATAAAGACGGGAGATGGGTTGGATTGGTCATTATTAGGAAAAAGGGGATACCATGGGCCTCATTACAAGTCTGGCGCTAACCAGCCGATGCTACCCGCGAGTTGTCGCCGGACTGTTACACCATTTCCACCACCTGAGATCCCTGTGTCACCGGGACATTACAAGTTCCGACGGCACGGGATATCAGGCGGCAGAAAATGTTAGTCCCCATTCCCGTGGAGTCCCATAGGACTCCATGGGATTGGGGACTCAGAAGCACCGGCACCGTTAATAACGGTGCCGGTGCTTCTGTGATAATTACCGGGGCCTTTGCATCCGGCAGGTCAGACATGCCACACGCAATGGCGCCGGTAGGCACAGTTGTAGTATGCCGGTCCGAAAAGTGCTGCGGTACGGTGCTAGCGCCACCCTTATTTCCAGACCAGCAGACTTTTAATGAGGCTCTATGTCTCTGTTAAGGGCGTCCTACTCCCATTCCCCACAGACCCTTCACCCAGGTGATCCTCCCTTGCTTGTCCACCAACAGGGTCGGTATCCAAAAGTGATGGCCTTTCCCTGACCACCTGCACAGAGGATCCATGGGGAATAGGAATAGGAACACCCTCAGGTTTCTCACAGTGGTCGTGGTGGCGCACTGCCGCAAAATCAACTGCAGGGGGTGCAGTTCCCATTCTCATGGGACGACTTGTGTGGATTTCGTGGGTCGCCAGTTTGTGTTTACGCTGAGGATCATTGCGCATAGCAAGCAGAGCTAAAGGCAAGGATTGGGGCCATTTCAACCCCATCTCTTTACACACATTGGACTGCCTTGACTTTAGATCCCCATTGCTTCTTTCTACATACGAGCTTGACTGGGGGTGATAAGCGCAATTAAACTATTGAGTTGTTACTAAAGCTTTGCACACTTCTTTAATAACCTGACCAGTAAAATGGGTGCCTCAGTCACTGTCTATACTGAGAGCAATCCAAATCTGGGTGTGAACTGTGAGGGGTCAGTAATGTGAGGCTCACTACTATATTTAGTTTTCTCAGGATTTGCTAATTTATTGTACACAAAATTATAAAATAAACCCTAACTAAACCTACACTACCAGGGGATTCCCTACATAGTCTTAATATCTATGGGACAACCTCCTAGCATTCACAAAACTAACCCTCACACTAAACAACATAAACATTCAAAGCAACATGAAAACAACAAAAATAAAAGGTTACCAAACGTGCAGTGTCTTGGGTGACTCCTAGCGATCCTGCGCAGGTCCTGCTCCCCGAGGAAAGTCAATTTCATCCAAGGAACACAAAGGGCCTCATTAGCCTCATTACGACCCTGGCTGTAGCCGTGCCCTTATAAAGGGTACGGCTGCCGCCGGTAATGATTTTTTACCGGGTCCCAGAAAAGGGCAATAACTGGGTCATGCCGACCTTGGCGTACCCGGTAATTACCCTTTTCTGAGACCTGGTAAAAATTAATCCCCAATCCCATTTGAGCCTCATAGGGCTCAATGGGAATGGGGAGGATGCTAACAACGGGCCCGTTAATGACGGACCCGTTGTTAGCATCCTGGACTGCTTGCGAGACCCACTAAGGACGCCTGGTCTGACCAGGCATTCCTTAGCGGGTCCTGCAGCAGTCCTCGTAATAGGGCAGCCCGTAATGAACGGTGCCGGTCCCGTACCGGCACCGTTCGTTACGGGGCCACCAGAGTCCTAATGAGGCCCAAAGTCATTACCAAAGTCTTGAAAAGTTCCAAAGAAATAAAAGTTCATACAAATGAAAATACACTGGCAAATGTCTCTTCTTTGCTTAATGAAAAGATTCTCCTTTTACAGTTCCAAAAATTAACAGCACCAATGGGGTTTCCTGGACAACTTCCTTCCAGGAGAGAATAGGTGAAGTTGAAAACAAAAGTACAACTTCTGCTTGCATCATCTTATCTACTTTCAACTTCTGCAGCGTCTTTTAAACAGTTTGAGTCTCATCACAAGTTTGGCCTGAGCCCTTAAATGCTGCGGTATTGGATTTACCGCTACATTTAAGGGCTGGCCAAAACACTAGGTGTGCGTAAAATGGCATTTTTACCTCCAGCTTTTTGCTGGAGGTAAAAATAAAATTTTTCGTGCCATTTTCGGCTCAATTATCGAAGGTGGTAATAGCGCTCCCCAACCCCTTTGGGTCCCATGGACCCAATGTGGATTTACAGACCCCCTCAACTCATGATCCGGCGCAAATTGTGCCGGACCGAGTTGCAGTAGCGCTATTAATGTTGGGTGGTATCCCGGCGGTCTTACTGCCAGGATATCGTCCAACTCGTGATGAAGCTCTTTGTCAGGATGCTTCTACTTAAGGTTTGCTCTCTCTTCAGCAACTTCCTTCTACTTAGAAAACTGTGAGAGCAGGCTCCCTTGCCCCACATTTGGCTTCAGCTTCTACTTCTTTCAGCTATTACAATTCTGACGAGAATATTGACAACTACAGTTTTACTGCTGCTACTACAACTTCTGATTTAAGTGAGTTTGCTGCTACAACTGCTACTTCAACATTAGGCAACTTCTTCAACCTCTACAGGTTAGCAAGGTACTCTTCTCATTTGTATGGCAAGAAAGGGCAGCTTCTTTGCCTGCCTTGCAGCTACCACAAAATCTGCTTCTAGGGTTCAGACCACTTCTTCTCCTTTCAAATAGTGTCAGCATGCAGATTCTAAAACAGCTTCTTTTAACAAGTACCCAGTATACACATTTCCTCGAATGGTTACCTCAAAGTGGTTGTGCCACTCTTTCAGCTTGGATGATCTTGTCACATCTAATTTAGAGCACTCTTGGGTAACAAAACGTCAACAACTTCAGAACACTTGTGTATAGTTCTTAATTGAGCGGTATTCATTCATTCTTATAGAGTTCACTCTATGGGCTTGGGTAAAACTTGTTCTTGCTTCAGGTTCAACCGCTGCTGCTTCAGCCTTTAATCTGTTGCAAGATATGGACTTCTTACTGAAAACAAAATTAGGAACACACGTTTTTGTTTTACTCATAAACTGCCACTTCAAAGAGAGACACGTTCCCACCTTTCGGTCAGCATTCAGCTTCCAAGGTATCGAGAAACATTGTCTCACACGCGGCCTCTTCAAACAGTGCTAGCAACCCTTTGGGAAAGTCAGTTCTACTTCAGTTATGCTACCAGTAACTTTCTCTGTGTTATCAAGAGCCACGCGACCACTTGGCAACAAGGTTTTTCTGATATTAGGGAAAAGAAAGGCTTTCACTACACAAGCATTTCTCATAAGCGCATGTTACATTTAACTTCTCCGGAAGACTTCCCACTTCTGCGATTAACTTATACTCGCTTGAGTGTAATTAAAGCTGGCTACAGTTACCAGCATCGTATTTTTGTTGTTCAGGAGTACAGAGCTTCCTTTTCCGATTCCCAATTACGTCTGTGGGCTGCTGCTGCTTTCTGGCTTGATTTCTTCTCCTGCTACTTCTATGGGCACTCTTGGGACCCATACCCCTCTGCTCCATGGGTGTCTCCAATCCGGCCTCATCAAGGGAGAGTCTTCTACTATCCAGTTTCCCTCGGCTTGCTTCTGCACACAGGCCTTGGGAAAATGCACGACTTCAGCTCTGCATTTACAGTAATTAGGCACACCTGGAAAGACTGCTTGTTGGTTCCAGTCCCGTCCAGTGCTGCCATAGCCAAACAGGGTTTGTGAGCACAGGACCAACTCAGAGCCTCAGTCCCTTCTGTAGTCATGCTTCCTTGTGAGCTGCCAGCGTTGTGCTCTGCTTCTTCTGTCTCTGCTACTATCTACCTTCCTGCTTTTCTCCAGTTTATATCTACTGTTCTTCCCTGCTGCAGCCTTTTATGCCCCTCAGGTAGGCTAATTGGTTTCAGGTACAGGCCTTTAAGACTAGTTGCCAGACCTTGCCAAGAGCCCTTATGCTTGCCTGCCTGACTTGGACCCATGTATGCCTCTTCAGCCCTCTTCTTCTTCACAGTCCTTAAAGGGAATCTGGGACTTGCAGTTTATTTTGGGATTATTCAATTTCTCTAATTCTTTAAAAGGTTTTAAGATGGATATTCTTCCCTTGATATTATTAAGAGAGGAATTAGGAGATTTACGGCCTCATCATAGCCTTAGCACCATATCCTGAGAAGTGCTAAGGCAGAAATTCCCCATTTTCTTGAGAGTCCATAGTTTGCATATTTTTGGAGTTGGCGGTAATAGTGCCAAAAACGGATGGAAAGCTGGATATTTACCTACAGGTCAGAGCTCGAGGTAAATCTCCAGCTTTGAACCAAACTTGGGATTGGGCAGAGCGGTAATGCAGCTGTAATAGCGTTACTGCTGCTTTTTTGACCCTCCGCCCAACCCCTGATGAGGCCCTTAGCCCTTTGAGAGACAGAAGGGTTAGGAAAAGTCACATGTTCACTGTTCCTGTTGGAATACCTTTGATATTGTGGGGGCATGGGAACTTAGGGGTATAAAAGATTGGTTCCTTGGGTTCAACACGAAGTGAAGTCACTCCTTCAGATTTTGCCTTTTCACCCTTAGTCTGAGATCTGGATGTATCATAATGGCAATATGCTAATTCCTCCTCTAAGTCTGGATCAACAGTATTCCTCTTCAAGGAAAAATACTGTGTCTCACCCTGTGCAATCTCCCCACCTCCCTGGGCTTGGTCTCCATCCAGGTGATCCTCTCGCAGTACACCACCCCCAGGATTGGGATCAGGAAGCTTCTGCCCTCTCCTAGTCCGTAGACTCTAGGCAGGGTTTTAGTGAGGGATTCGCAGGATTCTCCACAGAACTCTGCTTACAACTTTTTAGCCACTGTAACAGCATCTGGCTTTCTACATGGGCATGCGTCTACCAATACAGAGAACGCATCCACCACAACTAAGCAGTAGGGGAAATTCATATCGGTGGAGATCTGCATGAAGTGTGTCTGCGCGTGCAGGAAGGGACCTTCCGGCACTGGATGCAGAGACAGCTTTCTAGATACTGCTCTCCCAACATTATGTGCCAGACGTGTAACACCATTTTCACAATAACCTTGAGCCATAGAGGCTAAACCAGAGGCCATCCAATCCTGTTGCAATAGAGTAATCATAGCTTTTGTACCTGAGTGGGCTAAGCCGTGAGCTTCACAGACCGCGCAGGGGAGGAGTACCTTGGCTGCCAACAAGCAGCTGTCTGGGTAACGCCACAGGGAATCTACTCCCAGTTTTCAATACCGTTGTATCCAGGTCACCTTTTCAGTTTCAGGGGCTTGGTCTTGGAAGGATTCCCAGACTGGACAGGGAAGCAATTTGTGACCATTGGACTGCAACACAAACAAGAAATTCATTAGGAGCCAGGGGCACATTTAAGGCCGCTGAACAATCTGAACCCTCTGCTGGTGTATTTCCTTGGACTGTGAATTACTGAGAGGTATCATATCATGTTCCTTTCATTTAACAATAGTTACAGCAGCAGGATGTAACAATGCATTCAATAAAGTTGACACATTTGTAATTCAGTTTTGGGATGCCCGTGGATGATAAATACCAAAACTGCTTCCAAAGAACTCTGAAGTCGTGGACCACCCTGTGGGCGTACCTGGAGTTGGTATAGATCATAGCCAATCTATCCCAGCCCAAGGCACATCCATGGCAGGTGAGAGCTACGAGTTTGGTGACCTGTGCTGATTTTGCCATAGGTAATCGATATGCTTCTAGAACAGCATGATGGGTATATACACAATAACCAGAGACTAATTCCCCATTTTCTGGTACATGCAAGATCCGTTCACGAAGAGGCTCAGCTCGTGGTTCAACAGGGGCTTATCTGCCAAGTCAGCATGTGGGGACATGAGAGTCTCCACAACAACCTGACTGTCTTGCGGTTCCCCGTCCTCCGGCGTTGGCAGCAAGGAAGCAGGGTTCAGGACTGAACATCGATCCAAAGTTACATTGGCAGCAGAAATTAGCAACTTTTCATATCGGTTAAGACTGGAATATGACACATGCTGTGTCTTTCCTTTAAGCAATAGTGACAACACAGCATGGGGTACCGGAATCTTGACAGGATTTCTCTGCACTAGTGAGTCAGTCTTTTTTACCAACAGTGTGGCAGCGGCGACAGCTTGCAGATAAACTGGGAATCTGTCATGATCTCTGCTTCCAAAAGATCAGGACTTGCCCGACTCCCTTGGAAGCAGACCCATAACCCCGGTTCCGAGTGCCAGCCAGTCCCAATTGGGACCTTTTGGACCCTGTCCTGGCGCCAGTGGCACCAGGCTCATAAAGATGCCCAGTCCCAGCGCTGGAAGCGCCGGGCTCATAATGCTTGGGTGGACTTACCTGCAGCAGACCATGCTGCTTACTTACCTGCCAGTTGAGCCCCTGATCCTCTTCTGTTTGGGACTACTTTTCCTGTTGGGTGGGGCAGGAGCCACTCCCTAGGTTCAGAACACTGGAACTCTTCTGGAAAGCAGGAACTCTTTTCTCACCTAGGCGAGGCTGTGGAAGGAGACACCTAAGCACTACAGGAGGCTATTTAAACCACACCCGATGGATGAATCTTGCTCTGCGTTATTCTGCATTCTCTGCAGCAGAACGCTCATCGTGTCTTCTGCTTCTGATCCTGGGCCTAAGGGAACAAAGGCTTACCATCCTGGAATCCAGTCTTCAGCAGCACCTGTAAAGACAAAGAAAGAACAGGTTAGCACTACGGTCTTCAGTGGCAGCTCATCTCTTACCTGGTCCATCGGCTGTCACCAACGCCTCGCGCTGCATTCCGGCATCTGAAAGACAAAGGCTTACCTACTCTTCGCATGCTCCGGAGGTCTTCGCACTGCATTCCGGCATCTGAAAGACAAAAGCTTACCAGCTCTTCGCACGCTCCGGAGGCCTTCGGCGCTGCATCCCGCATCTGAAAGACAAAAGAAGGTGCGTTTAAAGACATTGGGCAACTTTATTACTCACGTGCCATTACTCCTTCCCACGCCAAATCCAGTGGGTATTCCAGCACCCTTCAGCTTCTCTAAAGCTCCGAACTTGTACCTGCAAGATAAAAGGGACAGTTAGTGCGCATCGTGAAGCAGGCTACAAGCGCTTACTTACGTGCTTCCAGGCGCTTCTATTCCTCACGCGGGTTCGATCCCCAACTCTCATCAGCCCGCCATCCGCCATCGCCGGAACCCTGCAAAACAAGAGATATCATTACAAAAGACTTTTAAGACATTTGAAGTGCCCAGAACTTACCGTTCGTGCAGTTAACGACGGACAGCAGTCCTCTGAGGTCAAGAGGCCTGCACCCTTATCCAGTGAAGAAACTGGTTACGGCACCCTGCCCCAAGGCAGATGGAGAGCTCGGCGTTCACTTACCTAAGGTGAGGGCGTTAACCTTTGGGGTTCTACTGGAGAAGAGAAAGGGAGGAGGAGAGAGGCACCCAATAACCCCAGTTCATTAATCCCATATTTTCTATCTGCAGACATCTTACTCTTCGAGTCAGACATACAGTGCACAGAGGTCCAGCCCAAAGAGCCAACCGTGTGTTACACATCACCTTTGAAGATACGGCATTCACCCAGTCAAGACCGGCGCCTCTGCAGGAATCAGGTGAGCGTTACAGAATCCCGCAGCTACTGGATCTAATGCTATACTATGGTCGGATGCGGGCGGATGCTTATCACCATGTAACTGAGTCAAACCACCTTTAGCAAACCCGTTGTGCTCGTCACAATAGAGCACAAATTGCTTACTATAATCCAGTAGACCGAAAGCTAGAGCTGTTGAGAGTGCTTGCTTAATGATGACAAAGGCATCTTCTGCTTCCTGAGGCCATGGCAGTGGCTCAGGTGTCAAATCATGCGTGAGGTCTTGAAGAGGCTTAACTATGGATACATATCGCGGGACCCATTGTCTGCAGTAACTGACCATCTCGAGGAACCCTCTCATCTGCATTCTGGTCTGGGGTTTGGGGACTTTCTGGATCTCTGTAATCCAATATTGGGATAAATATGTTTCCCCAGCTGAAATCTCATGGCCCAGGTATAGCACATGGGGCAAAAAGAACGGTAACTTATATTGAGATGGTTTGTGACCCTTTTCAGCAACTGCTTTCAACAGAATGAGAGCATCTTCCTTGCATGCTTCCAGAGAGGGAGAGTGTTGTCACTTGCCTTTCCCTTCTGCTTTGCTCTTCCCTGAGTGTGTGTGATGTCATGCAAGCCTGGGTCTGGAATGTTGAGTTAATGTTCCTTACTGAGTGTTCCGGAGTGACAGTTTAAGAGAGGCTGGCTGAGAGAGAGGGTGCCAGTGTATGTGCCCCTTTTTGTACTTGTCTTGAGAACTGTACTTGTAACTTGCAACTGAAACAAAGTAAAGACGACTTTTCCTTTCTTACCTCTGAGGCTACAGTGCCATCTATTTAAAGAAGGTACTTCTTATCATTGGCGTTGAGCTACCTGCATTGCTGTGCTGGGGCAACAGCTAAGGAAGGGACATACACTGCCCCCCACAAACCTTGAAGAAGATCCATCTCTCTCAAGCAGTAAGGAGTGCCAGCCTTCTGTGACACTGTGGGCCTCATTACACGGACGGCGGTAAGGGTTAACGGTCACCGTTAATGGTAACGGTGACCGTTAACCCTTACCGCCGTACTATGAGGTCCCTTTGCGGGTTGGGGAATTTAACACCTGCTTTTTGCAGGCGTTAAAACCCAACCCGCAAAGGGACCTTGGTGCTAATTACGGCACCGCAAATTTGCGGTACCGTAATTAGCACCTTCCCCATTCCCATTATGCCCTATGGGGCAAAAATGGGAATGGGGAAGGGCAATGGTGGAAGGGGGAATTACCGCCCCACCAACCTTGGAGTAGGGCGGTAATTCCCCTTTCCACCAAGGCGGTGCCGGTAATTTACCGGCATGGACCAAGGTGCTAATAGCACCTTGGTCCACCGCCTACCGTGTAATTAGGCCCTGTGTCTGTCATGGCTACAAGTGGCAGTCGGGCCAAGAAGGCCAGCTGGGCGTGCAAAGGGCAGTTGGGTGGCTGAAGAGTCAGCCATAGAGCAGATATTGTGGCTGCAGAGGGCAGCTGGCTAAAGCGTCAGCCGTGGAGCAGATTACTGTTCTTCAAAGCTGTGCTGAGGAGCAGAGCGTATGGCAGCCTACTCAGCGCTGTGACAAGAGCAGGCCGCTGAGAGACTTGCCACTGCTCTGAGGGGCAGTGTTGGAGGCCAAGAGTGAACTGGTCTGTGAGGGACAGCCGAATGTGTCTGGACACCCTTGTGGTGCTGAGTAGCTGCAGGGGACAACTGAGGGCATCAGATCTTACCTGCGGTTCGACTGGCAGTTGGCGGTAGCAAGGAGCAGCAGGTGACACGACCTGGTGAAGTAGAAACGCAGGCAACTATAACAGCAGCGTTGAAAGGTTGGTCTCTGAGTTCCGCACTCCACGGTGCCTTGGGTGGTATGATGACATCACTGCAGAGTGAGTCAATGGCTGAGCTGGCTGTGTCACCTGGTGGTGCGGCGCAGGAGGTCCGTTGCACAGAGTGTGACGTAGTTGAGGATCATGTCATGCTTTCCACGAAGAGAAGCAGAGCCGAGAGAGATGTCGACTCGTAGGCGATTCTGTCCAAATGCTGCAAGTGTAGCAGGGTGCGTGCGAGAAGAGGGAATCGGACCCTCGCGCATAGAACTCATGTCCCAGAGTTGCTGTGCTTGGAAGAAAGGGATGTGCCAAGACTGTACAGGATTGTTCCATGAGGCTGTGGATGAGGAGGGAGTAGCATTCAATTTGAGTTTTTGCCTGATGTGTGGTACTGTCTAGGAAGTTTCGGGGGAACAATCCTCTTTTGGCACTGCAGGAAGCTAGATCCGGACTTTTTGAATTTCTTTAAGGGGATCTTATGTCAACCAAGGGAAGCTTAATGCTCCGCCGTTACCTAATGTTGACTTATCATATGTTTATGTTTTCTCTTAGTGAGTACATTGTGTTGCTTAGGCCGGGTTTTTAGCGTGGTGATGCAAGGCCTGTTTTGTAGTGCAAATTGATGGTTGGGAGGTGTGAAGGCAGCATGAAGCAATACACAGACAGCAGACTTAAAGTTCAAACAAAGATATTTATTAACTTAAATGTCAGAATGGTAGAAGGCCTAACTTGCCCTACGCTAAGGTGGGTTTTCCCTAGCTGAACGAAACTAAAGAAAGTCTGAATCAAAGAGTTCAACTTATAAGTCTGTTTGTTTCCAAAAATCTATTCTTGCCCTCACAACTAATGCTAACCAATGTGTAGGGATGTTAATAACAAATTAAATGGTGCTCAACTCAAAGTTCTGAGCTTCTTCCAGCTCCTATCTTCCCTTTCAGCTCCCCTTGCCCAAGTGCAAGAAAGTTCCACAAAAGTCTCAAGATTACCTTTCTCACGTTCAAGGCAATACAGTTCCGAACAATCCTCGGGGTTCTCTTCCCCAAGTTCCAAGCAACACAGTTCAAAGGTAAAAGCAAAGAGGTATTGAGGCTCTGGTCTCAAGATGACACGTGCAGTTCCTCAAATCTCACGGTTCCCTTCCCCAAGACTTTAACTCTGCCACTTATACTTGTTTCAGTGTTTTCAAAAGTGTACAATAGCTTATGGTCAACCTGATCCTCCTACTGGTTTGCCTCACCAGTTCACTTACAATGACTCTCCTTGGTTTGGTTTCACAATGTCTTTGGTTTTCCTCATTCAGGATTCACTGGACTAGGCACAGTTGTTAGATCACACGGTCCACCGGTCACAGGTCTCGCAACAATGACCCCTAGGCTTTACAGCCCACACAGGTTGTTCAGCACTTGCCCCTGTGTACCAAATAATCTCCACTTAATTCCTCTTTGTTGGACTTTTGGCTTTACGTGAAGTTTTACACTTCTCTGGCTTCTCCTTGTCAATGTCTTGGTTCTGCCATCACGTGTCACACACCTCTTGTTAGTCTTTTGCCTTGCCACACTGCATTCACTCATAAAAGTTCACTTTGGGGGAGTTTTGTTCATAACCCACCTTTCTATGGCACTCTTTCACACTTGCGCCTTTTCCGTAGTTTGATTTCACAAGGCTACGTGTCATCTAAACTAAGAAGGTACTCCTTATCAGGGAGGCTAGGAGCAGATCGTTTACATACTACACCAGCGTCAACCCTCCTGGGAGCTGAACTGAGTCAAGATCTTTCTTTAAAATTTGGGAGAACAGAATAACCCATCCACTTCCCTCAAATTGTTGTGTAAATCAACCTTTTCATTCTTTGTTATCATTTTCCAAAGTTAATAAAAAAGAGAAATAGAATAGAAATACTGTCTTCCCGTTATCCTAAACAACATTGTAGGAATATGGTAAGGAAAAGAGAATTTGGATATATTATCCAATTCTACACAACAATATAAACTACCTACTTCTTTTGACAGCCACTTACACAATTTAAACCCAATTTCTATGGGACACTACAACTCCCATAATCCCTATTTTCCATTTGACTGCTTAAGTACTGAGATGAGGAAGAGGCAGACCGTAGCTAAGAACATTACCTATGGCATTGCTCAGTGGACATGTCCCACTAACAAGGCCAGGCAGGGTCAGGCATTGGATTGCCATTTCGAACACCTGAAATCCAATGAGGGCCAAGCATCGTATAAAAGGTGGAGCCAGAAACAGCAAGTTGAACGAGCCTTGGGAAGGAGACCACCTACAAGCAGAGAAAGAGGTGCCCAGCAATGTCCAGTGGAGAGCGGGATGCTAGGACGCTGTCCTGTTGTTTGAAGGGACCAGATCATGGCAGGGGAGCTGTGTCTCCATGGAGATGGACTGACAAACCCTGGAGGGTTTGCCCACTCATATTGGCGGTGAGAGAAGAAGTGCTTGTTTCCCTGGACGTGTCGCTAGTGTCCAGGTGGCCGAGGGGCAGAGAGTAGACCCTGAACCGAGCGCTGTATGAGGCAGAACATTTTCAGAGGAACGCAGCAACCCGTGAGTTTCAAAGATGCAAAGAACCGGTACACGTGTGAAGTGAATGCTAATTGTGGAAAGGACGTGTGTGAGCGGTACGCAAGAGAAACATTGTAGCAAGCAGCATGAAACTGGATTCTGAGTCTCTTTCGGAACCAACTAGACTGGCTTTTGTGTTCTTTTTTCCCCCTCCTACACATTTTGAATTTTTATTGGGAAAACTGGCGTGTTGTCTCCTTGTCTCACATACAGAGTCACCCTTTCCACACACTCTGGGAATACATAGCGGGCTGCAAGAGTAGTGAACAGCGCCAAGGGAATACATGCTTCAGTTACAGATGGAGCTGTGAAGTTACGTTAATGAAAGAAAGGCAAGTGGCGCCAGGCATAGCACATTTGTTAATATTGAATAACGAACTGAAAGAAAGTAGCAAATCTGCAAATATTGAATAACGAACTGAAAGAAAATAGTAAACAAAGTTGAATTAAGGACTCTGACTGCAGAGTTGAAGTCAGGTCTGAGAAAGTGTTTGTTTTTTTAAGCTACATTTGAGAAACTTATTTGTTGGATAACGAACTAATAAAACCCCAAACCGTGCTTAAAGGACAGTAACCCATATACTTGGAGGAAGCTAAGCATGAAGGGGGCTAAAAGGGTCACCAGATGTGAAGTTTGAATAAGACCCTGGAATACAATGAGACATTGAATGCGGATAGAGGAAGGAAGCCAAATTAAGGAACTTGAAACACAGAGGCAAAACACTGAGGAGCCTATGTGTAAACAGGAGAATCAAGGGTTCCTGATTGCGCGACCTGTCATGTGCGCCCAGACCAGCGAACCCCTATGTGCTGAAAAGGTCAAGACAAGTATGTTAAGTGTTAAGAAGGAAAACTACTATGGTGCCAAGTGACAAAAGGAAAACTACTATTGATGCATATAAAGCTGCGGGAAGGGAACCTTGAGCTGTGAAGATCTATTGGAACGTATCTTAAAGACGGCGCCTCAAGATACTTCCTTTTGTGACAACTGTTACATTGAACTTGGGGAAGGGAACCCTGAGACTTGCTGCAATGAAACTGTATTGAACTTGGGGAAGGGAATCCTGGCATTTAAAAGGTGTACAACTGTATTAACTTAAATCCAAGAGACGGTAACTGGAATGTTGTAGTGAACTTGTTGACATTTGGGGAAGAGAAACTGAAGCGCAAGCTTGTGCTGCAAATAGCTCAGAACTTTACTTTTGCAACACTGTTTAGTTTATGGTTGACATCCCTACACATTGCTTTGTTTTAGTTTTGAGGGCAAACATAGGTTTTGGACACAGACAGACTTAAGTTGAACTTACTGACACAGACTATTCTTCGTTTTTTTAGGTAGGGAAATCCCACCTTTGAATATGGCATATTAGGCCTTACACCATCCTCACATTGAAGTTAATAAAGGTACTTTTGTTACATTGAATCAGCTGTCTGTGTCTCCTTCCGTGATGCCAACCTCCCAATAGGTAGGGCTGGATGAGAGGTGTCAGACATGTTATGGGACATCGTCTCCATACTTCAAGCTGTTGGAATGTAGTTCCTCCCTCTCTATAGTTATAGAGATAACCAATTTCATGTGAGAGTTATACGATTCATGGCCTCCCGGCCCACATCAACCTTCAAGCCTGCTATTTAAGGATCTGCATTTCTGTGAAAAGCTTGGAGTAATGGGAAATAATCAGTCGGTAGTCTGTGTAGCCAGCTCATCCTCTTTTCTCATATGACAAAATGAATACGATTATGGTGGAAAATATTATCTGGCAAGATTGTATCACTGGCCTATGCCACCGAAAGGTTGCTAGGGATTGGGAAAGAGCTAGCTTAATGCTAGATGTGCGTAATCCAGCTTTTAAACAGTCTTGCTCCTATGAAATTAATTTGGTTGGACAATAATGGCAACTTTTCTTACAAATGGCAACAGACCATATTCTGTTACTGATGTGTGCTTTATAAAATGGTTAAAGATCACTGTCACTCTTTCTTGCTGTGACTTTCTTTTGTAATGTAGGCTTCGTGGGTTAATATGCCTGCTGTGGTGATTTGTGTGAAACCTGAAACTAGATCTCTGCTATAGGTTCTTAACCATCTAAGCTATTCCAAGGAAATTAAATAGTCAATGTCGTCTATTGATCCTGCATACATGAGTAAGTGGGTTAATGCACTTCTCGTTGAAATCTTGACAGTGTGACAGTCACTAAATCCAATTTTGTCAGAACCAGCACAGCTTTTCATCATTCCAAGGTCAAAAAAAGTATGGTATATAATTTAGTGAAACGTCATTTTCAGTCTTAACTATTTTTCTATTCAATAATTCAGATTGCTTTTTAAAAAAAACAAAATAGGTATGTTAACTAACTGCGACAATATATTTTTCTCTCCCCCTGCTATTGTACTAGTTTTCAAATCTATAAAAGGGGCGTGTCAATGGGATGTGGCTTCTGAAAATGCAGATGGGGCTTTAAGTCTGGTTTTTGCTTCAGAGAAAGTTGGCAACCATATTCCTGCACTTCTGCCACTGTAAAAGAAAGGACACAAAGCTTACATTTGTCCGTGCCTGAACATTGATAAGGATTCAGGTGCCGCATTTAAATAAAGTGAGCATTAAGACTGAAGAAATGCACATATAAAAATATACTTAATATGAAGACTAGTAGCAGATCACATGTAATGTATAGTGGATTGAACAGCACTCGTACCAATGGGTTGCTGCATCAGTACCATACATTTATTTATACATTTGTCTATTATTATTAACAAACAGCTGGTGATTGCAACAGTCATCAAGAAAACAGTGAATGTACAGCACATGGTTACGTATATGACTGAATGCAAATAAAGTAAAAACAAAACAACAAAAGAAATTATTAACTCTCCAGGCATGTTAACCAGGCTCTAATACAAAATAAATGAATTCAGTAATTACAATGGCGGCAGTGCATCATCTTGGGCTCTGCAGGGTGGGAAACAGGGTGAGTATCGAAATGGTTGGAGTCAGGTTCGGAGGGGGGTGGAGGAACAGGAAGCTCTTATTTACACACAGTGAACACCATGGGCAGGTAGCAGGGTGCTCATGGTGGCTTATCGTCAGGTGGGTGGAACATATTGAAGACAAGCATTTTCCAAGACTCATAGGAGTCCCCAAGGGTTTCATACAAACAATGTAATGATCTAGCCTCTGGAGGATATCTCAGCAGCAAAGTGCTCGCCTTGGAAACAAGACGACACAGAGCAACACAGGTTCGATCCGCGGGTCCGCACTTAGAAACCTCTGTGAAAAGAAGAGTGAGCTAAAGACTTACTTGAGACTCTCCCAGGGGCCATCCATCCAAGAACAAGTCAATGGGCTGTGTTCGTGCTGGTAGAAAGTTTCCCAGGCCCCCCCTGTTTTGCATACCAAGTAACTTTGGGTCTCACCGGAAGTTACCAGGGGACTCCAGATGTGGACCCCTTGCTCACTGCTCTGAGAGAGACACAGCTTCACCTCACTGATGATGCCCAACAAAGGGGAAATGTCTTCTCTGCGAAAAGAACAGTGAGCTAAAGACTTGGTTGAGACTCTCACAGGGGCCATCCACCCAAGAACAAGTCAATGGGCTGTGTTCGTGCTGGTAGAGAGTTTCCCAGACCCCCACCCCCTGTTTTGCATACCAAGTAACTTTGGGTCTCACCCTAAGTTACCAGGGGACTCCAGACGTGGACCCCTTGCTCACTGCTCTTAGAGAGACACAGCCTCATCTCCCTGATGATGCCCAACAAGGTTGAAACACGTGTGTGGGGTTGCTGTGGTACTCTTGTTCAGAGGAGAATTGCCTAGCATTTCAGTGCTGGACTGCCCCTGGGCAGGACACAGACTGATATGTGGGGACATTTATTCTCTGTGAAAAGAACAGTGAGCTAAATACTTGGTTGAGACTCTCTCATGGGCCATCCACCCAAGAACAAGTCAATGAGCTGTGTTTGTGCTGGTAGAGAGTTTCCCAGACCCACTCCCCCCCCCGCTGTTTTGCATACCAAGTAACTTTGGGTCTCACCCTAAGTTACCTGGGGACTCCAGACGTGGACCCCTTGCTCACTGCTCTTAGAGAGACACAGCTTCACCTCACTGATGATGCCCAACAAGGGTGAAACACGTGTGTGGGGTTGCTGTGATACTCTTGTTCAAAGAAGAATTGCCTAGCATATTGGTGCTGGACTGCCCCTGGGCAGGACAAAGACTGATATGTGGGGACGTTTCTTCTCTGTGAAAAGAACAGTGAGCTAAAGACTTGGTTGAGACTCTCCCAGGGGCCATGCACCCAAGAACAAGTCAATGGGCTGTGTTCGTGCTGGTAGAGAGTTTCCCAGACCCCCCCCCTGTTTTGCATACCAAGTAACTTTGGGTCTCACCCTAAGTTACCAGGGGACTCCAGACTTTGACCCTTTGTTCACTGCTCTTAGAGAGATACAGCTTCACCTCACCGATGATGCCCAACAAGGTTGAAACACGTGTATGGGGTTGCTCTGGTACTCTTGTTCAGATGAGAATTGCCTAGCATTTCGGTGCTGGACTGACCCTGGGCAGGACAAAGACTGATATGTGGGGAAATGTCTTCTCTTGAAAAGAACAGCGAGCTAAAGACTTTGTTGAGACTCTCCCAGGGGCCATCCACCCAAGAACAAGTCAGTGGGCTGTGTTCGTGCTGGTAGAGAGTTTCCCAGATCCCCCCCTGTTTTGCATACCAAGTAACTTTGGGTCTCACCCTTAGTTACCAGGGGATTCCAGACGCAGACCCCTTGCTCACTGCTCTTAGAGAGACACAGCTTCACCTCACTGATGATGCCCAACAAGGTTGAAACACGTGTATGGGGTTGCTGTGGTCCTCTTGTTCAGAGGAGAATTGCCTAGCATTTTGGTGCTGGACTGCACCTGGGCAGGACAAAGACTGATATGAGGGGACATTTCTTCCCTGTGAAAAGAACAGTGAGCTAAAGACTTGGTTGAGACTCTCCCAGGGGCCATCCACCCAAGAACAAGTCAATGGGCTGTGTTTGTGCTGGTAGAGAGTTTCCCAGACCCCCCACCCCCTGTTTTGTATCTAATAACACCTGCCATTTTGCAAGCTTGTACAATGCGGGACCAAAAACCTTGGACTTTTCCACATTTCCAAAACATTTGGATTAGATCTGTGTCATCCTGGTGACACCAGGGGCAGGTCAAGTTTTTGCATTTGTTGAATTTAGCAACTCTACTTGAGGTCATGTATGTACGATGGAGCACATTTATTTGAATTAGTTTAAAACGAGCATTCTGGGACACATTTCTCCTGTTCTGTAATAACCGTTCCTAGGTCTGATTCCCAATGTTGTTTCAATTTTGGGTCCAGAGGTTCAGCAAGCAGCCATATAATCTGGACACCGGCCTTCAACGGTCCTCCAGGGCATACATCAGAGCCAGTAGCTCAGTTTCTTGCGGCTCAACATGCCACCCACTCCACTTACGTCTAGCCACACCCACCATTTTCATGTACCTTAGGAATTCCCCCCTGGGTAGGCCAGTTTGTTGGGCTAGGCTATCCAAGTCGTTAAATTTACCATTGTCGTACATATCTCTAGTTCTACACACATCAGCCACTATCGGGACATTGGGCGAGTAGGGACAAGATACTTGAAGTAGTTTCAACGTCCTGAACCATATCTTCTTGCCCAGTTCCACAAGTAGTGGTAAGGAGTTCATGCAGTTGGTCGGGAGCCACAGCATGTCATTAAGGCGGGCAGAGGCCACCAAATGCTATCAGAAGAGATAACCATTTCGTTACAAAGCTTAGATGGGCCACCAGCTAATAAAATTCTAACTTAGGTAGCTGCACACTGCCTTCTTTATAAGGCGGGCATAATACTGTAAGAGCAAGCTTGTGTCGGGCTGGGCCCCATAGAAACCCTCTAATCAATGGCCTAATCAATGGCCCTCATTAGGACTCCGGCGGAAAACCATGGTGCTATTAGCACCATGGTTGATGCCGGAGTCCGCAATGGCGGAATGGGGAATTACCACCCCATTCCAAGGTTGGCGGGGCGGTAATTCCCCATGCCACCATGGCCCTTCCCCATTCCCATTTTTGCCCCATAGGGCATAATGGGAATGGGGAAGGCGGTAAGTATGGTACCGCAAATTGCAGTACCGTACTTACCTCGAGAGTCCCTTTGCGGGCCCTTACTTTAACGGCTGGTCTAGACCAGCCGTTCAGGTCGGGTCCCGCAAAGGGACCTCGTAGTAAGGCGTTAAGGGTTTAACGGCGCCGACACCTTAACGCCTGGGTCCTAATGAGGCCCAATGTGTCTAATAGGTGAAAGAAGGGAGCTTTAATGTAGTAATGAACATTTGTGAAATAATACAGAAATCTAGAGAGGACAATCATTGTGATAATCGTTATTCTACCCATGAGTGAGGAAAGAGACAGGAATATGTATCAAATCCGTAATAACTTTACGAAGCTGCCCCACTAGCACCTTAGTAAGTATTTTCACGTCATAATTTAACATAGCTAGGGGGCGATATCAGTCACATCTGTCCATTGGTTTCCCAAGCTTGGGTATGTGTATCACCAAGGTTTCCCTCATGCTAGCCGGGAGCACACCTTTCGTATAAGCTTCGTCATAAACCTTTAGTAACACTAAAGCTAACGTTGATCTATATGTTTTATAGAATTCATGGGGGAGTCCATCACCTCCGGCCATTTTACTTGTAGAAAGTGAAGCAATCGCTTCGCTCACCTCCTACACAGTGATTGGTTGATCTAAAAGGAACTGCTGTGTGTCCGTAAGCCTTGGGAGTGCAATAAGGGAAAGAGCTTCCGCCATGTCCCCCTGAGGCACTTGTTCATTGTGACTATATAAATGAGAGTAGTACGTGGCGTGGATGTCATTTATCGCAATCTGGCACCTTCTGGGGCCCCACATTCATCATGGAGCAAGGTAGCTAGGAGTCTAGGATGTTCTTGTTTACAAAGCCACGATAAAAGCATCCCAGGTTTGTCCCCTTCTGCGTGTGCCCTGGAGGTTTGCGTGACATAGTCAGACTTAGACAACCTCTCCCACGCCTCAAGGCAACGGGACCATGTCTCGGCTAATGTCTCCTCTTCCGACCACATTCCTGTGTGCTGGACCTCCAGCGTTCGGATCTCTTCCTCCATAGCTTCCAACTCCTCCCTCAATTTCCAACGGATGCCCCCGGCACTAGCTATAATTTCTCCTCTGTTCACTATCTTCATGGTTTCCCAAATTGTACCCCACTCTTCCACGCTTCCCACATTGTGCTTTAAGAATTCAGACAGTGAGGTTTTTAACTTACTTTTAAAGATTTAGTCAGTCAAAGCACCAGTATGCATGCACCACATCGTAATTGGGGGTCTGGGGCTCCTAATGTTCAATGCAATCACTAAGTGGGAATGGTCAGATATCGAGCGGCTCATATACTCAGCATTACAAATGTCAGCCACCTGTCACAGCCCAACGAAAAAATAATTAATCCTGGTGTATAAATCATGGGTAGATGACCAAAAGGACTAACCCTTAACCTTCGGATGTAGTTCCCTCCAGACGTCCACCAGATCTAGGTCAGTTAGTGCTGTGTTCAGAGCAACTGGTGCTGATGAAGGACCTCCCGGGGTGTGGGGCGGAGGATCTGCCGAGCACAATGTCCATAACGCAATTGACCTGAGCACAAAGTGTGTGGACATGAGATGGGATATTATGATTTGGGAAACATGAATTAACGATACACACTTCTTTATAGTCAAGGTAACCCAATAGGATCAAATACCGCCCTTCCCAGTCTCTGTCATCTTCCAACAGCTGAAATGGCAGCAAACCATCAATCAATGTAAGTACTCCCCTGGTGTATTTAGAGTATGTGACACCATAGTCTGTTCCACCCCAGCGATCAAGAACCGTCTCTTGTTCTTCATCCAGCAGGTGGGTCTCCTGAATTAAAGCTATTTTACTGTCCCAGATAAGATTTCACCCTGTTTCTGCGGAGGTAAGAACCCAACCTGCGCACATTCCAAGTCAATATTCTAATGGGGGCCATGGTTGTGGTATGTGCCAATCAGTCCATGCATCAAACAAATTATCCCGTTGCAGCCCCCTAAGGCGAACAAAAGCAGCATTTCCGACACACAAGCGTTCAGCCACCCGCACAGACTAAATAGCAGTAGATAGTTTACATACACACTATCCCTGTCCGGCCGATCAAACCAAAAGCAGCATCATGTGAGCCAAAGTGCGTGGAGGAAACAAAAATAATATTAACAATAACCAAACTGTATAACATTGCCCAGCAATCATACGTTGCTCAGGCGTTCACATACCACCAGGGCCAAACCATGCCATTGCGTACCAGGTAGTGGGGACCAGCAACAGGCTGGCACCCATTATTAACTTAGAGCAGGCAAGTAAGATCAGCGGTGGGTGACCAAACGTTGCCCTCACTGAAAGTGAAACTACTCAGGCGGTTATCGGCCACTACAGTGCAGCATAATCCAGGCCACACAGTGTTACGCTTCAAAGACACATTGGCGCAAGCAACAGGGCAAATAAGCACAATTCTTGGATCTCCCAGTAGCCCACTACTCACACCAAGCTTCTCCCCTGATCTCCAAAGAATATCGGATGGTCTAGGGCTTTTCAACAGTGTGACCAGGTTGGGTAGAATTAAACATTAGATCCGGTTTTAGCCCCGTCCCCACTGGCCAGATTATTATGTTCCATCCACATGGTCGCCACTGCAGGACTGTCGAGGAAATGTGTTCTGCCATTGGAGATGATCTTTAGTCTAGCAGGGTACATGAGCATATATTTGAGGTTCAGATGTCTGAGTCTCGCCTTAACCGGCAAAAACGACTTCCTGGCCCTTTGGAACACAGGGGTATAATCTGGATAAATAGCAATTTTAGAGCCATCTCTCTGTATTTCGCTATCTTCCCTAGAGTATTTCAGGATCACTTCCCTGTCATGAACATTCAGAATCTTTGCAATAACCGGTCTAGGGTGGGATCCCGGCGGAGGTCTCTTTTGAAGTGACCGGTAGGCGCGTTCAACTGTTAAAGGATAGTTCCGGGACTTTTTTTTTATTGTTCCTATGGTTCGGCCATGTGTTTTTAAGCATAAATCGGTAGATCGTAGAAAACTTTCCTATGGACCTTACCCGACTTTTCGTCCATTAACGCACTCGAAATCAGCCGCCATTTTCTGATAATCCTATCATTTCCCCCCATCGCCCTGGCTCACCTGCTTTTGCGGCACTAAATCAAATCTCCCGCCCCTGAAACAGACTTGATCAAAAGATTCATATTCCCCGCCTCTATCCGTGACGTGACTGAGCTGCGTAGGCAAACGCACCCAGGCGTCTTCTACGCGACTCCACACAGAACCAGGAAATCAACACAGATGAGCTCACACAACGCAGCGCGCCACAATTGGGAATATGAAACTGTACTTTTAAATTAAACCGCAAGATTGTAAATTTGGTAAAGTACATTTATTTGACATCAAATGTTTTGAGAATATTCAGCGATTTGCATTTTTATTTGCTCACGTTCCAAAAAGTTCGTTTTTGAGGCACACGATGTTCCTTTGCTGTACACAGGGTCTTAGATCATCTCACAATACAGCGCCACAATTCGGAATATGAAACTGTGGTTTAAAAGCAAACGGCAAGATTGTACATTTGGCAAAGTACATTTATTTGACATCAAATGTTTTGAGAATATTCAGCGATTTGCATTTTTATTTGCACACGTTGCAAAAAGTTCGTTTTTGAGGCACACGATGTTCCTTTGCTGTACACAGGGTCTTAGATCATCTCACAATACAGCGCCACAATTCGGAATATGAAACTGTGGTTTAAAAGCAAACGGCAAGATTGTACATTTGGCAAAGTACATTTATTTGACATCAAAGGTTTAGAGAATATTCAGCGATTTGCATTTTTATTTGCTCTCGATCCAAAATAGTTCGTCTTGAGGCAAGCGATGTTCGTGTGCAGTACACAGGGTGTTGGTTTACGATAAAATAAGCTCTTAGGTCGCACTGATAATCGCATGGCTGTTCCAACAACGAGGCACTAGGCCACCACAACGGTCTGTATGTTGCATCTAGCCATTAGTACCGCGTAAGGGCATACTTGTACTTGGCGATCGTCCCATAAAATGGTCAGGGTGGTAACGTTGTTCACGCGGAGAAGCAGCTGGCGGTTAAAAAACTCATCCGCCGGTGTCTGGTACTCGTGACACAGACAATAATGGATGATGTACCTGTTTGAAAAACATAAAAAATGAAATTAGTCTCACCATGAGATCTTTATTAAAATTATTAATTTTATATATTAGGTCGGGAAATTATTTCATAGCTAGGACAGTGCAACTGGGTATTATACGTCAAGGGGGGGCTGTAGGATACTGAGACAGTCCCCCAGTGCAGGGGTTGACAGGGAGGCAGTGCAGGTGGAGAGTGGAAGGGCCCAGGACCGAGGTCGCAGACAGTGGACCAGTTGTAGCAGGGGAGAGGGAGAGAGAAAGCAGAAACAAAGAGGAAGGTTTTGAGGTGCTTCCGTAAAAGGAGATGGTTCTCCCCAAGATAGTGCGCGGTACAAAACAATATGCCACAAAGAATGAACAAGTACAACTTAACCCGTCTTTAAAGCTACTGTATAGTAATTAAATTGCGGTATAAACTCATCTAAAGAGTTACTTACATTATATTTGCATTTTCCATTGTGTCTGTGCGTAGGGCAGCCCCGAAATACCACTCCTTCTATGCCGACGTTATTTCTTCTAATGAACGAACATGAAATGGCTTTCGTTTCTGAAATTATATTCATTATCGTTTCTTACGTTATTGCCCCACACCCCCAAAAAGAAGTCTTTCGGGATGGTCCCGGCCTGTCAAGGTCAAATAACAATAGAACCTTATACTGAGTCGTGGGCCATTCCGGCACCCGAGCAAAAAATCAAAGCAGCTGACCTTCACTTTGAACGAGCACACATTCCTAGTTAGCTACATTCAGTGTAAGGCCATCTCACAGGACTTGAAATTTACACTCCATCTTTGCATTTCCATCTTTGCAGCCCCAGAGAACCATAAATACGGAGACATTCTATATTTTTTGAAAAATGATTTATATTACTGTTTGGTTGGATAGACACACATTGCATGTACACTGAGCAATCACTTTTATTTACACATTACATAGATACACATATTCAATGGGCCTGCGACATGAGGAGACTCGAGAGAACAGACAATCAAATTACAATCATTTAAACCGTGATGTGTATTTCTCAATGAGCTCTTCTTTAGGTGGACATGGAACAGAGGCAATGTTGGGTGGCAATGCAGTTGTCCCCTGCACAGGTTCGTTCACAACTCCATTTATGTGCCTATCTAGGACGTCAACAATAAGTCTCTCAATAAACTCATATTGCATATCCTCAAACACTGGTTTGATCACCCATTGTTTACTTGTTTTAGTGAAGGCCTTATTGTAGCGAAGCGTCCCTAAAGTTCCGGTCGTCCTACTTTGTTGACGGCCAACATTATGGTTATGTGCCAAGACCGCTAGAAGAGTCCGATGTATCATGCCCTCCATGCCAAAATGCAATCGTTCTGGCCTGTACTTTAGGCACATATTGTGGAACACCTCCAAATCTCCTGTGTGGCAGAATTCCGTGAGTCCCCTCAAATCTCTTGTTATAGTTTTATCAAATACAATCTTTTCAATGGCTTTGTGAGTGGGTGATGAAGGAATCAACCACTTCTTCTTCCGTGCCTCCTCTGTGGACAAATGGCCATGTTCACAATTGTGGAAATGTTGGTTTGTGTTCCAACGGTGAACGTTGGTACAGTGTAACATTACTGACCGCCATTTTTCCAGTAGAATTTCCAACGACCCTCCACATGTTTTTGAGCTCCACCAAAGATGGTTGCTGATTGACTTGGACCACTGTGAAATACCTTGCATTTCTTTTTTTTTACCTGCAGCAGACATTTTTTTATTGATTGTTTTTGCAAGATGCCAAACGTCAAATTGGTGATTTATATTTTTGTACTCTTCTCTCATTGTCTTGGCAATTGAAACGTGTCTGTCCGTGGCTATCAGGTCGATCACCATTCCCCGCGATTGTAGTTCTTGCAATGATGCTACAAAGCCAACTTTCTCCATGGCCACTGAGGATGTACTTTGTGACACCTGCACGACCACCGAACTCACAATTTTCTTACTTTCCATGTCCTGAAAGTGGTAGGTGCAGTACTTGGCTGAAAATCCTGGGCTGTCGCACTGTCCATCACCGGCTAGCCTGAACCGTTTGCCCGCGAATGTACTATCAATAGACATTTTTTCCATTCTCCAAGCTTCGCTAATGGCTGGAAATAGATAATCGGTTTGGTATTTGTAGAACTGAGTTTTCGCAATGAAATGGATTCCCACAAACTGAAAGAAAGACTCTAATTTTTTAAAACTTGAACCACTAAAAAGTGCAGCCGCTGCACAAAGTAGATTGCCTGCTGGCAGTTGTCCCAGCATGGGTTGTGCAGACCATGAGAAAGGATGATATTTTGTACAGGTGGCATGTATTTTAAGGTTAGTGCCTCGAATTGCACGAGTCACATTAATCAATGGCTCCCCACATACTTCCCCACCTACCGAATGCCCACATTTCAACCGAATAATAATATCAATCAAACAACTATCGAATACAATGAATTTGGCCTCTTTCCTTATACTGTCACTCTGCATCCCAGCTGGTTCGGCCTGTAACATTGAGGACATGTCACTCACATGAAAGGTAGAATCTCTGATATCGTCTTCCGCTATTTTCAGTGATATTGATGGTGTTTCATTGTAGTCCACATCATTCTCTTCCATTGCAACATCTGTTCCTTCTCCGGCGATGGGTGAATAAGACAATTTCTTCAACTTTCTCGCGGTCTTAGTTTTTGCGGGTGTGGATTCTGTGAATTGATCTCCGACTGCAGCCGAACTACCAGGAGGACATTCACTATCAATGGCTGGTGGTGGTATAGCTCCGTTGTCAATCACTTCATATTCTTCCCATTGGCACGATGCATCTCCAGTCTCAAGTCCCTGCCAAAAGGTTTGACAAGCAACATCACTCGTTCGCATCACTGTCTGTGTAGATCTAGTTCGTACACCCACTCGCAACTAGAGGACAGATTGGAAAAGGGATGTTCAGTTTAAACACAACTTACAGTATTGAACTATTAACAGTGAAAAACAACATAATATAGTGACCAGGACACTAACCTTCTTTTGCTTTCTTTTCTTTGAAACTTTCTTGCCTCGAACTTCAACATCAGGACGCTGTTGCTCCGACTCGTGTGTGCATGTCTCCACTTCCTCTTGCGCTGCAACGACTATATTTTCATGATAAGCACATCCGTCACGCACTGACGCTCCATCGACTCCCTGAAACATAGAACTTTCATTAGTATGTATAATAATATCGAAAACACAAAATGTACTTGGGGACCAATACCCACATACATCTCAATAGCAAAACACGAATGAACGCTTTGTGTAGAACATTCAAACGACAATTATTCACGCATTGTTGATCTAGTTAGATGGAACTGTCAAGATCCATACCTCGGGCTCCTCATAGACTTCCATTGATAATATTATTGAAGATGATGCTTCAGTGACTCCCTGAAACACAGTAATTGCATTAGTATGGTTTTCTATTTTGATAAAAAGAACAGAAACTTTGTGCAGGCGTCAACGGCTCATCTAAATAGACCTGCACAAATGATCAGTTGTCTAAAATAAATAATGGATATGTAAATATGATTCGATTTGCTCGATCGTTGGAAGTGTCACCACCCAGAGATCTGCATCAACTACTAGGGGTGATGTTCTTGTGAAGAAGGTCCGTCATCTCCCTGAAACATAGTACTTGCGTTAATAAAGAAGGAAGTATAGCGGATGTAATCACGTCATATGATTTCGCTTGATCGAACTGTCAGTATCCATACCTCGAAATGCATAAGAACATCAAGGGACGATGTAACTGCGGTGCACACTTCTGCAAGCTGTTGCGCCGACCCGTAACTGCATGCTCCCCCTTCTTCTTGGACTAATGCTCCATCGACTCCCTGAAACATAGGACTTTCATTAGTAATGAACACAATATTGAAAAAAGAAGACATATAGGCGGGCGACGACAGAAGGACATATCAATGGCTAAAAACGAAAGAAACATTGTGTGTAACAATCACGCTACAAGAATGCAAGATCTGATGATCTCCATCGATGGAACTGTCCGGAAACGTACCTCGAGCATCTGAGTGACATCAACGGTAGTCGTCAATACGTTGGACTCCTCAGCATCTCCCTGAAAGACAGTACTTGCATTATTTTGGATAACAATAATTATAACTGAAAACACAGACTAGAGGATGAGTACAAGGGTGTACCATTAGGTAAAATAATTACACGATAAATTAAAACTATTGATTTACATGCCTAAAACAAGTCAGTGGCAGAATAGCCAAGTAATATTACCCGATAGGCGCTTGAAGTGGCTGATGACTGCAATAACGACACGGATGGAGAATCTTCCGCCTTCATATTGAGTGGATACATAAATGGGGAAATTATTGTTAGCTAATGCTACACACTACCGCAAGGCCGAGAGATAAATACGTAAACTTGACTCACCAGTGGAGGGATGTGGACGAATAGAGTGGGAATAGCGGTTGAGAGCAATTTTCGCCTCGCTCGCGGTGTGTTCTTCTTTATTAGCAATGATGTGGAGTACATGTCAGAGGTAAAGTGCCTGCTGCAGATGCGGTATCGATCACCCCTCTTGTCCGCAAAGACTTCTAGGACTCTACTTTCAAGCTCAGACGGTGGATATCCGCAATATCGGACCCATTCTCTTATCTGATCTATTGTCTTAGGGAAAACATGCATTATAGTACCTTCAGATTTATTATGGGTCTTCGAAGGGCAACCGCCAATGGAACAGGCAGGCATTGTGGAAAGTTCTGAAAAGTAAAGATCAACAATTCTCTATGAATACCAATGTAAACTCAGAACATGTGACTAGTTCCTTGCATGTACTGTCTTGAACGAAAAGAAATTGGACGCAAAATGATTATGGTACATGGCCTTACCTTGACGAACAAACAGTTAGATGCAGGGATCAGAGTAGTTTCTTGTCGTAGAACAGGGAGCAGTTCACAGGTTGCAAACTGAGGAGTTTCCTCGAAGTGTTCACGGAAGTTCACAGAGACGAAGAGCAGATAACCAGCACCTTCACGGGTTGACTAGCAAAGCGCAAAGAAGCGCTCATTAGAAATATGAAGTGGGTTATAAAGAATTCGAAACAGGGGTGTGTTTGTGAATGAATGACTTGAATATGTCGTGGCATTATGCGGTTTGCAGGGGGCCGTCCAGCGTGAGGGGGATGCTTGGCAGGAGACACGGGGTCTGGAGGTAGACATGGGAACAACAACCCATGCTCTATAGACCACTTTGAAGTGTACATGGTCTTTGGCACCTCTTGGCATTTATCGCTCCCTGACAGCTCCACTTGCCAGCACAAGTACCCCGGTGCGAACTGCCTTTGATAGGGCGGGGGGTGGATTGGGGAGGTGGTCGTGCAGACAAGACACAGGAAGACTCGTGAATGGAGACACACTTATGTGGATTGCAGGGGGCCGTCCAGCGTGAGGGGGGATGCTTGGCAGGAGACACGGGGTCTGGAGGTAGACATGGGAACAACAACCCATGCTCTATAGACCACTTTGAAGTGTACATGGTCTTTGGCACCTCTTGGCCTTTATCGCTCCCTGACAGCTCCACTTGGCAGCGCAAGTACCCCGGTGCGAACTGCCTTTGATAGGGCGGGGGGGGGGTGTGGATTAGGGCGCTGGTCGTGCAGATAAGACTCGTTTGCCGCGGGGCCTCACCAAGGAGAGGCCATCTCACTGCATGTAAGAGGCAGGCTGAAGGATCTAGTACATGGAAGGCAGGGGGGTGAGTTTATAAATACCTCAGCCGCCCAGGAGAATATATGGGTGCAGTTCACCCTGGAGACCCTGGATGCCTAGGCAGTTAGTCAGCAGCAGGCTGGCCTGTGGTGGCAAGCGGGCACGGGCCAGAGGGGGTCATCTCTGTACCCGGTGCCCAAAAGGATGATTTATTATGATCAACCATATTGATTATTTACCTATAACCATGTTTTGTATCAATAAAATCCAACGGCCTTCCTTTTATTGCCAACGCTTGAACAAAGTGGTGTGGTAAGTATTTTTGGGGGAGGAGGCAAGGCCGGGAGGCTTGATGCCAACACGCAAAATAACATATGTATGTCTGCTGCATATGGGTTCAACGGTTATGTGGATTGAAGGTGGGCGGCCAGCGTGAGGGAGGATGCTGGCCGGAGACATGTGGTGTGACAAGACAAGGCACAGGAAGACTATTCAATGGAGACACACTAGATTCATTTAAAAAATCAAAACAACCATTGTTAAAATATATGTTGGGTTTTATTTTAGATCTTAATTTCAATTGAACATAAATAATAAACATTACACATTGTAAAGTTCCGGTTGCAGCACATCCAGGGAAAATCCGCGGTATTGTCCACTGTCGCTGGGGAAATGTTGTCTAATGGCATGTACCGCACAGGCAGGTATTACTCTCCGAACGCGGTGTCCGAGCCTCCCGTGAAGCCACCAAGTGAAGCAACGATAGGCCACCAGCCTGTACCACCTGTGAAAATGAAAGATGCAAACTGTATTAAAATGACAAAACTTTCTTATCACTGTCGATTCAGGTAAAAAATGTCATTCTGCTTTGAAAAAAATTCTATCTAGAAAATGCACAATATGGAACCAATTTAGATGCATTCGAATGATATGTAGATGTGATTTTATATGTGGGAGACGACCATGACATAGTAGTGGCAGCACTGACATCAGAACCAGAGTATACTTACTCGTTACTCGGATTACGCGGACGAACAGTGCCGCGAAGTTCGTGCATAAGCACCATCATCATCCTCAACACGGTCCGTGAGAGGCAGGCTTCCCTGAACTCTGGCAGTTCGGTGATGCATTGCGGACTTGGCTCGCCTTCCGAAATGTAGGCCAAGCACCCGGAATTTTCACGGCAGCAGCAGTTCTCCTCCTCAGTTGGCATTAGCTCGCACCGATTGCACGTGCACCAGGTGGAGACGCCGTCCATGCGACATGGTCCAGGCTCTTCATCCGTTGACTGGTCCTCCCAACTGCCGTCCGAATCCCCATCGTTTCCGCGTGCTTGCCTTTCCAGTAGTTCCTCCTCGGTGTACTTGGGCTCGTACATATACGGCATTATTGTAGCCATTGTGTGGTAAAGAAAGTAAAATAATTTACAGAGATGGTACAGGTGTTCACAAGGCCTAGAAGCGGCAAAGGTAGCTGACCAGAGCACAGAAACGAGTCACAGAATACTCAAAGTAACACAGAGAGAAGAATGGAATCGAAAATCTGCTGCTGTGTGTTGTGAAACGGTGTGTTTATACTTATTGAGGAAAGAGGCGTCCTGCCATTTCCATGGCGACACTTCATTAGCTGAGGCGCAGCGATTGTTGACACGAAACGTGCTTTGGCGTTGGGAAATGGGCGGTACGCGTCTGCTGATGTCAGGCTCAGGGGCGGGGGATTTCATTTAGTGCCGCAAAAGCAGGTGAGCCAGGGCGATGGGGGGAAATGATAGGATTATCAGAAAATGGCGGCTGATTTTGAGTGCGTTAATGGACGAAAAGTCGGGTAAGGTCCATAGGAAAGTTTTCTAGGATCTACCGATTTATGCTTAAAAACACATGGCCGAACGATAGGAACAATAAAAAAAAAGTCCCGGAACTATCCTTTAAGCCCTGTGACAGTCTACCAGGCCCAATCTCCTGTAGTAACACTTTTTCAATATATAAGGTCGGGTCTGAGCCATCTGTCCCCTCCGGGAGACCTAGTACACATATATTGTTCCTAGGGGACCAGCTCTCTGTGTCCTATGCGTGTAGTTCCAAGGCAGTGTTTCTTCTTTCCAGTTCCTTGTCCCGTGTATCCAGATCCTTAGTGTTGTCAACAGTTTCTTTAAGCCCCAATTCAACAGTCGTGACCTGACGGTGGAGTTCGACATCAACTTTGACCTCATCTATTTTTCCTTCCAGTGAGGATCTCAAAGCGGCTATTGCAGCAAGAACCCGATCTTCCTGATGGATTTTTGCTGGGGTGCCCGACTCCGCCTGTGCAATGTCCATGGGCTGAGGGGTCTCACGTTGTTTGTTTTGGCCGGCAAACAAGTCCATAATGGTTGGTTTGCCCTTGTTTTTGGTAGGTGACAGCATGGAGGACAGCAATCAGGACAAACAGGGGTATGTGTCCTAACACGGTTCCAATAGCACTGCAGAAATTAAGGATTAGGCAAGTGGCCCTGCGAAACACAGGGCAGATCAGCGCTTCTTCTGCTATCTCTGTGCAAACACGACCACTACAAATCAAAAGGACAGTGGTACTCGAGGTTCTTAAACAAGACTGGTAGAACGGCAAAAGGGGTACCACGGCACAGAGGTGCTTAATGGGGCCCAGCTTCTTTAGGCAGTCACAACACACAGTAGAATTGGGCAAAGTTGCAGTCAGGAACAGCACAATGCAAAGCGTAGGCAGTGGGCCAGCAACTCTGGTGCTCTCGTGGGGAGGAAGTCCAAGATATGTAAACCCTCCAGCTGCAATACGTTTTCTGGGCTTAGCGGCAGGGGGAGTGGAGGCACTCAGCAGGTCATCATGGATCCAATGAGCCCCCCAAGGATCCAATGAGCCCCCCTGCATGTGGTTCGGGCACCAGAAGGAGGGAGGAGGGGTGAGGGATCGAGGACCAGTACATGTGTTGCACAAAAGCAACTCAAAATTCAGGCTTTCAGGCTTTCAATCAGTGTCAGAAAACATACCGGAAGAATGCAGGCATCCGTATAGGTGACTCGTTCGCCTCGCAGGTATTGAGGCGGGCCGTCGTGCACCTCAGCGTTACGGCTTGCGTTGTGTCTAGCTAGCAGTCTTCGTCTAAGGTAAGTGCCAGCAACAGCAGCACTGCAGTGGGCGAGGGAACACCCTGCGTAGTGCCACAGATGAGGGCAGAGTGTCCCACCCAGCCCGCACACTCTGCAGCCTTAGGCATGAGACGTGAGAATCCACAGGATAATTGCAGCAGCTTCCGATCCCACCTGGGAGATCTTTGTGGGAAGGATCCCGGGGCAGGCAGCCCGTAGCGAGCAACGAGGTATAATCACGCCCCCAGCCACTCCGTAGACTCTAAAGAGCCACTGTGGCTGCCATTTTGGATAATCCGGGACCGATCCTTCGTTTGGATTTTCTTCAGATCAGCAGTTCCGATTTTTGATCGGAACAAAGTTGTGCAGCTGGGTGCCAGTAAGCTGTGTAGGAAGGTGCCTCTGTATATCACGGTAAACCGCATTAGCCGCTTCAAAACAGTATCTGGAAGGATCACAATGGGAGCTTGGTATAATCACAGCCTTACCGCATGAGCTCAGGCCACACACTCCATCAGAGCCATGCAAGGCGCATAACAAGTACTTCTTCAGCCTGCTGAGAAAATTGAGGACTCCAGGTTCAAGGCTTTGGTGCTGTGGAGAGAAAGTTCCAGATTCATGAGCCTTGAATGTGTGGGCGTTAGGCTTTAAGATTGCCACAGCAGCCTGGGTTATCTTGGGTGGCGGTTTTGGCTCAACTCATGGGCAAAAAGCTCTGGCAGTGCCACCTTACGAATGTATGTGGTCCGGGCCATAGACCTATTTGATCTTTCTGCCTCCCAGACCAAAGAAAGTAGAGGATCCCTCAACTTCGCTTCTGGACAGCACCAGATCTATTTTATTTTAATACTTTATTGTGCATTGGTAATTCAACATTTTACGCACTGACATTTCAGCTGAACAGATACCATAGCACATAAAAAAGACATATATATCACATAAATCCATAACATTAAAATAAGTAAAAACAGCCATCATTTTATAAAACCACCTAATAAGGAAAAACATCAAAGTTAACAGCTGTGATAAAAAAGTGAAATGTAAAAAACAATAAAAATACATCAATATAGTTTATCGAGGGGGAGAAGGACAGGACCTAGCCACACAGTTATTTAAAGTAGGTTAATCGGTCAAATAGGCATGACGTTGATACAGTTCCAAATGTGATAAAAAAGTGAAATGTAAAAAACAATAAAAATACATCAATATAGTTTATAGAGGGGGAGAAGGACAGGACCTAGCCACACAGTTATTTAAAGTAGGTTAATCGGTCAAATAGGCATGACGTTGATACAGTTCCAAATGTGGCATGCGACCGCCGTAATAACCAAGGATTCAGCACAATGTATGGCACTCCAAAATTGGTCAGACCCGTAATCACCAAATTTCATATAACTTTTAGAAAAAAGTTACTCAGGAGACTGCAGTTAGTAAGAACATGGTGGGCGGTTTCTATATCTCGATTACATAAAGACTGACAACAGTTCGCCTCGAAGATATAAGATCGTATATAAAATCGTATGAGAGGAGAGTGGCACTTAGTAAGGTAACTATCGGATTAATCGAAGAAATTACCTTGGTGAGTGTATTTCTCATACTTGGCTTTACCTGCCAGATAGATAAGTGACTGGATTCTATCCCATTTCAGTGGCCTTTTCACATGGCAGTACAGATGGAAATAAATTAAGGTAGCCGGTACCAGATCTATTCTACAAATTATTTTTGGAATATATTAATTTTACCTGATCCCTGACCTTAAGTGTCTTTACACCAAACAAGAACTGAGCGTTTGTTCCAAAAGTCAGCCTCCATGACTGCTGTTGTCCTTCATCTAGAGCTCTTCTTTTTTTAATGTAATAGTGGCTTATGTCAGGCTTGACCTGACGGTACATCCAGCCCCCAAAGGATTAGTACTGCGAATCAAGGATGCAGACACAAAGGGACCATTTCACCCTTTTATTATTTTCAGACTGAGGACCTCCGTCCTCCTCACGTCATTTCCCGCCTGATCTGCCACCACACAACGAGGCAGATGGCATGACCTAAACTCCTATGTTGCATCTCTCCCTTTTTTATATAGTAAGTCCAGACTTAACCCATTCCCTCAGTGAAACCCAGTGGTTTTATTCGGGTCCTTCTGGGATGCTCGTCTCTGTATTGTTTGGGACTCACCTGTGACGGGCTCCTCACAACCTCCTTCCACTCATCATTCAACGTCTCGCAGTCACCTAAGTATAAGGCCAACAAGTCACTTTCACTCCTACCGCTTTTCCGTCTACGCCAACTTCCTCCTTTCGCGCCTTGGAATCCATTGAAGTGTGATATGTTGCGAGTTATCATTTTCCCCATATCTGCTGCTGTTATCATGGTTCCATTCTTACTGGTGATGGTCAAAAGTTCTGCCATGAACATTGAAGTCTTCCTACCTGATCACCTACTGGATGTTAACATCTCTGGCTCCATGTCTTGTGTCCGCATATTTTTTCATCTTCTGTTTCTCTGTCTTGTCTTTTGCCCTCACTTGAAAATCCAATTCTAGGCTGCTTGTACCTTGTTCTACTTGCGGGAGCCTTGTCCTGACCACCCGTCCGAACATCAGCTCAGCTGGGCATACCCCTGTTGTGCTGTGCAGGGTGTTCCGGTAGTCCCTGAGCAGCTGATACAGAATCTTTTTGAACGGTCTTTCCGTGACATGAGCAATCTGAAGTGCTCTCTTAATGTTAGCCATAAATCGCTCTACCATCCCATTGGCCTGTGGCCATAACGGTGTAATTTTACGGTGTGTGAACCCCATGTATTCGGCAAAGTTTGCAAAATCCTGACTTTGAAAAGCTGGTCCATTGTCAGATTTAAGGATTTTCAGGATGCCATACACCATCAACATTCTGTCCAGGGCAGGGATGACACACGTAGCTGCCGTCGAATGCACAATCTGTACCTCTGGGAACCTGGAGAACTCATCCATCACCACCAGGACGTAAGTGCCCTCTCTCACTGGCCCAAAAAAATAAACCGTCACTTTTTCCATATACCTTCTGGTAATGGTGACATTTGTAGTGGGGTAGAGTGTGGCATCGGGTCCACCACACAACACGTGGGGCAGTTCCTCAGTGTGTCTTCCACTTGGGCATCTAGTTTCAGGAATCTGATCTTCTGTCGCAGCATCTCTTTGTAGAAACGATGCCATGATGTCCTTCATGGGCCAGCCCGACAACCTGTTGACGTAGCGACCTTGGCATCACAATCTTAAAGCCTTTTAGGATTAGGTGATCCTCCGTGGCAATGAGTTCATCCTGGACCAATAGTAAACTGTTCACATCCTCCCGAATTTCCTTGGTTTTGTCCTTTGCTATCTCCTTCGCATGTTTCATTTTCCCCTTTGCGATGCAGAATGCTGAAGGCCAGAGCCTGGTCTTTTTCAGGATCACACTGGAGAGTGACCCACTCAAGCGGGAACAATTTCATCTGATGAATAATATAATGTAGGTATGTGTCTGCTATCGACGGTTCCAACCTTGCTGACCCTGTCAGGCAGCGGGAGAGATAGTCAGCAGGATTTTCTTCCTTGCCAGGTCTGTGACGAATTGCTATTCGCTGTGGCATTCGTATTTCAGGTTGCCATAAAAAATGACGAGCGCTTCATGGTCAGTGAGAATGGTGAACGCCTTTCCATATTGGAAGAGATGAAAGTGTTCACAGGACCACACCACTGCAAAACTCTCCTTTTCCACCTGGGAATAGGCTTGTTCTGTTACAGACAGACTTCAGCTGACATAGGACACAATGGGCCTCATTAGGAGTTTGGAGGTAGCCATGCCGTTTTTAGCAGCATTGCTACCCCCAAAACGGGTACCGGGTCCGGGTTCCAGAAATAGGGAATTACCGGGCCATGCCGAATTTAGCGGGCCTGATAATTCCCATTCTCGGGACCCAGACCCGGTACATCCCCATTCCCATTGAGCCCCCATAGGGCTCAATGGGAATGGGGAGGATGATAATAACGGGTCCGTTATTGACGTGCCCATTGTTAGCATCCTGGTCTGCTAGCGGGTCCCGCTCTGCACGTCTGGTCTGGCCAGATGTCCAGTGCGGGACCCGCTGCAGACCTCGTAATGTGGCGGCCTGGAATGAACGGTGCCGGTCCCTTACCGGCACCGTTCATTCCGCGGCCGCCTACCTCCTAATGAGGCCCAATGTATTTAGTGTTCTCCACATTGTGATCTAATTGGGCCAGAATGTCTCATAGACCCACTAGGCTTGCATCTACTGTCACTTCTGTCTCTAGTCGCGTTGAAATATACCACGTCTTCAGCAGACACCATTTTTCTTATGATTTTCTCAAAGGCTGTTTGGCATCCTTGGGCTCAATTCAATTCTGTGTTGTTCTTAGTGAGATTTCTCAATGGTGCGCTTACTGTAGCATAATTCTTCAAATGTCGAACGCAGTAGCTTGCTAGACTCAGAATTTACCTTAGGTCTGAGAGATTTTTTGGTATGGGTCATCATTAAGGGTAGGTACTATGTCTGGATCTGGGCACATTCCTTTCTCTGAGAAAATATGTCTGAAGAACTTAACTGTCAGTTTCCGGAATTCACACTTATCCTTGTTTGGCGTTAACCGGGCTGCTTACAACGCCGTGCAGACACGATGAAGGGTTGTGTCATGTTCCATGGAACTTCCGAATATCAATATGTCATCACTATAGTTGATGCGCTGAGGTATGTGTTTGATCGCCTTGTAAATTTCCTCCTGTAATATTTCTGAGGCGGAGGACAATCCAAACTCAGATACTTGTTTGTTTGTTTGGGCATTTATATAGCGCCACGAACCCTCAGGTATCTGAGCACTGCTTATTTCCCCACGGTGTGTGGTGCTCATTTATCGACCTCGGAAGGATGAAAGGCTGAGTTTGGCCTTGCCGGGATTCGAACCTACGTCAGCAGGCTCTGCACAGATGTCAAAGCGAGTGCTCTACTCGCTGTGCTATCTGACCGGCTTGTAGCGATATAACCCCAGGTGCGTGACGAACATCGTTATGTAACGGGATTCCGGGGCCAACTCCAGCTGATGGTACCTTTGTTTAGGTCTAGTTTTGAGAAGATTGTGGCCCCTAAATGAATCATGTCACTGATTCTCGTTGCTTAATGTCATTCTCTCTGAATCACCTCATGTCCACACACAGGCATATGGAGCCATCCACTCATTTCTTGGGGATGGGCACAATGGGCAGCAACCATGGTGTGGGTCCAGTCACTAGTTCTATGATGTCCTGATCTAAGAGTTTTCTTATTTCTGCCTCTACCTGATGTTGGATGTTAATGGGGATGCCCCTATATTGTGGGGCCACTGGTTTAATATCCTCATCCACGGTACAGTCCTGCCCCTTGTGCTTGTGCACCATGATATTATATAGCACCTGCACCAGACCCATGTTCAGCTCCGTCTTAAAGCTTAGGATGCATCCACTCTCTGTTTCTGTCTTGCGGGCGTGCAGTTGTATGCGGGCCAAGTGAGATTTGTAGGTGCATCTGGTGGCAAATACTCTGCACGGCAGAGGGACATTTGACCCGTATGGGTAGATGTCAACTTGTGCTGGTTTAATCTTTGGCATAATGTCATGTTGTTGTACACCTCCATACTTATCACATTCACCATTGCTCCTGTGTCTATGAGGGATTCCGTTGGTGTGTTTTTGTCATGCATCAAGATGAATGGGCTGTATTCCTTCACCGTGGGATTTCCTACCGCCCATACATATCCCTTTTTCCGTTGATCATTTGTTAATGAGCTTGACTCGCTCCCTGACAGTGATCTTATCTCCATTTATCACACGTTGCTCCTTGGGCGTTTGTGTTCTCTGCGTTCCGAGGATATGTATCCCTTGCGATATAGGTATTTGCCACTCTGACCTCATTGTGATGTTTGTGTCTTCTGGTTTCTCCTTCCCACCTGGTTGTGCTGGTACAGTGATGCGTAGATTGTTGCCCCGATCTTAGGGACATGTTCGGGTGTGGCACTATGGGAGTGTTGCGGCACACTGCGCTAAAGTGATTCTCTCCCCCACATGCTGCGGACGTTCGTCCCATTGCTGGGCCGACACTCTCATGCAGGAATTCATAGAAACACTTGAAGCAGGATTTGTCATTCACTCTCTGCCAGTGTTAACTTGTTCATGTTCTGTTTCCTTTTCAGATGGGTGCACTTTTAGCCGATTCATCATCCCGGCATCTTGACTATGGCTGATTCAGTCCTTGCCATCTCCAGTATTTCCTCTAAGGTGCGTGGTTGCTGGAGCAGTTTTTTCCTAAATAGTGGCATTTTGCAGCCTACTATCACCTAGGATCTCACTACCTCCTCGTTGGAATACCGGTGGAATTCACAGTGTTTGATCCACACTCTTGAGTCTCATGATGAAATTGTCTAGGGATTCTCCCTTGGTCTGCGTAGTTGTGTGGAATAAGTGCCTCTCATAGAGTACATTGTTATGTAGGGCGAAATATGTCGATAGTGCATCCTTTAATTCATCAAATGACGCAGTTTCATCATCTACCAATTCATAGAGGATGTCCCGGAGCGCTGCCCCCACGGCCAGTGTCAGCAGGTTCTTTTTCCTCTCCTCCCTTAGTGGCTCTAGTGCTCCGATATAGACCTTGAAGTCTTGAATCTATCGAGCCCATTTGGGGCCTAAGTTGCTTGTATCAGTGAGGTCAAATGCTGTGGGAAATTTTAGAGATAGAGACTTGCCCTGTATTGGCAGGAAAATGTCTGACGACTGTGCCGAGACAGTCACAGGGATATCCTGATCCAACATCTTCTTTCTCTGATCCTATGTTCCCTTGGCCCAGCATTAGTGTGGTCTGTGAACTGTGCTGTTGTTCAGACACACCCACATTTTCTCAACCCAAGCTGACTTGTCTCACAGTGATGTTCACCCAGGGCTTTCTCCCGTGTACTTCTGGTTATTATATTGGTAGTCAGAGTTTACAGGGTGAGGCTAGGTTTTCAAGTTCATTTGAATAAGTGGGTATTCAGCTTTTTTCAAAAGCTTAGATGGTTTCTTTCCTGTCTTAGTTCAATAGGGAGTTTGTTCCAAATTTGGGATACTCCTACTGGAAACGCTCTCCCCAAACCCTGTGAGCATTTGAACGGGATACTATTTATCTGATTCGTGCCTTCAGATCTTAGGTGTCTGGTATGGGTGCATAGTGTAATCCTTTCTTTGAGATAGCTAGGAGCCTGTCCAAATAGACACCTATGAGCTAGAGTCAAGGTCTTGAAAATTATTCTTTCTTCCACTGTCAATCAATGGAGATCAAGTCGATGTTTAGTCATGTGTTCTCTCCAAGGCCTCTTTTTTTATTATGCTGACTGAGTAATTTAGAACTGTTTGACACTTGGCTGAGGCAGCTCTTATTCGCACCTAGCAAGAAGGCATTTCTATAATCCAGTCGTGATAAGATAATGGGCCTCATTACGAGAAGTGCAGAATGGGTTTAACGGCGCCGATAATGGTGCCGTCGCCGTTAAACCCACTCCGCACTATTATGAGGTCCCCTCGCGGGACCCGCTCTGGACGTCTGGTTTATCCAGACGTCCAGAGCGGGTCCCGCGAGGGGACCAGGGAGCTAACAACGGGCCCTCTTGTAATGGGCCCGTTGTTAGCTCCTTCCCCATTCCCATTGAGCCCTATGGGGGCTCGAATGGGAATGGGGAAGGACCGGGCCCGGGTTCCCTGAAGGAGGAAATACCGGGCCCTCCAAACTCGGAATGGCCCGGTATTTCCCCATTCAGGGAACCCAGACCCGGACTCGATTTTGGAGGCAGCCATGCCCGTATTAAGGGCATGGCTACCTCCAAAGTCGTAATGAGGCCCAATGTCTCTGGCAATGGCTGCTGTATTCTCCTCGCCTAAATATGGTCTAATAGACCGAAGAAGGCATGTGTAATATTGACAGTTCTTTTGTTAGTACATTACATGAGCCTCTGAACCCAGTGATGCTTCCAGGGTCATGCCCAGTGTTTTCACTTCGTCTCTAACTGGGATGTCGGAATCCTTAATAGTAAAAGACTTATACTGGGGACTGAGTCTATGCCTTGCATGGGGTGAACCGAAAATCACGAGGTCGGTCTTCTTCGTGTTTAGACACATCCAGTTATTCAGCATCCATGCCTCAATTGTGTTATAGATGTCTCCCAACCTGGCGCAGTCCTGGCTATAATTCCGTCTGCGAAGTTGGTAAAAAAGACTCCTATGCACTCTAGAACCATACAGAAACACCTCAGGTATAGATTGAACAATAGCGGGGAGAGACTAGTGCCTTGCGGGACACCACATTCAATGGGCATCTCTGAGGAGAGTTTGTCTCCCCAATGAATTTTGGATTTTCTCCCTGAGATGAAGGAGGTCAACCATTTAATGGCGACAGGGGAACAGTTGGCTACCTTTTCAAGAACCCTCTGAAGCGCCTCGTGTTCCAGCAGATCAAATGTGGCTCTTAAATCAAGCAGTACAAGAAGGCCTGTTTTACTTTCATCCTTGATGTTCAACATGTGGGTCTGCAGGTCTATCATGGCTGTTTCGGTACTATGGGCCGATCTAAAGCCAGATTGTTGTTTGTGTAGAATTTCATTCTCCTCAACAGATTTTTGTAACTGGGCTGTTAAAATCTTGTCCATGATCTTAAGGAGAAAATTGCAGTTAGTAATTGGCCGCAAGTTTCTGGGGTCTTTGGGATCTTGTCCTACTTTTTTTTTATCAATGGGGTAACTGTGACGGTCTTGATATTCTCTGGGATTTTTCCTTCTTTAAAAGATGCATTGACCATCTTAATTAGTAGTGGTGCAAGGATCTCTTTATTATCCAAAACAATCTTTGGGGTAAGAATATTCTCTGCAAATGTGGATGGTTTCATCAATGTCTGGAATTTCAACATCTCCTCCTCACTTTTTGGTTGGAAATTAAATTTGTCCATGCTATCTGTAATCTTGGTCGTATTTTCGAAATTAAGCTGGGTTGATTGTGCGTTTTGGGCTCTTCAAATGCTTTCTCTTGCCTTAGTTATTTTATTGGCAAAAAACTCTTGCACTTTATTACAGTCTTCCAGAGAGGGGGCAATAGGTGTGGATAGTGCGTTGGGATTCTCAATTGATTTCAGTATTTGAAATAGTTTACTAGACGAGTTAGAGGCCTGACGAATCTCGTCATTAAAGAAGTTCTTCTTAGCCTCGCTAATGCTATCTTTGTATTTTATTTCTATTTCTTTGCAGCTTTTCTTGTTATTTTCTGTTGGGGATTTTTGCCAGATGGCCTCTTTCCTCCTTTTGTCCTTTTGTTAATCAAAAAGGGTGGGTGCATACTCAACTGGCGAAGTACTTGTTTTTGCCGAAGAATTATGCTTTGAGCTATTTACCACAAGCACTAAAGTGAGCCTGCATTTGTGTTCTTGGGCAACTGAGGAAGCTTGCCTCACTCGTCAGAGGACAGAGCACTGTATATTCCCCATAAAGGGCATTTTGGTTAAAGAAGTGCACCTGCCACATTTTCCCCAGGCCTAAGAAGGCAGCATTCAGTAATCCTTTATCACTCTGAACCATGCCTTGAAAAATTGATTTTTGTTTTTTAATAAGAACACAAAAATGGTACCTTTTTTTTCAATTTGTATTTAAGATCATTGGCAAAAGAGCCTCAAATCCTTCATTTTCTGAATGGGCGTTTAATACATTTCTCATATTTATAAGATATGCTGCCACACTCTCTATGTTCTATAATAAGTTAACATATGGCATTCTCCGGCCTGTAAAAATAGCACGGATGCAACCCAAATCTGTATCTTGTACCTTTAGTTGCAGAGCTCTGGACAGGTCATGACAGGGGATTCCAGAGAAAACACGCGCATGCGCATGAATACTTAGTGCTTCCTTCATGTTGTGCAGACTTGACATTTATGTTATGTTATGTTATGAGACTTTTATATTGGCCAAACCCCCAACGGAGTAGTCTCTGGGCGCTCTATCTTGCCCGTAAAATGGAGTACCGCACCCCCGGCAGGGGTAGATGGACCGTAATATGCGGAAGGAAAAGGAGCAGGGGACAAGAAACATTGAATTAGCGGTGCAATCAAAAATGTGTGGATGTAGCGGGTTAAAGAGATGTTTTGTGATGGTATTGTTCATATCAGTCCTGTTAGGGGAACCATATGGTTCTAAGGCAGGAAGGAAATGTTCCTTAGGGTGCGGGATCCTATGGACTGTGTTTCGAGGCAGATTTGGAGAATGGGGAATTTGTACACTATGTAGTGTGTGGCTGCATGAATGACTTGAGATGTGTCCAGTCAATCCTGGATTTTTTTTCCTGGGTATACCTATAAATGGTCCTGCAGGAAAAACTCCAGAATATGGATTTATGGGACTGCCAAACAGGAGGGTTGAGAGTGGCTTAGTAAACAAGCATTGATGGTGCCAACAGTTTTGGATTTTGTGGCCATTTACTAGCAGTGCTTGCGAAATGCCTAATACTTTATACACGTGGTCAATCAATGGGTGGGCTAATAACCAAACACTTACTAGCTTTGTGTCCTCTCCAACAAACGGTACTCATACAATCCAAAGAGATGCAACAAAATGCACCAAAACAGAAGCACCCACAACTGCAAGTAATCCGTTCTGAGCTCTGCTTGAATGCAAGATAAGCTAGCAACCAAAAGAGCATTTGCTGATGCGCTGGCAAGCAAAACATAGGTTTCATCTCTGCGCTACTAAACAGAAAAAAAACGGGTTGTCCTAATTCTGGTCAATCACAGATGGATGAAATCCTGATTCACCTCAATAGGATTCAAACATATGATCTATAGATTGAATTCTGTGCTCAGTCAGCAGCATTCACTCAACCCAGCCATTATCCTAGCTAGCAAAGCTAAACATGTTTCCCTCGCCTCTAACCTGTCTCTGTCCCTTACTTCCTCTGCCTCCACTCTAGCGCTTTACCCATCATGGTCACACCCTAAGCACAGCTGGCCGTACTGCCTGCCTGCACTTAAAAATGGCCAATGTTGGTTGTCCTTAATCTATGTATGTCCACTTATTGGGGTGCAGCCTTGGAACAGCAGCAAAGGAGCAGAGATAGTGTGGGGCATTCATGCCCTGGTGTTAAGTGGGTTGGACATGTGCCTAAAACGCTGGCAAGCCTCCAGATTGGCCAGCGATGCCTGTTGACTGGAAGAAAAGCAACCCTGAGATCATGAGTGTTCTCCTACCAAGGAAAAATCAAGATGCATGTAGCGCCTGCCTTAAGAGTGTCTCTTCCAGGAATGCGCTACAGCAGATGCCACTGCTGCACAAGCAAGCCAATAAGATAATAAGATTGGGAGGGGCATTGGGAGACGCGCAAGTCTCCCCGAAAGTTTGTTATGGCAGGTAACTGTCATAAAGGCTAGCTTCATTACAAAATGGCCAAGTAACCACCTTTGGTTGAACCAGAAATACTTTCCGGGAGCTGAGCCAGCACACTTACTTGCATTCTGTTCTACTGTCCTGTGGAGGATATTGGAGTAGAGTTCAAGTGTCCTGTGTCTTCAGGTGAAGACACAACAAGAGTTCAGTCTCATGTCTTTGTTGGGTTCTCAGAGTCGCCTGGGGGGCGGGCGACACACCTTGGTCACCGGGTGGCGAGGGGAAGATGAACATTTTAAGCTGTATTATGTTTCAATCAAGGAGGTGGCTAATCAATGATACTTGAAATCAAGCGTAACTTGCAAACATGTCCCAGGGGCTGCCTTGCCCTACCTGCAATACTCACCAGCCACACCTTGCATTTCTGTTATGTGGTCTTTGTGCTTCCGAACAGGTAAAAAGCCGCCCAAGCCGACAGACTCGCTTGCTGAGAAAAGGGGAGTCACCAAGCAAGGTCAACATTGCCCTAAACCAACAGAAATGCTTGCTTACCATTTCTCAAGCAGGTAGAATGTTTAAATGACAATTCCCAAGTGGTAAGAAGGCACTTCTACAAGGAGTTAATGTATTCTGTAAGCAGTGACATTGATTTTCCCATTGAAAAACAATTTTTCAAATCAGGCCCATAATGTTTACTAACAGATAGCATTGCCACACAGTTTTGTTTTTGTGTTTTTATGTCTTGACTGAAAAGATGCATACCGCAAAGAAGTTTTTTTAGGCTGACATCATTTTGCATTCAAATACTTGTATTCTTCCGTTCCAAATAGGGAAAACAAAGTTAGTGTCATACTATTTTTGGTTCACATAAGTATTTATTATTTCTTTTTTTATTAAACTTGTTTCAATTGAAAATTCAATGTTTACAAGAGTCTTCACTACATCAAATGAATTTCACTGTTAAAAGAAAGTCACATTCTTTGGCGTACTTAGACGTTCTTTAACGTTTTTTGGGAGGTGGGAGAGTGATCTATTCGTGTGCCGATTTATGTTCTGCATTCGAACATCCCGGTCTTGGTATTCTGTTTTTAACATCCTTGCAGCTCCCCCCCCGGGCCCATTTAGGATCTTATTATCCTCAATGACTTTATCGTCTCTAGACAAGTCCAGTTTGTTGTTTTCGAAAAATATTGTCACGGCAATCACCCATGAAGTCCTTTCACCACTCAACAGGTGGCGCCACTATTCCTCTTTGTCGTAATAATGGAGACCTGATAAAATATGACCTAGGTAGGTCCTGCGCCGTTCAGATAGATCTTGGCAATTCAAAAGTAAATGTCTTAAAGTTTCTGTGGTCTCATTGACTTTACAAAACCGACAATGATTGTCAGGCGATTTTTTTCCTTGTTGCGAGGACCTCGTTTTTTTTAACAAGTTTAGTCTGATCCTCAAAAAGGTTTCTCTTAGGCTTTTATTCAGGAATTTTGAAGGTATTTTGCCTGCTGGTTGAATCTTAATGTCAACGCGGGGATGTTTATTGTCAGTTTGTTTTTGTCAGCCGTTTCCTGTGTGACCATCCAATCGTGCTCAAGAAGTTTTCTTTTCATTTTATTAGGATTAATCAACAGGTCTTCCTTTGTGCATCCTAATGATTCCAATGAGGTGTTGATGTAGGTGACCCATCTTTGCAGTGTCTTCGGTCTCTTTTCTCATCATCTCGAAGATCATGGGGCTGTTCAGGTCAATAACTTTCTTACATAGCATGATGGTTTTACTCATTACCACCCATGCCAGGGATTGAAGACTTAGTTCTCTTTGAATAGAAGATATCGGAGTAGATTTTGGAAGAGATAGCACTTGACGCCAGAACATACCTTCCAGTTTAGGCCATAAGGACTCTGGTAGGTTTGGCATTGCTTCCACCCCATAAGTAATGCTAGGTATAGCTTTGGCCTTATAGAAGTTCAGGACTGGTATAAATGAGAAGCGGCCGTATTTTTTTTTACAGCTTTAGCTTGAGAGATTATGTTTTTCGTCTTGGTGTAGAGGGCTTCTTGCATCGGGAGTTCCTTAGCACTAGAACTTAGAACTACTCCCAAGTATTTGAAACTTTTAACACGTTCCAAGACGTCATCCTCTGCAAACCATTTCAAATTTGTATTCCTTTGTTGTTTCACTTGAAAAGACATAGGGCCTCATTACACGGAAGGCGGTAATCCAGGGTGCTATTAGCACCCTGGACCATGCCGGTAAATTACCGGCACCGCCTTGGCGGAAAGGGGATTTACCGCCCCATTCCAAGGTTGGAGGGGCGGTAAATCCCCCTTCCGCCATTGCCCTTCCCCATTCCCATTTCTGCCCCATAGGGCTCTATGGGAATGGGGAAGGCGCTAATTACGGCACCGCAATTTTGCGGTGCCGTAATTAGCTCCGAGGTCCCTTAGCGGGTTGGTACTTAACGCCTGCAAGAAGCAGGCGTTAATTCCTCCAACCCGCAAAGGGACCTCGTAGTACGGCGGTAAGGGTTAACGGTCACCGTTGCCATTAACGGTCACCGTTAACCCTTACCGCCGTCCGTGTAATGAGGCCCATAACCTTTGTTTTTGCATTGTTGAACTCCAGGTCATTCTCTTTAATGAAACGTATCAGGTTGTTTAACTTTCTCTGGAGACCAACCGGCATCTGATCTACAACGATGATGTCGTCTGTGTATATTAATCTCGATAAAGGTACGCCGCCAAAAGTCGGGGGAAAGACTTTTGTTTCTTGATCACTGACTTTGCAGTCTGCCGTATAGGCATTAGATAATGCCGGGGCTAGCGGACATCCCTGTTTTACCCCGCGTGCTGTAGTGATAAGTATTTATATATTTGTCATTTCAGTTTACTATGTGATTTGTGTACAAAATCCCACAAACACACACAGGACAGTGCTCAAAATCTGTGAGCACTATCCTCTGAGTGTTTGTAGCATTTTACTCACACCTCCGATTTCGAGCTCCCCGCTGTCGGCAACGTGGCGCATGCCGGCAGAGGGAGCTAGAAATCCTGAATGCGAGCAAAATCCTGCAAACACACAGAGGACAGTGCTCACGTCAGAGAGCAGTGTGGGATTTCATGTCTTATTGAAAGTTTCTTATTTGAACATTTTATAGTTGGTTTAAAAGCAGCGGGGAAGGAAAACAACGGAAAGAGAATGCATCCAAGGACAAAAATATAGGTGGGGTGAGCCCGACAATTTATGTGTGAAGCCGAGCACAACTAGTCGGTTTTTGGACCATACAGGGCAAGCATCTGCATGACCCTTCTCATCTAACAGAGGCAGTCATTGAGCCAGTAAAGGTTCGAGCACTACATGACAAGTATGACAACATTGCCGATTTTGTGTTGTAAGTCATTGATGCATATTAAAAAAGGACAAGCATGAGCCCTAGCTATATTTAAAAAAAAACAAGGAAATGAAATGCAGAAAGGACAGAAATAATTACTGCTGTTGAAAGTATTGTAAATTACTTTAGCTATTTTTAAAAATATTATACTCACATGATTCAATGTATCATTTTATTTGGACGATGCATGGTATCTTTCACATTCAAAGATGGCCACTAGTTTCGGCTTGTTTCCAGAGACGTTCCTTAGAGACAGTCATCCAAGATGGCTGCCTCCATGGAAGAGCTCAAAGAGTTCCAAGACGGGCAGGAATGGGTGGGATTAGCCATAGGGATTAGCATGACTAGGGGCAGGGAATGGGAGGGATTCAATAACCTTACAACTGTGTATCTCTCCTCAAATGTCATCTCCATTGGAAAAGCATTGTAGACCGTCATTGAAAGCCCATATTTGAAGCGCTAATGTTAAAGCTCTTATTTTAATGACAATAGTTTTGGTTTAAAGGTAGTGCTTGCAACGACACCTAATAGCCCAAACTAAAAACAGATTGAGTAAAGGGTGACATTTGGTAGCGAACACACGTTTGGGGCGGGGATAGCATGTTCCAATCAATGAAGTGAATTGGACAGCCTGGCACCATGGGAGTCAAAGGATATTGATAAGTATTTGTTCTGTGTTCATGTCATGCTGGGTTTTATTATAATTCCCATGAATGCATGATACGCAATCCATAGAAGAGGCTAGAAATTAATGCAATCTGTAGCGTGGCTTGTGAACCACTTGGGAAAACAGGGCAGTTATGGTTTGCAGGTTTATAGTTCCTTCCTTTAGTGCCCACGCTCCAAGCAGAAAATAATCTTCCTCCTTTTCAATAATATATTTAGATAATAACCAAAAATATGAACACAAAGGGCTTTACCAATACACTGTACTAAGTGGTATAACCTTTATTAATCAAATCAATTGAAGATCTAGAGCTCACTACCATTGTCAGGTGTTTTTCATTGATCATTCCCACAGCTAAAAAGTGTCTTGCAGAGTTCCAAGTCACTTGCCGTTCGTGTGTAAATGAATGAAATTCTGAGCTCTGCTGTATTTTTTATCGCCGCCTTATTAAATATGACCCATTACACACTCTTAGCGCCCCATATTTCCATATGACTTTTGAGAGGTCAGAAATGTGAGGCGGACAACTTTGTAGAGGTTTTTCATATCATATGATGCTATTTCTTTTCTAACTTACATGGGTTTGTAAACGCCTTACTATCCCTACCCTAACAAGGATTTCCCTGCTTTTCAAAGTAACTAACGTCTAACAAAAGGAATCTGTCCCTCTTTTTCATGCAACTACCTAAGAAGGTAATAGATGGCAAGGCAAATCAACAGTTATATTCAATACACATTTGTTAACTGTTTCTCCTTGCAACCTGGGTGAAATCCCCTTCCCCAGATTTGACAGGATTTCTACTCCACAGTTCAAAAATGGTATTTTTCCATCTTGTAACAATGTTCAAATAATAAAGTTCCTCTTGTTCCAAGAAAGTCTCTTACTCAGACTTGAAACAACAGTTCCAACTATTCAACCAGTCTTTATCCCTCCACTGGTGGGAGAGGGTTCAACACAACATCTTTCAAATGATAAGGATATTTCCACAGTTCATCTGTATCAACAAAAGATTATTTATCAGGATGACGCTACAACAATTCACAACATCTTTTAGTTCTTCTTCTTCTTCTTCTTCTTCTTCTTCTTCTTCTTCTTCTTCTTCTTCTTCGAATTCAACCACAGTATAGTACTTCACTGACTTCTACCTGATCCACTCATCTGCCAGGTCTACCACTACAAAGTCCCTGCCCTGGTATACACGCCTAGCAGGAATAATGAAAACTTCTACTACAAGTACTCCTGTTATGTGATTTACTTCAACCAAAGTCTTTTAACTTTTCACAACATACGTTTTGACTATTTCTTCTGGGAAGACGTGAAACACGTTGGTGTTTTTTATTCCACACTTGTGATTGCCACATGCAGTGCAGGTTATGCTCCACTTCCTGAATACTTCCCACCAGGAAGGCAGCTCTGATAATGGCTTTGATTCCAACTCTCTCTTCTATGGCTTGGAATATGCTGGTTTAAGTCATTTACAAAATTTGTTTTGCTCTCATTTTAGCAAAATGGCTCACAAATAACTTGGTTCTTAGTTGCCCACTTTTGGCTTTGGCAGTGTTGGTTCTTATACCCTTGACTCGATATTGCCCTCCTTTGATTCTGACGAAGTCTATGACCTTCACCCGTATAATGATACCCATCTTGCCCAAAGTTCTTATTCTACCACTTTAGCTTCTTGTTATCAGCTTGCTATTCAAACGCATTGTTATTCTGCCACTTTCAGTTATTTATATCAGTTTGATATTCAAAAGCTTTATTTTACTGCAACTTTAAGTTCTCTGTATCAGGTCGGTATTCAAAAGTATTAGATTCATTTAGAGGGCAATCACAGAGCGTTCCGGGGTCACACACTTGTAGTGAACTCACCGGGTATCGCACACGTGTCTGCTCGCTGTGCTGCCACCGGGTCCTCTGCCTTCTCTGCTGCATGCCGGCTGGAAAACTTTCTTCTGCTTCCCGCAGCCCACGCAGATCGGGAATGGAGCGCTCCTCGCTCCAAGGACACTCCGGTGCTCGCCTGCGACTGTGGTCTACTTTACAATGGAGAAAGCTTTTATATTTTACCCATCCCGCTGCGTGACCTCTGCATCTACTTTCTTCAGGTGCTAAGCTTTCACAAACAATGCTTTCCGCTGCACAACCTCTGCATACAGGGTCATTGAAGGGAGAGACCCACTCAGAACCGGCCTTCAATCTACTAATCTCGGCAGCTCCAGTGTTGCCCACAGTTTCCTTCAACTGCAACATGGAGATACGACATTCACTCCACCTCCCACTACTGCTATCTATGGCCTGCACGTGAGGGGGTCTTTTATAACGCCTAGTCTCCTTCAGGTGTGGGTCATCATGACAATTGGACTGTCTCTTGCAATCCTGAGCCTCTACATTCCTCTCCTCTTCGTCCCAGTACTTTGGGTATTGTGGGACTTGAAGTCCTCGATATTCAAATCCCCCTTTCTGGGTTCTATGTTCTTAGATCGCCAGTTTTTTTGGCGTAGATGTTTGCTGAACATTTTTGGCTGAAAAAAGGAATTGAATTATTTGAAAAATATTTGGGAGGTTCCCCCTGACCCCCCTTTCCTATGTAGTCCATATTCCCCACCCCCCACCCCCTACCCCTTATATATCCCCTTACCCACCCACCCCCCATATTTTTCAAGGAGTTTTTCGGCGCAAAATGTTCTGCAAAAACCTCTCCACGAAAAAAAGCCTGGCCATGTAGTAATGTCTTACCCTTTTATGTTTTGACTATTATTTCCAAATGTGTTATTTTCATTTCTATCCCTAATTACGTCTTCTAAAAGTGTGTTATAAGGATTTAATGAGTGGTTCAGATTCACAACCGATTTAATGTTTTCAGATTCTAAAATGTTCATATTTGGATATTTGTTTTTCCCGTTCCCCTGCAGATTAAAGGGACTTTCGGCATCATATCTGTGCATGGTTTTATTGGTGGGTTCTTATTTCTAAAAGATGATGGATTATGACATGTTTCATCAACATCAAAGTACTTAGCTTTGGGAAAGAAAACTTCCCTCTGACAGCAAGCCATTAGATATTCTGGCAGCACTGACATTTCTTCCTTTGAAGAAGACAAATAGTGCGTCCCTCCCTCCCAACAGTCCTCCTGTCCCGCTGGGGCCCTTCTCCTCCCAGCTGATCCTCCCGGCTAATACCACCTCCAGGATCAGGATCAGACAGCGGCTGCCTTCCCCTGGCCACCAGGCAGGAGCCTCTAGGTAGGGTCTTTGTGAGGACTCTGCCGTATTCATAACTGACTGCAGTTCACCAGCATCATATGTGTACTTCACCAACTTATCCCTATATATATTCTGGCCTATACATGGCCTATATCCTTAATGATCTACATATTAATGGGTAAAGCGAGAGCAAAACAGTCAGGGCTGTCACCAAGGCATGGGCCTCTGTACTGAAGGAATATGGCTTCTTAAAATTAATGGGGCCATTGTTTGACCAAGAGTGAGAGGCTGTGCTTTCAGGTGATATACTCAGCGAGTCTTCAGGTGTCCTTGAGTTTGAAAGTCACCCTCTCTGCCCCTGGTCTCCTCTCCCCTAATTTATGTATGAGAATATGAAAGTCTCTAAGCTCGGGTGTTCCAACAATGTAGCCGAGCACCCGGTCTAGTGTGTGACATGAGGTCCATATAGATCTCTGCAGTATCCACGTTGTTCTTGATTTGTAGTTTTGAAAGAACAGCTCTCCATTAGAAATTTAATAACGCTCTCCTGCTTTCATCTGGGACAGGGGATAAGCTAATGTCCACCGTGGGTCCAATGTGAAAAACCTCCTGCGGGTGCCGTCCAAGTGTCATTGGTGACCTTGGGTGGTATAGCAATACTGCTGTGGAGAGTCCCTCCCTGTGCAGCGACTGCATCAGCTTTGTTTCTTCCCTTGACCCAGTGGTTATCCAGGTGGGTGCTGTTTCATGTAACCTTTTCGGCACAGAGAATTCACTGTCATATTACAGGGTTTGAAATCGCTGAGAGCTATTTCGCTCCTGCTTCTAGCTTAGGAGAGCCTGGTTAGCTTGAAACCAACAGTTAGCAGGAGCTACGTTTGGCCAACTGGTGCCTTACAAACATGTATATGTGATATTACCTTTGAGTATTTGAGAATGATAATAAAGAAGAATTGGAACACATCTAATACACATTTAAACACAATGGATCATGCATAATGGGCTAAAAACAAATTAGCTTCTCCTGGTAGCTCCTGGTCCCCCTGCAGTATCTCTTGCCTACAGAATGATGCCTGACACCGAAGAGATGGTTTTAGCTTCTTCTCATCAAATTTTAATTTAGAATCCTGTGTTAGAACACGTCAAATGATTAGGTAAGCATGAGAGCGACTGTGCTCTGGTGTTCTACCAGAATCCCTGCACAGAACACAAAAGGATTTAGAGAAACTGCCTAAAAACAGCAGGCTTGGGAAGAATGAGTTGCTTTGTTTTGGGGGTTGAGTGAATGGGACTTGGGAGACAGGTTTGGCAATCTCTTTAACTTGGTGCACAGTCCTCCCGGTACAAGTCAGGTTCTACGTCAGCCCAGAAGTTTTATAGAAAGCAAGGCCAGAGTAGGCCCTATAGTCCCCGGGGGATGCACCTATCCTTTTGACCATACCAAATGCATAATGTCAGGTGATTTGGGTAAGATGTGTGTTAAGAATGGGATTTATAAAGAGCAAACCTAGCTGGGAGCGCTGCGTATACTGTGCTCACAGGGGGTTACAGGTAGGGGCCAAGGGTTATAGAGGATGCTGGAAATGGTAGGGGGACCAACATAGCCCTCCCCCGAGAGTAGACCTAGCATCTGGAGATGAAAGGCCCATGTGGCTGAGGTCACACATGAGTAGAGAGTAAAGGGGAGCAGGAGAAGGGTGTCCTGAGTTATTGGCTAATTATTTTAAGAAAGGATACCTCAAATTAATCTCTGGCTGTGACCTATAGCTGTAGGTAGGATGATATAAACCACAGAGTCAATCCTATGGAATTGGAATTGGAATATCCCTTTGCTTCAATTCTAGTAAAGGATTCTGCAGTGGTCACGACGCTGGGCCTTAAGCCTGGCGATTCGAACCAAGCTCCCCAATGGCGCTCTGAAATAAACTACATTTTGATTTAACAGTTTTTACCTTCCAATTCCACGTACAAGTGCTAAAATGTAACTGTCTCTTATGTTTCCTTGGTAGGGGCCCTGGATGTGAGACCCACTCAGCACAAGCTGTGTCCACAGTGCGCATTACACAGCACAGTTCTCCTTCTTGCATAGTTCAGCGACACAGCACGACCAGAGTCAAATTCTCCTTTCCGACAGGCACTTACAAGATGTTTTCCCTTGAAGCAAGCTTCTACTAGGAGGACCATGGCGATGGCGAATGAATCCCTTGAAGGCGAAGTGACTTGCTCCATCTGCCTGGAATTCTTTACGAATCCAGTGACTATTGAGTGTGGCCATTCTTACTGCCTGGCCTGTATCTCAGAATACATGAAGTGGGAAGAGCTAGTCCTCCTGTGTCCCGAGTGCAGGCAGAGCTTCCAGAGAAGGAACTTGAATCCCAACAAGAGGCTGGCAAACATAGCGGAAGTGTTGAAACAGTCTAAGGTGTCGCCCAGGCCAGAGAGCCTGTGTGATGAGCACAAGCAGAGTCTACAGCTCTTCTGCAAGACGGACGGGGCAGCTGTCTGCGCAGTGTGCTGCACATCCACGCACCACAACTTGCATGATGTAGTTCCCATACAAGAAGCAGTCCAGACTTATAAGGTAAGGGCGGATGCAGAATTTACACCCATCATTCATTGACGGTGTGAGTGGCTTGCATGAAAACTTGAATCATCGGTGGGACACTGAGTTACTTTTCTGTAAAAAGTGTACTATTTATTCAATAAAAATTAGAAGTGCTTTGCCAAGAAGAACTGTCTAAATGGATCAGTGATTGCTGGAGCAGCTCCAAACCTTTACAAAGTCATTATATAGTGGTTACGTTAAACTGTCGGGTGGTGTGGAAAAAGCTGGAAATGGTGAATGGGTAGGTCACAAGCCAAACTTTGAATATGTCTTTAGTCATTACGTATTTACCGACCTATAGAGATATGTAATCGAATAGCAATGGTGGTTGGGAATCATTTGGGTGTTGAGGAATCGATGGCACTCAAAGTCTCTGGCGCTCCATCCTGGGAGAGAAGGTCGTACTTAACTTCTGGTAGTAAAGAGTTCCATTGATTGGAAGCCAGGAGGCTGACAGGACGAAATTAGGACACCACGCTGGGTAGCTGGAATGGTTAGTTTTGAGAGCTTGGATCCCTAGAGTGCGAGGCAGTGAGATTGCGATAGAATCAGCATCTAGGGGGAAGCTAGCATATGGAGGGATTTAAAGGCACAGAAGGATTTGAACAACATTTTGCATGGATAGCTACCCAGGCTCGAGGTGGTGCACAAGCATTGCGGGAAGGTTTGGATGGTATTGGTAGCAAATGCCATTGCCTTGTTTTGACGAGAAGAGGAGAGCAGGAATCTCATGAGCCAGCGAGAGCAAAACAGTCAGCCTGTTGAGGGCCAGGGGTCCATGAGGATTTTGGCAGAATGAAAGGTGAGATTGGGATAGCTTTCCCAGATGTTCAGGAGGTAAAATACTGACAGCCATGGGAGCCATGGGAGCAGAGGTAATGAAGCGTTGAAGTTTCAGGCCGCTTTCAGGGAGAACCCTGCAGATCATGAGCGTTGGGGGATTAAGTTTAGGCGGGATCGATCTAGCAGACATAAGGAAGGTGGCATTGGAGGCTGTGAGAAAGGTCACTTCTGTTTTAGAGTGGAGCATGAAGCAGCACAGCGCTATACAGTGACTGGTGGGCAACTAGTGATGTTAGAGGACAACTCATGGGTAAAGGAGAGGGAGATTTGTAATCCAAAGTAAGAGATGAGTTAAGGACAGACCCTTGTGGGATGCATTCCGGGCGTGAGGCGATGGAGCAGGCACACTTGTTCCAGTGAATGGAAATGTGCTGATCAGTCTAAGGGAGGACAGTGCCTTGAAAGTTTAGATATGAGAGAGTCGGACGGCGGGAGGGATGTGGTACCGTGCCTAGCACAGTAGATAGATCAAGGAGAAGGAGCATGAGGATAGATGGTGTTGGGGAGCCGCAGTTTGCAGCATGGGTAGGCTGGGTCTCTATGGAGTGTCTGCAGGTGAGCTCAGATTGAAGGAGGGTCAGAGAGTTTGATGGCCTCCAGGTAGTGTTTGAGGTGGCTGAAATCTGCTGGTTTGAGAATTTGGGAGAAGTCAAAAAGGAAAGGGAGTGGTTGATACTTGGCTGGGTTGTTTGGGTCAGTGGCTGGTGCCTTAAAAAACCTTGAGGTAAGCAGTGAAGTTATGAGAGGAAAGTGAAAGGATCAAGAGAGGTGCCTGCTAAGAGCAGGTCATGGGTGTCAGTGCCTTGACTAACTGGTTTGCAAAGGCCCCTGGGAGCACAGGAGAGGTCGGCAGCCCAAATGTGGGATGTCATCTCAGCCAGGGTGGTTGGTTAGAAGTCCCATATTAAGGAGTGATTTGGAGTGTGGGGTGGTGGAGAGAAGGAAGGGGGATTAGGGAGAGGTAGATAAATAGGGCATACAGGGGGTAAGGTATCTTGGAGAAGAAGTAGCTGGCATAGTAGTCACCCGAGAATGAGGAGGTGAGTGAGCAGAGTGTGGGCTGGGCAAGCATTGACGGGAGGTATGTACATAGCTTGCAAGGATGCGTGTAGAGGCATTTAGGGTAATAGTTCGATTTTATGGAGTCTAGAACAGTAACAAGAGCAAGGAGAGGGTGTCTGTTGAAAGACAAGGGACCCTCTGTAGATTTCTCTTTAGCGGCGCAGGTTGATGCGCATGGCTTCTATTCAGTTGTTGCATATCTGGGGAGATCCCCGGGTGACTCCGAGAGGGTGAAGAAGCGAGCAGGATAATAGTGCACAAACGGAGATGTCAGTGCCAAATTGAACTTGCATCTGCGAAAGATGGAGAGGGAGTTTGAAGGGAGGTTCTGACTGGGTCTAGGTAGGGGGCCATCATCTGATTTTAATTTTTGCTTGACGGTTGAAGGGGAGAGATTGAGGTACAGTGAAGGCGAGGACAATAAAGTGACATGCAGAAGTGCGTGATCAGAGGGTGAAGGGTGCAGGGGCGTTTGGAATTGAGCGAGGAGAGAACGATGAGATTAAGGTGCCATGAATATGGGTTGGCATGTTAATGGAGAGTCACCAGAGAATGCACCACTCACCTAGCTCCAATTAGTGCCTTGACCATGGGATGAGCTTGTATGACATCATTGATATTCTGCCCACCTGCAACAACACCATATAGCAGCAGATTACATCCCATCATTGTACCTTACAGATATTTATAATGGTCTCATAATGCCTTATCCACCCCCTAAAGAAATACTGAGTAATGACTGAATCGGATAAGCACCATATGTACTGAACCCTGGTGCACTTACCTCCCAGCCCATACAGAAGTGATACAATTTCAGTAAAATATACATTTTAAAGATGAATTGCTAGACATCCCAGAAGGCTATTTGCTCTTCCATATTCCCTTTCGTTCACTGTTGGATTTCTTCATCTAAATACTGCCTCCGCTTGCAGGTGTCTATTATCTGTAGGCCACTCATGATGTATCAACTTGGGTTGTGGTGGCATGTCGGCCTGTTCTTTTCTGACCCCTTGTTTTTCTCCTGCCCAGCCCCTTCTTCTGTCAAGTCTGGCAGCACTGAAGACCCACCTGGAAAAGGTTCAGAAACTGCAGAACGATGAAGAGGCCAGACGTTCAGAGTGCCAGGTACTGACGCTTGGCAGGCTTGATGTTAGATTGTCCTCTTGTCTTGACGGTAATTTCTCACCTATGTTCTCAACTTCCCCTTGAACCTGGTGTCTATGGTACACGAAGTACTGCGTCCATCTTTGGGAAGTTTCACTGTGAGGCTGCCCTGACCTTGAAAGTTTGTTTCAGTGCTTCTGTTCTTGTTTCTCCATCTCACTCTTTGCAGGTTCACCCTGAGTGGGGCCACAGTTTACAGCACCAGATTTATTTTTCAAATTACAGGAGCATTGTTTTTCTTTGATTCGTGTTCATTTTGCTAGATACAGACACACTGCAGTGCTGCCCAAGTAAAAATAAGGTGTTTATCTTTAAAGAATCCTTCTTGCTTTACATTCTTCTATCCAAATGTTCCCTTTACATGGGATCCTCTATAGAGTTCTAATCGGCAGCCTGGGCTGTCAGCAGTTCCCAGGTATCTTTATCCAATTAATAGTAAGGGGTATTGTGATGAATCAGCAATGATTACCGCCATAAACCTGGCCTGGGACCCTTCTCGTGTGGCCAGGCAAGGGCAGACGCTTCCTGATCCCGACCCTGGGGATGGTGTTCTGCGGGAGGATGACATTGGGGCAGAGGGACTGGGAAACCCCTTTGTTTAACTTTCCCCGCAATCTCACAGTTCTAATGGCCTCTTGCCAAGTAGAAGAAAATAGAAGATCTAATTCTAATGGTTAGGACTACAAGTCCCATACTCCCCCAAGTACTGGGACGAGGAAGAGGTCTGAAAAGCAATGCTGCAGGAGTAAAGCCTAATGGCCCACACCTGAGGGAAGCAGAGAGGCATAAAAGGCCCCTTCAGGTGCAGGTCAGCAGAGGTAGATGGAGTTGTAGTTGGAGTGGTCGCCGAAGTAGCAGAAACAGAAACTGTGTTGGCAATCTAAGCAGAAGTGAGTGAGACGGAGGTATTCTGATCAAGCAAATTTCAGCTGTCTATCCTGAGAGTGTCTTGTTTCCCCAAAATCTCAAGGGAAGAGGTTGCGCAACGGAAGGCGTGAAGGAAGACTGCTTTTCCACATGTGAACCTAATTGCAGAGATTGCAGAGATTGCGCATCGAAGAAGTGTGTGTGTCCAGACGAGGTCTGAAGCAGTCCAAGCCCTACAGCATTCAAAGGGTTGAAAACCGAAGCCGGTGACTATTACCAAGCATTCTGAACCCTTGAGCGAACAAAGGGAGGCAACTGTATCTAAGTGAAAGCACTTGTGTGCAAGTAAAAGCAAAATTCAAGCAATCGTTGATTGTTCGACAAAGAGAAGTCTGAAAAGTTGCACTCGCGTATAAGCGAAAATTATTATGTTCACTCTCGCAAGAGGAAAAAGCTTTGAACACGTTAATTGAATACGAAAACTCTAGAATACAGAGGAAAGAATGGGCGCATGTGCCAAAGTGATTCCAAGGTAAAGGCTAACCTGAGAATCAGTTGTGAAGCAGTAGAAAACAATGTGGCACTGAAGTTAAGTGACTGAATATAAGTAATTGTGAGTTCAGGGAAGCCAAGAGCAACATACGCATTGCCCAAGCCAAGAATAACACAAGCATTACCCAAGCCAAGAGTGAAGCAAGTATTTCCCAAACTCAAAGAGTAGTGCAAGCCTTGCCAGAGCCAAGAGATGGTCAGAGTGTCTAAAATCCAAAAGAGACAACACAGCATGTCGTCAAGCTATTTTGGTTGGCAGGAGACAAAAAGGAGAATGCAAGGCTATAGAAATGTGATGCTTGATGATGGTAATTGTTCCCTAAAGATTGGTGTAACTCACATTGTCAAAGCCACAAGGAAAAGGTGCAATGTATCCTTGCAGGCATTTATTTCGTTGATACGACAGAAAGACAAGAGTGGTAAAGAGGCTGCCTCTCTGAAAGGTGAGTGTTCAGAGTAAGAGTGCCTTTCCTACATGAAGGTGATCAGGAGCACAAATGTGAACATTGTCTTTTCTGGAAATTTGCTACAAGTCACAAAGTTGTAAACTATTGAAGTAGTGGTTAAAGCTTTTGGTTGGATTCCAGGATGGCCACCAAGCAGTGAAGTCACGGCTGATTGAGCTCCATGCCCCATCAGAAGCTGTGATCTGCGAAGCAAGCTGCAAATTCATAGCATATTGAACACATATTTAGAGCAACATGGGTGATAAAAAGAGAAGGGTGGAATAGCGGAACGGTGCCGGCGGAGAACCATCTTGCGCTGAGATCTAGACATGGAGATTCGCCAATCAAAACTGCAGAGGGAAGGTGGATGCGATTACAAGAAGAACCGCCCCACCACTGCTACCGCAAGGAAAAATCCCAACATAATCAGGGAAGCTTGAGCACCCGGCGACCAGGAGAGATCGAAGGCACCGCACGGAAGAGCTCAGAGCCCTCAAGGCGACCTGAAGGCTCCACTGCGAATTAATGGAACTCTAGGCGTAGGCCCGTGTGGCACCACCCCTGAGTAATCCTTTCCCCCATAGGGACGAGACCTTTCTAAATTAAGAGGTGCAGCAAAGGAGGGAAGCAGATCCCCAGCCCTAAGATGCAAGCAGCACATTTCTAACGCCTTACAGGTGATGAGTGCAAGGGAGCAGACCCCGGGAGAAACAGCGGCCAGATAAGAATCAACTCCCACCGACACCCATAAGCCCTGACCTGCATAGCCCAAAGGTAGCCGGACGATGTACGCGGGGCTCAGCAGAAGTCAATTTTAGGCAGAGGCCGACACAGTAGAAATCGCCCCACCCCTGCCAATATAAGGAGGATCCTTTTAAAACAGCCCGGGTGGTTTGGGTCCCCGGCAGAGTCTTGGCGGAATAAAGACACTGCTTTCAAGGGGTGTGAAGGACCTTAGGGGACCCGGATCTCCTACCATGAACCAAAGAAATTTAGGGCAGCGCCCGCATGGTACTTGTGCATATTTCTTTCCTACACGGGCGAGACCCATTAGAATTAACAGACTCTGGGAGAGAAGGGAAGCAAAACTCTAGTGGTCACACCGAGTGTGATTGGGAGGCCCCCCCACACCTGGAGCCAGAGAAGAACCAACTCGCCACATTACTTACTTACCTGAGGACGCTTTTCGGTGTATTTCAAGGCCAGAGTGGAATTGGATTAAAGGGAAATATCCACCCATCACAGAGCCGTAGGAAAACTCTCTGGGGGAACAATCAGCCAATGCCAGGATCCAGGGAGAAAAGAAAAGAGTGAATCTTCAAGCTACCACCCAACCCCAAAGAAAACCCAATCAGAAGCTGCTAGCTCAGGTTGGGCGGGGCCCAAAAAGACCCAGACCACATAAGCGAGTCGGCGGAGGCGCAGGGGATAGCATAATCGCTAATATGAGCGTTGCTTTCAAGTCTTTCAGGGCAAACTTTGGGCCTCCCTGCAATTGCAATTTGACACTTTTACTAGTGAATTTAAATCCACCCTATCAGATATGTGAAAAGATATAGCCCTTCTCTCACGAGGAAAGAACTGATACAAATGAGAAGGCATTACAGGACCTGGCCCAGGACTCCACACAGTCGGATGAGCTTCTTGAGCAATTGGCGAGGACAACGCATAATGTTGAATTGCAATGTGAGGATTTGGAGAACAGGTCGAGGAGGTCCAACATCCTTATAAGAAACATTCCAGAATCGTTGAGCGACTCAGACCTAAAGGATGCAGTCACAGGAGTGGTGTTTAAGGACCTATTGAACGCGGAAGCAGAGGTAGCAATTCCTATAGATAGGATCCATAGAGTTGGCCCGAAACGCCAAGACACGGGCGCCCGTACTAGAGACACTCTGGTGGCACTGGCGTGCTACCCTCAGAAGGAACACATTCTTAGGGAAGCCATAAAAATGGCCCAGATTATGCTCAATAGCACCGAAATCCAACTGTTCCAGGATCTCTTCCAAATGACGCTACAAAAGAGAGGAGGCATGCGTGTGATCCGGCAATTCTGGCAAACTCAGAAGATACCATAAAGATGGACCTTCCCATTTGGTCCTTTATTTAGTTGGGAGGGCAAACAACATGTGTAACAACAAAGGAGAAGGGAACCTGCATTTTGCGAATACACCAGGAGGATCGCCGGGACCTACCAATGAGGCCCATCCTTACGCCCCCCAACCCCCGGAGCCCACGACATTGGGAATGGAAAACAACGCAACCTACCCGGAGAAAAAGTCAGAGCGGCCCTCAGTATCCTGATCGATCAAAGGCACACATGGGTAGCAACAAAAAACAAAATTACAGAATAAGGTACATTTTCGCAAAACATGAGTGACTTTTATGTGCGATTGGGGCATTGCATAGGCTCAACTTGGAATCTACCAAAGACAAATAGAAAGGGTTTTAGGATAGCCTGCAATTATCCCTGGTTTCCGTGGTAGGCCACTTCTGAGGACGGAGTCCCGGGAGAGAATAGCAAGGGTGGTCTACACCAGGGAGGGGGGGAAGTTGTTGGAATACAGTTGGGGGCCGGGAGGGAGAGGATACTAGTTGGGAGTTAAGGGTAAAGGTTTGGGGGGTGGTACACAGGATACGGGACAGAAGGCCAGAAAGATGTCTCTAGCATTGCACTTTCAAGGTAGAGCTTTTGCAAAATGGCTCCATCTTCCGTTGTTTGACACTTAATATAAGGGGGCTTTATACCCCCGTTAAGATAAGGAAATTGGAACGGTTACTTAGTACACACCAGCTCAACCATATCGCCTTACAGGAAACAAAAATCAAATATCAGGATGGACACAAGTTAAAATTAAGGCAATACCTGATAATCAGACAAGCCAATGCAAAGGGGAAGATAGCGGGGGTACTCATCGCCTTTAGGACAGGCACGCACATGTCCATTGTGAAGGCGCAAGCTGACAAAGAGGGCCATTTCCTTTACATTTTAGTGCAGATGTCATCAGTGACCCTTACTTTGGCCTCTCTATATGCCCCAAATTCTGCCCAAGAGGGTTTTTTGAAAACAGCATTATCCAATTTAGAACACTTTAGTAAGGGTGAGATAATTCTGATGGGTGACCTAACTATTGCATGGGACCCCCTACAAGACAGATGGTCTAATACCAGATATACCCATCCCCTGCCTTCTTTAGCTCTTAAGCAGAAATTTGACACTTAAAGATATTTGGTCTACTTTGAAAGTAGAAGAAACGGCATGCACATACTATTCCAACGTCCATAAATCCTTTTCAAGGATTGATTACTTTTGGGCTTCGATTAGGCTGATAGGAAGAGTGACACAAATTGACACCCATACAATTACTATCTCAGACCATGCCCTCTGACTATTGAACTCAGCTTCCCTAGGGTCGTTCCCACACTCTGGAACTGGAGATTCCCGAAAGAGGTGTTCTCAGACCAGGTTCTCTGCGACAAAATGGAGGACAAGATCATAGAATACTTTAACTCTAGCTCTGGCGGGGAAGTGGGCTTAGACGTGGTTTGGGATGCGTTTAAAGCGACCCTTAGAGGGGAACTCATTGTGATACAGGCGCATTGTAGGAACCTCAGACGTAAAACTGAAACATACCTAGAAGCTGAAGTAAAGGATACAGATGGAGGCTGGCTCATCTTCAAACCTCCAAAGCCAATACCGAAACGCAAAGGTCAGATTGAATTTGGTACACACTACATTGGCGGAAAAAAAGCCTATTGTATTTAAAGCAGAGAATATACATTAAGACAAATAAGGCAGACAGAATGTTAACAAGACAACTAAAACAGAAAATAGCAGCCCAAACAATTAAGGGGGTGGAAGACACTTTAGGGAAGAGAGAAACGACAACAGAAGAAATTATTTCACTCTGCCTTATACAAGTCAAACTCCCCAGACCAGACATCACAAAAGAATGATTTGCAGTCAACCAGTTAAACAAAATCCCAGAAGCAGATAGAGTGAGTCTAGATAATGATATTACCCGTGAGGAGGTGCTATTTGTCAGTGCGAACCTTCCAATAAACAAATCGTCGGGACCGGACGGGTTGTTGCCTCTTTCTATAAAAGGTTCTGAGCAACCCTAGCTCCAAAATTAACGGACCTCTTTAACTTCTTTGCTACGAGTGGCAAAATAACAGCATCTATGGGAGAGGCTAAAATAATCCTAATCCCGTAATCAGGGAAAGATTCAGATAAATGTGGATCATATTGCCCGATTGTACTTATGTACTTATGAACATAGACACAAAAATAAACACAAAAATTCTTGCAAATCGGCTCGAAGGCTTTATGCTCAATCTGATCCACTCTGATCAGACAGGATTCATAAAAGATTGCCAAACTCATGATAACATCCAGAGAATGCACCACTTAATTGAAAAAGTAGCTAAAAAAGAGGACGCTGTGGTCTTGGTATCATTAGATCGAGTCGAAGGGTCCTTTCTTTTTAATACCCTACGAACTATGGGTTTTAGCCCTAAATATAAATCGATGGTACAAGCTAACTATGTGAACCCCTCTGCCAGATTGCACATAATTGGCCAGCTATCCTCGCGGGTTTCTATTTGGAAGAGGCATGAAACAGGGATGCCCTCTTTCCCCTCTTCTTTATCCGATACACCTGGAACCCTTATTGGCACAGCTTTGTCAATCGGAAGAAATAGAGGGCATAGCTTTTGGGGGGATATTCATAAACTGATGGCGCATGCAGACAATATTCTCCTTACGATCATTAATCCAGGTGTCTCATTACCTGCTGCACTTGTTCAAATGGAAAGGTTTGGTAGGGTGGCCGGTATTACAAAATCCGAAATGTTAAACCTCGGGTTCAAACATGGTGAATTATCCAAGGCAATGGAGGCGACACAGCTCTGCTGGCTCCCGAAGGGCATTCGGGTTTTAGGAGTAAACATCACACGGTCACTTGGGGAATTATTTTCTGCTAATTTTTGTCCCCTCTTGGTTAAAATGGTGAGGTGTTGTACCTGTTTCAGGCTCTCCCAATCCGAGTCCCGGCTTCCTTTTTTCGCACGCTACACAAACTAATATTGAATTTCATATGGAAGAACAAACCTCCCCGCATTGCATTGAAAATATTAATGCTTCCCCCAAATAGAGGAGGGGTTGGCCTCACTAATTTTAGAGACTACTATTAAGCAATGCAGCTGCGAGTGATAAATGATTGCTTCAGGAAGACACAAATAAGAGATGGAGACAGATGGAAAAGGCAATAGTGGATCCCAGACTGGGAGAGAAGCTATGGCTACCTAGGCCAGACAGACCACGGAACATACATCATAGTGAGATTACTAGGGTGGTGGAGGATATATGGGATCAAGCTATCTGATATCATTTGACTACATTTCCCTCCCCCTTTACCCCTCTGTTCGCGATCCCACAGTTCATCCCAGGAATACCTGCTTGCTCCTTCCCAGAGTGCAAAAGGGAGGGTTGTACAAAGTTCTATGACATGTTTGTGGGGCAGATTATCAAATCCTTTTCTTTATGCAAAGAGGAGCTGACTTTCCAGTTGATCCAGCATTTCCAATACTTTCAAGTTCGCCACTGGCTGATGGCCCCACCTAACAAGCCAGCGGCCCTAAGAACGCTCACACCATTTGAGCAATTCCTGACTTCCAGCTCGGGAGATAAACATCTGATATCTAAAATATACAAGCTATTAACTGACGAACCCCCGCCCCAATGGCACTATAGCCCTGTGTGTTTACATAAAATTGCTCCATCTGTTCCGGTTTCTTGTTGGAGGGAATGTGGGGGAGAGGAGATTGGTTGCACGTATGGTGCTCGTGTCCTGAATTACTCCATTTCTGGAATGAAGTGAAAGGAAATATGAGGGAAATGTTTGCTTTTACGGCGGAGAGACCTATGGGTAAATGTCTTTTAGGCTTGGCACAGCAGGACAATAAACTCCGGACGAACTACAGGAGGAAACATTCTATGTTCTCCAGTTGGAGGCTCTACTGGCTATGGCCCAGAAATGGAAATCTATGTACCCTCCACACATAAAATACTGGTATCACAAACTATGGAACTTTGTATCTCTGGAATGGGTCACCTATACGATTCAAGGCGATCAGGGTAAATGTTCGATGGACTGGGCGCCCATTTTTATTTCCTTCATGGGGAATATATGGAACAAAACTGTCTGCAGAACTTACAAATACTGGGCATACTTTGAGCACTGTAATACTCTCAGTATTCTGTGTACTCGGGAGGGTGGGGGATCGGTGTAAAGGGGGAGGCAGGGGTAGGAGGAAGTTGGGAAAAACAGGGCTGGGGAAGTGCTAAGTTTGTTTTAGTTTTATTTCTGTATATTTGAAACATCCAATAAAAAAAAGCCTTTGGTTGTCAGTAGATTGGACACTTCAAAGCCCAGTTGAATGTGGAAGACTGTGGGGCAGAAGAGTAGTCCTGCATGGTGAATCCAAGCAGAAGTTGACCATGCGTGAGAATTACCCAGGTAGAAGTAGTGGTGCTATGAAGTCATCCTGACTAACTGTGCTACATAATGTTATGAAGAGAGATTTAAAGAGTGCTGACAAGAATCTGTGTTCTTTTGCCTTGTCAAGCATTCTGGTTTTAGTGAATCTGACAAGGAACTGTATTTCCCCTTTGACATTTTTAAGTTGTGGTAAAGCATTGTGTCCCAGAACATCATTGATGCTATTTGATGAAGTGGAAGTTATTACTCAAGGAAGGACAGAATTATATCTGTTGGTTGAACATTAAACCTTCTTGTGACACAGTGAAGGAGCCAAGAATTTAATTGAAACGTTATTGTAAACCTGGATGACTTTGTTTCTTTATGTTGAACATTGGACTTGAACCTACCTTGAAACCTGGGGAAGGGGAGCTCATACAGGTTATAAAGAGAGACTGTGACATATGAGAAATACTGGTGTTAATATTTGTTGTGATTTGCCATATGTTTCATTGTGTATTTTATGCTTAAGTGTGAGGGCCAATTATCCTTTTGTTAGAGTGTTTCCTGTTGGTCCCGCGAGCGGCCCTGCATGCTAACAACGGGCCCGTCATTAACGGGCCCGTTGTTAGCATGCTCTCCATTCCCATTGAGCCCTATGGGGGCTCCAATGGGAATGGTGATGTACCGGGTCCTGGTTCCCTGAATGGGGAAATACCAGGCCCTCCAAGGTCGGAATGGCCCGGTATTTCCCCATTCAGGGAACACGGACCCGAGTTTGGAGGCAGCCATGCCCTTATTAAGGGCATGGCTGCCTCCAAACTCGTAATGAGGCCCTATGTTTTCTAAAATGTAGCAATTTGTGTAGAATTGTATTGTAAGCTGTACAAGACACAGCATTGTGTTCTTTGTGATGGCAAGGTATGCCAACTTATTTTATCATGACCTATATTCCCTCAGTCATACGCTGAACTCACACAGCCCCCTCACCCCCCAGAGTTCACCCTTGACCACACTCAGCAACATTGTGCATTCCTTGAGCCATCGTCTACTTGATGGAGTCAGTTGGCGAGGGCGCAATACGCCAATCTCTGGATAAGCCTTGGTGCTCTGACACTACTACCTTTGGTGGCTTGGCACAGTATGAAACCTTCATAATATATTCCATTCCTGAGACTGGGCATTGTGGTGGGAGATAATACTCAGGGGTGGGGAGACCACCTAATCTGTGACATCAACCCCGCGGGAGGTGTGTGCAGGATCCCTCAAAGCTTTTCATCTGCAGTTTTGCTACACTCATGCCCCCCTAATCATAGTTCAGGAACATGCTGAAGCCAGGGCATCATTCATTTCTGTGAGTGAATCGCAGTTTCCGCTCTTGAGCATAGATTGGGCTATAGGAGAAAAAAGTATATACGAGCGCTTGGCCTGTGGAAAGGATCGCTATTGCCAACACAATCAAGAGCCTATCATATACTAGTGGGAGGAGAAGCCACAATCACCCATGAATAGAAGTTGGCAGAACCAACACACACACACAAATTGGAGGGTAACATGGCAGTATTGGGTGGCTGCCATGACAGGACCAACTGATTCCAAGATGGCTGCGCCACAGGTCGTAGCTTCGGTCCACCAGTCTCCCACCATTCCTTACCAAGTTAGCGAGCACACAAGGGTCCTAGCCAGGACTTTGAATCTGTCCCAAAATGGGGTGTTTGTTCTATGAACTCTTGCAGGTGTTCTCACTTGCACCCTCAATGCCCTAGTGATGCTTGCAACCACCTTATAAAAGTGATCGAGAACACAGCAAGAATGAGGGTGTTTGGAGACTGATTGGCAGTGCTGAGGAGTACAGAGAGGGCAAACTAATATGAAGTACAAGGAAGGAGTTGGAGGAGGGTTCTAGCAGAGCCAGGAGGAGGTTGGAGAAGATCGAGAGAGAAAGACAGGTGAAGTGATGGGAATTTGTCAGAGAACAAGATCAAGGGAGGACAGAAAGGAGGAAGTGGAGGGATAGGTGTTAGAATTATAGCATATTCACCAAGCTCAACCTAAAGGGTGCTTACAACCTGGTAAGGATATCCAGGAGATGAATGGAAGATGGCATTTTGTATTCGCTATGGACATTTTGAACATCTAGTGATGCCTTTTTGGCTGTGTAACGCCCCTGCCGCCTTCCAACATGTTCTTAATGGCATGATCTAGGACATTCTTGATGTTTATGTAGTAATTTACCTAAACACATCCTGGTCTATTCGTCTTCATACTCGGACCACATCTTGCATGTCAGGGAAGTACTGTAAAGACTTTGGAAATTCCATTTGTATGCCAAGTTGTGTAAATGACAATTTTACGAATCAAGAATTGCATATTTAGGGTACATTTCCCCCTGTGGAATAGAACTGGACCCTTCCAAGATTGAGGCCCTTATTTGGCCTATACCCAGAAATGTTAAGGAACTACAATGATTTGTAGGGTATACAAACTTCTACCGGTGTTTCATTCCATATTATTCCAAGCTACTGATTCCTCTGACCCGGTTGCTAAAAAAGAACAAGCCTTATCTATGGACGAATGACAAAGCAGATGCATACCGTGCCTTGTAACAAAGATTCACTGCACAGGTTTTATGACTCCCTGAGTCGGATCATCCCTTTGTTGTGGCAGCAGATGTGTCAAACTATGCATTAGGAGCCCTATTGGCCTAGAAAGACCTGAGCACCGGGCTAATGCATCCCATCGCCTACCAGTTCCATACTCTGACCCAAGTTGAGCAACACTACAGTATATTTGAAAAAGAGCTCCTAGCCATCAGGGATGCTTTCATTAACTGAAAGCATCTATTAGAAGGCGCCAGACACCCTATTTCCGTGTTTACGGACATCGTAACCTGGAGTGCCTCCAAACCATGACAGAAATGAATCGGCATAAAAAACAGGTGGATACAGTTTTTCGCAAGGTTCGATTTTATATTCCTTCTCAAACCTGGGCTGACAACTTATCCAGGTGATATCCTGAAGCCAAGGTAGAAACCCAGGGTATTCCTTTCCGCACTCCAGAGAAAATAGTGATGCTTTCTAATGACCCTCTGCAACTAAGGTTCCAAGGATTAAAGGACGCTTATACCCCTAACAATGATCGCTGGGTGTTTGGCCTTACATCCGTCTCACCACCAGGAAAATGGCTTTTGCTTCTGTGGGAAATTGCTTTGGTTACCTACTAGAAAATACCACCTAATGGCATTACATTGGTGCTGTGATCTACCAAGTCCCAGACATTTTGGAGTTGGCAAGACTCTCAATAAATTGGGGAGACATGTCTGGTGGCAATCCATTAGAAGTGACGTCCAAGATTATCCTTTACCCCTTATCTGTTCCCAAAGGACCGTGGCATTCCTGTTCAATAGATTTGATCACATATCTACCAAAAACCGGAGGATGTACATTAATATGGACCACAGTAGACTCTTTTACGAAATACTGTAATTTCATAGCCCTGCCTCAATTACTTACAGCACCACAGCTGGCAGAAGAATTCTTGAAACAAATATTTCAGCTTCATGGACTACCAAGAACCATTCTCACGGACAAGGGTGGCCAATTCGTCTCTGCCTTTTGGAACTCTCTTACAAAACTATTGGGAATAACATCCTGTCACCCCTTAAAGTGATGGCCAAACTGAAAGGTCAATCAGACCATAGGGCAATATTTAAGATGCTACTCCACCTACCACTGCGAAATGTGGGCTTTGTTTCTTCCCCTTGCAGAATTCACATATAATGATACTTTCCATACCTCGTTACAAGATGCCTCCTTTCATGCTTCTTATGGTTACAATCCCCTTTCATTACCTTTGGGGTCTGCTAGTGTTTCCCCCATTCCAGCGGCTAAAGAATTGGTCACCAATCTTCAATCTTGAAGAAGGCCCACCAACATCTGTAACAGGCCCAAGAATCTGCCAAGAGGTACACAGACCAGAAGCGTCTGCCCAGTCCTGGTTATGTCCCTGGAGACGAGGTATGGTTATCCACCAAGCATCGTTTCTTTTGACATTGGTGAAATTGATATTAATGAACAGCTACTTTCGATATAATACACAATTTGATGGCAAGATTTCCATTACAGCGATGGGGTCCTCAATGGCCACAGTTCGTGCAAACACGTTTATGCTACATCTAGAGACTGAGAACATTTTGTGTAAAGTCCATGGAAAGAAAATCTTATATGTTACATGTGTTTCATTGATGACATTTTTGAAGTGTGGCATGGATCCCAAGCATTGTTACAAAAATCTTTTGATTATGTGACTGCAATACATCCTAGAATCAATGTAGCGAGTCATTGCAGTAGAGTGAGAATTCTATTTCTAGATGCGGAAGTATATTAGGACAATGGGAAATTAGAGACAAGGATTCATACTAAAACAACTGACAGAAATAGCATGTTGAAGTTTACTAGTATTCATCCTATGAGAACCATTGAGAGCATAACCTACAGTCAATTTGCGGGGTACAAAAGGATTATTTTGAAAGAAGAAGACGATAAATTGAAGAAGGTAGACTTGAAAGAGAAATGTGTATCAAGAGGTTACGATGGACACAAAATAGTGAAGGCAATACAGAAAGTGTAGGTATTGCAGAGAACGATATTATTGGAAAAACTATAACTAAGACCGTTCGTAATGTAGTATATGTCGCTACATATTTGAGCCAAAGCCAGATAATTTAAAAAATCATCAAGAAACATGTGGAAGGTCTAAAATTGGATGACACATTAAAAAAATTATTTAAGGTACCCCAAATATTTGTGTACAGGAAAAGTAAATCCTTGAGGAGTTTATTGGTACAGGTAGATCAAATGTGTCAGATGGAAACCCAGAGTGAATGGAAAGGGACCCAACCTTGTGGCAATTGCCAACATTGCCACAATATAAGTAAGGGAAATGGGGATTAATCATTCATACACAGGGAAAACATTAGTTTGAAACACTCAGCGACATGTCACACTATAAATATTATTTACGACATAAGATGTCCATGTGGCATTTAGTATGTGGGACTTAAAAAGAGAAAGGCGAAGTTACGTTGGACAGAACATAAACCCAGCGTATTACGTTTTACAGTAAATGAGAAGTCACCTATAGCAGTGCACTTTAAGAAGAGGCATACAATATCACAGTTACAATTTTTGATTCAAGAACATGTTAAACTACCAAGGAGAGGTGGCAAGGCACTCTACAGACAACGCTGGAAATAAGGGAACTGTTTTTGGAATCAAAGCGTTTGACTAGTTAGTGGAACTTAGCTTGCAATATTTGATGGAACATGTTTATCATTATTAACTATTGAAAAAGAAATGGCCGTGTTATACTCAAGTTACCGGAAGGGAAGTAGAATTATTTAATGAAGATTGTAGTTAGATTATGAATTATAAAAATTAATTAAGAGAACATTTGGCAGCGAAATAGTTATGTGAAAACCATGATGGATATTTAAGTGAAAACCGTGACAAGTAGTAAAAGTTGGTTATACGGGTAATGAATATTAAGAAGATGAACATTGACCGTTATGTTACTGGAGGTTATAAATGATATAGGCTTTGTAAATTAAACTATGGAGAATGAATGCCATGATTTCTTTCATTAGAATTGACGACTGATAATATGGGAGCGTAACCGATGATGCCATACTTATGACGTCATGCTTAATACGGGATAGATAACGTATGAGTATGTTTACCAGGGATATTTAACCCATGCAAAAAACCTGCGGTACACACTATTTACACTAGCTGACAGAGGGAGAGAACTCCTGATTTTATGAGACAAGGCGAGTAGACAAGAGGAAGTGATTGTAGAGTAATAATGATATGATATAATTGATGTAGATTCAATGGGAAAGAAGGAACAATATTGAAATATCTGGTGAAGTATAACAGCAAAATCTACATCCACATGGAAGATAAGAGGTGAGATGATTTGTTTTGGAGAGTGGATATGTTAACTAAAACAGAATAATGAGAATAATAATAAAGTAAATTGTTGTTTACAGGTCAACTGTGTAACAAGTTGTGAATATAACGTAAAAGGAAATAATGTAAAGGTTGGTGGTTGAAAAATTTGCTTTGGACGATAAAATATTTAATTGATAAAAACAATTAAGATTAATAAGAACACAATTAAGAATTATTATAAAAAGATATTATTTATAATCATAGGAAGACAGATTAGAAGATCTCCAGAAGGAGGACAGGTTGTCCGAAACACGTTAAGAGAAATTGGGTTCTTGATATTCCAACAATTAAGATACACAAATAATCTTAATGATCTGTTGAAACGCATGGAAGAGGTGCAATGATCATTTAAACTGCAATAGACGATTGAATTATCATGGTTATTATAATAGAGGCATTGTTATACATTTTTGTATATTTATGTTCAAGAAATCAATTTGAATTAGGATATTAAATGCTAGAAGTGGTGTTAACTTCAAAACAATATAGAATACATGATATAATGTATAAGTAAAATATATTGTCGAAATGGATATGTTTGAATTTCTTATTTTTTTATAATTTTAGAAAACTGATAAGGAAGAAGGAGAGCCCGATAAGAGTGTGTCCCAGTATCCCATACAATTTATGGATCTTTTGTGATGTTTTATCCACAAAGCATTTACACATTCCAGCATGCCCTCACAAATTAAAACCCTATTACATTGGCCTCTTTTGTATTGCTAAGGTTATTAATCCTGGCAATGAAATGGACCTTACCCCATCCTACAGGATCTACCTTGTTTTTCATGCCTTCTTATTAAAACCTGTAGAACACTCTCGAATGTGCCCCGACAGAGTAGAGTCGGTTCCTCCTGTTGTGGGTTCCGAAGAGAAATACAAGATCTCCAGAATATTAGCTTCGAGAAGAGCCAGGAAAAGAGTATTTGGTGGATTGGAAAGAATATGGACCAGAAGACAAGTCCCGGATCGTTGCCAAGGACATGCATGCCTCCAGACTTTTACGCTTCGTTCACAAGACACACCCGACAAACCAGGTTAGAGTACTGTTGTCTGCCCGACGGTGAGGGGGGGGGGCCAAAGGGGAATGTACTGTTAGGAATCTCCATCAGTCGCTACGCGCCCCTTTTGCCAGGTAGGTTGGGGCAGCAACATTGGATTTGTCGTTATCTCGCGGCAGTTGGACGAATGCCCAGTAATCATATTTTCGACCTGTCTAAAGATGGCCAACTGGTAGTATCTATCAGCCCAAGCTAAGATGACTGCTGGGCTGTAATGTCATTCCGCTACGCATATTCCCACGTACTCAGAGTGGCGTTCTGCTTTGATAAAAAGAAGAGCCGTGCAGTGCGCAGTGTTTGGCAAACCAAAGGATTCTGCCACCAAATCCACCCTGTGGTCACTTGCTCCTGTCCGCTTTACCAAGATTGTATTAGAAGAGGTGCAGCCCTAAGTCGCCTCTGCCCTGGAAAGGGAAACTGCCTGCACTGTGTATAAGTAAAACATTAAGGTCTTCCTTTTTGGGGATTTGGCGTACATCACCCTTCCAACTCCCAGGAGGTTCTGGCAGTATATTCTTAAGACCCTAGGAAAGTATTGGAGAATGGATAAAGGAGAGCAGAGATGGTGGATGAGAGACTGGGTAAGAGTGAAGGACGGCGGTGGCAGTGGACAAGCCAGTCCAGAGGTATAACTCTACACAATTCCGGAAAAAATGTCCAGAGAGCAAAACTGAGTTGCTTACAAAAATGTATCAATTTTTATTTACTGTGATACAAAAAATATACAAGATAGTCAATTAATGACACAATACTTTAAAGAACATTACATTATATGACACGGCAGCACAGGTAAACACTGTAATTCAATTTCTAAATATTAAAATAATCAGTCGGGATGCGTGGATTGTGTACTTCACTCCCGACTGTTATACAATTGTGTCATTTTTAGCTAGTGTTGTTTGGATGAATGTCAGTATGAATGATGTATGGTTTGAATGCTGCACTTTGAGTGGTTTTGATAAATGGACTATTTTTAGCCATGTGTTATGTTTACCCTATGCTGCCGTGTCATATAATGTAATGTTCTTTAAAGTATTGTGTCATTAATTGACTATCTTGTATATTTTTTGTATCACAGTAAATAAAAATTTATACATTTTTGTAAGCAACTCAGTTTTGCTCTCTGGAAATTTTGTTCCGGAATTGCTTGGTACAATAATACTCTGGCCCAGGGTATAGAGTTTTCCTGCTCCTTTCCGCTCTTGCAGAGGTATAACTCAGCATGGCCATCCAGAAAGGTCATTAGTTGAGAGATGGGGAGAGGTGAAAAGGAATATACCAAGGTATAACAGCTCTGAGGCTAATGGGATTAGCAAGCCAACTGAAGAGACTTTCAGGGTAATTCATAGAATTTCGCACAGAAGTGGAGCACGCGGTGGGCGCACAGTGTGCACGTGCGAATGCCTGCGCCAGCCGCGTGCGCTAAAATCGATATCCGCGCACAGCGTATTCATGGATTTTAGCCTCCAAAACCAGCCGTGGCGCAGAGTGGCGCAGTGACCCTGCAGCAGCGCCAGTTATGCCCCCAAGAACGCCCTCGCCCAAGGAAAAGCCATCAAAATTCCCAATTCAGCGCAAAGGGCTGTGCTAACCCTGGACCAGTATACAGGGCTGGCAAACAGCAAACGCTGAGCGGGGAACGTGTATTACTGGGGTGCGCGGGAAGTTCCACATGCAATTTCAGCAGGGTACGTGTATTTCTGGGGTGCAGGGAAGTTCTACACGCGATTACAGCCGGGTACGAGTATTACAGGGGTGCGCGGGAAGTTCCACACACGATTTCAGCAGGGTACGTGTATTTCTGGGGTGTGGGGAAGTTTTATATGCGATTTTAGCAGGGTACGTGTATTACAGGGGTGCGCGGGAAGTTCCACAAGCGATTTCAGCAGGGTACGTGTATTTCTGGGGTGCAGGGAAGTTTTACATGCTATTTCAGCAGGGTACGTGTATTACAGGGGTGCGCGGGAAGTTCCACAAGCAAATTCAGCAGGATACGTGTATTACTGGGGTGCGGGCAAGTTTCACACGCGATAAGCCCTGTGCGAGTGGGGTATGTGTATTTCGGGGGTGCAGGGGAGTCCTACACGTGAATTGGCAGTGTGGGTCCTCCCAGGTGTTCCCTCAACACCCTCCATGGCCCCTGCAGGCAGACCACACCACAGGGGACTACCCTGCACCCTTGGTCATGTTCCGCAGGCAGCCCATCCACCATGGGCATGCCCCCCCAGCCAAGCCACATGTCACCTTGCACTAGTGATCACCAACGCATTACCCCCTTGCACCCCCACCCCACAGCAGTGCAGGGCACTTGCCAGCAGGCCCCCACACGTCCCCCAGCACCCCCACCCCCCCAAACAGTGCAGGGCACCTTCCAGCAGGCCCCCACTCATGTCCCCTTGCACCCCCACCCCCCAAGCAGTGCAGGGCACCTGCCAGCAGGCCCTCACTCATGTTCCACTCATGTCCCCTTGCACCCCCACCCCCCAGCACTGAGGGGCACCTGCCAGCAGGCCCCCACTCATGTCCCCTTGCACACCCAGCCCCCAGCAGTGCGGGGCACCTGCCAGCAGGCCCCCACTCATGTCCCCTTGCACCCCCAGCACTGAGGGGCACCTGCCAGCAGGCCCCCACTCATGTCCCCTTGCACACCCAGCACTGAGGGGCACCTGCCAGCAGGCCCCCACTCATGTCCCCTTGCACACCCACCCCCCCAGCAGTGTGGGGCACCTGCCAGCAGGCCCCCACTCATGTCCCCTTGCACCCCCACCCCCCAGCACTGAGGGGCACCTGCCAGCAGGCCCCCACTCATGTCCCCTTGCACACCCACCCCCCAGCAGTGCGGGGCACCTGCCAGCAGGCCCCCACTCATGTCCCCTTGCACCCCCACGCCCCAGCACTGAGGGGCACCTGCCAACAGACCCCCACACATGTCCCCTGCACCCACACCCCCCAGAAGTGCGGGGCACCTGCCAGCAGGCCCCGACACATGTCTCCCAGCCAACACGTCATCACAGTCTAGATCCCTGGCCCTTATGGCCAGCCTCCACATGCCAAAGACCCACCCAAGTATTGCATCCACCCACATAGAAATGCCAATTACATGATACAACCCCAATGGCAAGTATGTAAATGAACACATGTCCGTCACACACACACAATGGGTGCAAGTGAATGTCAAAACCCATATCATGACATGCATGAAACCAATGAGATAAAACCACACATGGAATTATGAAGAAAAAAAAGTTTTAAAAGCAACATGAATGGAATTAAAATCAAACAAACAACAATGGGAATAAAAAAAGAAAAGCTGCATGTCCGTAAAAAAATGAAAAACAAGAAATCATAATCCAAAGGAAAGGTGTCCAAAGTCACAGTCCAACAAAGCAAATCCAAGGGAAAAACAAAAGTGAAAACCATTGCTCCATGGGGAAATCCAAAAAAAAAAAGATGAATCCAATAGTGAACTATATACAGATGAACAATCCAGGGTCCATGATCCCAACTGAAGAAATGAAACCTATCAAAAATACTACCTAATGAAAAACTATATACAGAAACGTGGTGCATTGTCCAAGCGCAACCAAAATAAAGAAAAAACCAAAGGAAACCTAACACTATCTAACTATTTACAAGGGCAGCGGGCAAGTCCAACGGCTCACATGTTGATGTCCCGGGCCAGGGCATCATCGAACTCTTGCTCGATGTCCCGGAGGCGGTCCTCTTCCATGGCCCCGAGGGTTCGCAGGGACGATGACATCTGGAACTCCAGGTCCCTGCGAATGGCCTCGAGGCACTCGGCCCGCCTCATGGCCCTACGCATGGAGTTCTCCGCCCTGACCATCGTGAGCCATGCCTCTTCCGCCCGCTGCCGCTCCGCATCTATCGCATGGCCCAACCGCTGCCACACGGAAGACACTTCCCTTCCAGGGTCCTCCTGCCCTCCGGCCGATGCCTGCCCCTCCGATGATGAAGGCCCCGAGCCATCATGGCTCCCACCTTGTTGCTGCTGCTGCTGTGCCGCTGCCTGTGCCCTGGCTCCTGCTGCCTGCACATCCTCCTCCAGCTGGGGTGCAGTTGTTGAGGTGGCCACCCCTGCTGGACGTCCGACTCCCGACTGTGGCAGGGATGTGTCCTCCACCAGCCTGGCCGCAGGGTCAGAGGCAGCTCCACAGGGCACCCAGGTGACACATGGGTGGGAAGATGGCACGGAGGACGACTGGCACATAGGTGGTTCAGTTGAGGAGGGGGTCGGAACAAGGGCCAGAAAACTGAGGAATCCGGCCCTGCCGAGCTGTCCCAGTGGGTCAACGCGGTCAACGAGCCATGCGAGAAGACGTGCAGTCTCCTCATGAAAAGAAAGACTGCAGGTCAGCTCGCATGGCACGTTGACGCAACGCCACCCCACCCAGGACAGGCTCAACCTGGTGCCGGATAGCCACATCCGCAGGGAGAGGAAGGCCAGTTGGTGTAAGCCAATCCCCTCCCTGAGAACGGGTCTGGATGTAGGTATCCCTGCTGGTGCAAGATGATGCAGTCACAGGATCGGGGACAGGATTACACACAGGCACCTCCGCGGGGCCTGTGCTGCCTCCTGTCCCTGCCCCTGCACTGCACCACTAGCACCAGTGGAATCCCCACCTCCATACCCCGTCTCTGTCCCTTGCACGGCCTCCTCCTCCACCAAACCCCCCACCAACCTGGATGACTCAGTGCCATCTTCCTCCGTCGGGCCCTGTGGGGTCTCAGCTGCGACATGGGACGTGGCACCGGACTCCTCACTCCCCGACGAGATGACAACCTGGGAGGGGAGCCGGGCCTTGCGTCTCCGGCTGGCGGTGCGATCCCTGCCGCTGTGCTCCACAGCACCTTCTCCGCCCTCTTCATCAGTTGACGCTGCAGACAGGGAGAGATAGGAGACAGGCATCAGGGAACTCTACAATGGACTCATACACACATGACAGTTGTACATGAGTGGCATTGTCAAACTTCAGACATGGCATCACAATCCCCAACACACGTCATTGCAACTCACACACATGAGCTATTCCACAGCCATATTGCAACAGCCAGCACCATCCATACACATACAACAGCATGAGCAGCCAAAGGTGAGCCAGACATCACATGAAACACAGGGAGTGCACTAGACATGCATACACGACACCACAATTACATGCATATGTACACCTCCGCCAATTGTCGCAATGATGAGATTGGCATCCATGTCACATCTGGCAATCAGTCTTCTACATATCAGTCTCACATGCATCCATGTTGCATCACTGTTGCACCCATGTCAAATACACACACATGCACATGTACATGGTGCAGATACATGCAGCTGGAACCAACATCCATGTGTGACACCACAACCATGCCAACTTACATACACAGTAATCCAAACATGTGTGCTCACACATCTGCATTTGGCCTGCATGCTTACCCACACATACACCATCCATGTGTCTCACACATGAAAGGACTTGCATGTGTCAGCCTCACAGCCCTGTACATACACATCCATACATGGCCCTACAAAACCACATGTACAACCTGCACACTGCTGGCACACCATCACACGCACAGCTTCCAATCAGTATGCATGTACACTTACCACTCGACTCCAGACGGGTCTGCCTCTCAAGGACCTGGACGTGGAGCGCTGGGCATATGCGTTCCAGGACCCTCATCTGATGTTCCGACAGGTGGCCCAGGCGCCCCTTAGCATCCGCTGCCTTCAAGAGGCGCCGGGCCTTGTTGTGGGTCCTGGACCTGAAGTCCTTCCAGCGCTTCTTGACATGTTGGAAATCACGGACTGCCACCCCCTCCGCGTTGATGGCAGTCACGATGTCCGTCCAGATCCGAGTCTGTCCTTACTTGTCGGCGGCCGACCTTCCGAAAAGGGCATCATACTGCCCCAGGACTTGCTCCACCAGGACACCAACTTCGGTGGCAGTGAAGCTGGTGGCCCTCTGCCTCTCTGGCTGGGGGTTGCCAGTGGTGCCAGATGGTGTAGTGCCCGACATGGCAAGGCCAGAGGCAGGTGTGGGTGGGCAACTGGGTCCTGGGGCTGGGCTGTGGAGCGATGGAATAGCAGTCGGGAGTCTTCGGTTCCAGCATGGGTGGTCACAGCAACAGCACCCCGGGCTGACGTGCAGGCAGCAAATGGCAGGGCACGTGGGCAGCAGGCAATCAGGCAGCAGCAGATGGCAGGTGGGAGCGTGCTCAGGGCTCTGGGGGGCAGTAATTCGGCCTTCTGGGCAGGAGCGTGGTCTTCCGTGTGCGAACGCGTGGCCAGCTTGATACAGAGTGATTTGGCACGTGAAAATCTTGCACGTCAGCGTGTAATTCGAGGAAAGGCCCTTAGCGCGTAAGCGCGTCAGCATGCGTATGCGATTTCATTGGACCAAAGGCCCTTAGCGCGTAAGCGCGTCTGTGACATGCGCGCGCAGGCGTTTCCCTGAACCCGGGTGCATGTTACACGTCCAAGAACTGCACGTCTGAGTGTCAGCTTGTGTAATTGGAGGATAGGGCCTTAGCACGTATACGCGGAAGTGACGTTGGACGTGTGGGCAGGTTCAAAAGGTACATGTAGGATGTCATTTCCTTGTACGTGCTTTTCGTGGAGAGCGAGTGGGTCAATTCTGTACTTCTTGTCGGTTCACACGCGATTTACTTCACAGTGTTTCTAGTTCGTACTCCCTGTTACCTCTGACAGCTTTTTTCTGATTTTCTGTTGGGCCTGTTTCCTCAAACAGCGTTCACTTCTTCTTTTATCCTGTCTCTTCAGACAGAGTACAATTCTTCTTTTGGCGGGGGTGTTGCCAACGCGCACACATGCATATTTTTCACGCTCTTTTTACAGGCAGACGGTGAGTCGCGCACGTATTTACCAACTGTGCTTGCCCTGTGTGTCGCGTACCCCTTCAGAGGTCATTGTAGGCTGCGTGTAACACACGTATGTTCATTTTTGTGTTTCTGGGTGCCACAGCGTAGTGCGGGTTAATTTTTTCACGCACGTGGTCTACGAGGGGTTGCGTGCACATTATTTTCTGTTGTTGGGGTGCCTCTGCATTGCGTGACCCGTCATGTTGCCCCAGGGGTCACATACAGCCTTGCTAGAGCACTAGGGTACGAATTCCATCTAGTACCCTACCCCTTTGACCCCCAATTGCCCAGGACAATAGTTTACTGCAACTCCCATACGCACAACAACATCAGTGCCATGGTTGGGAGGCGACCAAGCGGTAAGGGTGGCAAAGGTGGCTGAGCCTCAAGAGGTGGGCGTGGTGGGCGCGGTAGGGGACGTGGCCGGGATTTGCAGGGTACCCCTAGCCCCCCATGTGTGGAGGACCAGTCAGGGACACCCATGCCCCCTCCCCCCCATGGTTGAGGGAAACGTGGCTGACACCATCTCTGCTCAGCCCTTGTTGGACCGGCCCATTGTGGCACCTGACCTAGCACAGGGTGACTCCCAGGCTGACTTCCAGGTCGCCAAGTCTAGGCCACGTGTGGCGGTGCAAGTTGGTGTCACCAGGCCACGTGGATCAGGGGCAGCTATGTCATCTGCTGCCCCGAGTAGGCAGGGTGGGGAGGCTGCAGGGGCAGCTGCAGCTCCATTCACCCCAGCTCTGACTCTCCCAGCCAGGGCAGTGTTGGTCCCAGTCCATCTTGCTAACGTTCCCCCCTGACTAGGTCACACTTCAGCCAATGCCTGCACCAAGTCCCATGCTCAGTGTGCATTCCCACACTCCAACTACCCAGTCCACCGGTGCGCCTGCCCCTAGTGGCCAGAGCGGCGTAGGCCACTCAGGATCCCCACCACCTTCCAAAAGAAAGAGGAAGAGTGCTTGTCCAGTACAGGCTGATACCCCAGACACGGCTACGCAGTCCGGCACGCCAAGGAAGCCTAGTTTCAATGATGCCGAACGTGATGCACTTGTGCAGTATGTGTTCGCACATGACAGCGAAATATTGATCACTTCAGGGTGCAAGACCACACCTGCTCGACGTCAGGCACACTGGCAGACCGTCACGGACATCATAAGTGCCCTTGGATTCATGAGGCACACAGCTGGTGAGTGCTACAAGCGCTGGAATGACCTTAAGCACAGGGCAAAGAAAAAGCTGGCCTCAAGTCATGCCGCTACTCTGGTGACTGGAGGTGGGCCTCCACAAGAGGACATTGAACTCACTGTATATGAGTCTGTTGCTGGGACCTACGTCACAGAGGAACAGATCCAAGCTGTGGGAGAACTGCCAGATTACGAGGCATTGTCCGGTGAGTGCACATGCATGTGTGTGTGATCCATGTGTATGTTGTGTGTGTGAGGGGTTCTGATTGAGTGCCAGGTGAGGGTGTGTGTGCCTGAGTGGTTTGGGTCACCCATGTGCTTCATCCAAAACATTCTGCGCCCCTGGATTTGGGTATTACAGTATCCCTTCTGCCCACAGTAGACATTTTGTGCAACATCACGCCAGTTTCCCTTGAAGTGGCATCTTGCAACAACATTGTTCTGTATTTTTCAGTGTTCATTCAGGCTGATAGTTTCAATTCCCACACTTTCACTATGCATTTCTCAGCCCTATTGTCAAACAATATGTGACATGCCTATGGTACATGCCATCTGTGTGATGGCATGTGTCATGTATGTGGATTGGACATGCCACTCACAGGCCAATGTGTGATGGCACTGCTAGCCAGCATGCAGCTAATGTGTTGCTCTTCCATCTTGGTGTCATCAGTGTCTGACATTTTCCTCCCCTTCAAACTCAGTGACAGTGCATGCATGGGAGGGTTATAGTCATGTGGGACATGTGTCAATCAAGTACTGGTTCTGTAGCTTGTCAGGCCTAATTGTGTGCCATGGTGCTAATGCCTGTTTCCATTTTTTGTCTTTCATGTTTTTGCAGGGGATGACACAGTTGATGCTGTTGAGGGTGAGGAGATGGTGCAGACCCAGGAGGGATCTCAGGCACGACTGGGCACCAGTGGGGGTCGGGGTGTGGTGGTGGGTGAGAACCCACTCTTGCTGCAGACCGTTCTCTCCAGGGGTGTCTCTGGGTGCACCTCCCCAGACCTCTATTCAGGTGTTGATTCAGATGATGAGACCTATGTGACTTTGCAGGTAGGTGTTTCTGGAAGGGATTCTGTTCTGTACAACCCACCTGCACCAGGGGTACAGCCCACTATGGGGATGTCAGTGTTGGTAGGTCCGCCTTTGGTGGTTACGTATGCAGGGCCACACTCCGCAACATCTGATCCTGTTCCTGGGCCAGCAGATCAGAGGGGGAATGCAGTCCTGCAGCCTCAGGCAGCGCCGACACAGCAAGGCACAGTTCGCCTTGCCCCAGACAGGTGTGGTGCCCGCCAACGCGGTGGCCGTACACCACCAGGCAATACCGCATGGGAGCAATCCATATACGGTATGGCAAACCAACAGGCAGCATCATCTGAGATGATGGCTCAAGCAATGGAGAGGGTGGCCACTTCCATTGTCCCCCCAGAAAGGCAGATGGTGCAACTATAGCAGGCAACAGACGGCGCAACTATAGCAGGCAACAGACTCCCATTTGCCAATCACTCAGGGAGGACATGTTGGCGTCCAACAGGGAAAGACGGGCGGCCCTGTACACTCTGAGGGACGCCATTTCTTTAGAGTCCCAGGGCCAGAGGGAAGCCCTGAGGGTAGAAGTCCATCACCTCAGGCAGACTCTTGTGGACCTTGAGGCTTCCACTGTCACGAGGACAGAACAGCTGCTGGAGCGGGTCACACGTACGCTCTCAGCAGAGATGCAGGCAACTCAGGAGGAGGTCTGGGCATCACGTCAGGTGGTGCATGGGGATCTCTGCACCATATTCCTCCAGAACGAGACCTTGCACACCCGCATGCTTGCTGCCATGGAGGACCAGACTAGGGCTTTTCGTGGGCTGCCTCCCATAGCACATCACCTCCTGTGGCGGCAGCAGCACAGAGTGATGAGAGCGACCACAGCGATTCTGAATCTCTCACGATAGCGTAGCCGTGCAGGCCATGAGCCCATGGAGGTGTTTTTTTTCGCAACATCCACACAGGTGGCTGTTGGTGTGCACCCTGTCCTCGGACCTCCTGGGTGGCCTCCCCCACCCCCCATGTCCCCCACATGGCCATTTTTGATTTTTGATATTTTGTTACAGTGTGTTGCCTTGTGTGACTCCCATGGGCATCCACTGTATTCCGGCTGGGCACATGCAGGCTTGTCCTGAGTTTGGGTTAGATGCTTGGGTTCGTGAGACACACACCCCTCCTGCTTCCCGTTTCCATGGGCTTGCAAAGGGTGTGCCCAAGTGACAGTGACTTACACAGTGAAGTTGGACTCCCATGACATGTGTGGGCAGTCTGTAGTCAATACTGTGTATACATTCCTAGTGCATATTGTTGTAGTATTGTACACTGCATGGTGTATTGATGTGTGCTTGTGCATCCATGTCTCCCTCCTAATTTGCAGGTTCATTCCTCATGTCTTCACAAGGCCGTCTACTTTGGAGATGGAGTTCATGTTGTAAGCAGTGCACTTCTAGATTTGCGTGGCACCAACACTGTACAGTTGGAAGTGGTCGATGTGCTAGCAACACCAGGTTGTAAGACTATGTATCCTTTAACTTAGTACTGTCATGTGAATGCTATGTTTGGGGTTGGGTAGGTGCATTGTACTGTGGTAAGTATTTGGTCATGTGTGTTGTCAGTTCTACATTAATGGGAGCATATTGTGTGTGGCCAGTTTCCATTCGGGACACTGTACTTTGTGACACTTGTGTCATGTTTTGGGGATTCCTTTGTTTGCTCTCACATAGCATGACATGCCATGGTGTGTTGGGTGGCGGTGCTGGGGAGGGTTTGGGTGACATGGCACTGTTGTCATGTTGTATCTTGCAAGGGGGTAATTATTTTAGCAGCATAGAAGTGTGTCTTTTGATGACACAGCATTGGTGGTGTTTGTGTAGTTAGGGATGCACACAATGGAACACTTCCAGGTGAACAATCTGAGGCTGGTATGGTTGTGACAGTTGACTGTCAATTGACTCATCATCATTGATAGTCAGCTGGTATGTGCCGGGGCTGTGTGCACTCCACAGGGGTGTGATTTTAGGTGAAGTAATTATCCACCAGCTGCGTACGGGCTGCCTCACCCCGTGCCCTTTTCCCTTCCATGCGCAGCAGGTGTGCATGTGGTTGGGGATGTGGGGGCACCACCATGTCCACGGCCAGGCCCCGGCGCGTTGCAACGTTGTGCAGGACACATGCTGTCACTATGATCCTGCACACTACTGGGGGAGCATATAACAGCTGCCCGCCAGAACGGTCAAGGGAGCGATAGCATGACTTGAGCGCTGCGAATGTGCGCTCAACTGTGTCCCGGGTAGCAATGTGGGCTGTGTTGTAGCTTACCTGGGGTGGCGTGGTGGGGTTCCGAATTGGCGTCATCATGTGGGTGCTCAGAGGGTAGGCACTGTCCCCTGGGGAGGTGGTGATGGGTATCATTAGTGGGGTTGTGACATTACTCAGTATCTGACATGCATGCATGTGCAGTGGCATTTATACTCACCAAGCAGCCATGTATCGCCATGCCGCCCAGCTTCTAGGTCTCGGTTTAGGGTTGACATTCTGTAAATGAAACTGTCGTGGGTGGACCCTGGATAGTTGGCATATACTGAGGTGATGATTCCCTTGGCATCACATACTACCTGGACGTTGATGGAATGCCAGTGCTTGCGGTTTCTATAGATGTGCTCAGATGCCCTGGGGGGACTTAGAGCCACATGGGTGCAATCAATGGCACCTAGCACTTTGGGGAATTGTGCCACCCTGTAGAAATCCTGGGCGGCAGCCTGCCTTTATGCAGGTGTTCTGGGTAGGTATATGTGCCTGCAGACTGATGGGCGTATAGTGATGATGGCCAAGACCTGGTGTAGGCAGCGTGACTGCGTGGCCTGTGACACCCCCCCACTATAGCACTTGTCCGCTGAAATGATCCAGTGGCAAAGAAGTGCAGTACATTAAGGACCTTCTCCAGGGGGCTGAGTGCTTGGGAGCACAGGGTGGGTGATGTGAGGTTATCCTCCCACTCACTGACCAGGTCGAGTATTATGTGAGGTGGAAACCTGTACCTCCCATACACGTGTTCATCAGGCATCCCAAAAAGGCTGGTTCTGGGTGTAAAAATTCTGGCCCTGACTATCCTCCTCCTCCTGCGGTATCCCACGGCCACTGCTGCTAGGAACGGTATATTCATCCTGGCGTCTGAGCTTATTTGTTGTTTGCGCGCACTTTTATGATGCGCGGGTCGACATACGCCTGCTTCCTGCTGGTGTACGTGTTTCCGGATTGGCCCGTCTTTTTGGGCGCATGCCTTACCCACGTTTGATTCCATGAATATGTGTTGTAGGCGAGCGCGTGAAACTTCCCACGCACCCCAGTAATACATGTACCCAGCTCCGCCAGGCCCAATCGCGTGTGAAACTTCACGCGAACCCCTGAAATACACGTACCCAGGCCAATCGCGTGTGACACTTCCCGCGCACCCCAGTAATACACGTACCCCGCTCACCCAGGCCCGATCGCGTGTGGAACTTCCTGCGCACCCCTGGAATACACGTACCCCATTCCCCAAGGCCCAATCGCGTGTACAACTTCACGCGCACCCCTGAAATACACGCACCCTGCTCCCCCAGGCCCGATCACGTGTAAAACTTCCCACTAACACCCGGAATCCACGCACACGCAATTTTTCACACAGCAGGTGTCGCTGTTTGTCACGTACCCCTTTGCACGTCATTTGTCCTAGGGGGGCCACAGTATGGGACATTCATCAGAGCTGTATATTCGTGCTTTTTGTTAGCGCACATTTTGGCGCACATTTTTTTCCAGCGCAGGGACGCTACCGCCTGCCTTCGTGTGGGGGACGGGTTTGGGTCTTTGCGCGTCTTTGCCCGTGCGCTGGTTTGCCCTATTCGATTCCATGAATACGTGTTGTAGGCGAGCGTGTGGGCGTTCCGCGCCCTTGCCTCCTGTACTTCCCCCGTGACGCCCACTTTTTCACAAGTTGTTCCCCATTCCGAGTGTTACGCCCCGTGTTCCGCCTACTTTTGTCATATGCGCCGCGCACCTTTTCAGCGCACATCCCTGATTTTACTCGCGCACGGACTTCCATGAATAGATCTGCGCTGGTTTCCCTGCGATATTCGCACTTGCACTGCGATTTTCGCTCTTTCACTGCAAATCGCACGTTTTCGCACGCTTGCGCCGAAATTTTCAGCGCACATTAATTCCATGAATCGGCCTCTTAATCAGACTTATTCATGAGAGCAGGTAAAACAATAGCAACAGCAGATGACTCTTGGTTGCGAATCCATAAGACCCACCAAATACACTAAGTGAATCACTTCTTTGCATTGATCCTGAGACCTGTGGTATAGAGACATAAGGTTCCATCAGGATTCCCAGAGTCCTGAGCCAAGCTTTACCAGAGCAAATTCAAGTCAGAGAGGTTCCGGGAGATTGGTGCACAGACTTGCTGAATATCAGAGATTAGAGGATTCCAAGCATCAAATCAGAAAGAAGCCTACATTGAGCTGGAGAGACATATAAGCCGGCATTGCCTCAGGGTTAATCCTAGCTGGAATCGGGTGCTACACCCAGTGCTTAATTTGTGGGGGTGTTTGCCAGGTCTCAGCCGTGGTACTTATTTTTGAGCCCTGGAACTTATTGTCTCAGTTTGACAATGATGTGGTGTTTTGGCAACTTTATTGTTTCAACTGTGAGTCGTCGTAGTCAAACATCAATCAACTACAGTGTGCAATGGCTAGGGTCTCTGCATCCTGGGTCAGCTTATGGTTATTCATGAACCTGATGATTCAGGTGAGCAGGGCAATGCTGGTTATACGTTTTCAGTGAGAACAATGAGTTGTAAGGTGGCAGTCAATCCTCCATGCTTGTGGATAGGACAGTGACCATGCCAGCAGCACCAACACAGGGCAAAGGAAAGGGAAAAGGGCAATGCCCAAGAGCAGTGCCTGTCATGAGTGCCAACCTACACAGAAGGATCTAGCTGCAGGTAAGTTAATTAGTTCAGTTATGATTATTCCTGATTTTGCTCATCAATTTTCTATAGGAGGAAAGCACATTTGCTCTTTGTCTGTGCATAGCGGGTCAACATTTTCCACTTGCCACTTATAGAATGAGAGCCACATGTTAACAATGATATGTTTTAAAAAGCACTTAAATACTTCCCTTACTTCAAGACACAACTATCATGTGGAGCTGTTTTGTGTTAGGTTGATTGATATCTGTAAAATGCACATATGCCTTAAGTAGTGTATCCATCAACGCTGATGAGCCAGTGAGAGTTACAGCTTTGACCCCAAATAGCCTAACATTGTTGAGAGCAGCCAACGGGTCGTGGCAACAGTGGACTGGGAGCTGCCCAACCCAATGTGTTTGTTTTGTTTAAACCTGGCCCGCGTTGCACGTTATCTGTCAATCCACTTGTCTGCAACACTGCACACACTCGGCCAAGCTCTGAACACCCTCTTCCCTTTTCTGCCACACTTTCAGACAAGATGTACACACCCAAACCCTTGCTCAGCCACAATCTACACTACACCAGCAGCTATCAGTACCTCCTCAGCCATGCTTTCAAAGGCTTATGGCCATGGTTTATGGCCAGCCAAAGGTTGCAGATAACACTTTGTACGTCATCTCCTGGCCACAGAAATTATCAAGGGGCACTTCATGGATTCCTTTTAAACACATTTCTTTCATACACACTTCACTTGTGGGACACAATCAGAGACTTTTGAAACCGCCTCGTTCTTTACTCCTCCTAGACGTGACCACTCCGATCTGTAACCCCACTCTTTATTCCTTGCTCTTCCTTCCTAAGCCTTTCACCTTCAGGTGCTTCCTGCACCTCTTCTTGTTCTCCTTTGTCTCTTTTTATTTCTTTCTTCTGCACACTTGCACTTTCCTTACCTTCTTGTACACACTTGTACCCTTGCACTGCCTCTTGCTTGCTTTCACCTTTTTCCGTGCCTCTTGCACTTTCCTTTTCCTTCCTGTGGCTCTTGCATGCTTCTCTCATCCTTTCGTCCTCACTTGCTCCCTCCTTTTCGGTGTGGGTTACTTGCACCCTTTTCTCACACCTTTCTGTCGTCCCGGTGCTCATTTGCACCATTCCTTTTCTTTCTGCTCGCTCTCAATGCTTCTTTATACACATTCCGCCTTTCACTTTCGTGTCTTTCGTGCTCCTTTTCCAATTGCTTTCAGCATTCAAAGCCTTTTTACTTTATGTTGTTTACTTTTCGCTCAATGCCGCTTTATATTCTATGTCTTTCTCACGCTCTGCTACAGTCACACACACGCTCCTGAGTTTCCTTGTTACTGCTTTCATGAAACTCACACGGCAGTCCCTTCAGGATACACAGGGCTGAGGTCAGGGTCTCACCACCTCCCCCTTAGGCACCCTTCGGGCCGGTACAGGCCCCAAGGGAACAAGCATTCTCCTGGATGCCACCAACAGGATGCAGGCAGCCTTACTCCGTCTCCTTGGAGACACGGCTCCCTCGCCACGCTGCAGCCCATCGCAGACACCAGGCCAGCGTATCGCCACACGGTTCTCCTTCAGCCCTCAGCTCCTGTCAGTTTATGCTCCTTGGCTCCTCTGGTCCAGGCAGCATCCCCAGTTCGCTCACTCTCTTGAAAAAAAAACATACCTTTTATAGTTGTGAAAATAGATATTTAGAGTCAGGTGTGTGTGATAGTTAGTAAATGCATGACTCTGCCTGACTCTATCAGTTGGACAGTTTACGTTCTTTCTATAGTCAGTTTCCCTTACTTTCCCCATGTTGTTTCTAGGGGTAATCTTTACTGCTCCCAGTTGCCTCTTCCTTGTCTCAGTATTGGTTGAAAATGGGGAGGGACCGATGGAAGGATTTTGGAGGGTAGATCTATTTACTGCTCTTCTATCAGGCACGGAATTGACAATGGACATAGGGAAATCCTGTAGCCTGGTTTTCCCTCAAGGGTGGTTGCCCCCTACTATATACCTGATGGTTGAAAACATGAGTTTTTATGGTATTCCCTGGGATTTAAATTGGTAGAGGATTAATGGATATTAGCATCAGACTCCTGGCTCTGTTTTGGTTGGTCTTTTTTCCTTCCTCCCCCTCGGGTCAGTGATGTCTGGATTGGAATTAGGGAAAATGAAACCTGGATTAGGGTGATGGGAATCAGCGTATCCCATGAAGGCGTCCGGGACTTCCTCCTCCTTTTTTTGTCACCCTGTCAGAATACAGCGTCTTGTCTGGGGTATTCCCACAAAGGTAACCCCAGATTCCCCTACCCAGGTGGTCTTCCCTCGTTTGTCCACCCCCAGGGTGGGGATCCAAGAGCAATGGCCCTTCCCAGGCCACCTGAATAGAGGGTTCTCAGGTTCTTAATGGGAGAATACCCCTAGGTTTCTCCCAATACCAATTACCAGGAACTCATGAAGACATTTTCTTCCTCTGCATGTCAACTTACTCTTGGAGAGGCAAGACATTTTTATTAAAATGATAGGAAATTATTAGTTGGAAGAGGAAAAGTGAAACGCTGGTCAAGATGTCAATTTTCATATTGACAATATTAATGGTTAAAAGGATCGAGATTACACCATTTTTATTTCTTTTCAATGATTGCCAATGTGTGTCCACAAATTCCTTAAACTACAGTTAACATTAAGACGTTGTCTGTGCGATTTCACAAGTGCTGGAATATCTTGACGAAAAATGACTAGAGATAAAGAAACCCTCATTTAAAGCCCCTATTTGAAGCTCCTATGTTAAAGCTCTTATTTTAATGACTATAGTTTCGGCCTAAGGTAGCGCTTTTAGAGCCACCTAATAGCCAAAACTAATAACCAAGGAGAATGCAGCACGTTTTTTGCAATGTGCTTTTCTATTGGCAAGGAAGGAAGTGAACCAAACTGCAGTATGACGTTAGGCTTAAGCAGCATCATGTCTAGTCTGGTGTAGTCAGAGACATCTGGCCAGTCCAGCAAGAAGAGCATGAACCAGGTGGAATGGTGCCTATTGGCCAGAACATCCTCCCAGATCATGTTCTCTTAGTGCCGTGCCATTAAGTAGTTAGCTACATATGGAATAGTGGCGAGGAGCACAGGGTTAGAAAACATTGTGGCTACGTTTCACATGAGGAGAACTGTTACATGTGTTCCTTTGGAGGGTCTTTTCGCTGTGCAAGTTGTTATGTCTGAGTACAAGTAGGGGGTATTTTCTTCCACTGTCATAGGAAATATTGCATGTTTCAAATAGTCAGCTATAAAATGGTATCTCCACTCCTGAAAGTGGGCCCTAAATCTCGAAATGGGTAAAACAGTCACACCTTTGGAGACAGTTCAATGTTATTGTTAAATGTTTAAAATCCAGCGAGGCACATTTCTAAAGACAGAAACTTATGAAGAAGCTTTCTTTTTGAATTTCTAAATGGAACATAGGAATATAAGACTTGGTGTCCTGGTTGACACTTCTATTTTCGCTGGTGCCTTGTTGATGCACAGACAGTTGAGTGTTTAGAGTGTGATTATTGTCCATAGATTTGGATCAAAATAAAGGTTTGACGAGCAGGAGCTAAAAGCACATAGTGTGCTGCAAATCTGACTTTTACGCAAGGATGACACTATAACTTTGCGGGTGTATGTGATTTCTTCGAATATATTTCTCCTAATGAAGATTTCACTGAATCGATTTCACTGAAAAACGAAATAGCAACCCCTCCCCAACCCTCCTTATACCCTTATTCCACACCCCACCTATAATGCATTACACATAAACAATTTCCCCTACCTTTTTCGGTTAAATATATTCAGTGAAATCTCATTAGGGGAAATGGTATTCGAAGAAATCTACGATAACGTAACTTTGCACCCAATATATATGAACCATTATGCTCTGTGTCCTCTAAATCAGTCCTAATGTTTCTAAATACACCTTCTCGAACACATGTAGCTGAAGTCAAATACTTAGGTTTCTAGGGCACAAGCTGGCCAGTTGAATCGAGCATAGCTTCTCGTAACTGTGGGGTCAAGCTAACCAGGTTCTTCATGTCATAATGCGGGAGCTAAGAGGCTCTCCTCAATTTGTGTCTCTGATATCTGTTTAGGGTACTGTTACATGCTCAAGCAGCTCTCCACGGCAGACCAGTTATGGGGAAGTAGTTGTTCAGGAGAAGGGAGAGGATACATTTCTTTAGAGCCCATTAGTTTTCCTGAGGAGACGTTCAAGCTGTTGACATCTTTAAGTGAGTCGTTCAGAGATGGCACCCTCTGTCTGGGCATTGGGAAAGGCACTGGTGCGCACAGGTTTTTCTCTTCGATTAATCTGGGTCATTGTGTGGATTCGAGCAGGGAGATGGATGTTCTGGATGTGTGATGGCCTGAAGTGAGGTATCTATATCATTTTGCAAGTGCAAGACTTTGGAGGTAAAGGAAGTGAATTTGTTTGTTGGGATTAGGTCGGATATTTGATCATACAGAGTGCAGCATCCGCCAGTACCCAACTTGACTATCTTTTATGTTTTCTGCTAATTGTGTTTAGTGGGACTTATTGTGTCATAGCTGCCCTCTTATGCAATGTTGAACTAGCAGCCATCCTCTAGAATACATACAATAATGGCTCTGCTTTCACTGTTGTCTGATGTGGCTTGGGGACTCTTTCAAACATTCTTTGTGTGTTTCTTTGGATAGCTATGCGTGCTTGTCTCGTTCCCAGAAGCTTACAAACTATTTCTGTGTCTTTTCTCTCTGTCCATAGAGGCAAGTGTCGAGGGAGAAACAGAAAATCCTGGTAGAGTTTCAGGCTCTGCAGAGGTTTGTGAGAGAGCAGCAGAATCTCCTGCTTGAACAGTTGGAGGAGAAAGAGAATAAGGAGCTGATGAGGATCCAGAGGAAGGTGAATGAAATGGAGGAGCTACAGTCCTCGCTCAGAGACATGATCGCAGAGATGGAATCAAAGTGCCAGCAGCAGGATGCTGAGTTTCTGAAGGTGAGCGGGGTCAGCAAGTCTATAGACTAGGAATAGCGCTTCACATATAGAAACCTGATCTCAGAGCTAGAGAGGGAGTGTGAGCAGCAGGATGCAGAGTTTCTGAAGGTGAGCATGGATCAGCAGTCCAGTAGACTGTTAGAGCAATGCTTCACCTATGGGAGCCTGATCACAGATCTAGAGAGGGAGTGTCAGCAGCAGGATATTAAGTTACTCAAGGTGTGAGAGTGTCATAAATCTATAGAACTATAAGCGTAACATTCAACCTGCAGGGACTTGATCACAGAGCAACAGAGAAAGTGCCAGCGGCAGGAATTGTAGCATTGTAGTGGTTACCGAAGATGAGAGGCGTGTAAAACCTATAGATCTAGAAGATCAGTATACATTCCTTAGGAACATTATTACAGACAGAGCAAGTATCAGCAGTGGGGTACAGAGCTTCTGCTGGTAAAAGAGGGTCAGACACCTGGAGAATGGGAAGCAAAGCATTCCACCCTCAGAGGCCCTGATCAATAGCGCCTGTGTCAGCAACACAGTGTGGAGTTTCTCACACCTGAGTTTGGGATGGGGATGTGAAAACCTGAGTTGATTTAGGATTGTGTAATAATTTAGAACTAGTCAGAAAGTGTGTTACTTTAAGGTCCCTGTCAGTAAGATGACTGATCAGAAATGAGACCAAGATCCAAATGACTTGTGGCTTTTGAAGTGTTTTACAGTTACAGAGGAGAAAACATAGAACTAATGTCTGAAATTCCTTTGCTCGATTAGAAGAAATAAGGTTGGCCTCTGTCCCTCCAATTCCATCTATGAGGACACGGGCGGTCCAATCAAGTCTCTTTCTTAATGCTCTCAACCATCAAAGGCTTTTGCCACAATTACCTGTTGTTAGCTTTCTGGGGTCCTGTACCCCGCAACTAACCCAACACAACAACAACATAAGAGTCCACAGTGGACCTCTCAGTGTGACGAGTTGTTGGCTTCCCTGGTACAGCGGATCATTCCCTGCTCTCGTCTGCTGCACCTCTGCTTCTCTCACTTTTTGGGGCTTTGGGATTGGATCTCCCTTTTTCCTTGATACTCCTCCTGTTATAATCTCCCTTGACTTTAGTGTAGCAGCACAGTCTCGTGTCTCCTCTCACATTCTTTGCAAGTCTTGGACCAATCTGTTCCTCTGCAACCTTCCTAGACTGATATCTCCTCCCCGACTAGGGATTACTTTATAACTCCCTCAGTATTTCTTTCTCCCCCTTCTTGGCCCCTCCTTCCAATCTCTAGCAATGTACTATTTCACTGTCTTCACCGTTTGTGCATAGTTAACACCACTCTCCAGATCTCTGGTCATCTCCTTCTCTCCTGCACCCCTTCTTTCATGTTTTGGGTTAACCCCTGCACCCACTCTTCCAAATCTTGGGGTGACACCTGCACCCCCTTCTCAAAATCTCAGGGAGGCTGCAGCGCCCCTTCTTTCAGGTTTTGTGGTAACCCCTTCACCCACTCCTCCACATCTCAGGGTGACTCCTGCACCCCCTCCTTCACACTTCTATGTGACTCCTACACCCCTTCTCCAAGTCTCAGGATGACCTTTTTACCCACTCTTCCAAATCTCTGGGTGACCTCTGTGCTCCCTCTTCCAAATCCTTGGGTAATGCTTGCACTCCTTTAAATGTCCTCCAGTTTCAATTTGGACATCTCATGTTTCCCCTCTCGTCTTCAAGCTGTGCTCTCCAGCTCCTTTTCCTTTGGCTCTCCCAACAACTGAATTGAATGTATTTTTTTATAAAGCACCAACTCACCCAAAAGCATTACATAAAACAACAAAAATGAACAACATAGGCAATCCAGTACCGTCAGAAGTAAGAACAATAAGCGTGAGAAAACTTACAAAGGCTACGTTGAGCTAATAGCAAAACAATCTTCATGACAAACAATAAAAATGTTAAAAACAGGTACATTGCGTATAATTCTTAAATTCGGGGATGGGTGACGTACGGCCCAAATTGTGGCAGCGGCTCAAAAACAGCGGAACATTGCTATGACCACAGCCAATGACGATACAGTTTGAATTGCTCAAGTAGCATCAGTCCTTAATATGTACCTTCCGAAGGAGTCTAAGGTTCTCAGTTCTGAGGCAACCACACACCACTCTTGTCTGTAGCCAGGCCAGGACTTCATTCCTAGGTGCTTCCCTCAACTCTTGTCTTTCTGGTTTATTCACATTCGTTATGATTATATTTCTCTAATCTGAAATAAGCCCGCCTCTTAAATTTTGATCAATTATCTCTGTCATTCCGGCGATTTTAATGCAAATACATGGATCCTAGTGGCCGCACTGAGCCAGAGACTACGCACAATGTCTCTGACTGGCCTTCTGAGAACTTGTCACTAGCAGATGACAAGCTACTGATGTCCTTCAGGTCAGTTTGGCAACCTTTTCTCAGCCATACTTGGAGGTGTCTGTGTATTATACAGGTCCGCTTGACAACCTTTGTCCGCCCTGTCTGGCTGTGGTACTACCTTATCAATGATTCCACCCAAGTGCAAAAATCCATAACGTTCTTACATAGGTTGAGGTCCCGAATAATCTTCTCCTTGATGTCCTACCATCTCCCTGTATTCATAGAGCCAACATTCAGCCCCTTCTCTCCCATATGACAATGTGAAAGGGCCTTGGCGATAACATTGTACATACTCTTTAAGGGGGATTGCATAGCCTTACTTGGGCTGATGGTAAACAGTCAATGTTTAAAGCTTTTCTTTCAAGGGGACCTATTCCATATGAAGCTGAAGAGTCATTCTAATGAACTGTTTGAATCTCTTAATCTTTTTCCAGATCTAGACTTGTCATAGGAGCGTCCATGGTGGAGCTATGCTCATCATTCATTATTTCCCTTCTCTCTTCTTGGAACCGCTGTCTTCTTCTGACACTTCGGCCAGGACCTCTGACAAATGACTATCACCCCGCATTATAGGCATACCGGGAATACCCTGCTCCCGAGAGTCCTGTTCCAAAGTCCCCGCTTTAGAATCCTCGTGTACAGGACCCTTAGTTGCCCCATATTCAGTGAGCTTAGTTAGAGGTAGGCGACCAGCTATATGCCCAGACCTGCTTTTAGACACATAAGGGCTCATTACGAGGAATACGGTAGAGGGATAAGGGCGCTGGTAGAGCTGCCGGCCCCGTTATGCTTCTACCGCCCCATTACGAGGTCTGCTGGCGAGTGCCGCTAAGGACGTCTGATAAAACCAGGCGTCCTTAGCGGGACCCGCTAGCAGACCAGGATGCTAACAACGAGACCGTCATTAACGGGCCCGCTGTTAACATCCTTCCCATTCCCATTGAGCCCTATGGGGGCTCAAATGGGAATGGGGATGTATCGGGTCTGGGTTCCTGGAATGGGGAAATACCGGGCCCTCCAAGGTCGGAATGGCCCGGTATTTCCCCATTCCAGGAACCCAGACCCGGTACCCGGTATGGGGGTAGCCATGCCGCTAAAAGCAGCATGGCTACCTCCATAATCGTAATAAGGCCCATAGGCTCTAGCAATACGCATTCTCACAAGATCTCCTGAGTGCAGCAGACTAGGGCACAAGTAGAGAGAGAGACGAGGAACAAAGGAGCCCCACTTACATCCATCAACAAAAAACATGTGTGGATAACTTAAAACAATACTACAGTGAATATCCAATTTTCAATCAATCCAAGAACAGCAGGGGAACATGGTACTTCCACTACCTCTAATGATGGTTTAGAGGTGTGGGTTACTGCTTCCTTTTAAAGTGGAGAGAAGTTTTTACAGGCTTTAATAGGTATACCAGATCTCAAAGATACAGAGCATGCAACACAGGCGGACTGGACATGAGCTTCTAACATACCCAGTTCTTGGAAATACCAGAACCAGACTGAAGAAGGACTAGGAAAGGCTACCGTGACAGACAAAGACTTACCAAGCTCACGATTCGCTGACCGTCCTTCAGGACATGTGCACTCTGTGTCAGCGGGAAAGCTCGAAATCATCGGGAGAGCTTGATGTCGGGAGAGTTCGGTGTGCAGCTACGTATAGTCCCAGGATAAAACTCCAGACCCAAGCGCGAAACGCAAAGCACAGAAAGCACACAACACACCAGTCTCTATGTATTAGAGGAAAGGACCATGAGAAATTCGTAGGAATGCCATAGGAGGTCCCAGCCATGAAGCTGCACTGCCGACAAGCAGCCACTTCGGATGAGGAGACAGAAGAGAGTCAACTGGGCCAGACTGAGCTACCTGGCTTATATACTGTGATTTCTGCTCCCACTGGGTGGAATGCTGTTTAAGGGTCCACACCTGTAATCCTGGGATGAGCTGTGTCCGATTGGCTAATGCAACCTGGGTCAGGTGGACTGAAAGGTTGCTGGGCCTCATCCATAGTAGGGCCTGCCATCATCGTGGATTGTATTTTCCCCTCTGACTCTACGTGGCGTTGACTGTCCTGAGCTTAAGTTCCTGGTTTCCTAAGCGTGAATTGGAAGTCCAGAAAACCCTCATTCTCTTGGAAAATCCTCCCTGAATGGGGAAATTGAAACACTCTATCCAGAGTCTCTCTAGAACATGACTTTGTTTTGACCTGTATTGACCTTGCAATAGTATCAAATCCTTATGTACCGTTGCTTAGGGAAATGTATGTATTTCTACACTGATGGTTTTGGGTCCATGTATTGGGTGCATTAGCTCACCGAAGGGATTTTTTGTGGCTCTTTATTTAATGGGTATATGGGTATAACATGTTCACTGTCCGTGTTCTGCCATTGAGCTGGGACGAAGTGAGGCTGGTTTTAGGATCCCCTGTGTACCTCCTCTGAGCAAACTATCCTTTATTTTGTAGTGGCACCTGGCCAATTCGACCATCCTCCTGACCGTCCCTAAAGTAAGTTGGGGGACTTCGACAGAACCCTCGAGCTCTGTCTGCATTTACTGGATGCTCAGTTGATTTGTCTCAACCCTTCTGATCCTGCAATTCATCATCTCTTCAACATCTCTTTGTAGAAAAGAACCAGATGCTTAGATTTGGGATCCAGTGTCTGAGGAACAGGAATGTAGTCTCCCGATTTAGTTTAGTTTAGTTTAGTTTATTTATTTGTACCGCGCACCGAACCCTGGGGTAGCTGGGCGCCGGAGACTTAAAAACAGTTACAGCATGGCAAAAATATACAGTACAGATTGTGAAAAGACAACAACGGCTTAGTAGACCGGGTTACAGGTGGTCAACAAAGGCAAGCAGAGAGAAAGTGCATTAAACGGCATTTTTGTTGGAAAGCCATGTTTTTGTTTTGGCTCTAAAAGTCCAAAATGAGGGTTCTGCTCTAAGGTATGGTGGCAAAGCATTCCATAGTTTGGCAGCTAGGACCGGGAAGCTGGCGCCGCCTGCTTTTTTTAGGGAGAATTTGGGAACAGAGAGGCAGTGTGCGTATGGAGTTCTAGTTGGTCTAGTTGAGGTGTGATTGTGGAACTTGTCTGCCAGGTATTTGGGTGCGTCGTTAGAGCGGCATTTATGGACGATGACGAGGGATCTGAGGGAGATTCTGTCTCGTACTGGGAGCCAGTGAGCATCTTGTCTGAAGCTGGAGATGTGGGCGTTTCGTGGGATACTGAGGGCTGCTCTGATGGCATTATTTTGAAGTACCTGTAGTTTGTTCAGGTTGTGTTCTGATGAGCCAAGTAAGAGGGTGTTGCAGTAGTCAATTTTTGAGAGCACTAACGCTCTGGCTAGTGTGATGCAGCTAGAAGGTGATAGGAAAGGTTTGCAGGCGTTGATGAGCTTATTGGTGTAAGCGGTTGAAGAGGCAGTTGCGTTCACCTGTCTTTTGAGCGAGAGAGTAGAGTCTAGATAAACCCCAAGGGTTTTAATTTCTTTGGCTACTGTGATTAGGTTACCGTCTATGTTGAAGGACGCGTAACGGGGGTCTAGTTTGTTTAGCCGGGGTTGGGAGCCGACAATGAGGAGCTCAGTTTTCTCATCGTTGAGGCATAGGCCGTGCTCTGCCATCCAGGCTTGGATCTCTAAATAAAGGTTGTTGATTTTGGTGGAGTCCTCGTCGTAGCACCCTGATAGGGTGATGAGAACCTGGGTATCGTCAGCATAGTTTGTGTAAGTGACACCTAGATTATCTAGGCGGTCAAACAATAGCTTTGTGAAGATATTGTATAGGGTCGGCGAGACGCACGAGCCTTGAGGAACGCCGCAGGTGATGGGGACAGGGAGTGCTGATGCCCCTGGGGAGAAGACTCGGGTGGTTCGGTTGGTTAGGAAGGACTGGATCCAGGCAGTCGCCTGGTTAGAGAAGGCCGCTGAGGTCATCAGATGTTCTGTGAGGATCTGATGGTCGACGAGGTCGAAGGCAGCTGATAGATCTAGCAGTAGGAGAATGGCTAGATTACCCTTGTCCTTTGCCTCGTCCATCTGGATTTTTAGGTCCAGTAGGGCTGACTCTGTTCCATGCCTTGGCCTGAAGCCGGATTGTCTGAGACCCAGGAGGTTGTTGTCTTCCAGGTGCTTCTGTATTTGCAGGTAGGCCACTCTGTCTAGGATCTTTAGGATGTAGGGAACGGTGGTGATTGGCCTGTAATTAGTTGGGTTATTGGGGTCTAGATTAGGTTTTTTTAGAAGTGGCATGACCCAGGCCTCCTTGAGGCTACTGGGCACTGAGCTTGATTTGAAGGATGCATTGATGAGGGCTGTTATGAAGGGGGCCAGAGTGTTGGCGCCTTCTTGGATGATGGGAGCTGGGCATGAGTCCCCTTGGCATCTAGAGGGCTTGAGGCCCTTAATGATGCTTTCCACTTCTTTAGTGGAAACTGGTGAGAAGGAGAAGGGGGGGCAAGTAGGTGTTTTGGGGGTGGTGGGCGGAGGGTGGTTTGTTTTTTTGGATAGGCTGAGCTTTTTCAGTTCGATTTTGGATTGTAACATGGTGATTTTGTCTGCAAGGGCTTTTTGAATCCTCTCACACCAGTCTGCATCTTTCACGCAGGTTTCAGCCAGAGTGGGGGGGGATTCGAGTTCCCTAAGGATATTGAAGAGCTCTTTTGTTTTGGATTTGGCGTTCTCAATTCTGTTATCATATGTCTCTTTTTTGGCCTTAAGGATAGCAGTTTTGTAGGTGGTGGCTGCTATCGAGAGTTGAGTTTTGTTGGAAAGGTTGGGCATTTTTCTCCAGGTGGCTTCTGCGGCTCGTTTGGAGTTTCGGAGGATTTTTAGCTCTGGTGTGAACCATTTGTTCATATGAGCTGCCGGTTTGGCTTTGGTGAGTTTGAGTGGGGCGATGGTGTCTATTGCTGATTCTAACGTTTTGTTGTAGAGGTCAGCGAGTTTCTCTGCATCTAGGTTGGCGTAGTTTGTAGGGGTACAGATATTGTCTATAAGTGGGCAGAGGTTTTGTAAAGTAATGTTGCGGTTGTTTCTGGTGAGGGTTTGGGGGATGGTAGGGGTTGGAGAGTTTGGTTGTGGATTCCCTTGTATGGAGAAGGAGATGGCGTGGTGGTCAGACCAAGCAGTTTGCTCGTTTTTTGTAATGGTCGTAGAGCAGTTGAGATCCGCTAGCCAGTCCAGGGTCCTGCCTTTGTTGTGGGTAGGGTCTGTGATTCTAAGCTTGAACCCTAGTTGGGAGATGGTGCTTTCCAGGGAGAGTGCATTGGTATCGTTTGGGTCGCCGAGACCGAGGTTGAGGTCGCCAAGAAGGATAATTTGAGATCCTGTTTTGGTGTTGGTGGTCAAGAGGTCAGATATCTCTTCCTCAAATGTGGTGATGGGGCCTGGAGGTCTGTAAAGGAGGTGTAATAGTATGGTTTGTGTGGCAGAGAGTTGGAGCTTAGCTGACAGAAGTTCTGCAGATCGGAAGCTAGGCGGCGGGATTAATCTAAGTCCAAGGGATGTTTTAGCGATGAAGGCTACTCCTCCTCCTTTGCCTGTGTCCCGGTCTTTCCTTAGTATTGAATAACCTTCTGGGATGGCGAGGGATAAGGCTGGGCCTGCTGCTTGGTGCAGCCAAGTTTCCGTGATAGCCAGGAAGTGTAGATTGTTGACAGAGATGAAGTCTGCGATATCTAGCGCATGGGCGACCAGGGAGCGGGCATTGACAAGGGCGCCCTTGATTAGTGGTTGTTCAGATGTACTCAAGAGGGCTGATTGGGTGATGTTCAAGGTTTGAGCGGAGTTTGCTTGAATGTGTGCGGGATGAAAGGAGTGTTTTTTGGCGAGTGTTTTGGGGGTTATGAACCGAGAGCCGAGTCTCAGGTTTCTGTCTTTTAATGTGCATGGGTTCCAAGGAGTGGGTGGAGCAGCAAATCGGCGGATCCATTCTATAGGACTGAGGGCGTCGGGCTTGTCAGTATGTTGGGCCTCCAAAAAGCCCATAGTAAGTTGGGTTGGGAGTGATTGCGGAAGGGGTTTGTGGTGGGTAGTGTTGTTGAGGTGGAGCAGGGCGAGTGTAGCTGTTAGGGTGAGCGCGGCTAAGTAGAAGTTTGCCATGGGTGGTCAGAGTAAGACCCAGGTGTAGTTGGCCGAGGTTGACTAGGTGGTAGTAATAGAGTAGTTTGAGGTGAGGTGGGAGCCGACTGGGTCGGGATAGGCAGGAGGGCAGGTAGTCAGGTCAGAGTCGGTACAGCGGGCACGGTGGTCAATGGACTAGGCACAGAGGCTAGCAGATAGGCACATTCTAAACTGAGGCGTATAGGAAAAGTACATGTTAAATGTATGCACCAGGGCACAATATAGCAGACTAGATGGTCTGTAGGCGACCAAAAGGCACAATATAGCAGGCTAGATGGTCTGTAGGCGACCAAGAGGCACAATATAGCAGGCTAGATGGTCTGTAGGCGACCAAGAGGCACAATATAGCAGGCTAGATGGTCTGTAGGCGACCAAAAGGCACAATATAGCAGGCTAGATGGTCTGTAGGCGACCAAGAGGCACAATATAGCAGGCTAGATGGTCTGTAGGCGACCAAGAGGCACAATATAGCAGGCTAGATGGTCTGTAGGCGACCAAGAGGCACAATATAGCAGGCTAGATGGTCTGTAGGCGACCAAGAGGCACAATATAGCAGGCTAGATGGTCTGTAGGCGACCAAGAGGCACAATATAGCAGGCTAGATGGTCTGTAGGCGACCAAGAGGCACAATATAGCAGGCTAGATGGTCTGTAGGCGACCAAAAGGCACAATATAGCAGGCTAGATGGTCTGTAGGCGACTAAAAGGCACAATATAGGAACAATATAGCAAATTTCAATAGAGTCAGTTAGGGTTTAAACATACAGTGGTGTCTCCGGTGCTGGCAAGTACTTACAGTACGTTCTTCATTGTCCGGGTGGAAGTGTATCGGTTGGAGTGTAGAAAATTTGTGCAGGGGGGGTGGCCACGCCGCGCTCCCATGCGCGGGAACAGGCGCAGGAACAGGCCTTAGGAAATCATTTTCTGTAAGGGCAGACTGACTTTGATCTTGAACGTCTTGTACTTTAACCATTTATTTAGCCAAGTAGCGTGGACATCACATGGCACCCAATGATGCACAGATGTCAATGTATACCTTTGGTCATTGGTGCAGGGAGATGAAGTTGACTGCAAGGAATTGCACACCATTTCAGTGGGGTAAAATGTGGTCTACATCTCCTGACAGGTTTGCTGGTTTCCTTTCCTTGCCATTCCAAGATGGGGGAGAGTAAATATTAAAGCTACGACCTGTTTGCCACTATCAAAATACGGCACAACCTGTGGCTAGGATACTATTAGACAACAACCAATCTGCTAATGGGAATGAGAACTCCCAGTTGAAAACACTCAAATAAAGCCCACCTCTGGGGGAAGGATAATGAGATATCGAAGCCTGCAAAGGGAACCGAAGAATGGGGCTGATTTGGAGTACCTCATGAGCAGAGTTTGGAGCGAGTTGCGAATCACGAGAGAAGTGGGAAACGGAAGAGAGAGGAAGGAGCAGAGGCGGTTGGAGGTGAGCAGGGAGGAGAGACAACCTGGGGTGGTTGCAGGTGGAGAACATGAGGTGGTGGCAGGAGGATACCAGCTGGTGAGAGGATGAATCCAGCGGGCAGAGGCTGGGAAGCTGGACAAAGCATATAGGACTAGTGAGTCCTGAGCTGGTAAGAATAGGAATGAACGAGAAGGCACGCATCGCCCAACGCACGGTATAGGGGGTGGGGATCCGATCTGAAGGGGTTGAGCCGACGGAGGGAGGAGGAGCTAGCATGTGACATGGTGTGGAGGAGGGCAAGGTCCAGAAGAAAGTTAGAAGAGACCTGCAGAGTTTAGAGACCGTGACCGCCCAAGAACGGAGATGAGCAGACACTTGATAACACCCGCATGGAAACTAGGATTGAAAGGTCAACCCCAACAAGAGTTAAGTCAAAGGACAACACTTTTAGGAGTGCCAGGGAGGTAACCTAAAACCTTGTAAGCTTTTGAAGGAGACCTTTGAATTGATATAACTTTGGAAATAAAAGACTGTGCTAAAGTTTGGCTTTGAGTTGTGAACTGTTAAAGAAGACCCTTGGAACGGGTCCAAGAAGAGGTTTCGGTTTGTTTGCTTTTCATACCTTAGTGTTCTGAAGAAAGGGGGAGATGGTGGAAATCCTGGGATGTCATAAGACGAGCTCAGGGGAAATGGATACAGGTTGGCATTCCGGCCACGTACTGCAAGTGTCTTTGTCGTTCTAACTGGTCATTTAGCGACAATCCGAAGAAAAGGTCTTATATTCCAACCCAGTCATGGTCCAATCTGTTGATCCATATGCATAGTAGGACAATTTGTAAAACAAAGCCGGGGGCCACCGCGGGAAGCATGGGTTAGGGGCCTTTTATGCTTGGAGAGACTATAGTGTTACTTTCGTGGTGCGAAGTGGTGTCTAAGTGGTCTGGCGTGGTCAGAGTCTGTTATCCATTGCCACGATTTTTGAAGGAGGAGCTGCAGCAACTACAAAACACCATCCGCGGCGCGGAGTGCGCGCGGTGCGAAGTGGTGTCTAAGTGGTCTGGCGTGGTCAGAGTCTGTTATCCATTGCCACGATTTTTGAAGGAGGAGCTGCAGCAACTACAAAACACCATCCGCGGCGCGGAGCGCGCGCGGTGCGAAGTGGTGTCTAAGTGGTCTGGCGTGGTCAGGCGGAGGGCCGCGGTAGCGCCCTGACCCAGAAGCTCAAGCTCACACGGTAAGCCCTTCCAAGCTCTTAAGCCTTCTTTCCTTGCATCCAGCCCATAAACTCCAATTCCAACACCCATCCCACTCAAAATCACTAGCATTGAAGCTTACTAACTCATCACACGCACCCAAGTTCCCAGCGCACAAAATCTGTTCATTCCAGAAATGGATGAAGATGACGGGCGTCGTCTTCGCAGCTCGAGGAAAGGAGCAGGAGGGCCCAGAACCGGTGCAGCCATTGAAAGAGACGAGACAAATAGATCGACAAAGAAGAACGATGCTCCCTCTGAAGTCACCGATGCATCGTTAATATCCCTCATACAAACGAGTTGCGAGCACACCGACCCGCGGACAGTCAATCTAGAAAGAAATCACAAGTCTGCGCACACCCCCATTACAATCTTTGAAATTACCGTGAACGAGGAAACAATAACCAGCGTCCAAAATCGCAAACACTTGGAAAACGAAGAGAGCAAGGACGGCAAGAAGTCTACATCCCCACAACTCGGCACTCCCAAGCAAACCACACCGCCAACCCCCGGAGGGGGGTTGGAGTGTACGCATGAAGAGAGCCTGGAGCAAAGTGAGGGAACAGACACACGCCCTCAAAATGAAGACGTCGAAGAAACGCTGCAATCAAGCTCTACCAACTCTGGATTGTCTTTAGTCACCTCTGATCTGCCGTCAGAGGACGAAGATCGTGCGCACATGAAGGACACACAACCCGTAATCGAAGTAGAGAGCTGTGAACCGCATAGACAGAAAGAGAAAAAATCTGAAAAACAGACTCATGACCAATTATCAACGAAGACCCATCAACAAGTAAAAGTCCTAGTGCATGCCTCAAACAATGAAGAAAACCTCCAGGAAAGCATTAACGGTACGGAACACGCTCCACCAGAAACGAATTGCGTAGAAAGCGCACTAACATCAGAGCGAAACATGAAAAAAAGAAGCAGAGACAGTTGCGAAACCACATTCGGACAATCAAGTTTGCACAAACTAACCAATCAAAAGAATACTAAATCAAATATGCATGCAAGATCCAAAGTGAATCGATCCATTAAGAACACATCACTCATTGTGAAAGAGCGGATGAGCAAAAGCGCAAGCATCGCGAAATCAAAAAAAACAAATACTATGCGAATGTTGACTGACTTTTTTGAACTCCAGCTACTGAAGAAATCACGAAACTTCACGGAAATTTCTGATGCAGAAATGTTAACAGCCATAAGCGAAAACATACCACACGCAAAACAACGAAGAATGGACCTCACACCTGAAGTTGGATCGCCACAAGCAGACAAAACCGTAGTTCAAAGAAGTACATCAACAGACTCAACTATCGAGGACGGCAAAAAAACAAACGCAAACAACGAGAATGCAACAGGCCAAATGGCAAAAGTCAGCCCCTCTATGAATATGGACGAAGACACACCTAATAGAAAAAATGCACCTTATCAAGACACCACAGAAGGTGTGTATTCAAAATCATTTAACACAGACCAGGAGAGCGCGACAAGCGATGAACAACCGATTCGAAGCAGTAAAGAACTTAAAGAGCCTCAAAAGGCCATTGCGGTCATAGCAAAAACACAAGAACAAGAAAGCCTACCTCAGACCTCTGTGTCAGAAGTATCCCCATTACGAGCTGCATCCAGTCAAAGTCTCAGCCCACGCTCAACCAGTCATCACGCGACAGAAACAAAAGAACCAAACAAACATTTAAAGATAGCGGAACTGGATATGCAAGGGGATAAAATAAAAGATCGACCTCAATGGATCTTTCCGACAGAAAAAATAATACAAACGGAAGCAAGAGGTTCTCATCATCCACGAACACCCAGGAGAAGCCATAGTGACTTTGAACATCAGTCAGGCAGAACCTCATGCCCACAAACGCCAAACGCAGTACAAGAAGCATCCTCAAAAAAAACGGACCTACAAGGAATTATGTCTGTCATAACTATTGCACTCAATCCCTTCTGCAAATTATATGAGACCATGAATGACGCAGTAAAAGATCAACAAGTCATCCTAGCAATGTTGCTGACAAAAATAGTATACTTGGAAGGTTACATCATAGCAAAAGGAAATCACACAAACAATAAAGGTACAATAGAGTCAAGTAGCAATGACACGATCATCAACCGCACAGAAATGATAAATGAAACACTGTCTAATCAACCAAGCAAGTCTATCAACACATATCAAGTAGGAACACAAACGGAGACCATCATCGACTTAACAGTTGACAGAAAAGCAATTGATAAAGAAAAAACCCAGCAAAACACAGTAAACAATAACGAGACCACAAACATCAAAAACAATGTGTCCACGAAACAACAAACGCCATCGGTAATGTTGGTGCTAAATCAAGCAAACGCTAATGACAAATGCGAGACCAGACTTGTAACACCCTCGTTTGGCATTTTTGAAACAACTGGCCGGAAAGACAAACCGAATAACGGTCCAAAAACAGTCTCAACCTGCATCAACAAGGATGTCTTAAAAGCCACCGCCAATAATCATAACATAGAAAAAGAATCGAACCCAAGTCTTGAAATAATAGCACCAGTCGCAGCACCAAAATGGAATACGAGTAGCTCAACGCCTACCACAACAGGGGAAAACAGTAACTCAGAAAGCGCAATAAACAACAAAAGTAAACAAATCAAAAACCAGAATTTCAAGGATAAACTGGATTTAACAGATCCCCTAACGAATCTGAGCACATACTCGGATGAATTCAGTGATTCACCAATAACACTAACCACAGTCAATCAAAAGGCAGAACAAACACAATCACTGAAACAAAAAACTACAGCAACTACAGAAGAAAATCACGCGAAAATGCTGCAAGAACGTGACTTTGAAACTCTAGAACAAAAACGAAATCGTCTAACAAAGTATGCAGCATCCCGTGAGAACAAAAAAGAGCACAAGCAAATACATACTGCAGATAAACACACAGAAACCAACAAAAGCAAGAACATCGACAAAACAACTCACATCAGAAACAAATCAGAAGAACTTTCTACAAAAAAGAAAAAGAAAATGGACAGAGAGCCAATAACCACTTCACAAGTACAAAACAAAACACAAGAACTTCAAGTGGACAAAAAACGAAAGCTAAAGGTGTACGAAGAAACACCCAAGAAACGAGATTACGAAGTAAGAAGATCTAACAATAACACCAAATACAATCCAAGCTCAAGACTTAAACAACAGAACGAGACACACAAACGAGCATCTCATGCTTCAAAAACAAGAAATACAGAAAATGAAGAAAACGATGAGTTACATTCCACGAAAAATGTTTCAAGATATTTCATCAGACTGACCCAACGAAGTTGCATAAAAGAAGAGATCATTTTAAATCGAAGAACGGTCTTAAAAATATTACGTCAAGTTAAAGACTTGCAGAGACTTCACACAGACAATTTGAAAATTGTTGAACCATGGCACACACAACATGGGGCAGTTACAATACTGCATTTAACGTCTTCAACAATATTCAAAAAAATTCTAAATAACAAAAGAGATATCTACAATTCTGGTTACCACGTGGAAGACCTCACAGTAACGAAGAACGCATTGAATCAATTAAGATCAGAGAGACCGATGCCACAGAAAGCAAACCCTTAACCACGAAACATGAGAAGCATGTCACAAAAGATACAGAGGATTACCCTCAGAAAGACCATAAAGCAATAATGGAACTTGAAACATCAAAAAAACATCAGAGATCACATCATGATAAGAGCAAAAATGAGCACTATAAAACCAAGAATGACTCAGTACACAACAAAACAACGAAGAAAGAAAATACGGCAACGCCACAACAGAAATTAACTATAGATGGTACCACAAAAATAACCTGTACGCAAAGAGTCGGCTCAACATCCACTGCTCAACGCAAACAAAGTTCAAACACAAGCAATAAAACAGGAATCTGGGCCTGGTTGCCACGAGCATTAAACTTACATCGTAAACAATAGCCACTCAAGATAGCGGAAGCAGTCACATGTAACGAACCAACAGAAATCAACAATGACATCAAGTTATGTTCATGGAACACACGAGGCCATGCACATCTGACTGCTCCGGGAGGCCCCAATCTTGGAGAATTCCATATAATCTGTCTACAGGAAACTTGGCTGCAGCAAACTCCTACACTAGAAGGTTATCAAATCATTCTATACCCTGCTGCAAGAGGATCCAAAGGACGTCCAACTTCAGGTCTCCTAATAGCCTGCCGAAACGGTTCTGGAGCCTCCATTGTACAAACGATGATTGCAAATCAATCAATTTTGGCAGTATAAATTGCCTGGCAAGGCGACGCAAATCACAAGACAGACTTTTCAAAACTGGCTATGATAAATCTCTATTGGAACCCAGCTGCAATCACTACAAAAAAATTCATAAACCTTTGTGAAACAACAATTGACGCAATAAGAACCGAGCACGACATAGAGAACATCCTGATATGCGGAGATCTAAATGTCACCCAAACAATTAACGCGAACGCAACGGAATCACAAAAGGCGTCCGTACACCGTGGCACAATCTGGCGAAAGTTCACCGACTCGAGCGAGCTATACAACTTGGATGAAGTGTTCGTGGAAATAGATAGAATAGCAACCTGGCAGAGAGCATCCTCAGCCTCCACGATCGATTATATCTATGTATCTAAATCCATGTTGCAACGCCTACAATTTTTCAAAGTACGGCACACTCCAACAAGTGACCACAACTTGCTGGAAACTGCATGGAACCTCAAAACCAACAAAAACCGTCAAATGAACATACAAATTGAGGCAAACGCGAAAGGCACCAGAATCAAATTAAGCACTGCTGAAATTCTCAAAATCACAGCAAAATACAAGGCCATTACCACCTCAGCGACATGCCTCAGTATCGACTACCAACCCTTACTGCTGCCGTATATACAATCAACAAAAAGAAAAAGAAATGCAACAAACAAAAATCCAAGGCATGCATACAACAAAGTTCTAATTGATAAAAGACGCGAATACAGAAGACTTCTTCGAATAGCCTCCAAGCAAATGCCCACAAATGGCACATCAGAGATGCAAAATATCAAAACAAAATACAAAGCCTGGGTAAGATCATATAGACACAATTTGTACCAAGAGGACGCCGAACAAATAACAAAAGCGCTCATCAACAACAATAGCAGGAACTTCTGGTCCTTAATACATAACGTTGAACAATCCCAGGACAATCAAATTCTAAATAACATCAGTCAATACACATGGGAAAGTCACTTCAGTAAAGTCTTCAAATCCGATCTAAACGCAAAACCACAGGCACAACAACTAACAGGTGAACAATGGTTGAACTTAGACAAAAAAGAAGACATCATCGACATCATCAACAAATTGAAAAACTCTCGTGCGCCAGGCCCAGATGGCATTAGTAATGCAGAACTAAAAAACCATCCAGAGGAATGGGCCACCTTGTTAAGCGTCATCTTTAAGCGATGCAACGAAACGAGATCAGTACCACAATCCTGGTCCAAAGCAATTGTGGTACCAATCTACAAAAAAGGTAGTCTCACGGATCCAACAAACTTCCGACCTATCGCCCTACTAGATGTTATGGGGAAGTATACGCCTCACTACTCTTGACGAGATTCCAAAGATGGGCGGCCTCTGCAGAATGTAATGATGAAATGCAAACGGGGTTCAAGAAACACACAGGCACAACATGCAACATACTAGTGTGCAGTATACTAAAAGCAAAAACCCTAGAAAAGAAGCACCGTCTATTTGCAGCTTATATTGACTTTTCGCAAGCGTTTGACAGAGTTGAAAGATCTCTCCTGTGGAACAAACTTGAAGCATGGAAATGTCCCCACGCTCTGTTAGAGCCAATTCAAGCACTGCACCAGGAAACATCCATAAGAGTCAGACTCAGCCGTGAAGGTGACCTATCATCCGAAATAAACACCACGCGAGGAGTCAAACAAGGTTGCCCATTAGCATCAGCACTCTTTATCACTTATATAGATGACATTCAAAATATGAGAAGTCCAACACGAGTCTTCCCACCAACATTAGGTAAAACACAAATTGGACACCTACTCTACGCTGATGACCTAACGATTTTTGACCAAACCCAAATTGGCCTGCAGCGTAAACTTGATGCCCTTCTAATCTACGCCAATAGCAATCACCTGGAAATCAATATTAATAAAACAAAAATCATGATTTTCCAATCCCATCCAAGAAAGGAAAACTTTCAATGGCATTTGGGCAAAACCAAAATCGAAGTGGTCTCAAACTTTAAATACCTAGGAGTCCACATGGACAGTTCCCACCATGAGACCACAATGCAGCAGGAACTACACACAAAAATGAACAAACTAACAGCGCAAGCAAAAAAAATCAACAGCAAATTTGGAAAATTCTCTCTGAAACCAATAATAAACTTCTATAAGATGAAAGTCGTACCTACCATCACATACGGCAGTGAAGCCATGCCAATGATTCCACAGAAAGTCTGGTGCAAACTAGAAGCTCATTTTTGGCGCAAAGTTCTCAATCTACCAAATTCGACTCCAGGGACAGCAATACGACGCGAACTTAGTTTACAATCCCTAGAATGTGCCGCAACCTGTAATGGAGTCATGCTATACCGCAAATGCAGAATGGACAGCAAAAACAAAATCTTCAGCATCATTAAACAAGAAATGAATGACAACACGTGTAACATGATAACCAACTGGCAAAGGCAAAATCAAAAAGTATTAGAGGCAATCAACTCAGATGAAGATGAACTCATCACAAATCCATGCAAAGTGCTGAAGAAGATAAAAGACATGGGCCCTCATTACGACCCTGGCGGAAATCACGGTGCAAAATGCACCATGGAGCACGGCGGAAAGCTGCCGATAGCGCCATGGGGGTTGGCGGATTTTCCGCCCCATTCCGACCTTGGCGGGGCGGTAAATCCCCATCCCCCATTTTACCCTTCCCCATTCCCATTTTTGCCCCATAGGGTATAATGGGAGTGGGGAAGGCGTTAATTACGCCACCGCAAAATACGGTGGCGTAATTAACAACAAGGTCCCGTAGCGCCATGGATTTCTCCGCCCGGAAAAACCAGGCGGAAAACGCTCCATGGCGCTACGGGAACTCGTAGTAGGGCGGACGGGTCCGCCGCGAATAACGCTGGCGTAAACCCACTCCGCCAGGGTCGTAATGAGGCCCATGGACTGGGCCAAAACGATCGATGACACCTCGATGTTAAAACTCATCGCTCACCTACCAAGTTTCACTGCAAAAAGAAATGAACTACAAAACTATATAAAGCAATTTCCAAACAGGCAAGCACAGATCTTAATCCTACGCGCTAGGCTCAACCTGTTCAAAACAAACGAAATAAGATACGTACGAGGACAAACACAGTCAAACATCTGCAGATTCTGCTCCAACGATACACAACCTCCAACGGAGACAATAAGACACTTACTCATGACATGCACAGCGACCGCAGCACTTAGACAGTGCTATCTGCCAATGATATCAGGTTTCAGCGCACTGCCAGAAGAGCAACTGTGGTGGTGCAGACTCATCGGGGGAGACAAAACAACGTGGCAAATAGCAACTGCAAAAATGCTAGCACATATCGATGCAAAGTTACTAAACGCGAACAATGAATAGCAAAACAGAAGTCTGCAAAACAGAAAACAAAGACATGTCTTCCTTTGTCTTCATTTGTAGTTCACTACAAAAAGTTTAGAATTGTAAAATCATATTTTGATAAAACAATAATAATAAAAAAAAAATTTAAAAAAAGTGTTACTTTTTGGGCCTTACAGGATTCATAATGTATTAAGCCAAGAATATTATTGTGTTTGTTAAATAACTTTCAACCCTTTTTCCCCTGCCAACCTAACCAAGCCATTTCTGTTATTTTTTGTTATCTCTTAGGATGCTAAAATACTACTCAGCAGGTAAGGATTTCTACCACTGTACGGTCCGAGTAGCGATTGGCATGAACGTGTGGGCTGAGATTATGGAAGAAGTCCAGAATGACTTGCTTGGCACAGGCCTTAATAACTTTTCTATATCATAGTTCAAAACATCACGTACAGGCGGGTGCTCTATACCTATAATTCCTGGACACGTTTTTCATGTAATGTATAATAATGAAAAGTAATACAATGCACTCAGTTCAGAGTTCCTCATTGTAAAACAACATTATTACAATTCTGTTTGCTTGAAAAGGGAGCTTGCAATAACCTGTCTGTGTGTTTACTTCCTTGCTGCCAGCTCCCAAACCTTATGGGGTCACCACATGTTCACCTTGGTCACACAGCACCAGGGGCGCTGTGTACACAGGTGCTCTGGGTCCTGTTCAACCCCTGGGAAAGCCATCTTCCCTAAACGTCCCTATACTTTCAATGGGACTTCCCAAAAATCAAAAGGCAGCTCCCCTGCACAGCACTGTTGTTCCCCACGAGTCTGTCCCAGATTTTTCCAGCAGTTTTTTGTTTTGCCCCACAGTGCTTTTCCTTGGAGACAGGTACCAATCCTTTTTTCATCAACGAAGTGTTGGCCTAGCATTCTGAGTCCAGCAATTTTATTTTACGTGTTCACCCAGTCTACTAGAAAAAAAAACATTCTTTGCCAGATTTGGGGTGCATATACGTAAATCAATAGATAGGTCAGTCCCCCCTTAACACATTTAGGCCCTCTACATTCCAACGAGATTGAATGTTGGATGCTAAATTATTAAGGGCCCGATTTATGTCCTTATATAACGAGTGTCAAACATTTAAATAAGTCAGCAAGATCTTCCAGTTTACAGTTGCTGTAAATGAAGATAGACCACGTTTGTATTGAATTAAAGAAATTGGTAGAGACGAGGGTAGGCCCAAGACTCTCCTCCATAAAAAAAACCTTCTAGCTTTTTCCACATTTTGTTGGTGATGTTTACAACCTCAGCTCCATACAGCAAGGTTGGAATGACCTTAGATTTGTGAAAGTTTGCCATTGACACTAAAGTAGAATTCCTGTATTTTGTATCGATACAAATCATCTGGGAAGAGAGAGCTATCGTCCTCAATCTCAATGTATGCTGAATAGAAGTAGAAACCTGTTCTCTAAAAATGTACTCGGACTCCCAGCCCCCTCCCCTGCATCACATCTCTCGCCCCACTCTGTTCTGCTTATCTTGATGGCTCTCAGTCACACAGAGCAAGCATTGTGATTAGTGCTGTAAAACCAAACATAGACGCAGCTCTTTGCTTTATTGTAAACATATTGACTCATTTAAATATTCGGTACAACTTGCTTTCAAACCCGCTTCCCCCACACATTTTCTCTGCAACTCAGGTTGAAGCACTTTCATCGGTGTGGCAGTTGACAAAGCAAATATATGCTTACTCAGCCTTTCCCTTGCTAAAATCTGATTCTTTCATGGTAAAGGTCGATGCAGGACATCTTGGAGCAGGCCTTTCGGCCCTGGCCGTTTGCCTGCGGCATGCCCAGTTGGCCGTGGCCAGCAGGGCGCGCCGAAGGGGGCACTAACACTTGCGCAGTATCTTAAATATACTGTCATGCATAACAGTCATAAATGCAGTCTTCTGGATGTCAGTATATACAATGAATGCACGGCCGCTCAGCAAGTGAGGCTGAAACCTTTTGAGCGGGATGTGCATTCCTTTAATATACTGTCATCCAAAACACTGCACTTATTACAGTGTACAGGGGTGGAAGTGGAAAAAGGAACTAGTGGTACTCTGGCTGCATCCAAACAGGAGGGAATGGGATGGCCGGACAGATGGCCTGGAAGGGGATGCGGGGAGGGCGCCTGGATCCCAAACTTGGACTCAGATAGTTGGATTTCAAGGTCTACAGTAAGAATGTCTTATAGTGTTTACTTTAAAAAACACACAAATTGCATAATAAAGCCACATGACAACATGTAAATCCTTATGGCAACATGCTAAGCCAAAATAATGTCATTGTGCCTTTAATTTTCACATCCTGAATGGTAAACTATAAGTCCCAGAATGCTAGATAATGCCACCCTGAAAAATCTAGCTAACCCCACAGTACTTTCAGTGATTTAAGACATGCAGTAAAAGAAGTTGCGTAATAAGCCAAGATACATATGAGATTATTTGTCACAAGCTTCCAGCGCGTTGTTATGCATGATGTGGAAAACATTTGATTAGTGACTTAACACAACTTATTTTTTTGCATGTCAAGAAAGTAGACATCATGGATATAAACAAATCTTTAAATGGGCGCCTTGTGTTGCTCACTTTAACTATCACAGGTTTGCAAGGGAACTGGTTCTTTGTGAGCTCCATGAGTTGGAAATGTGCCATCATGCATATGAAAGACTCTGCCACTGATAAAAGAAATATGTTTGCAACCTGAGCACTTTTACGACGTGCAGAGCCAGGACGCTGTGTGTGTCGGCCTCGCTCTGACTTGGGAAACTGGCAGTGCCTGAGCCGATTCTATTTTTGGCTCGGCAGAAAGAAAAAGTTTCAAGGACACTTTTCTTGAGCCTTTGAACTAAAGGTACGCTCTGTAAAAATGAAAAGAACTAGTGTACCAATGATTTATATTACTCTTCCATCTTTAACGTATTCGTATTTTGGATGCTGGTATATTCAAGAAATGGTGATGATGTTGGGTCCCCCTTCAGCGTGCCCTGCTGACAAGAGTCCTGCGCCCAAGGCGCGCACCAAAACTGCCGGCACCGAAAAGGTCGGCCAAAACATGGCAAAACGGTATATTTGGAGCAGGATGTTTTGGCGTGACCATTTTTTGCACCAGACATTCTGGCGCAGCTGTTTTGCCGCAGGTCCCCTTTCGGCCCACTGTGGCACGAGCATGTTTTGGTGCACGGAAACATACGATTATTAAGACACGAAGGGCCTCATTACACGGAAGGCGGTAAGGGTTAACGGTCACCGGTAATGGTACCGGTGACCGTTAACCCTTCCCGCCTTACTACGAGGTCCCTTTGCGGGTTGGTACTTTAATGCCTGCTTTTTAGCAGGCGTTAAAAACCAACCCGCAAAGGGACCAGGGTGCTAATTACGGTACCGCAATTTGCGGCACCGTACTTAGCGCCTTCCCCATTCCCATTGAGCCCTATGGGGCAAAAATAGGAATAGGGAAGGGGAATTACCGCCCCGCCAACCTCAGAATGGGGCGTTAATTCCCCATTCCGCCATGGCGGAGTCTGTAAGTTACCGACATGGACCATGGTGCTATTAGCACCATGGTCCAACGCCAGGGTCGTAATGAGGGCCGTAGTCCCTCTAGTGGTAGTCAGCAAATGGGACCTCCATTCTGAGGATCTATTTTTGTTTGTTTTTGTTTTACCCAAAGCATTCCTGGGCTAGCTCCAGGATGTTTGACAAGACAGATACATCATACCTGCCTACATTCCCAAAATCAAAAGCCGGTGAATGACGTCACTGATGTCCACTCCCTTCCCCAAGACCCTGCCCACCCAACTCAACCACTTTAAAAAAACATCTGAGAGACACCCAAACACGCAAACAAGAGAAAAAGAGCAGTCTTTCATTTTTCTTTTTTTCATGTGCGCGGCTGTCACTCATCACATTGGTGCAGGAGATGCTGCTAACTGGGCGTGGCCTTTAGATCTGTGCAGATCCTTAGTTTCGCCCACACCTCGATGTGATTGACCACAAACAGTGTGTTTGTGGACAATCACATAGAGACGTGGGCGGATTTCCTTGGATTGCGAGAAACCCCGGAGACTCCACACTCTTCCCCAGAGACCCAGAAAAGAGCGTAAAAACCCAGAGCCTGCGGGGTAAACCCAGAGACTAGGCAGGTATGAGCTACACCCCCCTTTAGCTTGCAGCTGCAGCACACATTTGGTTATATTTGTAAAGTGCCCTTGCTTGTTGTCACAAACTTCCCAGTTATCCAAGTCATACTGATTTCACCAGGCTCGGAAAGATGAAAGGCTGAGTTGCTTAGCTCAGGCGTGCAACGCCATTGAGCTAATCAGGCTTCAGATTTCTGATAAGGTTTAAATACCTTCTCTTGGGTAAACTACTGTTCCCAAGAGTAATAAAGTGAAATTGACTTTACTTACCAGTTTTTCCTATGTAGGTCCAGTACATCCCATCTCATGTGGAAGTACTGAGGGGTTACTTAGTAGCCCCTTTTCCTATTTACTCTTGTAACATTTTTTATGCTACCCTCACTACATTTAATGGGTTGTGGCAGTGGTTTAATTGTCCTACCATTGTACCCATGAGTGCCCATTTTGTCAAAATGGCCCGGTCTTCTTTTTTCGCCATTTCTTGCTTGTGAGGTCTTTCTTGGGTTTTACTCTGTGTGCCAAATCAGTTATGTTATGTTCTGTTATGTAAAGTTTCAAAAGTTGTGGAGTTGTAGGTTTGGGACTAGTGGTTCCCTGCGCACCTTTTGTTTGTGTTTGTTCTTATGCCTGCTGCCTAGTACCTGGATTGTCCTGGAACCAACTCCAAGGTTCCCGAGTAATTGATGCTTGGTGGGGTGACAACCTTGGTTAGGTGTGGGCGCTGGCAGGATCAGTATGTCCAGAAATAGCAGTAAGGCTATCTTTTGTCGTCCAATAATGGCTCGCGTTAGGAGCTGTTTGGGGGTCAACCGCGTCAGGATGCCAAAAAGGTGGCTGACTAGCCGGATCTGGTGCTGAGATCGGCGAAGAAACCAGCTGCAGTCACGCTGGAAACGAACTGCAAGCCTCCAGACATAACCCCACTGCCTTGAGAAAGACTTCGGTTGAAACACGCGTTGGCTGTTTTGTTTTACAAATTTTGGCTCATAATGCCATATTGGCCGGGTTTGGTAGCATACACCAAATAAACACTGTGGGCCTCATTACACGGACGGCGGTAAGGGTTAACGGTCACCGTTAATGGTACCGGTGACCGTTAACCCTTACCGCCTTACTACGATGTCCCTTTGCGGTTTGGAGACTTTAACGCCTGCTTTTTGCAGGCGTTAAAAACCAACCCGCAAAAGGGACCAGGGTGCTAATTACGGTACCACAATTTGCGGCACCGTAATTAGTGCCTTCCCCATTCCCATAGAGCCCTATGGGGTAAAAATGGGAATGGGGAAGGGCAATGGGCGAAGGGGGAATTACCGCCCCGCCAACCTTGGAATAGGGCGGTAATTCCCCTTTCCACCAAGGCGGTGCCAGTATTTTACCGGCATGGACCAAGGTGCTAATAGCACCTTGGTCCTCCGCCTACCGTGTAACGAGGCCCTATGTCTATAAACCTAAAGACTGGACCATTATTGGACGACAAAAGATAGCCTTACTGCTATTTCTGGACATACTGATCCTGCCAGCACCCACACCTAACCAAGGCTGTCACCCCACCAAGCAAATGTTCTGTTATGTAGTCTCATTGGATACCTGAATGCACCCAGTGCTGATTGGCTGGCTGTCCTTTCTGCTGTGTGAGTGACAGCTAGGCTGTGCATGAATGGGACGAACCTGCATAAAAGGAGAGGTCTCTTGAACAGAAGGCAGAGTCGACCACTGGAAGAAACATCCGGCGAAAGAAACTGGAAGAGAAGCTTGCTATACCCTCCTGGACCATTGAACTGCTGTTGAACTGCCCGGTGAAGCCCTGCTGCAGTGCTGAAGCTCCAATTTTGTTTTGACTAGAGAAGCCTGGAACGGACGACTTCGTCCCCTGGGTTGGTGGGACCAACTGACCCCAAGACAAACTTTGTTGGAACCCCTCTCCCTGCTGGCCGTACTTCCTTGCCGCTGCTGGAACTGACAGCCAGGGGTCGGGAAACCCAGAAATGAGTGCATCGTCTTTAAGCCACACCTGAGCTCCAGGAAGATCCTGAGGACCCTCCCGAAGCAGGATGACCCATGCCTGAGCCACCTCAACAGAGTGCTGGACCGCAGACGCGAGGGGAGCCCATCTAGTGTCCAAGAACTGCGGTGGTGCTATTGACCGGTAGCTGAAACCGTGAAGTGCCGCTGAATTGGAAAAAGCCTGTAGCTGCCGACAACCCTAGAATTGCAGTTCAGGAGTCCTTCAAACACCCCCCTATTATCCCCACGACTGAGGCCCAGAAACCTGGTATCTGCAAGACTGCCACCTGAACAGAAGCCAGCTGGATACTCTTCTTCCAACCTAAGGTACTGTCTTGACTAAGGTACTGTCTTGACTATAGGGGAACTTAACTCTTTGATCTATAGCTTGCTTGTTCTCACTGGAGACTTGCAGTAGCTGCTTTTCCTGCAGAGTTGCTTGCAGCTTTGCCCTTCACAAGCCTTACAAGCCTTACAGCGTGTGGCCCTACAGTGATTCTTTTCTACAAACTCATTTAAAACATTGTGCAGGACTTTTGTGCTATCTGAAGAAGTGTCTCAGCTCCCTAGACATTGTGCAAAGTGACATTGGCTGTCCTGGCTCCCTGTAGACTTTTCTGACCCATTGACATTGGTTTTAATTGTCCATCATAGGTGCTGCATAAGTTTAACTTGTAATGCTGGGAAAGGTTTAACCTAGACTTCATTGGGAAGTTTGGAAAGTATTCACATGCTCTGAGAACCTGTTAACCCATTTCCTTCCCTAACCTTTTCCCTTTCCACAACCTTAGAATTGCATCAAGTGTACAAAGTGATATGTTAATGGCCACAGTTTCCCTGTAATTGAAGTCACCTCACCCTGTAGGAAGTTGGTGTGTGACATCCCAAAAGGGTATCTATTTGCTTATCTTAAATCTGAGGAAGTGTTATGAAGTGTATTTTTATTGTTGCATATTGCCCTTTCTAAAGAAGGCTTATTTAAAACTGACTGTTAAATAAATAATCATTTTACCAGAAACCTTGAGTATAAGTGTTATTTGAATACTTGTAATTGTGAACCTCAGTGTTGCATCTCTACAGCTCACATTTACCCCTCTTGAGATAAGTCTGGCTGCTCAGTCACTCTACCAATTTGTGTAGTGCAGAAATATACCAATAGGTGGGTTACCTATTACCAAGAGGACAAGGCTGGTGTAGTCTGCTACAGGGTTACTACAGACAATCTTGCCTAACAGGGGCTGAAGCCTGATTACCGCCCCCAAGCTCACAATTCAGGGGTGTAGGAGGGGGTGGCGGCTAAAGCCCGATTAGCTCAATGGACACATCAGCTCCCTCCCCACGGATGTGTACGAACATTATATGTTCTTTCACATCTGAGGGGAAGGGGCTGACGTGCACACTTGCTTCTTGTTAGGCAGAGACATGAGGAAAGCAGTTTCTGAAACTAGCAGTGTATATTAGTTCATTGTTTATGTATGCATGCATGTGTGCAAGGAGTGTGTATGTAATTCATGTGTGAATGAGTGCTTGTGAATGAGTGTATGATGTATGGGGGGCTGGGTGTGCATGTGAATGAGTGAGTGTATGGTAAATGGGATGTTTAAATGCGTGAGTGAATGTTGTTTTGTGTGTGCGCCTATATGTAATGCTGGGCTGCTAACATTTGAAACTTGGGCCCCATGCCAGATAACCCTTGGGGTAGAACAGAGGGGGCGGAGCCTCCACGTTTGCCACGCCCATTCCCTAAAGTGGCCCCTCCCATCACCAGTTAGCCCCCACACATACCCCCGAAATGTAGGTTTCGTTGTGCCCCTGGCTCAGCTGAACCCACAGAGCTCTGTTGTGAAAACTTTCTGTAGCAGGTCCATTAACTCACTAAACCTTCGCATTGCGGTGACATACATTAATAAGACCTGTAGCCCGTCTAGTGGTCTCAGCAAGTGGGACCTCCATTCTGAGGATGTTTTCACTCAAAGCGTAGGATGTTTTGGCGCGACCATTTGGGCGCCGGACGTTCTTCGCGGCTGTTTTGCCGCAGGTCCCCTTTCAGTCAACAAGGCGCAGGGACCTTTAGGCGCGAGTATATTTCGGTGCACAGAAATATACCATTAACGGTTTGTCTGCCTCTGGGGCGCTTCAGGCCACTCTTCCATGGGAAGTGAACGGGGCTAGAAGGTAAGCGTCTGAATCGGGCCCGTCATTTGATTGAGACTGGACCTCAGCCTTTGCACCGTGCACAATGCAGAGAAGTGCTTGAAGTGGCTTCAAGGTGTCATGGAGTATAATATCAAAACGCCAAAATAAATGCAGATGCCGAGATGCAAATGTGCGGGAGGTTCTTCACCTTAGGTCATGCACATATATCCTGGCCGAGACTTCACGCAGTCGCCTCCAGGCTATGGCTGGAGTGGTTGTGGCAGACTGAGTATTACCCAAGACAAGAGTTCTTTTGGTGCTGTGTTGCAAAATCTGCATTGTAAAAGGATATGTGTTCAGTAACACTGTTCAAAACAACTAGCTGCATAGTAAAGTAACTAATCAAAGTGACCCACTTTGGCCAAAATACTGGCCCACACCAGCATTTTCGGGCATTGCCCTCTAAGCCAGTCCGAATCTGCTTGTACTCGGGTAAGGACAGGGCGCAAACCACAGTGCGCGCGGATGATTGCAGACGGAGCGCCAGTTGGCAGCCCCCTCTGCAGGTGTTGCGGAAAAACTGTAGCATAAATAAAAGCAATATTTTGCAGAAGCAGTCGTGAGTAGCATCCTTGATTGGAGCCGCCTCAACAGCGTCGAGCTCAGGGAATGGTGCACCACATTCTGTACACTTATGCCAATCTGCTCCAGACTACCCACACAGCTCCCATCGCCTCTTGCCATCATATCATGCAGATTGTCAATGGCCCCTACCGGTCCTCTGTAGTGCCGCTCCCTTCACATCTCACAATCATCTAAGGTGGATCCATGGTCGGAGTCCAATCTACCCTGAGTTATTCCTAGCAACCCTGTCCTGGGGAAGGTGTGCTGCTTGTTACCTCCAACAATTAATGTTATCCCCATAGAGTGGTCAGTGCTATGCCATTTAAGTGAGGTCCAGTTCGGAGAAACACTGCTGCATTGCCTTCACAGTTGGAATTAAAACATGCAGGTGTCCACTTTACCAAATGAAAAGGCTCATGGGGAGGGGACTAAGTCCCCAGAACTGGAGTTGGCCAAGGATGTGGTGGAAAAGACGATTGAATGGTGGTGGTATCTGGAGGTGAAGAGGTAATGGAAGAAGATGTTGAGGTGAAGATGAGATAGAGGCGAAACCAGGAGGCTGAGGTGGGCCCTTGGAGGAGAAGGAAATATGAGGCTGAGTTGGAGGAAAGGAAGAGGAGGGAAGATGAGGCACAAGTGGCAGCAAAGAGAATGAGGAAAGGTTGGGAGGTAGAGACAAGGCGTAGAGCACTAATGGAGGCCAAGATGGTAGACTAGATCAAAACGTGGTAACTGAAGGAGGTTGGCACAGGAGGAAAAGAGGTGAGAGAAGTGGATAAAGATGGAGGAAAAAATATCAAATTGGAGGCTGGTGGAGGAGACGAGTTCAGCCAGAGGTCCAGCAGGAAGACTGTGTAGTGGAGTAGGAGAAAGAAAGTTGGAGGAATATAGGAACGACAGAGAATGACTTCAGGAGGAGATTGGAGGAGGTAATAGAAAGAGGGGTTGAAGACAACAGGAGGATGTTAGGAGAAACACTTAAGAGAGAGCCTGTGGCGGGTCAGACCCCGTCTAGTGCCAGGTGAGCCTGGGAAGATTGGCAGTACCAGGCCATGGTGGAGAGTCGAGGAAAGATCAAATGGAGGGTACAGGGGGTGCAGGAAAGATACCCTCAGGCAGGAGAACGTTGTGAGAAGACAAGGAGGAAAAGTAAGTAGATGGCATTGGGGAAGGTGGGAGAACAGTACAATGGAGAAGTAAAGCCGCTAGACCCCTTCAGACTGCCAGCTTCTTGGTGGAAGTTTTGGTGTTATGTTCACTACTACCCCAACAAAGCTTCTACAGCTAGATCACGGATTACCTAGATTCCCCAGAGGAGGGATCTCCCTAGAATTGAGGACGAGAAGCAGAGGGCATGGGATGGTGAACCAAGGAGAGAAGAAAGAAGTGCAGAGGATACATACAAATAAAACACCAAGAACTGTCAATTGATAGCCTATGCCTGGTGTGGTAAGGCTAGTAATCTGACCCTGTGATGACAGAACAGGAGCCCCGCTCAGCCGGGGCAGGAGAAATCCAGAGGCAGCGGTATCCCTGAGGTGGTCAGTGGCAGGTGAGAGGGCCTCAATTCCTGTCCCCTCCCAGCCCCCTGTACAGTCCACATTTGTCTCGCGCCATGCCTCTTGCATCAAATGCTTGTCAGAGTATTTCTGTTTGTTTAAGAAATCCAAACAATATTCTGAAGGAAGAGCTGCAGCGAGTTAGACCACTTTCAGCGCCATCCGTGCTCCAGAAACATTAAAAGACCGAGACCCGCTTTGAGAACGGCAACCCGACAGATGTCCACATTACCGGCATACCACGCCAGGGAAGCGAGAGTGCACCATCTGGATTCACATCACTGGGCAGCAGGGACGTCATTTCACCAAAATGCCGGGGGTAGCGGAAGTGACATTACGTGGCCCTTGACCTCTAATGACATCACAGGAAGTGATGTCATGTGACCCCACCCCGAAGTGACTTCTCGGGAAGAATGGATCACCATATGTATCGGCAGAAAAAAAACACGCTATAACACACAGTCCGAAATGCATGTTTATTCTACTCTAAAGGCTTTTTGGAGGATTTTGTCTGCATTGTGAATTTGAGGTGTTTAAGAACAGACTAAATCAGTGACTCACCCCTTGAAGTGTGTCCAAAATAAACCTTTAATGAGTCTAGCAATTATTTTATAGAATTCCAGAAAGACAAATTATTTGTTATTCATATTCTTTCTTATTTAGGGTCACTGCTCAGTGTTACACTTGTGGAACCCCCTGTTTTTTTAAGAAGCCTGAACAAGAAAGCCAGCCACTCTAGAATCAAAGAGGCACCTGGCACTGGCCACAGCCCAGGAGGTTAAATTAGTTTTCGTTTTTTTTAAAAGGTTTTTTCTTTCTTTTTATTTTTTAGGGGTAGCAAGGGAGACCTCCAGGGGTAGCAAGGGAGAACTCCGGTGTCGCAAGTGCAACCCCTAAATTACCTCCCTGCTGGGAAGACAGCAGAGCCGCGCAATGCCCTACCAAGCTGGCAGAGACACACTGGCGCTGGCACTCGCCATCCTAGAACACCAAGGATAATCTCAGTGGACACAAACCCTCCCCACACCAGGACTTACCTGCAGGCACAAAGGAACATAACACGAACATTAACAGTCCCAGGCCACTATTGCAGTTCTATTCAAAGAGACTGGACGGGGCTTGTATGGCGAGGGGAAGGCAGGGACAGATTGACCAGGGCAGTGGCCTATTCCAGCAGGGGGAGGGGAGGATAAAAGGGCACTGCAGAAAGTAGGACATGTGGATTGTTTAGGTGAGGTCAGATGAAGTAGAGATTAGCGATGCTGGACCAGAAGACCAGCAGAAGGAAGGAGCAACAGATTATGGATGCGTTTTCTGGAGAAGGTGAGGTAGTGTATAGTGAGTGCAAGTGCTATTGCAGTGTGAGTGTGCATGTTAAAGTGGCAAGTGTTAGAGTACATAGTGTAAGTAGTGACTGAAGTGTATGGTACTGAGTGAAAGTAGGGCGGGGGGACAAAAACCTAGGTTGCAAGATACCAGCCAACCGCAAATAAGTAACTTGCCACCTCAGTTCTATTCTATACATACACACAGCACGCCATTTCTTACTTGTCAAAAATCAAATATCACTAGCCACAATCATACATTTTGCACCATGAAGTAGGGTGTTTGATTAGTAGTTTGAGGGAGTAGTGGTAGTTGAAGGATGAAGTAGTGGAGAGGATGAGGGAGTAGAGGAGGAAGTAGGGAAGTGGAGGAGGCAGTAGTGGAGAGGATGAGGGAGTGGAATACAGGAGGGGAAGGAGCAGTGGAGTATAGGAGTGAGTAGTGAAGTGGAGGAGGCAGTAGTGAAGGGGAGGAGGGAGTAGTGGGGAGAAGGAGGCTGGACTGGGGAGGAAGAAGTGGAGGAGGGAGTTGTGGAGTGGAGGAAGGAATAGTGGAGTGGAGGAGGGAGTGGTTGAGTGCAGGCAAAAGTAGGGGAGTGGAGGAGGGAGCAATGGAGTGAGGAGTGCATAGTGGTAGTGGAGAGCAAGTAGCAACATCTAAAGGTGGAGGAGGGAACTGTTGAAGATCAGAACCGGGAGACATTGTTTTCAAACATGTCTTTATTGTTAAATCATTAGAAACCTAGGCTGTCCCTATCTCTTAGGTACTTTTGAGCTATTTTGTAAAGAAACACGGAAAACGGGTACTTGTCACGATGAGCGTTCCAAATAAGAAAGACCACAATCCAGAACCCCATGCTACCTGAGCGATGTCCCTCATGTGAACTCATGCGACAAGACCAATGAATTTGTTCCCTCTCCCGAAGGGGGAGTAACCCCCTCTGAGACTACGTGAGCCCACTAACCTTAACACCACCAGGAAACGGGGCTGTTAGTGACCCCCCCTCAGAGGACAGGCAATCCCTAGAGAGGTATATGTGTTATCCTCCTTTGTCTCCAGAATCACATTAATTTGTTGGCTACATGGGGATTGACGAATGTATGAGTTTTCAAGGCATGTATCTAAGGTAGTGTGGTTTGTGACCCTCTGCTAGCACCATGCGCAAGACAACTCAGGGAAGCAGTTATAAGCCCTCCCCCTCACTACAGTAGAAGGGAAGAGTCCTTCTAAGCTGTTGGTAGGTGACTGAACCTTCATGGGAGGTGTGGCTTCACGAGGGGAAATTGCACCAGACATTGGCCCTCATTCCGAGTTTGGAGGTAAGTACCATCCCTTACCGGCATGGTGGAAATAGCGTGTCCTAGCTGGCTGCAGGCCGCTAAAAGCGGACTATTACGACTTCGTGGGCACGAGCTTTACGCCATGCTAGCGCCATGGTGCAAAAGGGCCCCAAAAAAGCCCCTACTGGCATGATTTGCACCGTAGACAACAATACTGCCATAGTCCAACGCGGCATTAGCGGTGACCGCAAATAGCGGTCACCGTAATTTACGGTCACTGCTATTTATGGTCACCGTTAAATAGCAGAACCGGAAATAGCGTCATCGCACAGGAACGGGAAGGAGCATGGCGGCCATCTTTAAAAACACAATCCATTGCTATCCTTACCACACAGGACCCCTGGCACACTGGTGATCGACCGGAAAGTTTATACAACCATCCAGGAATGCCCAAAGCTCCAAAGAAGGGATCTGCCCGCCTCCGAAAGGAGCGGTTCAGCCCAGATGAGCTACAAATGCTCGTGGACACCCTACACAAGCATGCTGGGACTGTGTTTAGCAGCAACATGAGGAGGGAGGCGGTGTTGGAAAAAAAAAGAAATCTGGGCACTAGTATGCCAGAAGATGAGCGCAGTGGGCAACACCCCCCGCACGGTAAAGGATTGCCGCAAAAGGTGGGATGACCTGCGGCTGAGGGTGCGGAGCATCCTTTCTGCAAACCGCACCCAGGCCTTGGAGACCGGAGGAGGACCAAGTTCTCCAATAAAGCTCATGCCGTGGGAGGAGACATGTGCGGGAATAATAGGGGCAGAATCCATTGAAGGGGTCGGAGAAATGGAGTGTGGCACCACGTCATCCGCTGATGGAGGTGAGTGTCCAAAGTAAATACTGCTAAGGCAAATGTGATGAAAGTCACTGCTAACGTCTGGCCAAAGAGGGACGCCATGGTCGGCCACACACACACCCCCTGTAAATTATGCCGAAGCAAGTGAGGCCCAAGCCAGTGCCTGGTGCAAGGCCGTAACGTACATGACACATACCACACAAAATTGCAAATTCCATGTAAACAGTGTGCATGTTAGACAGCACAGTACCTGGCCAACATGAGTGACACCGACATATGCCTGCATTTACAACCCATGTATGGAATGACATGCCATTCCCTACACAAATGCTGATTACCCACAATTCTGTGGATGTACAATCGTACCAATGTATGTATGCTGGCTATCCCAAAATCACTCATGCCGCCCCTCTCTTTCATCCCCACAGGCAGTGAGCATGACAGTGAGGACCAGGACAGCAACCGTCCCTCCACTTCCAGGGGCCAAGGCAAGGGCCGCCTTGTCCCAATGAGGAAGACATCACTGATAAATACACCACCAGCACCAGCAAGGCCCGTGGCGGGCGCACCAACCCCACCCCCACCCCTCCCTGCACTGCCTGCAGACACCTGCCCAACACCACGGTCGGAGGATTCCAGTGTGGCTGGGGAGGTGGCAGCCACTGCCCCCCTCGCACTTGAGGACAGCCCCAACAATATCTTGGGCACCATTGAGGACGACTCTGTGGATGTTGTCCACACCCCTGCAGATTTGTCAACCCCCCAGGTATCCTTCAGTGACTCTGGTGATGACAACACAGCAGAGCAGTCTGTGCAAGATGTTAGGGAGAATTCTCTGTTTAGGCTGAATTTCCTAACCTAGTGAGTCCCCCAGCAGCTTTGCTGGATTTCTGGAGGTTGTTTTTTCCATCCTGCCAAGAGTGAGACTCTTTTTCTCCCACTCTTGGACATGTATGTGTGTAATTCCTTTGAAATGTCAATGTGTTCGATGGGCTATGGGGTCTTTTACTCCATAGGGTCTCATATGTTTTTCTATGTGTGTTACACCGCACCCTACGTGCCGTAACACTGGGGTGTCCTAGCGGACCCCCACCATAGACTCCATACCCGGGGACTGACTACTGTCTCCCCGGGCATGTAAAGTCACCATTGGCTTTACTAGACCTAAATTTACTAACTGAACTAGTACAAACCATCTTATTGTGGATGTACTAGTAGGGGTAATTCGATTACTCCTAGATCTGTTACTCGAGGGGGCACTGTCCCGTCCCCCCTCGTCGAGTTTTGGCTGGTGGCAGTGGAAACTACTTGTTATGTTCGACCCCGAACATAACCCTATGGGATTCGTCCCATTGTTGGAGATTGACCCTTTTTCTCATTAATCTCTAACGTACCACCGGTCTCCTTATCTTAAATAAGTTTATCGGATGGTATTTTCTGCCAGAACTCGGTTTTTAAAATGGCGTCTGTGTTCGTCTCTGTGACTCCTAAACCAAAGGTTGAGCCCTTTGTTCCACTTTTGGCGGGCCTCTGGACAGAGACCCTCCAAAGTGGTGCCATTCTGTCTGGGTTACCACAGGGGTGTGGGAGGGGGTTTAGGAACCCTGGACCGAGTTGCCTTGCCAACTCCGGTCGCACTCTGGAGTGATTGGCCCGAGTGGTGAGCCTTCCCGCTCACCACTTAGCATGTGTTGATTGACAGCTAGGCTGAATGAATGGGGGTTTTCTGCAAAAAGCAGGGCTTTTGGGACTGGATCTTCAGAAGTCGCCACAGGACCTAAGAATCCGACGAGGGTAACGCTGAGCCGACCTGTACGACGACACCTCCGGTGGAGCCCTGCGGAACCGACTCACCACTTCCCGACGACAGAGGAGATCTCCCTGCCGGAGAGTCTCTTCCCCTGACTGGTGGGAACAACCAGTCCCCTTTGCTTTTTATTCGCCTCAGGACGCAGTGGTCGAATTGCCCGTGCAGAGCACCTCGGCAACCGGATAGCCACTACCCCTGTACCGCAACCAAAAGGTGGTGCCTTGTGACGGAGCACTCCGCGGCTGGTCTCTTCCCTGGTGGTGCACCGGACTTCACTTTTCTTCGACGACGAGATCATCTCTACTCTTGGCAAAGACCCGACGTGCATCCACCACCAGGAACAACTGCCCCCGCCGGAGCTGCCCTCCACAACAAGGTACCGTGTCCGCCTGGCTTCCCTTTCGATCGGTTCGAGTGAGGTGTCTTAATCCTCTCTGTTCCGTTGGGTCGCCTCCAAGCTTTTCTCATTTTATTATTTTATTGTTCTGAACTGGTTCAATCTGCCGCTGACAATTTGCTACAAAGACTTGAATGCATCTCCACTAGAGACTTTTTGGGGACATCGCGCCTTGCCTCTCTCCGAGTGGGCCTGGCCTCTGAACTTTATGATCTATTGTGATTCTTGCCTTCCTGCCTTGCATTTTATCCGCAAAGGATTGAACTGTGTTGATTTCATAACCTGCCTATCTTTTTCTCTCCCGTCCTAACTAATATTCGAGTGTCATCTGGGTTGAGGTATACACCTCTGTCTGAAAATAAGTGGTACCAGTAGAACCTAGAGTTGTCGAAGTATTGCTAGGGGGATTGATCGTTTTCTATTTCGTAGAGTAATTGTGTTTGATTTGTTTGCTGTGAATTTGCCATAGTGTTTTCCATAGATGTTTCGTTATAAATAAATGCCTTAATATCTTTACACTAAGCCTCGTTGCGTGTTTGCTTGTCTTGCTGTGAAGAATTGCCCTATTTTGTATACTCCACATACTGCTCAACTCTTCTTGCGGGAAGTCTGACTGCTCAGCCACAGCTACCAAGTGAATCTGTGTGGTACAGACTGCTACCAAGTGGGTTCACCGCCAAACGCCTGTAGTCCTAAATCTTTTGCAGTGGTCCCAGAGGGAACTGCACAGGTTTCCGCCTAACACTGGTGTACAGCGGTGGGATTTGTATCGAGTATACAGTTTAGAGTGCTTTTCGACACTGTAGGATAACTAACCACAAAACTTTGCACAAAAAGCAACTTTCAAAAAACATGTCTACGATGGAAACTTACAGTCAAGAGTCCTTGTCAGGTGAAAATACTGAGAGTCTGCGAGCTCTCTGTAGGCAAGAGAATCTCCCTGTAAGAGGCAAGAAGTTAGAACTAATAGAGAGATTGCTGGCGAACCAAAGTCTGGGTACTGGTTCAGAGGAACCAATCTCTCCAGCGAATGTAGACGACAGTAATGGTGTTGATCTGAATCGTAATTCTGATGATAGCTATGAAGAGGCTGACGAGGACGGAGAGGCTAACGAAACTGTCTCCCCTGCTCCTCTACCTGCCTTACCAGCTGTGCCTACGGGGCCCATACCAGGTCCCACAAGTAACCCTGCTTATTTTGAACTTGAAAAAATGAAGCTCGAACTAGAATACAAACGGTTCTTGGCTCAATCTGAACGAAACCAAGAGGTCGAGTTCAGACGGATGAATGCCCAGGCTGAGCAGAAGCAAGCTGAGTTAAGACTCAGAGAAATAGAACTTAATCACGAGTTAGAGATGAAAAAGTTGTCTATGGAAAATGCTTCTCTCTCCTCTGGTTCCTCTAGGAGCTCCAGTCCCAAAAGACCCCGGATGCCGAAGGAATTAGTGGGTATGTATGAACCGAGATTGGATGTGTTGGATTGGCTGTTTGAATACAATAATGGGCTCCAGGACATCACCGGGAATGCTTTGCTTCCCTGGTTGTTCTCTAGGCTCCCTCCTGTTGCGACTGATGTGGTAATGGAGTTGGGGGAGGCGGATAAGATGGATTACGAAAGTGTGAAACTAGCTTTGATAGCTAGATTCGGGAAGACCCCTTCCCAGTATCTTAAGAGGTTTAGAACCCTCAAAAAGCATGATGGTAACCCTTGGACTACCTGGGTGAGTGAAGGGTTGAAAAACTTAGAGGGATGGATTAAGGGTTACAAAGTGAACACTTATGAGGGTATGAGAAATCTTTTTATGTTGGAGTCTATTTATGATGCCTGTTCTCCTGAGCTCAGACAGCACTTGGCTGATTCGAAGGAATTGGATTCCAGGGCGCTAGCTAAGGCTGCTGACTTGTGGGTTGCCAACAGGGCTACTCATAAGGATTCTGGGGCAACTCAGAAAAAGGAAGAGGGAGAACAGCCTAAAAAAGACTCAAAAGAGAATTCTAATAACTCACATTTCAAAGAGGGCCCCAAACAAAACCAGAAGGGTAAGCCACCGGGAAAACCACAGCAGAATAGTGTGTCTTCTGGTGCCAAACCGGAAGGAGGTCAGAACAAGCCACCATTCCAGAAAGCATTCGGTAAATGCTTTGTTTGTGGCTCGTCTGATCACGTGAAAGGAGATCCCAGATGTAAGGGTAAACCTTCAGGGGTCCAGCTTGTCTCCTTAGCCTTCGCTCCAGAGGAGGAAGTCCAAATGGCAAGTGGAAACTTTCTACTGCTAGCTGACGAACCCATTGGAGTCTGAGCCAGCGTTTCTTTAGTATCTCTGGGGTTGTGGGAACAACAGAATTTAGATGTCTATAATTCTATCCCCGATAATACTAAAGAGTATTATAAGGACAGTGTCCAGGTGAATGGTCAGGAGACTCCTGCCATTAGGGACACTGGGGCCAGCGTAACTGTGGTGGATAAATCGTTTTTTCAGGCTGAGGATGTTGCTAAGGCACCCAAACGCCTCACCAAGTTAGCTGGAGGGCCTGTGCAGATGCTTCCCCAATTACCAGTTCTCATCCAGTGTAACAACATGACTGTGAAGATACCTGTCAGCATACAGAGTGAGGTATCAGGACGCGTACTGTTGGGTAACGATTTGAAAACTCTCTGAGTTGTATCACATACTCCCAGACCTCCTAGTAAATGGTTACAGGAGCTAACCAGACCCGCAAGAGAGAGGACCATGCGCGGTACTCTCCAGGAGATGATGAAGAAAGAAATCACTCCTGCTCCACTGGAATTGTCGGCCGCTGTCTCCAAGAAATCAGAAGCGAAAGGAAAACCTAAGACTTCTATCCCAAACCCAGCCGCCAGCATTCCAGTGCAGCCGACACGGACTTCCCAGCGGTTGTCCAACGTCACACCCGTAACTCCACCTCCAGCCGAGGCTGAGAGGGAGGTACAACCCTGCGTGGTAGAATTAGACTCTGAGGAAGAGCTAATGGAAGGCCAGGAACTCATTGGAGATCTGGATCCTGTTGACCATCCTGAGCTGCAGTCTTTACTGGCAGAAGGTGGACCCAGCAGGGCAGACTTCAGTAAGGGGAGAGAATGTCCAACTCTGGAAGGTCTTCGCCACCAGGCAGAAGCTCAGGCTGAAGGGCAAGAGCCTGGGAGATACAGGTTGCACTGGGAAGATGGCCTCTTCTACAATGAACCGACCGAGTCTGCTCCAGGAGACTACAAACGACTTGTAGTACCCCAAGAGAACAGACCACAGTTCTTGCAGTTAGCCCACGAGATTCCTTTGGCTGGTCACTTGAGTTTCAAGAAGACTAAGGAAAGGCCCTCTCTCTATTTCTATTGGTCAAAGATGGGGGCCGAAGTAGAAAAACACTGCAGGAGCTGCCACACCTGCCAGACCTCTGGTAAGGTTGGCTCCAAGAATGTGGCACCTTTAGTGCCTCTCCCAGTTGTGGGAGTCCCATTTGAGAGAGTAGGGATTGACATTGTTGGTCCCCTTGATCCTCCAACCTCCTCAGGCAACAGGTTTATACTTGTTGTAGTAGACCATGCTACTAGGTATCCTGAGGCAATTCCTATGAGGACTGTTACACTTCCGGCTGTGGCTAAGGCCCTCCTTGGTATTTTTACTAGGGTCGGGTTTCCTAAGGAAGTAATCTCTGACAGGGGGTCAAACTTTATGTCCCACTACATGAAAGCCATGTGGAAAACCTGTGGAGTTACTTACAAGTTCTCAACAGCTTACCCCCCACAAACCAATGGGTTGGTAGAACGGTTCAACCGAACCATGAAGAGCATGATAGGTGCTTTAGAGGAACCCCTTAAGCGTAAGTGGGACCTTCTACTGCCATACCTTCTCTTTGCTTATAGAGAAGTCCCTCAGGAGGGAGTAGGTTACTCTCACTTCGAACTACTCTATGGTCATCCCGTCAGAGGTGCATTGGCCCTGATTAAGGAGGGGTTGGAGAGTGCTCCTTCCCCCAAGCCAGTCAGAGTGACTGACTACGTGATAGGTCTCCGGAGGAGAATGTCACACATGATGACGGAAGCAAGCGATAACTTGAAAGCTGGACAAGCATTGGTCAAGCACTGGCACGATCAAAAGGCTAACATGGTTGAGTTCGCTCAAGACCAGCTCGTTCTCGTTATGATCCCAACAAGGCAGAGGGCCTTGCAAGATAAGTGGATGAGACCCTACCGAGTAGTGGGTAAACTCGGAGAGGTTAACTATCTTGTGGACTTGGGCAATCCCAAGGAGGCTCCGACAGTCTTTCACACCAACCGACTTAAAGCGTATGTCTCGCGACCTGATGTAGGAGCGTTGCTTCTAGCGTCATCCGAGAAAGAAGAAGAGAGTGAAGCTCTTCCGGATCTCCTCAGAGGCTTACCTTTGGATGAAAAAATTAAAGGAGTGAATCTCTCCTCCAATCTGACACCGGAGCAACAAGAAGAGTGCAAATCTATGTTGAATCAGTTTGCCTCTCTGTTCTCGCTTTCACCAGGCTTGACCCCTTGGGGCTAGCACGACATACTCACTGGTGACTGTCTGCCTGTCAAAAGCAGAGGATACCGCATGTCAGAAAACGTACGAACCCACATCAAAGGTGAGGTCAGCAAGATGCTCGATCTCGGGGTAATAGAGCCCTCTACTAGTCCATGGTCTAGCCCAGTTGTGTTAGTACCAAAGGCCGGATCTAAAGAACTTAGATTCTGCGTGGATTATAGAGCTCTTAATGCAGTCACCAAGACTGATGCCCACCCTTTGCCAAGAACAGATGAGTTGGTGGATAAACTTGGCGCCGCCAAGTTCCTCAGCACATTTGACTTGACGTCAGGCTATTGGCAAATAGCCCTGACAGACCATGCCAAGGAGAAAACTGCATTTTCTACCCCCATTGTCTTATACCAGTTTAAGGTAATGCCTTTCGGATTGAAGAATGCACCTGCTACGTTTCAACGGATGGTAAACCAGGTTCTGAATGGGATGGAGGACTTCTGCATGGCATACTTGGATGACATCTCAGTGTTCAGCAATTCCTGGGAAGAACATGTAACCCACCTGAGAGATGTTTTGCAGGCTCTTGGACGAGCCAATCTGACCATAAAGGCGAGCAAATGCCAAATTGGACAGAGTAAGGTAGTCTATCTTGGGCATGAGGTAGGCGGTGGAGAAATAAGGCCTTTGCTCAGTAAAATTGAAGCTGTGCAAAATTGGACAACACCGACTACTCAAACCCAGGTGAGAGCCTTCCTAGGCCTCACTGGGTATTACAGGAATTTCATAGAGAACTATGGGACCATAGCTTCTCCACTGAATGTCATCTCCTCGCCCAAATTTCCTAAAAAGGTTAAATGGAACGAGGAGTGCAATCAGGCTTTTGAAAACCTGAAAAAGGCTCTTTGCCAAGCCCCAGTACTCAGAGCTCCTGATTACCGCCAACACTTCATTGTGCAGACAGATGCTTCCAATGTAGGGATAGGTGCCGTACTCAGTCAACTGGATGGGAAAGGTAGGGAGCACCCTGTTTGCTTCATCAGCCGCAAGCTGAAGGATCCTGAAACAAGGTGGGCAACAATCGAAAGAGAGTGCTTTGCTATCGTGTGGGCTCTGAAGAAGTTTAGGCCGTACTTGTATGGTTCTACTTTTGTCATTCAGACTGACCACCAACCCTTGAGATGGTTAATGCAAATGAAAGGGGAAAACCCAAAATATTGAGATGGTCGATCTGCCTGCAAGAGTTTGATTTCACCATTGAGCACAGGTCAGGGTGTCACCACCAAAATGCTGATGGTCTCTCTAGGATGTATGTCATCGACTAGAGGTATGAGATTCATCCAGGAGTGGATTAAATCCTCCTGTCCCTTAGTCTGGGGGGGGGCGAGTGTTAGGGAGAATTCTCTGTTTAGGCTGAATTTCCTAACCTAGTGAGTCCCCCAGCAGCTTTGCTGGATTTCTGGAGGTTGTTTTTTCCATCCTGCCAAGAGTGAGACTCTTTTTCTCCCACTCTTGGACATGTATGTGTGTAATTCCTTTGAAATGTCAATGTGTTCGATGGGCTATGGGGTCTTTTACTCCATAGGGTCTCATATGTTTTTCTATGTGTGTTACACCGCACCCTACGTGCCGTAACACTGGGGCGTCCTAGCGGACCCCCACCATAGACTCCATACCCGGGGACTGACTACTGTCTTCCCGGGCATGTAAAGTCACCATTGGCTTTACTAGACCTAAATTTACTAACCGAACTAGTACAAACCATCTTATTGTGGACGTACTAGTAGGGGTAATTCGATTACTCCTAGATCTGTTACTCGAGGGGGCACTGTCCCGTCCCCCCTCGTCGAGTTTTGGCTGGTGGCAGTGGAAACTACTTGTTATGTTCGACCCCGAACATAACCCTATGGGATTCGTCCCATTGTTGGAGATTGACCCTTTTTCTCGTTAATCTCTAACGTACCACCGGTCTCCTTATCTTAAATAAGTTTATCGGATGGTATTTTCTGCCAGAACTCGGTTTTTCAAATGGCGTCTGTGTTTGTCTCTGTGACTCCTAAACCAAAGGTTGAGCCCTTTGTTCCACTTTTGGCGGGCCTCTGGACAGAGACCCTCCAAAGTGGTGCCATTCTGTCTGGGTTACCACAGGGGTGTGGGAGGGGGTTTAGGCACCCTGGACCGAGTTGCCTTGCCAACTCCGGTCGCACTCTGGAGTGATTGGCCCAAGTGGTGAGCCTTCCCGCTCACCAGTTAGCATGTGTTGATTGACAGCTAGGCTGAATGAATGGGGGTTTTCTGCATAAAAGCAGGGCTTTTGGGACTGGATCTTCAGAAGTCGCCACAGGACCTAAGAATCCGACGAGGGTAACGCTGAGCCGACCTGCACGACGACACGGAGCCCTGCGGAACCGACTCACCACTTCCCGACGACAGAGGAGATCTCCCTGCCGGAGAGTCTCTTCCCCTGACTGGTGGGAACAACCAGTCCCCTTTGCTTTTTATTCGCCTTAGGACGCAGTGGTCGAATTGCCCGTGCAGAGCACCTCGGCAACCGGATAGCCACTACCCCTGTACCGCGACCAAAAGGTGGTGCCTTGTGACGGAGCACTCCGCGGCTGGTCTCTTCCCTGGTGGTGCACCGGACTTCACTTTTCTTCGACGACGAGATCATCTCTACTCTTGGCAAAGACCCGACGTGCATCCACCACCAGGAACAACTGCTCCCGCCGGAGCTGCCCTCCACAACAAGGTACCGTGTCCGCCTGGCTTCCCTGTCGATCGGTTCGAGTGAGGTGTCTTAATCCTCTCCGTTCCGTTGGGTTGCCTCCAAGCTTTTCTCATTTTATTGTTCTGAACTGGTTCAATCTGCCGATAACAATTTGCTACAAAGACTTGAATGCATCTCCACTAGAGACTTTTTGGGGACATCGCGCCTTGCCTCTCTCCGAGTGGGCCTGGCCTCTGAACTTTATGATCTATTGTGATTCTTGCCTTCCTGCCTTGCATTTTATCCGCAAAGGATTGAACTGTGTTGATTTCATAACCTGCCTATCTTTTTCTCTCCCGTCCTAACTAATATTCGAGTGTCATCTGGGTTGAGGTATACACCTCTGTCTGAAAATAAGTGGTACCAGTAGAACCTAGAGTTGTCGAAGTATTGCTAGGGGGATTGATCGTTTTCTATTTCGTAGAGTAATTGTGTTTGATTTGTTTGCCGTGAATTTGCCATAGTGTTTTCCATAGATGTTTCGTTATAAATAAATGCCTTAATATCTTTACACTAAGCCTCGTTGCGTGTTTGCTTGTCTTGCTGTGAAGAAGTGCCCTATTTTGTATACTCCACATACTGCTCAACTCTTCTTGAGGGAAGTCTGACTGCTCAGCCACAGCTACCAAGTGAATCTGTGTGGTACAGACTGCTACCAAGTGGGTTCACCGCCAAACGCCTGTAGTCCTAAATCTTTTGCAGTGGTCCCAGAGGGAACTGCACAGGTTTCCGCCTAACACAAGAACAGACACAGGGACATGGCAGTCCCGTATACAGTCCCGTTGAGGATGCGCCGGCAGGACATGGCAGCCCGATCCCCAGCAGGGCCACTGGTCCAGCCGCCGGAGACCAGCGGGCTGACCAGCTCTCTGCCCTGATATCTGAATTAGTGCAGGACAATCGGCAGGCCAGGGAGGAGTGGCGTGCGGATTTGAGGGCACTGGGCCAGTCGATCACCGACAACACAAACGGCCTCTGCGAGGTGCTCGGCCGCATAGCCGATGCTTTGGAGGCTGCTCTTCCTGGCCAACAGCCTCAGCATGAGGACACACCGTCCACTAGCAACTCCACTCAGAACAGCCCTCTCCGTCGGTCGCTCCGTGCGCAGCGCTGATGGGACATGCCTCCCCCTGGCTCCGAGAGTGCAGAGTGACTACACTGGCAGCCTCATGTGGGCTACGTGGACCCTATGGGACTAGTGTGGGTTTGTTGTGGTGGGAGGGGGAGGGGGGTAAGGGTGTGTGGGGGAGTTGTGGAGGAGGGGGAGGGGGTGAGGGTGTGTGGGGGAGATATGGGGGGAGGGGAAGGGGGGTGAGGGTGGTGGAGGGTTTGTTTTTCACGTTCATATTTTCACTTTCAATACACCGGTTGTGTTACAAATAAATAACCAGAGTGGACATTCATCATTGCACATGTGTCATTTAATCTTGCACAGTGCATAATGTACATGTATCCCCACACCCAGTGCCCTATGTCCTAACATTATGTCACCCTCTGCTGACTTGTGTGTCAGAAATATTGTGCGATCACTGACTGCCGCACAGCACGTCCCTCCTGTGCATCGGCACCGTGATGATGTCCTGCCACGTCTTCCTCCTCCCCTTTCATCATCATCAGGAGGTAGCAGTTCCATGTCAGGGGGCAGGTGCACGTTCACGTTCCGACGGATGCACATATTGTGCAGCATTACACATGCCATGGTGATCTTGGCCCCCTTCTCATGGCTGTAGAGGAGTGCCCCACCCGACCGGCTGAGGCAGCAAAATCGTGTCTTCAACAAGCCAAAGGTCTGCTCAATCACCACACGTGTACGGGTATGGGAACGATTGTAGTCCTCCTCGTGCATGTTCTGTGGGTTTCGGACAGGGGTCATGAGCCACGGCTTCAAGGGATAGCCACCATCACCTGCATGAGAGGGGAATGAAGGTAAATGTTCGCACATTCATGTTGGACAACTGTACTAGTCTCACATGGCTGCAGGTAATTTGTGCCCACATGCACATGTCCCTGGATGCATTGACCCAATTTCTGGTCCCTCTATGTGTCCTGTGCAATGGACTAATGGTGTGGGTTGCATCTTCAAGATGGGTCATGGTGTGCACTGACATCTTGTTGCACGTGCATCGTATATGCATACAGCAGTCTTGGCGTAAAATCAGTGATGAGTTGTGTTTTGTGGGATTTGGTAGTAGGGAGCGTTGGCTGTAGTCAGTACTATATTGGGCATTCTGCACTGATCAGTTCCATGGTGACATGCAGCACTCCTATGGGTGTGCTGAACCAGTGACACACTGTGGTATCCCTGCTTGACTCAGTTCAATGCACTCCCAGGGATGACTGTCCTGTGTGGTGATATGCTGGAGACAGCAACATAGTGCATATGCAGTGCATAGTGCAGGATGACCTTACGGTGTGTGAGGGCTGCTGATTAGTGGTGCATGTGTTGTGGGATGTGGGCTGGTTACCTGTTAGTCATGTAGTGATAGGTGTCGGCCTTACTTCATCACTATGGGATTTAGTTGTCATGTACCGTTTCAGTTGCTTTGGGGCACAGTATTCGATGATGTGCACATCGTGCACTGACGTCAACATTCCCAGCCAGGTGGAGTATGCATTCCCCCCCCTTCCCAGCCAGGTGGAGTATGCATCCCCTCCCGTTCCCAGCCAGGTGGAGTATGCACCCCCCTGCTCCCAGCCAGGTGGAGTATGCATCCCCCCTTCCCAGCCAGGTGGAGTATGCATCCCCCCCATTCCCAGCCAGGTGGAGTATGCATCCCCCCTCTTCCCAGCCAGGTGGAGTATGCATCCCCCCCGTTCCCAGCCAGGTGGAGTATGCATCCCCCCCTTCCCAGCCAGGTGGAGTATGCATCCCCCCCGTTTCCAGCCAGGTGGAGTATGCATCCCCCCCATTCCCAACCAGGTGGAGTATGCATCACCCCCCTTCCCAGCCAGGTGGAGTATGCATCCCCCCTTCCCAGCTAGTTGGAGTATGCATCCCCCCTTACCAGCCAGGTGGAGTATGCATCCCCCCCTTCCCAGCCAGGTGGAGTATGCATCCCCCCCTTCTCAGCCAGGTGGAGTATGCAGCCACCCACCTCACAACCCTGATGCACTGCCATGGCCCAGTCAGGCAACTCACCAAACATCCAGGCACGTCGTCCAGCATGTCGCTCCATATAGTGTGGAAGTGTGGAGTTCCGCAGTACCAAAGAGTCATGAGTTGATCCGGGATATCGGGCACAGCAATGTGTGATGATCTTGCTGGCGTCGCATACCATCTGCACATTGATGGAGTGGTATTGCTTGCGGTTGCGATACACCTCCTCCATGGCATGGGTGACCACCAACTCCACGTGGGTGCAGTCGAGGGCACCTACACAATTTGGCATGCCTGCCAGTGCATGGAAGGCAACTTTTGTAGCGAATATCTCCTGGGGAGTCCGTGGTAGGGATATGTAGTCCCCTGTGTGCTTGAGGAGGGCATCCAGCACTTGGTTCAGTATCCGTGAAAATAAGGGTTGTGATATGCCATGCATGTGCCCCACTGTGTGATGGTAGGCACCTGTGGCAAGGAAGTGGAGCACAGACACTACCTTCAGTAGAGGGGGGATGGCGGTGCGTATTTCTATGAGGCTCACTATGTCATTGTGTATCAGGTCCACTATGGTGGTGATGGTGTCACGGTCAAGCCGGTACAGGGTGTGGATCTGCTCAGGTGTTAGGTTGAAGGGAGTGGCTCTGATGCGAGGGATTGGGGGCTGCCGGCATGGTAACGGTGGCTGCACTGGTGGGTCATGCTGGGCCTGTCTTACCCTCCTTCTCCTCCTGCGTCTCCTCTGTGGTGGCGGCTGATGTTGTTGAGGCATTGCAAGCAGGGCCTCCAGCTCCAGTAATGCTACTACTATTGGTATCATCTTGGTGTGGGAGGGGGTGTGGTGTGTGGGTGTGCTCCTTTTGTACTGGCCCTGACTCCATTGCCTCCACCTGTGCTGATTGTGTGCACCTGTGGCACTTGGAAACACTGCTCAGGGTCCTTAACGACTGGTCGGCGATGCCAGTATTTACACCATGCCGGTATGCACTTTTTGGGCCTTCAGGAGGCCGTTATTTGCATGTCCGCATTACTTGTGATCTTCTCCGGATTATGGCATGCCGCTAATGCCGGCATGCTGTGTCGCGTGCGCGCGCCCAGACCGTTATTTATGGCATCATACTTTACGATGCCGTAAATAGCGGTCTGGGTGGTCAGAATAGCCCGTAACGGTAAGCGATGCCGGTAATCCTATACCGGCATCGTTTTTCCCTTACCTCCAAACTCAGAATGAGGGCCATTGTGTTTAGCACTGCAGTCGAACCTGTGGAACACTCAGCCAACGAGCCGCAGCCAGGAAAAAGCAGATCCTGTGCAGGCAGCCTAACGGCAAACACCAGAGACGCTGGACCGAGGGGAGAAGCAAAGCCGTGACCGAGAACACACTAGACACTGATGAGGAGGGAGCAGCTGCTCTAAAGAAACCACCAGAAGATGACCAGATGAAGACCGGCCACCTATCCGACACACCTGACCAGAGGAGCAGTGTGAGACAGCAAAAGGTACACTGTTACACAAGGTTGTCGGGAGGTGTGTGCTAAGGTCGAAATAAAACACAAAAAAGGGGTGAAACAGAGATGAGCCTAAGAAGGGATGATAGTGGAAGGATCCCAGAGAGGGGTGTGAAACAGACCCTGAGAGGGGGTGAGAAAGAGACGCCCCCAAGAAGGGGTGAAAGCAAAAGGACCCAGAAGTGGGGTGAGAAATAGGATTCGGCCGAAATGACCGAATCCAATTTACCTACCCCACCAAAAGACCTAAAATACATGCCAACAAAAGTTCGAACTACAAAAAGGGGGCTGCAGGGGTGTCCCCCGCAACAACCTGCTCACTATCTCACTATTCTATACAGTATAGTGAGCGGGGGACACACCCGCAGCTGTCCAACCAAAAAAAAAAAGAAACAAAAGGACCCTGCGGCGCCGGCTCCCGATCACGGAAGTGAAAGGGAACCAGCGTTCCAGGGACACTGTGATTCGAGGTGAAAGGTAAGTAATGGTGGGGGGGTGTGTAGGGGGTGGGGGTGTGATCAGGGGTTAGGTTTTGGGGTTGTTTTACAAGGAATGTCCACATAAGAAATGTACGAACATTTATGTATATCGTACATTTCTCATGCAGTCATTTCTGTTGTGGACCTTTCCGCCACGGTAAAACAACCCCAAATCGCGAAGAATGTGACAAACCATAGTAAGGGTGAAAATGAAACAATCCCATGGCGGGCGGAGAAGCAGGCCTCCGGAGGGGATGAGACAGATGATAAACAGACCCTAGAAATTAATGAGAGCGACAACCCCAAGAAGGAGTGAGAGTGAAACAAACCTGAAGTGGGTTGAGAAACTGACCCCGAGAGGGGGAACGAGGAAGCGAGGAACAATTCCCAAAAGCGGTGAGAACGAGAAGCCCCCAAAATGGAGTACAAACCAAACAACTCAAAAGCGGGGTAAGCACGAGACGATTCCAAGGCGGAGTAAGCAATTAACAAGCCGAAGGAGGTGGGAGGTCCGAGATACAGCAAGGAGTTACCACGACCGACAAGGATGGGAAAGACATTTTAGTAAAGGTTAAAACCCCACAGACCACCGGGAATCAGATTAACCAAGCCCAAGGGTATCAAACACCTGGAACTGGCATAAAGTATACAACAGAGTTAAAAGGCAGGAAAACCAGAGAGAGAGAAAACACTAAATCGAAGAGAGCTCTTTATCCAGGACGGGAGAGTTGAAAGAGACAATTGTTCTTTTTTTTATGTATTTGTGGTAGGGATAGGAATCAGGGTAAGTTAGGTTCTGAACGACGGACAAACCTTCTGTCACTGGACTTCCTGGTGTGCCACCCTTTCTTTCTTTAGGCTAAGTTCTGGACGGTTCGAGACCGGGAGATGTATTTGTTTGAATAAACAGACCATTCAACAAACATGTCGTTTTGTCGGTCTCTTGATTCTGACTTAACACACTCAATGAAAATACAGTTGGGCGTAGGACCTAAGCAAGTGACCCATCATTGTATGGATCTCATTGCCTTGTCTGGCATAAGCTTTTCGTCGAGCTGCCACACCTCCCAGGAGGATTTGGTTCGGTCCGAAGACCAGGAACAAAGGACTGACTTGCAGGTTGCAAGGTCGGTCTTTTGTTCTCGCCACCTTCTTCTGTTCCTTTTTGGGGAGGGCCGCACTGCCCCTTCCAGCCACTTCCTGATGTGGTCTTAAGTGTGTCAAGTTTCCGTGTACGCAGCCTAGATATTTTGAACAATAACTTCTTATGTCTGCCTTGTGTTGATCCTACCCTGCTTCGGCACGGTCCCAGGATTGAGTGTTGTGATTTCTCCTCTGACATGGCTTCTGGTGTTGCTGCTTCTTGGCCCAGGTCCAGTGATCGAAGTGAGTGGGAACGGTCGGTAGCGGTGTTCCACTACTTTTATGTTTTTCGGTTTACCATTCCTCTACTTTTTACGACCCTATTCACCCTTTATAAAGAGGATTTGTCCATGCATGTCCCTGTGCAAGTGTAAACTTGTAATATGAGCCTTAGTTACTAGTCACTTAGACTACTGCAATGCCCCAGCTGCAAAACCTTGTCACATGTTGCACTATGCTTCCTCCTGCCCTCTCCCTTGCCAAGACAACAGTTCTGCTACTTTTTTCGATACACTTCTACCACTGCCCAGGACTGTATTTTGCTTTCCACTTTCGTGCCATACCGTCTCCTCCTGTGCAGTTGTTCTTGGCTATATACTCCTCATACCGCCACTTTTTTTTAGTTCAACATCTCACTGTGGGCCAAGCCCATGTGTGCCATTTTCTCCCGTTCCTTTTCGGCAGGGTCGCACTGCCCCATCCACTATGCAGCCCCCGCCTCTTACCTGAACCAGCCCAGCTGCCTCCTCTAACGGGCTGCAGGCTGTGTCCCCTGAAGCCCAATGTACTACACGTCGCACTTCCTGACGTTGGGCCTCATTACGCGGTAGGAGGTAGTCATGGTGCTATTAGCACCATGGCTACCCCCTTACCGCATTCCGGGTCCAGGTTCCCGAAATAAGGACTTACCGGATCATTCCAACCTTGGAGGACCTGGTAAATCGCCATTCCGGAAACCATTCCCCATTCCCATTCGAGCCCCCATAGGGTTCAATGGGAATGGGGATGGAGCTAATAACAGTACCGCAATTTGCGGTACCGTTATTAGCACTGAAGTCCCATAACGGGTCCCATCCATAATGCCTGGTCAAACCAGGTGTTGAGGAAGGGACCCGCTAAGGGACCTCGGAATAGGGTGGTAAGGGATTACCGGCACCGGTGACCTTTCCGGTGCTGGTAATCCCTTACCACCTACCGCGTAATGAGGCCCGCTGCCTTTAGTGTGTCGGGCTAACGGGTACGGGGCCTAGAGACCTTGAACGATAACATCTTAGGTCTGCTTCGTTGTGATCCTACTCTGCTTCGACCCAGTCCCACGATCCATTCCTGATACTTATTCTCTTTCTCACAGGGATCCGGGAATGTGAAGCTCTGTTTCAAGTGTGCAGTATTTATATTTTCATTGGTGGGACTCCACGGAATGGGGAGTAACTACCCTTTCCGTACTCAGAATCTGGCGGGAATTCCGATAGACCGAGTGCCGGTAACGGTAATTCGGTTTGCCGGTATCCGGCCAGATTTACCAGCGGGATACCATGAAACTTGTAATGAGGCCCACGTTTGTCCTGACATTCCTTCTCCTCTTAAGCAGTTGTTCTTGGGTATATGCTCTTCTTACCCCACCTCTTTTTTAGAGATCTACATCTCACTGTGGGCCAATGCTCAGGATGTGTGTTTGTGTCCTTGCCACCGCTCAAACACTTTATTTGCACATGCGCATGCCCCTGAGAGTAAAAAAGCAGATTTAAAGCATTGATCACTTGGAAACAGCCTAAATGACACGAGTCACTTTTCGATCAAGCGTTTTCAGTCTAAGAGTCGGTGGGTGTTCTGAGCGCCTGGTAGACTTAAGGCTTCAGGTGCTGCTGAAGCCTTACTAGGAAGTCTTTGGTGTCATGGCGAGCACGCCCTTTTAGGCCACTGCTGGTCTCCTTTTGGAATCTGCAGGGTCTTCCGCCTTGAGCTCAAAGGACTCTTTTCTATGCACACACTTAGGTCTATACCTTTCAAACAATATGCTCTACTTTGACAGTTGTTTTCATTCTTAGGTGCGATGGTGTGAAAATTCCAGAACGAGTACCAGCGTTTCCAGAGGAGACAAGCCCGTGGAGCTACTTTCAGCAACATGTAAATCTCCAGCGAATGGTGACAAATTTCGAAGGTAAACAAATCGAATGTTCGTTCAGATAAGTCTCTTAATCGGTGTAATAAAAGAAGTGCTTTCTATGCAAATGCAGAAAGACAATCCTGACAGAGCGGGCCACTGCCTTTCCCCTGAATGGCTTTCATTTCTTAGATTGCGTATGTTCGCCCTAGCTTATACTCCTTCCTACATGTCGATGTATGAATGAAATGCAGAGAGGGTCAAAAATATCCTTCTGTGCATTGCACATTTCTCTGTGTCTGTTTGGAAAAGGTGCATGCAAAAGCACGGCTTGCCAGGCATCCTACCACACATCCTATTTGTGAAAAATGGCATGCACATTTCTAACTCCCTGGCAGGATTGCATATTTGTGCTCAAGGTAGGGCCATCCGAATGTGCCCATTAGCCATGCTCACATGCAGTTCACTTTTGTCAGTAGGCCTCATCCTTGTTGCCACAAGTACATTCATTCACTTGTGCTTCTAAGCAAAGCTTTGTGAATTGGCCCATTTGTTTTTAAGTGCAGTACGTTTGTTCATACCTTCAGTTGCTAATAGAGTGAAGATACTAAGGGCCATACAGTATGGTCTCATTAAATGCACGGTGGTAAGTGAAATAAAACATCATAAAGGTAATTCCTGCCTGTTTTTTCTTGTTGGTCTGTGTGATTATGGTCTTTTAAACCCATACGATGTAAAAACGTCTGCCTACTTGTTGGTAGTATAAGCCGTTATTCCTCAGTGGGGTATAACAGAAACTCTCTATTAGAAGACGCCACTGTTGCCACCAGTGGTAACAGTAATTCTGTTTGGCGGTATTTCCACTATTAATAGTGCTAAACTCGCCATATACTCTTCACAGTTCAAAGGTGCATACAGGAAGTCATATATGTTGGGGAGAGGTGACATCTTGGAGCAGGCGCGATGGGGGCTCTTATCTGGAATCCACACTAGAGATTTGCATTACTGTCGGATCCCATGTTATCCACCCATCCAGTGTTCTCAGATTGAACCCACAGAATCATTGGTTGTCCTGATAGCTGGAGGGGTTATCCAAGTCTGTGCAGGGGCTATCGTTGTATTCATCAGGGGACATTATGAATCACTCTCTTGCACAGGACTCTGTGCCCTGAATCTGCAATTATGCCATTAGGAGTAATGGACTCTTTAAATCGTATACCAACTCAAAAGTTGCTTGCCAATTTCCACTTAAATGGTACACAGTTGTAGTGACACAGTTGTAGGGTAACTCAAACCCTCTGCAGCGCATACTGGCAGGATGTAGGCCCCTGTGTAGCACGGATGTACTTTTGTTCAGAGTACAACATGCCTATTTACAGCATTCCATGCCCGGTGGTGGCACTCTCAATTTAAAGTTGTACCCATGCCCGTCTCCACATCGTCTCCACATCGAAAGCAGAGACATAAAGCAAGTAAGAGTTATGTTACTCTGCTTCAAGAAGTGCAAAAGGCAAAGTTATTGTAACAGAATTTACATTTCAGTTTAACTGGAAAATGTTGGACTTACAACAAGCTCCTCCCTCCCGCTCCCCCCTCTCTGTCCCCTTCCCCCAGCCACTCCTCCCCTGTTCCCCCTGTGCATAGCCGGGTTCATTCTTAGTTCATGGGTGGTGATTCACCTGCCTCTTAGTGGCAATGGGCGGCTCCGCGTACGATAAGTTCAAGAGTCCTAGAGCCCTGAATCTAGAAGGACAAGTGCAGTCCTTACTTGAGGCTTTGATGTTTTGTAGAAAAGCCCCCCACTTGGTAAAGAATGACGCAGTGGCGTTGTGCAGGGTGTAAGTCATTGTTTCACAAATAAGTAGTCTCCAATGCCGCTTACCTGGTAATTGAATCTGAGGATTTGTGTGGACTTCCATCAAGCTGTGATGGCGTTTCTAGCAACCAATAGCATCAGTCTGATCAGCCTCAATGACTGTCCTTGGTTGCTTGTAATCTTAGCTTGGCGTGGGGACCACCAGCCCACTAGGCAGAGCTCTGCAGCGCATTGTACTGGGAGGCTTGTTATCAACCTTAAAGTGACAGTCACCTCTTCCCAGTAAGGTCTCAGCTTGGGGCAGTTCCACCAAACATGCATGCAAGTACCCTGAGCCCATGTGCGCCCGTCTCACCGGGCGGCATACATACCACCTCGCCAGCATTTTATAGTTCTGCTTGGCGTACTGAGCACTAGTTGTCATCTTTGTGGCACCCCGCCATATCGCAGCCCATTGTTTTCTGTCTACCTCCAAACCCAGGTCTTTATGCCACCCATTTGTGTAAGAGCGGAGTTTGGCTAGTACCTATAGGTTAAGGCAGCGATATAGCTGTGATATCAGGCCAGCTGATACTACCGGGTGAAGATCAACCTTTCGATGGCAGTAAGAGATATTGAGCCTCCATTTTACTGTCTTCCCCGAAACACCCAATGTCGTAGTTGCATATAAATAAAACGTACATCTTCTGAAAACCCAAAGGTTTCTTTGCACTCTGGGAAAGACCTAATGTTGCCCACCACGAAAATATGTGCAATGTATTCACAGCCTCCCTCCTGCCAAGTCCGAAAGGTGTTGTTCCTGTATGCCGGTGTGAAGTTACTGTTCTAGTGGATTGGGGTGGCTTGGTCTGGGAATAAAGTTAAATCTAACCTTTTTGCCACTGCATCCCATACTTTAAATGCTGTGGACGTAGATAGTAATTCATACAGACAGATGGGGCGATGTCTGCGCGGGATCCACAGCATATATCGTAGGGGCCTGTCCGCTACCTGCTCGTCAACCTGTTTCCACAGCTTTGTGGACTGCAGATCAAACCATTCTCGTAGGACCCGCAGCTGCATCACCTGAAAATATTTCCAGAGGTTGGGCAGCGCTAGCCCTCCCTCCAGTCTTGGCCTACAAAGTGTAGCGACAGCGATCCTGGCAGTGCAGTTATTCCATACGAATGTACTTATGTCCTTTTGAAAGTTTTCCAATGTCCTCCTAGGAACCACCTTAGGTAGTGTCTGAAACAGGTACAAGAATTTTAGCAGGATAGTCATTTTGATAACCGCTATCCTGCCCACCAGCGAGAGCTCCTGCGTGCTCCATTTTAATAGACTATTCCTGATATCTCTTATGATCCGCGGGTAGTTTGCATCATATAAGACACTTGCTCGCGCTGTGTGGAATATCCCTAGATATCAAATGGGTCCTCTCCGCCCACTTGAACGGGGAGATCCCAGTCACGCCTTGAAGCTCAGCGCTCCCCAAGGAGATTGTCGAGATTTACTTTGAACCCATAGACATGGAGGGGGGAGTTTGTTTCATGTTCAGTGTCAATAAGATTAACGACCTGAAGGGTGTCATCAGCTGCTTGTCTCCCTGCCACAAATCCTGATTAGTCTGTCAACACCAGAGATGGCAGGACCAGGTCTAGCATGGCCACGAGGATCCTAGCATACAATTTTCTGTCAGTGTTTAGTATTGCTATGGGATAATAAGATGCGCATTTGGTTGGGTCCTTGCCCTCATTGGGGATCACTGTGATCCTCGCCGCCTCCATTGGTTCCGGCACAGAAGCCCCCACCATATCGCATTTAATAGCTCATGTAGTGTCCCCAGCTATGCGCCATAGGTCTTATAAACCTCTTGTGCAGACCCATCAGACCCCGGTGCTTTTTGTTGTTTAAGGGAGGCGATGGCCTTGAGAATCTCCTCTTTTGTTATTTCCCCATTCAACCCCTCTCTCTGCGCTGCCTTCAGTTTCGGTAGCCTGCAGCTATTCAAGAAGGCTTCAATAGTCTATGTTTTGGGGGAATCAGACGTATAGATCTTCTTATAAAAATCATCAAACACCTTACGCTTCTCTTGTTCCATTTCAGCGAGGCCCTTCCCAGCGGTTCGCAGCTTCCCCACCACCCTCTTGTCGGAGAGAGCTTTAAGCTTGCAAGCTAACAGCTTGCTTGCCTTATTTCCATATTCATAATATAGCTGCTTTGTTTTTAAGAGGGTGAATTCTGTTTCGTTCCCCTCTATCAGATTGATCCGATTTCTGATTGCCTGTGATTTTCTGTAGACCTTACACATACCTGTTTCCCTATACTTCCCTTCTAATTTCTTCAGTTGCACCAACAGGGTCTGTAGTTCTAACACCTGAGCCCTCTGGAGACTCCCCCCCTCGGGATTGTCACACCTCTAATGAAGGCCTTGAATGCCTCCCAAGGTGTCTCCTCCCTTTTTCTCCCCCTGCGCATTCTCCTGACAGAAGTTCACAATCTCCTCGCCAATCTCCTGCTTGCACACTGGTCATTAAGAATGGATGTAGTAAGCCTCCAGTAGGATGTCTTAAGCTCTCTCGGTCGCAGGTCGCATGCAATAATGACCGGGGCATGATCCAAATACGTGATCGTACCTATCTCTGCTGACCTCAGACTGGTTGCATTGTGTCGCTCTACCATGATATAGTCCAGCCTGGAGTAAACCTTGTGCATTTGTGAATAAAATGAAAAATCACGTCCCATGGGATTCAGATGTCGCTAGCCGTCCACTAGCCCCTCCTCTAGCCCCCTAAGAAGTGCTTTGGATGGTTATGTCGTTCCCATGTATGTGCCTCCTGAGATATCCCAGTTTGAATCAAAGGTCAGGTTGAGATCTCCAGCCAGTAGTATCTCCCCAGCAGTGAACCTTAGTGATTCACAGCAGAATTCTTTTTGGCCCAAGTTTGGGGCGTATACCGAGGCTATGGTGAGGAGGGCTCCATCAAACCACCCTTCTAAGATGAGAAACCTCCCATGCTGATTTGGTTTTCACTAACTGGAAATGGACTCGCTTGTGCACTAGTATGCCGGCCCCCTTAGCCTTGTTCTTGGCACAGGTGAAAAACTAGTGCAGGAGTGTGGGAAGTCATTGGAGCAGAGTCTGCCTGTGTCTTTACGAACAAGGTGGGTTTCCTGCAGACATGCTACATCTATTTTTAGGTGAGATAGATCCCTGAACAGTCTGCCTCTCTTATGAGGGGAATTCAGAATCCTCACATTAGAAGTCAGGACTTTAAATAACATTGCCTCGTTAGTTGACCCGCTGAGCCCAGCTGTGATCCGCTCTGCTGCCCCTCTCCATCACACCTCCCATGGAAATGTGCTGTGTCAATGGACTGTCCCCCCCTACCCAGCCTACCCCCAATCCCAATGTCCCCTCCACGCCCCCTCAACCCCCAACAAAGGTGAACACTTGAGACGATCCATCCTGCACATCTCCTCAAATCTCCCTGATGCTGGGTTGAACCAAGGCTCCCAATTTGACATTGCCGGGAGAGAAAAAACAGCATTAATTGTTACCGGCCACTTCCTGCATCACCCTTATCAAGCTTCTGGTGATTGTGAGTGTCGTGATTGCGCACCTTGCCCTCCTCCAGAGTGCGCAGCACGTCGAGGGCGTCTGGGCAGAGGGATCGCTGACCACTACTTGTCACCCACATCGCTTTGTCCATGTTCAAGTTGTAGCCCCAAAATCCAAGCCGCCTCTTAGGGTGTCGTGCATCTTGATTTTCGGGAGTTCCAGGCGGATACCAGCTCAAAGGGAAACGTCCATCTGTAGCGGATCCCTTCCTTCTGCGGCTTTGCAGTGATCTGTCGAAAGGCTAGTCCCTCCTGCAATGTAAGAGCTGCCATGTCTTCGAAGATCAACAGGGACATGCCTTGAAAATGTAAGGCTCCTATCTTTCTCATTGCACACAGGATCTCATCTTTCGTGTTGTATGAGTGAAATGAAGAGGTTCTCCCACCGGTGCCTGTGTTTCAAGTCCTCTATGGTTGTCACTAAGAGTGACAGATCCTGTTTGGTGCTAGCAAGTTCCCCCTCCAGGTGAAGGACGTCCTACTGCAGGGACTGTAATGATGTTTCAGTGATCCCCACTCGGGCGTTGAGTTACTTTGTGTCCTGGACCAGGTTGGCTATTGATTTTTTAAGCTCCTCTGTGCTGGATCTCATCTCTGCTCTTATGGATTGTGTAAACTCAACTCTGAGCTCCGTTTTGAGGCTCTGAAAGCAATCTGTGAGGTCTGCTTTGCAGAGCCCTGCAGGGATGCCTGTGCTGTCTTTCCCATTGCTTCTTCTGTTCTTGCAGACCCTGCTCCCGGATTTACGGTTTGCTTCTTTCCTGACGTTTGCTCAGGGAGAGCCCACAGGTTGCTCAGGGATTGGTCTTGCGTGCCTCGGCGTGTCACTCTGCCTTGCGACATCCGCTTAGTCAATGCCTTCCCCGGAGATCTCTTCTTCCTGTGATACTTCTTTTTTTTAATTTATTTTTATTATTTTAAACGAACAAAACCAACAAACAATACAGCTTTTTGGGACGTACATAATCAATATCAAACCGTCACATTATACAGTGTTATTCTCCGTCCTCTCCCCACCGACCCCATGAACTTGAGCCGGCTCTTCCGTGTCATCTACGGGAGCGTTTTCGGGAATCACAGTGCTTGTAGACTCGTCTGAGTCTTCTGTTTCATGGTTAACCTGGTGGGGGTTTACCATAGAGGTCACTAATTGTCGCCAGGCTATCAGGGGGCCCACTTCCTCCTCACCCCCCCGGTAACGGCTTCAAACCATACTACTGATTTTGCTTCCGCCCATCTCTGGAGGTCCGCCCACCATGTCTCCACCTTGGGTCTGTGGGCCGCCTTCCAGCCCAATGCGATCCTGCGCTTGGCCAGGATGTAAGCCAGGTCCTTCATCTTGCTTATGTGCTTTAGATTGTGTGGCCTGGGAAAAAGCCAGAGCATGCATGCCCAATCCGACCCCACATCCAGCACCACTCCCCCACTGGCCATCTTAGTCTTTATTTCGTCCCAGAATCTGTGCACCTCGGGACAGGCCCAGAACATGTGTAGCAACCCCGCCTCCACCTCCCCACACCTGGGGCATTTCTGCGTGGCCGAGCCTCCAAACCTGGCTATTTTCCCGGGGGTCAGATAAACCCTATGGGTGACATACAACTGGATCTGTTGGAGTCTCGCATTTCGGGACACCTTTTTATGGTATCTTTGAGTTCTCTCCCATTGCCCCTCTGTCATGGGTCCTCCTACCCCCCCCTCCCAGTCCTGCCTCAGTTGAAGCAGTTCCTTCCCAGCCTTAGCTCTCAGGAGTTCGTATACCCTGGATATCTCGTGCCTGCCCTCCGAAACATCGTACATCGTTTCCAGGGCGGCATCAGGTTCTTCCGCCAACACCGTCTCACGCCACCTCTCCCACACCCGTTTCGTGAGTCTGGTGTAAGTTATATATTGGCCTCTATGCACCCCTGTCCCCTCCTGCAAACTGTGGAATTCCAATACCTCCCCCTCCTGCCATATATCCCCGAGGGTGGCCGAACCCACCGGTTCCCAGTATCTACGGACTACTTCAAGCAATTGGGAGTCGTTTCCACACAGCGCCATCAGCGGAACCTGCTGGGAGAGCGGATCCGGATCACCCACCGTTCTCCATGTCCTACGCCAGACCTCCCAACCCAGCTCCGATAGTCTCCCTCTTCCCACCAGTTTACTCTTTTGTAGCCACACCGTCTCTCTCAGAAAGTATGGAGCCAAGTCGCCCTGCAAGAGTCTAGCTTCTGCTGAGTCCTCTGACGACAACCACCTGGCCACAAACAACAGCTGCCCCACCAGATAATAGAGCTCAAAGTTCGGCAAGTTTATGCCCCCCCTGTGAAACGCGTTCTGTAGTTTCCAAAGGGCCACTCTGTTCCTGGAGTTGCCCCATATGAAGCTCCTGCACATACCATGAAGTCTCTTGAAAAAACTTCTGGGAATCAGATACGGGACATTTACAAAAAAATGTAAGAGTCTGGACAAAACCACCATTTTGAGCAGAGCTGCTCTCCCCATCATAGAAAGGGGTAATCTAGACCAGAACACCATACTATTCTTAACTCCCTCGATCGCTTTCTCTGTATTATGTTCGTGCTCTGTTTTCGTCCTGTGGTAAATATTTACTCCCAGATACCTAAATGTCTCAGGTTGCCAGGGTATTTGAAGGACAGGCAGCCTCACCAACGGGACACTCTTGTACCTTCCCAAGGGGAACAAGCTAGACTTCCCGGGGTTCACCGATATGCCCGAGAGGGTGGCATAACGATCCATCACCTCCAGCACATATTGCAGGTTTTCCTCCGGGTAGCGCAAATACAGGAGCATATCATCTGCATACAGCGATATCAGGTTCATGCCACTTGTTGTACGAATCCCCACCTCCCCGTATTGTTGTCGCAGGCATATTGCCAGCGGCTCTAGTGCCAGTATGTATAACATGGGTGACCAGGGGCATCCCTGTCTGGTCCCTCTGCTGAGTTGCCATTTGTCTGAAATTGTGGATCCCATTTTGACTCTCGCTACCGGGGTGATTTATAAAATCTGGACCCACCTGATGTATCCAGGGCCCATTCCGTAACCTTTCAGGGTCGCTTTCAACAATGGCCACCGCACCGAGTCAAAGGCTTTGACCGCGTCTAGCGACACGATAGCCAACTCACCCGTGTCTTCCCCAGTGTAATCGATGATATGGTGCAGCCTCCTGTGGTTCTCTGTGATATTCCTACCAGGGACATAGCCCGTCTGATCTGGGTGTATCAACTTACCAATCACCCTCTTTAGCCTATTGGCTAATACTGCCGTGAGTATTTTACTGTCCTGATTGAGCATGGACAAGGGTCTATAGGACCCGCACTCCATGGCTGGCTTGCCTGGTTTCAAAAGTGGGATGATCAGTGTCTCGCGGAGGGACTGTGGCAATTCCCCCTGCTCGTAGGCTTCATTAAACATGGCAAGCATCGGCTGGAGTAGCTCCTGCTTGTATGTCTTATAAAACTTGCTAGGCAACCCATCTGACCCAGGCGCCTTACATGTGGGCAGATGTTGGATCAACACTTCCAGCTCGTCCGAGGTAACAGGGGCATCCAGATCTGCACGTTCTAGGTCATCCAGGGTGGGCAGCCCTATAACCTCTATTGTTCCCAGTATGTCTTGGTTCATATCCTCCCCTGTGTCCTCATATAGTTGTCTATAATACTTGAGGAACTCCTCGTTTCCCCCCTCCTGGGTGTTACGGGTTCGGCCTTCCGCATCCCTGATCTCTCTAATCACTGAGCGGGGGGTCACGCTCTTATACAGCCAGGCCAGCAATCTACCTGGCTTATCCCCCCCTGCATGTAGTCTCTCTGTGTATTTCTTGTAATTTAATTTGCATAATCTATCCCAGAGTCCACTGCAGGTTAACTGTAAGTCTTTTATCTTGGCACTGTTCTCCCGGGTTGTCTCCTCATTTTGCATGAGACCCTCCAGCTCTCTTTCTGATTCCTGAAGTTCCCGTTCAATGCCCCCTTGGAGCCCTTTAGATTTCGATATAGCGACCGCCCGCACCACCACCTTAAACGCCTCCCACACTTTACCCACAGAGCGTACACTGCCCGTGTTAGTTTCAAAATATTCCTGGATGGCCTCCCTCAGGTCCTCTCGAAACCCTGCGTCTTGTAACGCCTCAGTTCTGAGTCTCCATGTCGGGATGCGCGTCCTGGGGGGTTGATATCGCCACTCTACGACCAGAGGCGAGTGATCGGATAATATCCGAGCCTTATATTCCGCTCCCATCATTTCTCCCAATCTCTCGGACGCTGCAAACACATAGTCTAGCCTCGTGTGCAAGTCATGTGGTGCTGCGTAGTGCGAGAATTGTCTATCCAATGGATGCAGCTTCCTCCACACATCCACTAGGCTTAGGTCTTCCAAAATTGTCCCCAGCGCTTTAGCCACTGGCGCTGGCTTCCCTGATTTGTCATCTGACCTGTCTATTCTAGGATTCAGGGTACAATTAAAGTCCCCTCCCCACACTATCGCACCACCCGCCAGGGGGCTAATCTTACTGTATAGGGACCTAAAGTAAGCCGCCGTATCATGGTTAGGGGCGTACAAATTGATGATGTGTACCTCTGTTCTCCAGGAGTCCCGTTACCACCACCATTCTGCCCTCTGGGTCTATTATTGAACTGAGCACCTGGAACGGCACGTGCGGTGCCACCCATGCGATCACCCCTCTTGCATATGTCGAATACGTGGCCCCCATAACACTACCCCTCCATTTTCTCCTGGCCACCTCCAGCTTCTCCTTAGTGAGGTGGGTCTCTTGTAGCTAGGCTATATCAATACGCATCCTTTTTAGATACAGCATCACTTTGTTGCGTTTTAAATAACTGTTTAGGCCCCGCACATTCCAGGTCACCACTCTAAGATTACCCGATGCCATCTAATCGGTGTGCTCCCAGTCCACTCCTCCCTCCGATGCTTCCCGTGATGGCCCATTTACCAACTCTTACCCTTCCCAGCCTCAACAATCCCCCCCCCCAATACTCCAACTCCACCCCAATGCACACAACTCAACCCCTCCCCCCCAGCCTACCCTACCCCAACAAATGCCCACCTCCATCCCTGGATCTCAGGCCCACCCGCGTCTGGTCCTATCTGGCATCCAACGACTAGGACCCCGTGGGGCGTCACTGATCTAACAGCGACCTAACTAGGTATACTACTAATGGGTTCAAGGGATGCCTCCTAGGTGCTCCCATTTATCTGTTTAGGGTTGTTGCGCCCAGCAAATCCCGCCAGCTTATCTTGCAGCGCACTCCCCACAAGCTTAATTGAACTCTATATTCAAGTCCCAATGTCCTAGCCATGTCCCCGTGAGGACACAGCTGTGTGCTACTTATCTCCTGCAGCCCCCATCTGGATATCCGGTTCCTGAGGGCGGCCTTGCATATCCAGCTATTCCATCGCATCCTTTGGCGTCTCAAAGAACAGGGATTTGTTCTTGTAGAACACTTTCAACTTGGCTGGGTAAAGCAACATATAACGATGGCCTGCTTCTTTTTAATCTTCTTTTCACCGACCCAAAGTTCATCCATACGTGCAGCGTATAGTCCGGATATGCCATGATTTTTGCCGACGCCCTTTCGATCATTCCTCCCTTCCGAAAAAATTAGAGTATCTTCTCCCGGTCTCGATAGTTCCGAATTTTTGCGATCAGCGGTCGCAGGGGGATTCCCGGGGGCGGTCTTCTTGTCAAGGCCCTGTGCGCTCTTTCAACCGCGAACCCCTGGGTCAGCGCCCCGCCAGTTATCTCCTGCAGGAGCATGGTTTCCACATATTCTGTTGGGTTGGGCCCCTCCATTCCTTCCGGCAAACCGACAATTCGTATGTTGTTACGTCTGGCCCGCCCTTCCGCCTCCTCCGCTCTGTCCTCCAGGTAGCCCACCCGCTGCACGAGGGCATGTAGCTCCGATCCATGTGCGGCACATGCCACAGTATTCGGGGCCATCTCCTTCTCCAAGTTCCCGGTCTGCTCTGCGATCGTCCGCACGTCCAGTCTCAGCAGGTTCACTTCCTCTTGGACCGCACCGATCTTGAGGTCCAGGTCCACCTTCAGTTCGTCCATTGCCTGGCCCAGTTTAGTCTCCCAGGCCATTTCAAGTCTGCAATTGCTGCTAGCGCTTCCTGGATCGTGCCCAGTGCCTCTGCCTCTGTCGTGGGGGTCTCCTTGCCTCTGCCTCCCTCCGCACCTGGGGGCGTCTTGGTGTAGGCCTCTATCGTGGGCTGTTTGGTCCTGGGTCTGACAACATTATTAGACATCCAGCCGTGTTGTCCGGGCGTAAGCCAGCTGCACCTCCCCGTGCACAAAGGTCTGCGTGGCACCAGGCCACCCACGTACTTGCGCACTCTCGGTGTCGTGACCCCGGTCTCTGCCTTTCTCCAGGGGCGCCTTCTAAGTTCAGTCTGGCTTCACTGCGGGCCCTGCATCAGCTGCGAGTTCGCGGCGGGTCTCGTCAGTTACCATCTATGCGCATTCGGGCTCCGGGCGCACGCCTCTTCGGGCGTCTTGCTGTCTCGATCTTGTCTCTCGGCTCGCAGTCTGCCTTCTCTCCTCCGCTTCTCCACACCACGGCCCCTTCGGGTCTATTGCTTAAAACAGGATCCTGAAATCCATTACTGGTACCGTCTGATCCTTCCATCAGCTATCGCTGCAGAGCTCCCATGACCCTCGATGATCCCTTTGTTCCTGTGGCCATTTTGTTTCCATTTTTCGAGTCGGGGCCCGCAGTTATACAAATGGGTATAACTTTGTGTCCGTGCATCCCATGTGCACCAAAAGTTCAGCGAGTACGGCCCCCACCTTCATAGTCACGGATGTTAATTCACAGCGCTGGCAGGCATCCGTGCGCGCACTTTATCCCCAGGATCAATACAGGATCGAAGGAGCTCCTCCGGAGCACGTCCCTTTACATGGCCGTCCTAGCCATGCCCCTTATTCCTGTGATACTTATCAGTCCCGGGGCTATCTGTAAGTACCCCTAGAGCTCACTTGCACCTCGACGTACTAGCCATGCTACCCCGCATGTCAATTCTGGGATCCTGTCACTGGGCTGATGCTTCCGAGGGTCAGACCGTCTATGCCCCCAGGCAGCTCACACCCCCGGGTCGCTGGTACTTTTTCTCTGAAACTCACCGTACCTCCCAGTCTCCGATTACCTTCGGTCTTGCAGGACGGTGCTTTCGAAGGGCTTCTCTTTCAGGGTTTCAGTCTCTCTATAGGTATCACATACGCCGTCTGTTCTCAGGTGTTCGACTCTGGTTTCTTTCTCCTTAACTCTTGGGCTCCCAATGCTCAACCGGACGCCTGGATGCTGTGAGACCTCCTGTTGCAGGCGGTGCCAGCAACGTTTCTCATACAGGCTGTCCACCACGGATTGGCTCCCCTGGTCTTACCATCACTGCCTCTTGGGGTCTGGCCCTGCTGCTTCTTCAGCTTTCGGGACCGCTGCAAGCTCAATGTTCCGTATTGCCCCTGCTAGCGAGTTTGAAACTTGCAGGCTTCCTCGCTCTCCACGCCAACTGTCACGCAGCTGAGTATTTTGCTCCATCTGCACCTCTCTCTGCATCAGCTGTTGCTCTTCCTTCATTCGCGGGACGTACGTCTTTTAACACACTCGTTCCAGTATGGTGCACGTCATGAATTAAAGGTAAATGACCCTTTTCCATAGGCTAAGGATATGTTTTAGTATTTTCTTTGTCCCAGTTGCAAAAGTTCAACTCTTGTGTTTTAATACATCCCATGTATGCCATGGTATATTTAGCTTTAGGGAGTTTCTCTTGGGCACGTGAGTCCTTGTTCCCTAAGGCGGAGTCTCTCCTGGTGAGTTCATACTTGACTCTGCCCTTAGGGAGGGTATTGCAGAACGGGCTCACCTCCCGGGCCTCATAGGAAGGGGCTCCCCTTTAGGGAGAAGGGACGAATTCCCTAGATTCATCTCAGCACACACCAAAATAAAGTTTGTGTGTGTGTGAATACATATATATGTGAATAAGCCATTTGAGCCAAGTCGCACATGTTACAGCGCAACCCAGCAACCATCATTTTCAAATTTGCCTCCTAATTCACACCTGTATGAGCAAAACATTGTGGCTATTCTGACGAGTCCAGGGAGATTGTCACCTCTCCCCCAAGGGGAGCCATCCACTTTGGGACTAGGTAGGTCAGCCAGCTGCACTTAACACCCCCAGGGGACAGGGTAAGTAGGATCCCTCAGGAGGTGACTCCCCCTTAAGGACCCTGATAGGGGTATAAGTCACCATCCCTCCCCCTCAGTCACTTGCATCTTTGTAGTTATGTAGGTTAGGTTTATCGATAAATATATCCCCCCTTTACTAATGGCTTAATTAATGGCTGATTTGCTTCTGACACAGGGTATGCCCAATCTCCTGTGAAGAATGGAATCCAGCCCTCTGGAGCACCGACCCTGGCACAACCAATCACACAAGATTCTAAGCCGGTCCCGAAGAGTTTAACCGGCCCAAAGAGGACAGAGGAGGTGTGGCCGGAGAGAAAGTGAGAATGTCAGTGGTGGATAGCAGGACTGGGACGCACACCAGGAGAGCGGAGTGAGGCATAGCTGGCATCCTGTCGGGGCAGCCCCGAGGGGCTGCTAGAATAAAAGAGAAGAGTCTCAGAAGGCCGAAAAAGGAGCACAGCTAAAAAGACATATAAGCTACTCCGACCGATCGAGTTGCTAGAAGGAGAGAGCAGAGCCCAGCTGAAAAGTCACATAAGCGAGTCCAGATCGAGAGGGTAGAGCCCCAGAAGACCGACTCGAACCCGACTCGAACCCGGCAGAAGAGTGACGTAAGCAGCTCTGTGACGGCAGTTGAACCGACAAGACTCAATGCTCAGCGGGGGGTAGGAAGGAGACGAGCACCAGAGTTGGGAGAGACTGAGGAAACCCTAGAGTCGGGAGGAAGAAGAAAAGGAAACCCAGAGTGGGAACAGAGAAAGCCCCAGAGTGGGGAGTGCAAGGGAAAAGAGCTCAGAGTGGGGAAAAACAAACAACACCCAAAACGGGGGAGTAAGAAGATGCAGAACCCTAGATAGGGTATTGAGAAGCACCCGCGCAACAGAGGGGAGAAAGACAGAAAGAATCCCAGAGTCGGAAGAGAGGCCTGATCTGGAACACCCTGCTAGCATTCCAGCATACCAAGAACTTTCTGTGTTGAATTGTAACTGTGGACAATGTCCTTTACTAGATAGGGACAGGGTTGGGGTCAGATGCCAGCAACCATCCCTTCCCGTTAATAGTTCCACAAATGTATGTCTTTGTGTTGTTATTATTTTCTTTTGGCAGATAGGGAAAGTGATTAGGCATGGGTAGGATTCCAGATCGAGGACTTCATTGCTTTCAGACATCCTGACAAGCACACTTTTGACTTTATGTTATAGCATAGGGCTTGGTCATCTAGATTTAGGGAAAGTTTATTTAGATTTGACAAAAATAAAACCCCTTAAAAAGCATTCCTAGTCGTCAAATCCTGATTCTGACCTTCCACACTGCAAATTAACCCATATGCAATCCTTTAGCACCAGAAAATTGTCTTTGCCTTGCAGGGTAGTCCTATTTTATCTATAGCTTTATCAGCCCAAGAAAAACATTTCTCAAGACTGCACAAAATTGCATACTGGTTTTAACCTTACTAGGGATTAGCTATAGTTCAGTATAGTTTAGCATTGTGGTTGGATCATTGGGGCATATGTATCAAAAACCAGCAAAGTTATAGCGGGTTTAAAAAGGCTTGATAAAATCCTTCTACTGTAAAATGAATAGGCCATTTGAGCCAAATCTCACATGCCACAGTGCCATCCAGTAACCATTACTGGAAGTTCATGTTATGAAATAGCCCTTGGCGGTAACATACCTTACTCTCGACCCCTCCACACAGACCCTGATAGAAGTCTGTGTAGCGGGATAGGGCCGAAAAGGCAGAGGAATGCCCAATGGCTCCCTCCCAAACTGCAAGGAAAACCCCTTGTTAAGGCTATACATTCGGCACTTCCACACAAAATACCCCCCCTCTGTCCTTCCCCTGTTTGTTTTCCTCTACCTTAGCTGTAAGCAAAAGGTAAGGCAGATGAGAAGAGAGGCTCAGTCTGTAAGCCACAGAACCTGTTTCCAAGAAATGGGAAAAGAGAAAAAACATTTAGAAGGCCCTAACCTATACGACACAAGAACGGAACTAACAGACAAAAGGCCACCTCAGTTCAAGCAGCCACTCCTGTGGCCAGAGTGCAATGTAGAATTCCCAAAGTCACAGAAAATCTAGCAATCCAAGGCAAGTCAGCTGTGAGACAGGCATGGTATCAAGAGAGACACAGATACAAGACCTTTATTTAAAGTATTTGGGGTTGGTGTAATACCTAAGCTGCCCTATCTCGAACTCGGGATTTCCCTTATCTGATGCTTCTAAAGGTAGTCGATGTCAGTAAGTCGCAAACCAAAAGCTGTCTGTGTCAAACCTATGCATGCCCTCTCTCTGGAAACAAATGCTGTGCAGGGTTGTTCTAAAAGAAAAGTAGTGTCCCAAAGAAATATATCCAATACTAGATTCAGTTGGACTTCTTGTCAGGATTGGCACTGCCCGTAGGCATTATAGTTCAATTAAAACATGCCCTTGAAATCTCCCAGGCAAAGTTCTTATAATGCCAAAACAACTTGGTTCACAAAGCCCTCTGAGGTTCACTAGGGTTCCCTTCCCCAAGCTTCTTAAAGTACACAGTTCCAGTAGGCTTCTCAGGGTTCCCTTCCCCAAGCGTAGGCCCCTCTTTTTTCAAGGTTCACAAAAGAGTTCAAATAAAACTCAGGAAGATTGGGCAACTATGCTGAAAGCATTAGCAGGGAAAAATATAGCAAAAATGTGGTCATTGATGAATTATGCTACTTTGGGTTCTCAGTTAAGTTATCAAGTTATAGGAGTCCAAACTCAAAAATGGATTGACCACTTTACTCTGTTGTATGCTCAAGATGCTTCGGGTAGTAGCTCGGTTGAGCCTGGTCCTCTGGGTCAGATTCATCTGAATTTGGAACTCGAGGACATTGTTGAGCTCATTAAATCTGCCTCGAATTCTAAAGCCTGTGGCCCAGATGGGCTGTCTAATTTTGAACTTAAAAAATTCCCTGAGGTGTGGGCGGCGGTTTTATATAAAATCTTTAAGACTGTAAATGAAACGCAGCGCCTCCCCTCTACGTGGACTCAAGCGATAACAATCCCGATCTATAAGAAAGGAGATAGACTGGAACCAAGCAGCTATAGACCCATATCACTGCTTGATGTTCCAGGAAAGTTGTACTGCCGTCTAATCCTGCGGGAACTTCAAGCATGGGCGAGCCAAATGAAACTGGCAGACCCCTTACAGGCGGGTTTTGTGAAGGGGTTGGGAACAATCCCCAATATTGTGCTACTCAGGGTCATTAAGGCACAGCAAGCGGAGAGAGCACAGCCCCTATATATGGGATTTATCGACTTTAAGGCTGCTTTCGACTCTGTTGACCGGGAGTTGCTGTTTCGAAAACTGAAGGCCTATGATTGTCCTGTGTCACTATTGTCTCTGATCATCCTGTTCCACACCAAGACATCCATGCGTGTACGCATTAGCTTGGATGGAAAATTGTCACCCGAAATTGCAACACAACGTGGCCTTAAACAAGGCTGCGCGTTAGCAGCTTTTTTGTTTAATTTTTTCATTCTCGATATGGGGAAGGAATTTGCTAACTGTAATGGGGATCCTCCGAGGCTGGGCCTTCACCAAATCCCGTATATGTTGTATGCGGATGATTTGGTGTTACTGTCACAAACACCTCAGGGGCTACAACGCATGTTGGAGAAGTTGGGGACCTATGCCTGCAAAAACGGCCTGAGTATTAATGTGAGTAAATCCCAGGTATTAAGATGTAAACCTTCGATAACTAGTAAGAGGTTTCAAGTCAATAAATGGTCAATCCAAGACATAACGTTGGAAAAAGTCTCAGAGTATAAATATCTGGGAACCCTAATCATGGATAGTCAACGTAAGGGTGATGATTGTGCAAGGTCTCTGCGGAAGTTATCGCAGCTGATCTCACAGACCAGAATAATAATTAAAAAGTATGGGAAATTCACGTTAAAACATGCACTTGACTTTTATAAGATGAAAGTGTCCCCGATCTTGTTGTATGGGGTGGAACGCTCTTGAATCCAAATATTGGAAAGAGACTTTATCAGTACCAAAGGCAGTTCCGATTGGACTGATTAGGTACGAGCTGGGCCTGTTGTCCCTCCACGCCCAGGCAAGTTGGAGACAATGTGCGTTATTGCGAAAATGCTTATTGGGGGTCAACACGAGTACCATTTTAGAAGTGTTAGCCTCTGCCCTGCTGAAATTAATTAAATTCGCGAGAAAATGGCTCAATTGTGTGTTAAATTGTCTGGCCAAGGCGGAGGTATCACTTGAATTGTTACTGCTGAATCCGGACCGGCCTAAAAGAAAGATATATTACGTAGACTGGGCTGAGACGCTTGCTACTTGCAACCTTTATAAAGACTTTGATATCTGGTCTTTTGGCATAAAACCTTATGGGAGAATGGCGTCGTACCTGGTAAAATGTCCATCACCTGAGTCCAGGGCTGAATTTCTAAGGTTCAGACTTAATCTGTGGGGCACGCGTGAGGTATTGGCCCGGCGTAAAGTCATAACTGCAGCACAGAACTACTGTAGATATTGCTTAGATACTTCACAAAAGGAAACCCGTCAGCATCTTTTAATTGACTGCCCGGCTTTAAGGGAGGTCCGGAATAGATGCTTCCTTAATATTCTCACTTTTCACATTCATACCTCAAGTGAGAGTAGATGGTAAATAATATTTTCATCTTCAAGAGAACGTGTCCAAATTGCATTGGTACAATTCTTTAGAGTGATTCTCCCGAAAGTTGAAGCCACCGGGGGGCCAAATTGACATAATGCTTCCTTAGACTCACAAGTTATAAAGTCCGCTGTGAGATAGGATGTTGGTCCCATCTTAGGAGGTTTGAGTGAATTTTATGTTAAGAGGATTGGTTGGACCCTAATATTCCTTTGGCCTAATGGAGCGGGTATAGTTTAAATTGTTAGGGGGAATACGTTTTTATCGTTTTTTTTTATTTTTATATTTGTTATGCAATTTGGATTCATTTGTTATTTGTATATTTGTTGTTTTAGGAAAACTTTTGTGTTGTATGAATTGTGTAATTGTTGTATAAATGGTGATAAAATATTTGAAAAGTTGTTACGCAACTAAAACAAATAAAAAACAAAATAAATAAAAAATAAAATAAAAAAAATAAAACGCGAGTTCTGCTTTTCACTTTTCAAAGACCCAATTCTTTCTCTTGGATCACAACCAATAACACAAAAGTTCTATTTTCCAACACTGGGTCTGTACCAGAGACTTTGAGAACGCAAAGATTTTGCTCCTTCTATGCGCGACAACCCTGATATACAGCCCCCTCTGCTTCCGACTTAGTTTTTCTGTTTGGCTTTAGCTGCTGTAGTGCCTTTAATAGATGGGATTCTGCTTTCTCCCCACGCTTCTGGCCCCCTCTGTATTTTCTCTTGTTTCCTTCCTCATCTTTTGCCTCTTGGAACTTTCTTTCCGTCTTTACTGTGCCACTTATACTCTGGCCCCCTTTCCTCTTAATTATGTCTCTTTTCTTCAGTGCCATGTGCACTGGTACTTTCCCTTTCCTTTGTGCCACTTGCACGCTTCCTTTTCCCTTTTTCTTTCGTGCCGCCTGCACTTTTAAACTTTCACTCTGGCTTTCTTTCCGTGGCACCTGCACATTTAAACATTCACTCTTGCTTTCTTTTTCAGGTCGCTCACACCATCTTACTTCTGTCCTTTTGTCAAAAACTTTCAATGCTTTTCCTTTTTCCCTTTTGTGCCGCTTGCACATGTCTTTCTCTATTCAAGCTCCTGCTCCAGCCTCACACACGCGTACCACGTTTTTCATCCCAAAGAAACTCACAGGTTAGCACAGCGCTGTCGGGAATGACTCGTCAGCGTCGAGGTCAGGGTCTCACCACCTGCCCCTCAGATGCCCCAGGCACCTTGGCACCTCCCAGGGAAACGAGCAATTACTAGGCCATGAGCAGCAGAGTTCAGCACGCCTCGATCCAGCTCCCGAGAGACACAGCTCCCTCACCACACTGCAACCCTTCTCACACGTCCAGGCATCCCATTCTCCACCGGATACCTTGGAGTTTTCCACCTGCTGCAGCTTCCATGGCTCCTTCAGCATCTACAACTCACTCTGCTTCTCTGGCAAAACTCCACCCTTTATACCTTGGTCGGTGTTCAATAGCAGTCAGGTGTGCATAGTTGTTGTCAAGTGCCTGACTCTGCCTGACCTCATTAAAGGGACATGTTGCTAGTGAAATGTAGTAGGTCTTTTCAGTCACCTTCCTCCTCACAGTACTATAGGGACCTTTCCCAAAAGTAATCTGTATTACTCACGGACTCCTCCTCTTAGTCTCAGTATGTGTTGGAAATGGGGAGGGGGCAACGGGTCAAGACCAATGAGGGTTCTTGCAGGGTGAAGGGTAATACAGTGGTTAAAATTGTGGAGAAGTGGAATACCAGGTTTGATTTTTATATAACCGGGAAATTCCCTTTTCCCTATATTATCGTTCCCTGCTGGCACTTTGGGATGGTTGGATGGATATTGGTAACCAGTATGTTGACCTGATTTGGGAACAGACCAGTTGGTGTTAAGGTCAAACAGATTCTGTTGCTTCTGGTTCCCACATTTCCCCACCCTTGTCATTCCACCATGATTAGACTTCCCTTTCTTATTTAAGAGAGATAGACCCGAATATCCTATGAAAGCTTTGAGGATGTCTTCCTTATCCCATGTTATCCCAATAGGATATTGCGTCCCACCTGAGAGTCTCCCACATGTATTACCCTGGACTCCACTACCTAGGTGATCCTCCCTCGCTTGTCCACCCCCAGGGTTAGGATCCAAAAGCAATGACCCTCCCCTTGCCACCTGAATAGAGGAATCACAGGGTTTACATGGGAGAATAACCTCAGGTTTCTCATACAGCCCAAAAAAGTTCTAGGATCCAGTCCAGTATGAAGATAGGAAGAACGAATCCAATTGAATACTGGCTGACAGAAAGATCTAGGGAAATCCCCTGAAGGGAAACTGTAAAAACAACAACATGCAGGAAACAGGGTAATCACCAGGTGACAGTGCAGATCACAAGGAGCAAGCATAGTGCAGTAGGCAAAACCAGGGGTTCCGTGCTCACTGTGTGGAACCTTGGTTTAGAAGCGCAGCGGGAAGACTAGACAATTGCAATTTCTGCATCTGTCATGCCTCTACACTCCTAGCATTGCTGTCGTCCTTGCGCCGTGATGTCACCGCCAAATGGTGAGCTGGGTGTTGCAGTCCCTAGCAAGGAACTGATCACAGAGGCACCAGGGAAGCCTCCACTAGCAGTCTGTTCCTCCTGTTACTGGAGATCAATGGAACCAAAAAAGTTCACCCCCAGTTCACAGCCACATGAGCAAAGCATTGTGGGTATGCAAATTAGTCCAAATGCCAGCCTTTAGCTTCAGAACATTTATTTATTTTGTCTATAGAGAGAGAGAGAGGGAGAGGGAGGGAAAGAGAGTGATGGAGAGAGAGACACCTAGCTCTTTAGCTTTGGTGTTCACATTCCTAAACAAGCACATCTGACATGTCCGCAATCACCTCTGTGTATCTGTCCATGGGATTAGTCTAAATGTGTGATTGTGGGAACCCCCACTTTCTACCCCCCATCCCTCCCCCACACATTCAGAACATTTCACTACCCAAAAGGTTTCACATCAGGAGTGTGTGCTGGAGCTCAGATTTAGCAGAACTCAACATGTATATAATATAAATGTTTGCACGTTCATTCCTGTCTCGTCCTTCACTTCCTCCATTGCAAAGTACCTTCAAAGGGATTGCTCTGGTCTGTTATTGACCAATTGTGCAGCGCTTCTGTTCAAAGGGCTTGCCTCGTGCTCAATAAACACAAATAGTAAAAATAAAAATGTCTGTTTTACCATCGAATACACAGGTGACCTTCAGATTCCCAAATAGATAACCCATCTGGAAAAATAAAATAGTAAAACCCCAGATACACATCCACTGGGCATGTTCCTGTGTTTCATTCGCATTAAGGGGGTAATATGTGGGGGCAGGATTAATACCCACAGTGCTAGCACTAAGTACACCTTGACAGCAGCTCCTCATAATGCCCTTGTGCCCCCATTGGTGGATTCACTCTCATGATTCTAATATTTTATCGCTTATATTAGCAGCACCTTTGTATTTTGTGTGCTGGCATTGAACATGAGTTTCTGACTTACCCATGTCTTTGCTTCATTTTAGAGTGGAAACGAGTCCGCTGCTTTGCAGGTAATTATAACTGACCTTTTGTCACGATTCAAGCATGATATGACCCTTCTCTTTAAAAAAAAGAATCTCATGATCACCAATCAGAACTTGAATGGAGACTGGAAGACTGTTGTGCAACCTCTCACTATCAGAATGTGTTCTTGCACTAAAAAGGATCATGTGACGTGATGTTGTGCAAGCCCCATCACAAAAGTAATGTAATGGGGCCTGTAGACCATGGGGGGCACACTCCCAACTTTGGTGCGAGAACCATCACAACACTGATGTACAAGGGTCAATGGATTACTGCACCCAACTCCCCACCGTGGTGAGCAAACCATCACTATGCTAGTGAATTAGGTAGTACTCATGTCCAGTATCTTGCTGTTGGGCTGGCAAAATTACCATATTCATGTGCTAGGACCCCAGGATAATTATGCTCTCTCCCTCCCATCTCTGTACCCTCCCACCCGCTTTAGCAAATGAACCATTGCTCTACTTGGAAAATGTTGAAATGAGAAAAGTAAGTAGCCATTTCTTTTTTGGTGGGGGGAATTCATGGTTTCTCAGGAGATGGGCAAGGGGGGATTCCTTTCCCGCCTCCTTCCAGTGGCAAGAGGGGGATGGGCAGAGTACCACGTTAGCCTGAGTTGGTAGGGGGTACTCTCCTTCTCCCTCCCTCTAAGACACCCTTCCAGCGGTGGGAGAGTTTTGGGGGTTTAGTACATGGTCAGTGCTTCTAGGGATAAATGGGGATGGGGGCTTCATGGATGGGGGGTAAAGGACATTGTTGGATAATATTGATTTTGAGGGGTAATATAGTGGTTGATGCCCTCACGTGGTACAGTACTAATTTCATGGGTTTCCATGCGTCATTGTTTGCAAGTCCCCTATAAGCCCTGTCCCATCGTTATGCCCATCGTTATGCCCATGTACTCTGGAGTCAGTCAAGGATCTCTTTGACTCCTTGTAATGATGTTCAAAAGACATCACACCAGTGCGGTTCCCAGGTGTTAACAGCTGTGGTTCCTAGAATGTATCTATCTTTACACCATAATCTCCTATACTGGTATGGATTGTGTTAAATTTGTATTGCCCTTCTTTGCTACTAAGCTATGTGTAGTATCGATAATGCCTGCCTCAATTCTAAACTGATGTGTTTCCCCCCCTGCAGTCGATGTCACTCTGGACCCTGAAACGGCACATCCATACCTCACCATCTCTGATGATCTGAAGAGCGTGAAATTTGGGGTGGCCAGGGTGGCGCTCCCGCAGTGCTTGTGCTTGGAAGCCAGGGCCTCGGGAGGCATTATTGGGAGGTAGAAGTGGGAGACAAGACTGACTGGGGTTTGGGGCTCTGCACGGAGTCGGTGAACAGGAAGGGAACAACTGACCTGAATCCCCAGAATGGCTACTGGGGCATCTGGTTGATAAACGGTGACGAGTTCTGGGCTATTGCCTCTCGGGATACGCGGCTCACCCCGACGGTGACACCCAGAACAGTTGGTGTTTTTCTAGACTATGAGGGGGGGGAAGGTTTCATTTTACAATGTGGAGGATAGATCTCTACTCTTCACTTTCAATGACACTTTCACCGAGAATTTATACCCATACCTTACTCCTTGCCAGGCGGAGAATGGTAGAAACATGGGGCCTCTGGCCATACGCCCTTCGAAAATACCCAAATCAGAGGTTCTGCCAAATCTGTCCTCATCATAGTATCACAATGTTATAATAGCACGTTTATATAGCTCTTCATGCCACTTCTAAGCACTATACTAAGTATTGATACTGTTCCCAGCCAATTAAACAGAACTCCCTGTATCTACCTGGAAAGGATGAAGGGCGGGGCTGTCCCTGTCGGCCTTTATACTTGCGAGGTGCAGGCTGGCCCCATTTCATAGGGGAGGGCTACATTTGGGACCTATTCACCCAGATATAATAACCTGCGTTCGTTATTTAATGACAAAAAAACATATTTTACAGTGGAAATTCAGGAAAGGATCCTTCCACCACTTGGGCAATGCTAACAAACCTGGAAGGAGACACTTAGACTTAAACTTACATTTACAACTGTTGGTTGTAGTAAAATGTCACCTAGCAATGCATCTTGAGTCTCTGACATATGTTTGCATTTTCTTCCTTTTGTTCGGATACAAAAACTAACCAATATCGCCAAACAATAAGCAGCCTTGGCCTGTTTGTCCTATCCTTGCCTCCTGGGCTACTAACAACCAAAATCGCTGATCACTCCACTCAGCCCTATTACTCCCCCTCTAGAGTTATCCCCCTATTCTGGTCTCCATCCCCATCTCTGCTCACCAGCTACCCCTGCACGCTACTTGTAACCCTGTGGGCGTGGCCTATTTGAAGTGCTCCGTTGCATCCCAGCTAGGTTTGTGCTTTATAAATCTCATGCATACCCCATACATACATACGCGTGATTTGGTCTTTATTTTCAATACCAATTAAGCAATAAACCCCGAGCTCGGGGGCATTACTCACTTCACACGGCCCAGTATCTATGGACGCCGGCACATTACCTGAAGCGGTAATGCCCACCCAGCGAGGGGCTCATTGCTAATGCTTATTGCTATTAGTACCCCGGCCTGTTTTTTAAGTTGTGCAACCGGCCCAGGAGAATGAAAAAGAAGGTAAGTGGAATGGGATGGGAGAGAGTGCATGCAAGCTGTGGAAAAGGGAGGCCGGGGGCACTTGGTAAAGGGAGCACTTTCCTGGTAACCCAGCAGGGAAGATGGCGGCCTCCCGCACTGAGGAGGCTCGGAACAGCGGGATTACCATATGGTAATGTCCCTGCTCCGAGCCTCCTCATTGGTTGGGATGCCTAAACCACACCCCCGCCTAGTACTAATTGTCATTAGTGCCAAAATGCTCTAAGTAGGTTCAGATTTTTTTAATGAGAGATTTTTTGTTTCATACGTGAAGAGGGCGGTTACTTGTGGTTTCTATGCACCCACCTTTTCTTGATATGTTGATATGTAAGAAACCCCTCTAAGCCTTTATGAGATTCCACTTATAAATACAATACAAATGGACCATTTAGGGAAGGCATACAGTAAAGCGCAGTATTCTGATGATACGCACCTCTACTTCCCTTAAATACTGAAATAACTTGCCAACATCATAACAAAGCAGCAGACATCAGTACATTGGTTCATTCAAAGTGAAAGTCCTCCTGTTCAGGTTCCGAAAAGCCCCCACCCACTCTTATCAGTATTGAAGATGAAAGTGGCAAAGTGTAGAAGAAGGAAGAGTGTTGCTGTATACCGTTCACTCGCCCCTCTCCCAAAGCTCCTAACTCAGCACTAGGGTCAGGCGAGGCCTCTACCAGATTGCTTTAGAAATGTCGTCCCCCTCTTGCCGCTTTGCTGTTGGGGGAACTGTTGTTTCAGCATTTTCCAATGCAATGTTGACTATTCTAGTCAGGGTCTTAGCAGAAAACAGGTACTGCCAGGACCGCATCGCTGTCTCTACTCTTAACCCTTCTTGTTTCTTTTAGTACACATGCAAGGCTGTTTAACTGGGGCCAGTGCAAGCTCATGTGACCTTGCTGAACAAGGGAGCTTCCTCCATTACATCAGGCTGTGGTTGTGTTGAGGCTGGGGCCCCTTCCTGTATCCTCTCTGCATCAAATCCCAATAAGGTGGTACAACCTTACCCTCCTCTAGCCTTGTATGACTAATTCCTTCTAGATGCTGTTATGAGGCACTTCCAAGATGTACAGTTAGTAGGTGGACCCAACCTCTCAGGGGGGCGGTCAAGATTTAGGGCACTTTCCTAATGTACAGAACACCGGGCACCCTCCCCAAAGAGACTGGCTCTGCAGTACCGGAAGGAGGTCAATCATTCTGCAAACTAAGCTCTCTGCCAGTCTACTAGTAGAATTCATCAAGCCGGCTCCAAAGGTGGATTGGACATACCCATATAAATTAGAAAGAGACGTATCCCTGAGCAGCACAATAGCTCTAAAAGGTCCCCAGGTCTGTATTCCGGTAACCAAGATGCCCCTCCCCAGCAGACACCTAAGATGCAGTCTAAGGACATCTGCTAAGTGCCATTATTGGTATCATACTGCACCTTCCCTTTCCCTGTGGCGCTTTCACCACTTCCTCAAGACCACAGTGTGGTCTCTGCAGGAGCGGACAAGCACGTAGCCCTGACTGTAGCTTTGACGCCACTGGTACCCTTTTTGTGGGGCCTGGATTTTTCTTGTCTTACTCTTAGACCAGGTAACCTGCTCCCTTTGGCTTCTGACGCTGAGAACATACAGATTCAGATCCTAAGCTTTAACACAAGCATGAGCCCCGCAAAGCGTTAGTCTCTGCATGTCAGGCTAATAATCAGAGGGTGCTGATTCAGGGACCTGCGCGGTGGACACCACAGGTTCTTGGCCAATTGCCCCGCTTCCACTATGGGCCCTCAGAGGTTTGGGTGCAGAGATTCTATGTGGTAGTAGGCTAACTTCATACTCTACTTGTAGCACTCGGGTGTAATGCAGTTACCCACTGGTAACATGTCCATTCATGGGCCAAGAGACCTTTATCTCTGAAGCCTCGCTGTTCAACTTGGAGGGCACCTATTGTGCTCCCGTCCATAATGCAGCAGGGTTCAGAGACGAGTGGCCAGATCAGCTCTGCAGCAATGGGCTTCGCCATCAAACCTTGAACCTGCAGTGGATACCCGTTCTCAGGCACGTTCCTTTATGTAGGACTTGCCACCTCTACTCCATCCCCATGCTGCAAAGGATGGGGACCGAAGAAATCCCCAAACTGAGTACTGTCTTCTAGATGCCAATAAGTAGAACCTTGGAATTCTGGGGATTGATGGGGCATAGATTCCCACCCCTTTAAAATCAGACAGGCTTGTTGCAGTCTGCCTATTGTAGTAATTATAGTAGTTATGACTCTGAATTTATTCCAGAATGACCTTATGCCATATCCACACATCCATCACAGCTGCCTATATCCTTTATTCAACATGATGTATGTCCCATAGCTACACCCAGTATACTTCAACTTAAAGCAGTAGTGCTCATAGACATGAACTACCTAGAAGCAGCTAAAAATGCATCGGAAGCTACACTGCACACTTAGAGGACTAATCTGTCAAAGCCGAGTTAAAAAATGTAAAGTACAAGAGCAAGGGTGGGTTGCTTTGATCGAAGTTCGGGGAGGGTTGCCAGTAATTGGGCCTGTCCCATGTCTCGTTACGTCACCTGGGACCTCACTGATCTCGATGTTCTTCTAAAAAGCCTTAATGTGTGTTCTCCTAACGTTTAGCCTCGTGTGCCTTTTGTTCTCTGAAGCCAGGTTTGCCTGTGGTGTGGGGGAGGGGGGGGGTCGTGGAGGGAAAATGGGTATGATTTGCTCTTGATGGTTGTCCTTTTTTTGGGTGACGCCAGTTGTTTCCTGGCGGAATTGTTGGTTGTTGAAAAGTTTAATAAAAACAAAGTGGAAAAGAAATAAAGTGCAAGAGCACACACAACCCTCCGTTCAACTTGTGCAAAGGTTCTTCACACCTAAATAAAGAAATAAAGTATGGGGTTTATGAACTGTTACCTCCTTGCCAAAAAGGTCACCGGCCGATGTGTATGATCAACACCTTTCACAGACATAGCCTTACAATGTGATATTGCAACTTGACATGCATTCCTCATGGTCATATGCAGGGCAGCCAAATGGGCTCCCTGTGTTCTTTTTTAAAGTACACCCTAATGGATCGCAGGTGTTTTATTTGAACATGCCTGGCTGATTGGTCAAAAATACCTCATTGTTTGAACACTGAGCTAGTAAACAGATGAAACACGTTTCCAAACCTGTACTGTCCTATATTTGCATTTCTCTTCTGGAATCAGTGAGGGGAAAGGACTGTTTTGGCCCAGTTCAGTGTTCAGAGCTGAGTTCCATTTTATGTGGTCCTGCTTGTTAGCTGTATAGGAACTCCCAGTGATATACTGGAGAAAGGTTCCAAGCAGGCGGTGGGGAGGGTACACAGGTGAGAGATGCGGAAGCACACCTTGCCCTTACCGTGTTTCGCTTTAGCGCACGTTCCGGTACCAGCCACACCGTGACACTCTTTCTTCACATGGTTAATCAAAGATGCTTACTACTAGTGTGTCCCAGTTTTTCCAGACATATAAATGTCCTTTTGCGTATTAGATGAAATGTGAAGGAATATTCTTGAAGAATTAAATGTATCCGTTATTATTTTTGATTGGGAGGGGGAGTGACCCTATGACGTTACCGTTGGGTTTGAATGTTAGCGAAAATTTGTACTAAACCTTTGCCTTGGAGACAGGCAGCACCTGGCATGGGAAGCGTAATAACGATTGGAACAACGTCACTGTTACCCTTCCTAATGAGAACTCAGACAGTGAGGGCTCTTTGGAGAAGTAATATATAGAGATTATTCACTTTACACTCATGATCGGAATGGCAACGCTGTTATGTTTCATACTAAGAACTCTAGATGATGCAGGCTGTTGGGAAAAGTAATATATAGAGATGGTGCACTTTGCACTCATGATCGGAATGGCAATGCTGTTATGTTTCATACTAAGAACTCTAGACGATGCAGGCTCTTTGGAGAAGTAATATATAGAGGTTATGCACTCTGCAATCATGATCAGAACGGCAACACTGATACTCTCCCTGCAAAGAACTCTAGATGATGCAGGCTGTTGGGAAAAGTAATATATAGAGATTATTCACTTTGCACTCATGATCGGAATGGCAACGCTGTTATGTTTCATACTAAGAACTCTAGATGATGCAGGCTTTTTGGAGAAGTAATATATAGAGATGGTGCACTTTGCACTCATGATCGGAATGGCAACGGTGTTATGTTTCATACTAAGAACTCTAGACGATGCAGGCTCTTTGGAGAAGTAATATAAAGAGATGGTGCAATTTGCACTCATGATCGGAATGGCAACGCTGTTATGTTTCATACTAAGAACTCTAGACGATGCAGGCTCTTTGGAGAAGTAATATATAGAGATGGTGCACTTTGCACTCATGATCGGAATGGCAACGCTGTTATGTTTCATACTAAGAACTCTAGACGATGCAGGCTCTTTGGAGAAGTAATATATAGAGATGGTGCACTTTGCACTCATGATCGGAATGGCAACGCTGTTATGTTTCATACTAAGAACTCTAGACGATGCAGGCTCTTTGGAGAAGTAATATATAGAGATGGTGCACTTTGCACTCATGATCGGAATGGCAACGCTGTTATGTTTCATACTAAGAACTCTAGACGATGCAGGCTCTTTGGAGAAGTAATATATAGAGATGGTGCACTTTGCACTCATGATCGGAATGGCAACGCTGTTATGTTTCATACTAAGAACTCTAGACGATGCAGGCTCTTTGGAGAAGTAATATGTAGAGATGGTGCACTTTGCACTCATGATCGGAATGGCAACGCTGTTATGTTTCATACTAAGAACTCTAGACGATGCAGGCTCTTTGGAGAAGTAATATATAGAGATGGTGCACTTTGCACTCATGATCGGAATGGCAACGCTGTTATGTTTCATACTAAGAACTCTAGACGATGCAGGCTCTTTGGAGAAGTAATATATAGAGATGGTGCACTTTGCACTCATGATCGGAATGGCAACGCTGTTATGTTTCATACTAAGAACTCTAGACGATGCAGGCTCTTTGGAGAAGTAATATATAGAGATGGTGCACTTTTCACTCATGATCGGAATGGCAACGCTGTTATGTTTCATACTAAGAACTCTAGACGATGCAGGCTCTTTGGAGAAGTAATATATAGAGATTATGCACTCTGCAATCATGATCAAAACACCAACACTGATACTCTCCCTGCAAAGAACTCTAGATGATGCAGGCTGTTGGGAAAAGTAATATATAGAAATTATTCACTTTACACTCATGATCGGGATGGCAACGCTGTTATGTTTCATACTAAGAACTCTAGACGATGCAGGCTCTTTGCAGAAGTAATATATAGTGATTGTGCAATTTGCAGTCATGATCGGAATGGCAACGCGGATACTCTTCCTGAAAATGTTATTACTCAATATACCAAAGATGATCCTACAAATAGCCAAATAAATTCACACATACCTGTGTTTCCTATAACAAGAGTTAGACTAGTCACACAATAGAAGCGAATATCAGTGGAAAAAAAGATTAATGTGCACGTTTCAAGGCTTGCGCCAGCCACAGTATAAAATGGCAGATGTCCCCATGCGCGGGTCTTGCTTCCTACTCATGTTGTGTGGAGAAAGTGCACCATAAAGCTTATTTTTTTCTATTTTGACCTTTTAATTGGCAGTATTATGTAATTGTTATTAATATGAGTGCATTTTATTTTTCCGATCTCTGTATTGTCTGATTAAAAAATGGAAAACCTTCTAAATGGGGCCAATTCATATGTGATCTTGTCAAGCTTTAGTTATATGCAGAAGTCTAAATAAAAGAATGGTAAAAAAAAGTGTATATATATCTGGTATTAATGTATTAAAGGTGTGGGCTTGACCCCTGTTTGGCTAGTTATGTTGTGTGATGCAGTATTTATAAAGCGCAAAGTCTGCCACTTTCACAGCCTCTCCACTCTTGACGGCTGTCAGAGGGTACCAGCAGGGTGCCATCTAATTGCCAGAGGTTCTAATAATGCCCAGGTCCTGTTGCAGGGTTGGGTCTTGCCTCCTTATCCAGAGTAGCCTCCGTCCATCCTAGTCTAAAGTTTAACCAAATGTGACCATGTGGAATAGCACATATTTAGAATGTTCCAAATGCTGGTCTTTGAACAGAGCGAACAAGGTCCTAGCATCAGTCTGAACCTGGCACCCTATATTTAGTCATATTGATATGTAAGTTGGCCTCAATTTATTATGCACAATCTTACTGTTTCGCAAGTTCTTCTAAATCCAGGATTCAAGGCAAAAGATCATTCCAAGTATCTCTAAGTAGCCAAAGCATGTTTTGCGCTCTAGAAACGGGTGCTTCATCAGGGAGCAGTGAAAAAACACCAGTAGATCCGCTCATGCAGCAGGGATCCTTTGACTGGTGCAGTGGTCCATAAACATATAATTAAACAATTGTCCAATGCCAAACTCTGATACTTTTTCCAAATAAAGGTCTCTGTGGGACAACGTAGAGGCTCTGCAGTCCAGCCATTCACATATACACATGCACTGCATACATCCATTAAAAATAAACGGAGGAGAGACCACTAGGGGACGTGGGCAAACATGGCCGCCTAACCTGCTGCTCCCGCCTTCCACAGCATCGGTGAGTGGAGAAGGTGCGGAACCGATTTGACTTGGCATGATCAGCAGGCTAAAAATGCATTGGAAGGGGTGCTGATCCCCCCAAGCGAGATACGGATGCTGGAGAGTGCGAGAGCACCAAGAAACACCTGCCCGGCCTGTGTCGAGCCAAAGCAAAGAGCAGCAGCAGAGGCCTCCCTCCTGCAGGCATCTCTGGCCCTGGCTCGCTGCAGCGGAAGCAGCTGAAGGAGGAGCGTGCACCCGGAGTCCCAGCTGAGTTCCGGACCAGCAGCATGCTTGTGAGGCGTAGCTCGGTACACCCCCTGCCACACGGGTGCAGCAAGCCCGGCACGGGTGCAGCAAGCCCGGCACTGGTGAAGACAGCGACCTGTCACCGTAAGGGCCGCCTGCTGTTACCAGAGTGCAGTGAGAGAGGACTGGCAGCTGCACAGGGAGCGGCACTAGCGTCCGGGCCCAGCAGTGAGTGTTTTCACATGGAGGGAGGTGGAAGAGCCCACCCCCTTCTACTGCACTGGGGTGACCCCAGACACGTGGTAGTGGACAGAGACTGGGGCATTTGGGCGCAGAGGGCCAGTGGTAGCCCACCCATACACACCCCTGTCCTTACAAGGATCAAAGGCTACCCGCCAGCATCGCATCAGGCCTCCTTGAGATCAGGCCCTTTCAGATTTGGGAGGAGGGCTGAGGGGTCCTGGACTCCCACAAACCCTGACCAGTGCACACAGGGGCTGCCTCCTACTGCAGTGCACCAAGAGGCCTCTGAAGTGGATGTGAACGTGGGTGGGCCGCCAGCATACAGAGGTGTTCTTTACATGATGACGACCACTGCCCCTGATGCGGGAGAAGGCAGAGGGGCGCATTACATGCAGTGAGGAGCACAGAGGCGAGTGGGACCAGGATGCGGTGGTCTAGAGGGCGAAGCCCTTAGAGAACTTATTGAGTGATCTCAGAGGATAAGCTGCGGTCGAGTGGTCCTCCAGATGACGTTGGTGGGAAACGCAGCAAAGTTCCAAGATGGCAGAGTCAAGGATAATGCACACAGGGAGGCCTGGTGGTGCCACAGGGGGGATGGCTGTTAACGGGAGTGGATTTGTCAAACTTTGCCACAAAGGGTGATATTGGTAGTATTTTGACTTACAAGCGTCCCTGGCAGACCTTACGGGAAGGGTCAGCATGGTGGAAAATAAGATAGAGAGCCTGAAAAATAACCAACTTTAATGCACATATGGTTGAAATGCGCCTGGATGCCTGAATGACAGAACTGGAGCTGCGTGAGGAGGAAGTGACCCTAAAAATTGACAATCTCAAAAACAGAGAGAGGAGGAACAACATCCAAATACTGGGACTGAAAGAGGCAGATAGGGAAATCCTCTCACAAGTGGAGTGTAAAGTGCAAGGTATTGTCAACCTGTTCGAGGCAGAAGGGAGCAAGGAGGTACAATTGGAGAGGGCGGATAGAGGCGGTAAGCCATATGTTAATGGACCATGCTACATCTTTGCCAGATTCTCGTGGTACAAGGACAAAGTTGAGGTGCTTGCCCGGGCACGGTCGCGACAAGGCCTGGAGTATGAGGACTCCTGCATAATTGTTTACCAAGACTTGTTCAATCTAACGCTGTCCCAGGGACGGGATTGTCGACCGCTCACAAAGTGGCTAAATGACAAAGTGAGCCGGTATTGATAGGCATTCCCATTCGCCTTACAGTTTGAGGTGGACGGGATAGACTATTGTATTACTTTGGCAGAAAGGCACTAAGCCATCTGACCTCGGATACTGAGATGGTTTCGGATCAGCAGGCAAGCCCAGCCAAGAAAAGAGGGAAGCAGGAGTCACAGCCAGGTCTCCCCAGGCTGCAGAGAAGGCAGATCGGGCATAAATATATGCATCTTAATGGCCCGTCTCTGCGTAAGAACTTATGAGTGCCCTGGTTGAGGTGAGGAGAATATGAATAAGCGCTGCCGTCAGACTGAAGCTTCACAGGATAAAGATAAACTGAAGGAGGGCGTCTCTACATTCCCTCGCCAGTTGCAGTTCACAGTTAATGTATCTGACATAGTTTTAAGTTTCGGTGATGTTGGGCAATTACATGGGTAGCATGTGTTCACAACAGATTCTATCTTGGAGGCCCCACATATTTGGACTGAGGCATTTGAGGCTGCACATGATGGATGCGAGCTGGTTGAGGAGGGATGGGATCTGAGGTGAAAACGTTTGGCAAGGGGGAGGAGTCTGGTTGTGGGGACCTTGAATGTTAAAGGTCTGAACTTGCCCACAAAGAGGTCCTTAGTATCCCGCAAATTCTGTAATGCAGCCCTACATGTGATGTTCCTGTAGGAAACCAGGTTGGTGGAAGTGGAGGAAAGGCAGCTAAGGGGTGCAGGGATTGGGCAGGTCTGCTGGCTTCAGGGCAAGCAAAGCGGGCAGAGTGGGAATAATACTAAGTGGCTGCAGGAATGTGGGATTAGGAGACTGATGGATGGGTGACTGCTTATAGTGCAGGGCACTATGGAGGGGTTGAGGGTCCTACAGGCTTCGCTCTATGCCCCTAACCAAGAGCAAGCAGCGTTTATTCAGGATGCCCTGGATGCGATAATGCCCAATGCGGGGACAAATTCATCATAGGTGGGGACATTAATGCATGGGCCGATGAACTGCTAGACAGGAAATCTGCTAAGGACCCGACCCTCACCGAAGGAGTGCAGAGAGGAACACCTGGGCCATGCCATTGCAGCTAGGGGGTTGACAGACGTGTGGAGGGTGATGCACCGGGGAGATGAGGGATACACTTCTCCGCCCCACACCACCTATCCCAGAATTGACTATCTGCTCCTGAATAGGGACCAAGGTGGGAGAGTGATTAACAGTAGTATCCGACCGGTGGGGTGGTCTGACCGCAATATGGTTGTAATGCAACTAGATATCGAAGGGCTTAGCAGGGTGGACAATAGATGGAGATGCAATGACTCCCTATGGCGGGACCCACTTTTTTGCTGACAAGTTTGCATAAGATATTAGGGCATATTTTGCAATTAACAAAAACAATGGAATGGATGTTAATGTGGTCTGGGATGCAGTAGAGGCCACCTGGAGAGGGATCCTTATACAGTAGGGAGCTGGTAAAAAGAGGGACATATGACTGAAGGAGGAAGTACTCAGAGCGGAAATTATGGAAGGGGAATTGCTGATGCACACAGAGGGGCAGTACGATGAGGAGGTGTTAGAGGAAATACGGAAGAGGTGGGTGGAACTGAGGGCAATCAGACTGGGAGATACCCTATGCAAGCTAAAGTACCATAGGCAAAGATTTTACGAAAAAGGGGACACAGCAGATGCGTTTGCTAGCTGCGAGGCTTAGAGCATGAGGGCCGAGAGGTGGGTCGCAGCGCTGAAGAATGAGAGGGGGGTTGACATAGGTGCGCCTTAGGAGATTGCGGAAATATTTGCGGTATACTATGAAGACTTGTATGCAACAGAGTCTTCGGGGTCAGGTACTGCCTGTGAGAAATATCTCTGGGGTGTGGATATGGAGAGGCTCACTCTCCCAGAGGTCGAGTTCTTAGAGAGCCACATAACTGTAGAGGAAGTGTAACACGCTCATACGGGTGATAAACAAGGAAGGGAGGGACCCAACTTACTGCCCCTCCTATCGTCTGATATCACTGCTTAATGTCGACAAAAAAATATGAACATGCATATTGGCCTCCTGGCTGGAGGGCAGGTTATGCGCTACTCTTGATGCCGAAAAGGCATTCGATTTGAGTCTAGTGAGATTTCTTATTTTCTGTACTTAGTAAGATGGTGTTCGGGGCACGAATGTGTTGCGCGATTGGCGCAATATATGATACACCGAATGCATGGGTTGTGGTTAATGGAAAGACATCCTGAGCCTTTCGTCTCAATAGAGGTACGAGGCAGGGATTACCCCCTAGCCCCTGGCTCTTTGCCATTTCCATAGAACCGCTCAGTGTAAAGATGAGACAGGACAAGCAGATATCTGGCATTAGAGTAAGGGTGGCGGAGTATAGGCTCAATCTTTATACGGATGACATACTCCTTAATCTCCAATGTGGCCACATCGGTCTGGGGGGGGGGGTATTCTGGTTGTTAACTGACTACGGGCGGGTATCAGGGTTCAAAGTTAATATGGGTAAATCAGTCCTCTTCCCCATAGGCCGGGAGATGCAGGATAAGAGTTAAGATTGGAGTGACTTCGGTATCCCGATTGAGCCGAAAAGTATAAAGTACCTGGGAATACGGATACCGAAAGACTTAAGTGATCTGTATACGATCAACTTACCCCGTTGTTAGGTATGCCCTTTGAGGACTTGGAGAGGTGGTCTAGGCTCACTCTGTTGTGGATGGGCAGATTGAATGCAGTCAAAATTACGTTCTGACCAAAGTTTTATACTTTTACCAGGCGCTACATGTTGCGATGCCAGAGGCGCACTTTACTGAGATAAAGCGCCAGCTTGATGAATTTATATGGCACGGGCAGAAGCAAAGGGCGCCATACAGGGTGCTTATTCAACCAAAGGAGAGGGGGGTATACCGGACAAGCTTCTGTATTATAGGGCTGCACAACCTAGGGTTGTGGTCCCCCATTTGTGAGTAGATGCGCAGAAACAGTGGGTGCAGGTAGAAAATGTTTTCAGGTCAGTTACGATGGGAGAATGGGGCACCCCAAAAAGTAATTCTATGGATAGTATATGGGCATCGCGTCCTGGGCCCGTTGTGGCCGCTGTAGAAGACTAAAAGTGACATGGCAGGAATTACGACATGGCCGTCCCCACTGAGTCATATATGGGCACCCCCTATCTGCTACAACATCCCGGATCATGCCCGGTTTCAGGATTGGTTTGAGGCGGGGCTAGAACAAGTGGGGCAGGTAGTGCAGGCGGATGGGTTTTTGGGCCTACCCGAGCTGGAGGTGGGCCTGGGTATGGGGACGCTATCAGTGTTTAAATACCTCCAACTCAAAGGTGCATTAACGTTGCTGAAATGGAAGGAGGTTTTGCAGAGGGAGTTGACATCCACTGAGGTGATACTGAGTACAGACATAACTACGAGGGTCTTGTTTTCCAAGTTGTGCCAGGCCCTGCTAGCGGCCCAGGGAGGTAACGTAGAAATGCACTAGAGGAGATGGGAAAAGGATATGGGGGTTGCCATGAGTGCAGAACAGTGGACAATGTTCTGTAAGAATGCACATAGAACATTGATTGCATGCCAGTACAAAATGCACAGCATTAAGTTGTTATATAGATGCCAATGGGACGCTGTGAGCTTGTCAAAGATGTATGTAGGGGTAGACCCCAGATGTTGGAGAGGATGTGGCCAAGGGGTGGACCACTGGCATATGACATGGGGCTGTGCAGAAGTGCAAGGTTTTTGGAAGAAGATTCTGGGATGGTTAAAGTCCTTGGACGGACTAGAGAGACACCTCGACCCCTGGCTGGTGCTGTTTGGAGGGGGAGTGGAGGCGGATGCCACCTATGGTCCACTTCATCCTACTTGCTGCCCGTGCTTGCCTAGCCGGGGGTTGGAAGAGGGCTTTGCTCTCAAGTGAGAGACAATGGTCTTTGAAAGCTCAGGACATTTATGAGATAGAGTTGCTGACTAGGCTGCTGCACGATCAGAAACCTACCAGTGAATCTGAGTGGGCGGCCTTAAATATGGCACGATCATGTTTTGCCTATTTCTGTGTGATGAATAAGAAGGATGTGTAAGTGGGGGGAAATGGTATATGTAAGAAATGTTTGGAAGGACCAAGTGACACCTGTGAGCAACCTGAGGGTACGCTCACATCTACTCCCCCGGGATTCTCTGTTCAGGTGGCCAGGGAAGGGCCATCGCTTTTGGGTCCCGACCGAGGGTCCTTGGGGATTGGAAAGAGTGTAACTCAGTGCGAGACATGGTATTCCGCCCTTCCTGATAGTGACCGCCCCTCCCCTTTTTGAGCTTTTGTCAGTCCTATTCCTTTAACTCCTGTAACTCCCCTGGGAATACTGTGAACAAGAAAAGGCGACTACGAGCAATACAGATTTTCTATGGTAAAAACCACTTTGGTACTGGGACAAAGAAGAAAGTTGTAGAGGGATATAAGTATGAGGATCAGGAATATCCCACTAATAAGTATTTGCAAAGTCAGGCAATTGAGAATAATTTGGTCCTCCTGCAATACCTTGACAGTCAAGGAACATATAAAAAAGGTGGCATTGTCACAAGGAAGTAGAGAGATGCGGGAGAGAAGCTGCAGGTGGAGCAGAGAACATGAAATAAGCCGTACAGAGCAGACGAGAAGCTGAGGCGCTGAGACACCGACAGAGTTCCCAGGATTCCAGCCGGGGAGCACTGCCGGTCTGGAAAGCCCTTGTGGGGAAGAGGCGAAGTGCAACTGCTGTGGAGGATGCAGAGGCGGAGTCCCGCACAGAGGCCGGGGAGCACTACAGAAAGCATCCGGCAGTGCAGGAATGATCGTCCAGTAAGTGTCTGTAGCAACACATGATTCCGGGACACTCTGCGAGGGGCTGTTAACCCTGATGCTCACCAAAAGTCATACCGCACGTAATGTCAAGCGGAATGCTTGAGTCTTGACTGTCAATCGTCCAGAAAGGTTGAAGGTGTGAAACCTGTGAGTGCTGCATATCACGGAAAGGCGGAAGCCCAGAATTGTGAATGAAACCTGTGATAACAGCCAGAAAACCTATATACTGTGATTAGACATGGTACAAAGGAGCTAGTGAGCTCACAGCATTAGCAGAGTGCTAATATTATATGCAGAGCGCATGGAAAAAGCTAGTGAGCCCCTACAAAAAGAAGGTGAACATTATTGGCTGAATACGAGTGAACCTTAATTGACTTTGGTAAAAGGAGCTGCACGAGCCCACACCACAGAAGCTGCCTTAATTCTAATTTTGCCAAAGGTAACATCTCATATGAGAGACTTAAACTTGGGAATTATTAAATACCAGCTCAGAGGAAACTTGTGTTTGCATGACATGTGAGTGGTGGACCGGGGGATCTAACAACTGCGCCTAGACCAGTACGTTTACTAAAATCAACTTTCATAACATCAAGACATCATTCACAATCGAGATATGTGGTTGCTGGTTGCCTGACCTGTGATGGGTGGACCGTGTACGCCTAGACCAGAAGCCACAAGTTTGTCAAACAGTGAAAATGTGTGAACATTTGCTACATTTGTCTTGGGGAAGAGAGTTCCAAGACCCCTGTGTGTTAAAGTATAACAGCAAGGTTTCCAAAAGAAGTATAACGGGAAGGTTTTCAGGCAGGGGAGTGACCCGGAAAACACACAGAGTTAAGCATTGGGTTGGCCACCAGGTGGGAGAGTGAACTAGGAGGGCCGCAGAGACCCCACCATGAAGAAGTATAACCAGAAGGTTTCCAGGGTTCTCAGTGGCTTAGCTTCTTATCCGCTCTGCACGGCTCACTTCACGTTTTCTGCTCAGCCTGCAGCTTCTCTCCCGCACCTCTCTACTTCCTCTCATTGATCACTAGTCGTATAGACTATTTTAATGCTTTGTACTTGACTCAACCTTTGGGTTCCATTCATTGGTAACAGTTACTGCAACATTTGGCAGCACGGGCGGCCACTAATTCCCTGTACGAAGCCCATATCAGATCTCGGGAGGATAGCTCAGCTGCAACGTTCTCGCCTTGGAAGCAAGACGACACGAAGCAAAACAATTCGATCACCGGGTCCGCGCTTAGAAACCTCTGGGTATTTTAGCACGTTATAAATATGCAACTAAGACAAAAAAATAATTGCGCAAATAAAAAACAAACAATTCCTGTAACAGCGCCTCGATGCCAGCGGGCTGTGTGAGCGCTTTAAAAATGCAAAACTAAATAAAAATGTTATACCTGTGTTACGGGCTTTGCATTGACTCCCGATAGCTGAGAGAATTAATTTGTCACCTTGTCTGGTTCATTGGGCACTGTACAGACAGGGGGCTGAATACCTCAGGGAAAAATTCCATCGGTACATCCCGATTAGATTACTTCGCTCTAATTAGGCTCATCTGCTGGTCATTCTTAAAATTCGACTGTCCCAAGTGGGAAGCTGAGCCTTCTCTTTTGTGGCTGCCAAATTGTGGAACGAACTGCCTGCGGTCGTGAGAGGGATGGGAAATCACTTCTCCAGCATTGGATCTTTCATAGATTCAGATGCTTGAATATTCCCCGTCGTCAGACTGGGAATCCTCGGTGATAAATTTAATAATACATTTTTTTTTTTTTTTTAATGTACATAGCCCATTATGGCCTATGAGCCATTTCATTGTGTAGTCTCTCCACCTCACTTTGGTCCTTTATGGCCCCAGCCAATGAGGTGGCAGGGCCCAAGCTCCGCCCCCGGCAGCCATCTTCAGATTTTTCACCGCAGTCTAACAGACACAGGGAATCCTCAAGCTCTCTGAGCTTTTTCAAATTCTTTCTTCTTTTGTGTGGAATATATTTGGAAAAATATATTCCATCTTGTTCCCCTTCTTAGGGGCTTTGTTTTCAATTACCCTTGGAGACAAAACTTGTTGTTTTCCTCTCAAAATCGTCGACTGAACTTCTCTTCAGAAATGGAGGCACCTCAGGCTGTCAAGAAGCCTTCCCTGTTCAGGGACTGCACGAGGTGTAAGAAGAAATTGGTTTACTACAAAGACCCCCACGAGCATTGCATTTATTGTCTGTACCCGCATGACATAAAAAAATGCGAGATTTGTAGAACTTTTTCCACCAAGACCTTTCATGACAGGCATAGAAGACTCCTTTCATACCTGGAATCCAGGGATCAATCTTCGGACGAAGAGTCTGTCAGAACAGCTCCTGTCCAATCCAGCACTCCATCTGAGAGACACACTTCAAAGAGAAGGGCCTCTTCAGTGGAAAGGAGTTCCTCTCCCAAGTCCAAAAAGAGGAAGCTGGAATTGATACCCTTTCTGCCTCCAGTTGACTTACCAAGCCAGAAAAAATCAGCAAAATCTGCCTCCAGAGGTAAGGAGGAGTTTGCAAAAAACAGGGGGGGGGGGGCAGTCGTCGGCAGGTAAACCGTCCACGAATGAAGGGAAAGGTAAAGGCCCGCCATCGGCCATACCGTCGACGAAACCATCATCGACGACAACGACGCTTAAGACATCGTCGACAATTAGATCATCGTCATCGGACATGTCGACCACGAAACAATCGTCGACGAGCAAGAAACACCACTCGTCCACGAAGCATTCATCCATGACGGAGTCGTCCACGGAACATACTCCACATTCGTCAACGAAGCCCTCGTCGACGGGAAAATGTCAGTCGTCGACGAAGCCCTCGTCGACGGGAAAATCTCAGTCGTCGACGGGAAAATCTCAGTCGGCAGCGAAGCCCTCGTCGACGGGAAAATCTCAGTCGTCGAAGAAGATAGCATCGTCCATAACACCTTCAGAGGCACCACAAATTTCGGCAGTTACGGAGGAATTACTGCCGTCCACATTTGAAACTCCTGTCATTGAAAGCAATATCATTGAGACGAATACTGAGACTGAACCACTGGTACAGCAATTTTCACCTTTGGGGCACATGGCAGAACTTCCGGATGTAATTCTTCAGGAAGAATTCTCTGATGCGGAAGTGGTGGACGAGTCCATCGGTCCCTTACCGAAACAATACAGCCCTCCTTGGCACCCGTCCACGGGAGAATCCGAATATCCTCATGACCCGATACTCATGTTATCCGTGCAGAGGATTGTAGAAGAATTTTACAAACGGCAAAGGGAGAAGCAAATCCCGATTAATCCCTTAGAAGCAGGAATTATTCCTAGAGAGTCATCTCCGATTCCAGGCACATCTGGTTGCTCTCCTCACAGGAGTAGACCGCAAAAACGGATGAGATCACCTGCTCGAAGACCGAGGAGCAGCACCCACAGTGCTTCACCTACAAGAGTCCCGTCACCACAGTCATCGCACAGACCGCGATCTCCGGACGTGGATCCTACGATGGTACCGTCCACCATCTCGGTATCAGACTGGCAGGAGGATCCTTTTGGAGAATTCTCGGAACCAGAAGAAGGAGAAATAACACAGCAGCCAGACGCACCCAGTGAGTGGGATGACTACGTAGTCGAGAAGCCCAGGAGGAGAGACTCGCCGGGCACGGCCTCACCGCCGGATGATCTCGTCTCTTTCCACACCATTATAGGTAAAGCCGCAGAATTGTTTAAAATTCAGGTTTCTTCGGAGGAAAGGCAATCAGTGCTCTATGAGCACAGGGACAAACGAAGGAGGACAGTGACCACAATTCCTCTCCTCGATACCATCTGGGATTCCGGATCCAAGATCCTATCCACGCCCTTATCGACTCCGGCGTTGGTGTCCAGGCCAGAAAAGAAATATAAAGCTCCGGATTTGGCACCGCTTTGTTTGAGGGGTCATACGAAACCAGACTTGGTTGTTACAGTGGCGGCCAGAAAGAAACTCGCCAACCCCTCCTCACCGTTGTCGGCACCACCGGATAAGGACGGACGAAAACTGGAAGCCATGGGCAGGAAAGTATCATCTTCTGCATCCCTTACAATCAGAGCGGGCAATGCGCTGACCATGACCGCAAGGTTCGATCGCGAGCTTTGGCTCCGCATGTCTAACTTGGCGTAGCAATTACCACCGGAACTCCAGGAGGAGGCAAAATCGATAATCGCGGATGGTGAAGCAACATCGGATCACATGATCGACGCAGCGGTTGATGTGGTCGAATCAGGCTTCAGGCAGATGGCGCACGGCACAGTGCTCAGAAGGCAGGCCTGGATGAAGGCTACTAACTTTAGACCTGAAGTCCAGGCGCAGATATTAGTCATGCCGTTTGATGGCCAAGATCTTGTTGGAAAAAAGATAGATGACCATTTGAAGGAAATCAAGACAGACACGGACACAGCCAGAGCCATCAGTTCTTTAAAGGACAAAAGTAAGGACCATCGGTCTTTTCGTCCCTTTAGAGGTTCATCTTCCAAGTTCAGAGGATACGGTCGTTCCTCCTATGGTCAAAAAGCACAAGGCGGCACGTACCAAGACAATAAATATCAGTCATCCAACAGATACGCCCATAGAGGCAGACGTGGCTCCGCCCAAGGGAAGTCACAAGGCAAGCAAAACTGACGACCAATTTTCTCCCCCCCTTCACCACACCCCGGTGGGGGGAAGGGTGAGCCAGTTATTCCAGCGCTGGCAGTCAATTACATCGGACAGATGGGTGTTGCAGGTGATCCGAAAGGGTCACACCTTAGAATTTCTGGACCAACCTCCTTCTCTGCCTCCAACATCTCGCAGAGTGCATATGCTAAGACAGGTCATGTCCGAAGTGCAAAAACTGCTCCAGAAGGCAGCAGTAGAAACAGTACCTTATTCTCAGAGGGGAAAAGGTTTCTACTCCCGATTCTTCCTCGTCAAAAAGAAAAACGGTCAATGGAGACCCATCTTGGACCTGAGGGCACTCAACAAATTCATCAAGCGCATAACATTCAAGATGGTAGCTTTACAAGGGGTGCTACCTTGGTTAAACAAGCACGACTTCTTGGCCACTTTAGACTTGGAGGATGCATACTTCCATATTCCGATCCATCCAGCGCACAGACAGTTCCTCAGGTTCACATTGGGAGAGCTCCACTTTCAGTTTCAAGTGCTCCCGTTCGGGCTAAAATCGGCTCCGAGAGTTTTCACAAAATGCTTGGCACCGGTAGCGGCAAGTCTCAGGAGGGCAGGAACGGACGTTTTTCCATACCTGGACGATTGGCTGATAAAGGCAAGTTCCGCTGCAAAGGCTCGCTCGGCAGTGTCGAGGACTGTCAACCTCCTAAAAGAGTTAGGTTTCTCCATAAACCAGACGAAGTCCTGCCTCGTTCCCAGCAAGGTAGCTCTCTTCCTGGGAGCCGAACTCGACACCAGCATTCCCAGAGTGAGGCCATCCACAGAAAGAATAGCAGCGATTCTACGCTCAACTTCGAACTTCCTACAGAAAGAGACAACATCTGTACGCTCTTACAAATCCCTATTGGGCATGATGTCATCATGCATATTCCTCATACCGAACTGCAGGCTTCGCATGAGACCGGTTCAGGAAGCTCTGGACCACCAATGGAAACAGGCTTTCGGATGCTGGGAAGACATTGTCCAGATTCCATCGACGTTGCACAAGGCCCTTCGATGGTGGAATGTTCCGAGGAATCTTCTGCAGGGAATGCCGTTTCAAGCACCGACATCGACCCTCCTGCTGCGGACGGACGCTTCCTTATCAGGCTGGGGCGCTCATCTGGCGGACCTCCAAACCAAGGGATCTTGGTCGGCACAAGAGTCCCAGCTCCACATCAACGTGTTAGAGCTCAGGGCCGTAAGGTTAGCGCTGAAAGCTTTCCTACCGGTTATAGCTGGTCAAGTTCTTACAGTCTAGACAGACAACACGACCTCCATGCACTATACAAACAAGCAAGGAGGCACGAGGTCTCAGATCCTGTCGCAAGAAGCCCAACAGCTATGGGCATGGGCCTTGCGCTACGGGATACAGATCAGGGCAGAGCATCTTCCAGGAGTGGACAATGTCCTAGCAGACAGACTAAGCAGAGAGTACAGAGCGTCGCACGAGTGGGAGCTGGACAAAAAAGAAACCCAACGGATCTTTGCCTTATGGGGCCATCCACAGATCGACCTTTTTGCCACCAGGAACAACAAAAAATGCAAGAGATTTGCTTCAAGATACCCGGAGCACCAATCACTGGGAGATGCCTTCTCAGTGGATTGGTCAGGGAAGTTCCTCTACGCCTTCCCACCCATTCCCCTCATGTCGAGGGTACTTCGCAGGGTAAAAGAACAGGATTGTTCTTTGATTCTTATTGCACCGGATTGGGCACGGCAAGTCTGGTACCCGACGCTGAGGCACCTATCCTGCCGACCCCCGATTCGTCTCAAGTCACATCAATATCTACTGACACAACAGAACCGCAAGGTCCTCCACCACGACCCGAGGAGCCTGTCTCTCAAAGCATGGTTCCTGAGCAGCGCAAACTGATGCACCTAAAGTTACCATCAGAATGCTGGGATATCATCAGGGCCGCTAGAGCCCCATCCACGCAACTTACCTACACCAGGAAATGGACCAGGTTTTCCAAATGGTGCGAGACCTCTGCGATCGATCCCCTCTCGGCCTCGGTTGATCAGATTCTGCCCTACTTGTTGCACCTGGCTAAGTCAGGGCTCTCACTGTCCTCTATCAAGGTCCATCTGTCAGCCATAGCGGCCTACACAGTAACCGCGGAGACGCAAGCCTTACTTTCCTTACCAGCGGTTAAGATCTTCCTGAAAGGACTGATGCGTACTTCTCCGCCTACACCTACACCAGTTCCAGACTGGAGTCTCAACACCGTCTTAACAGCCCTCATGCAACCTCCCTTCGAACCCATACACAGATGCGATATGAAATTCTTGTCCTGGAAGACATCTTTCCTGATAGCCATCACTTCAGCCAGAAGGATCAGTGAGTTACAAGCTTTGTCTTCTGAACCCCCGTTTACTTTGTTCCAGAAGGACCGCGTCATCTTAAGGCCTCACCCGAAGTTCCTCCCCAAGGTACTTTCGGAGATGTCATTCACTGAGCGCATTGTGTTACCAACCTTCTTCCAGAATCACGCTTCTGAAGCGGAAAGAACTTTACATTCTCTAGACGTTGCTAGAGTGTTGAAGTTTTACTTGCAAAGAACCAAGGAGTTCCGCTCCTCAAACCGGCTATTCATTTCTTTCTCTGGCCGTACCAAGGGTCAGCATATATCTAAACAAAGTCTGGCACGCTGGGTATCGTCCTGCATCACCCACTGCCATCAATTGAAAGGCGACCCTTTAACTAGACTGCCGTCTGCGCACTCCACCAGAGGAAGGGCGGCGTCAAGAGCATTCCACGCAGGGGTGGCCTTGAAGGACATATGCAGAGCCGCCACGTGGAGCACTCTGCATACCTTCGCGAAACACTACTGCCTGACTGAAGACACCAACAAAGAAGTTGCAGTTGGGCAGGCAGTGCTCCGCCATCTTTTTGTATGAGGTAGGACCAGCCTCCTTTCCCACCTTTCCCGAAGTAGATAACCGTTGTGTTGCTGCATGGTAAAGGTTTGATCAGAAATATGTTTTTCTGTATTTATGCATATATGTATATAATGGTGGCATGTTTTAACTGCTTGGTATTCTATTCAAGCATCTGAATCTATGAAAGATCCAATGCTGGAGAAGTCTTAGTTACTTACCTGTAACTGTATTTCTCCAGCATTGGTATCTTTCATAGATTCACATGCGCCCGCCCGCCTCCCCTGAGAGGCTGCTCCTATGCTCGGCATCCATCATACTGTAATCTATACGGTTCAAAATCTGAAGATGGCTGCCGGGGGCGGAGCTTGGGCCCTGCCACCTCATTGGCTGGGGCCATAAAGGACCAAAGTGAGGTGGAGAGACTACACAATGAAATGGCTCATAGGTCATAATGGGCTATGTACATGCACTGCTAGGTAGCAATGTATATATATTTAAAAAAAAAAAAAAATGTATTATTAAATTTATCACCGAGGATTCCCAGTCTGACGACGGGGAATATTCAAGCATGTGAATCTATGAAAGATACCAATGCTGGAGAAATACAGTTACAGGTAAGTAACTAAGACCTCCTCTTCCTGCTGGGTCCTGAAAGCTCCAGTTTTAGTCACTGATGCTGGCTGTGATCTAGGAATCCTTAAACCAAGATGCCCTTTGGGTGAAAGTGTGTGTTACAAATGTCAGTAACATAATAGGCAGGGGAGTGATCGAGGAAACCCACAAAAGACTTTTCTACAGGGGTGGCCACCAGGCGGGAGAGTGATCCAGGAGGACCGCAGAGACCCCACCATAAAGAAGTATAACCGGAAGGTTTCCAGGCAGTGGAGTGACCCAGGAACCCCACAAAACTTTGCTACATGTGTCTTGGGGAAGGGAGTGCCAAGACTGCTGCGATGTGTGAACTTTTTGTTGCAACTTTGAACTTATAGATGGAAGACCCCTAAATCTTCATTTCGATGTGAACTGTGATATCTGCGAAGCCACAGAAGGTAATTTCAGAACTTGTACAACTTCTGATATTGGAATTGGGTTAAACCTGAAGAAGAGAACTTTATGGAATTTATGGAACTTTGAAGTAACATTTGTTGAACATTTGCTTTGAAACACTGACTTTGGTTGAGGACATTTCCCCACCAGTTCTGTTGCAGTTGTGAGGACAGCATAGGTTTTGACACAGACAGATTATTGCTTTTGATTTCCTGACACAGACTTTCTTTAGATTTCTTTAGGCAGGGAAATACCAGCATAGCATTGGGTTAGATAGGCGTTACACCATCCTGATTCATTGAAAAAAAGGTTTTGAAACTGTATCACCTATGTCTGTGTCTCTCTTGATACCATGCCTGTCTCACACACCCTCGAACTGGAACTGGACCCCTGCCCGAGTAGTGAAGCGGGATCCCCCAGTCCCTGAGGAAAAGATACAATGTTGTGCTGTAACATGTATAGACTTACTTTTGACTCCGTTACACTTAGCTACCCTGGGGAGTCTGGGGGGGGGGGGGGTTATTTAATGGTTTGTGTTGGGGGAAAAGTAAAGTACAAATGGGAACATTGTCGGAAAGTAAGAATATATGATCTTGTTATACGTATTTGTGTTCTGTGATAGGAACGTATGATGACAAGTAAGACAGACACAAGTGATCACAGTTCAAGGGTGTTTATTGAACAATGAAATGCTGTATGCAGGTTGGAAAAAAACGCCTAATCTAAGCCTAAATCTACGATGGGCGCAAGCGTCAAACATCAAATGAATATAAGGCAGTCTTAGTGGCGTTGTGTCAAAATAAAAGGGCCTATACTAAGAAACCTATTGCCAAGCCTCACAACTAATATATAAGGGGTGTGGGATAGTTCCCAAGAAAAGGAAGAAGTGTTCTCAAATAATATGTCAGGATGCAGTAGCATGGGTCCTCCTTCCCCACGTTTTGGCCACAGGGTGTGATGGGAGCTTGAAGCACAGTACAGTCTTCTGGCTTCTCCAGCATGAGACAACAGTTCCAATGGCAGCTTTCAGGACACACTCTCTGGCTTTTCTAGCACAAGATGATAGTTCAGCTTTAACCGTCAAACTTTCAGTTATCAGGGCCTTGGATGGCCAAGTCTCGTTTCACTTGAACGTCTCTTGCCTTCGAGGACCTGACATGTTTAAACAACAAAACAAAAGTTCCTTTAACAAGTGAAAGTTCTTTTCCAATGTTCGCTGGGTTATGGGTTCCCCCCAGGGTCCCCTTCTTCTGGGTGCTGACCCATCTCAATCGTATTCCGAAATATATCACACTTTGGATGAGAGCTTCACCCCAGGATGTCCCTCAGTCGGGCTCGGACCCCTCTTGCCTTTTTCGGGATTTATTTTCCCTTGGTTTCTCAATGTTTTCTCTCACTGCGTGATTCACTTCCCTTTCTCTCACACTGTTGGTAGATCATAGTCTTTCGATTGTATCGGGATTTTGCTTGACCCTCTGTATGACCACTTGGACCTACTTTGCCGGCCCTCCTACGGCATTCTGGTACTTGTAGTTTCTCTCATATGGGGCTCGACCAGAGTATCTCAAATTAGCACCCACCTAGTGCCACTTTTTCTCCACAGCTGTCTCCCCTTCATACTCTTAACAATGCATTCAAAGTTCATCAGCTTTGGTTCAAAACTTGCCACTTTGCAATTCTCACTCAACACAGCCCGATTCTTATCGCTCTCCCCTCGACTCACTGGCTTTGATGAACCTCTTGAATGTTGGCTTCTCTGGAGTCAGGGCCGGTACCAAGGGCGCGGGAGCTTCCCTCGCTCCTGCCTATCAGCATAGGCTTGCCCTGTGTACCATTGATATCTGCTGCAGGACACTTGTGCTATTGTTTGCGGTTTTAGGCTTTCTTCCACGAAGGTTCTGCGGGTCTGGAACGGAAAGGGCAAGGTCACTTCTCTCCTCGCCACCTTCTCGATACCTGCCACCTTTCTCCTTCTCCTGAACCGCCGCGGGGTAGCTGTCTCCTCGTGCTGTCTGCTGTGCTCGCCTTGTTCGTACTGTACTCTCTGGCTCCTCCTTTTATCTCTGTGGGTAAGGGAAAGGGACTACAGGTGTGTGTGATTCTGATCAATTGCCTGACTTTGCCTGACTCTTGTATTGGGACATGCCAGCTAAACAGCTCTGGTGTTAGTCCGTTGTCCTTTGTGTTGTGTGAAAATGTTAGAGTTAGAAAGGGGCAATTTAAGAAACATAAAGGATTCCAAGATGGCCGCCGACACCGAATAGACGGGTGTTGACGGCGCTCCGGTGACCTTCTCCTGGTTTTTGGCAGTTCCACCACCACCCCTCCCAGGCAGACAGGCACACGAATGTAAAGAGTTGTAGCCTGTGATTTCAGTGGGCCCCCGGAGCTGCTCCGGGGTTCCTGTGAAGAGGAGAAACGGAGCCACGGACCTGCCAGTGTCGGAGACTTGAGGAAGAGGGGAGGCGAAACGGGAGGTCCGCTGGATGCCCGGTGGGGGAAGGAGCTCTGTGGCAGAGCGGTATCGCAGATACACGTTGGCCCCCCACGCCTCCCATAGCATCGGAAGGAGAGGATCTGCCCCCTGAAAGCAGCTGCGTTCGCTCCGGGCCCCGGCAGCGCATTGTTTTTTTTTTTTTTTGCCGGCGCAGGCTGGTGGAGGAGGATCGGAGAATTGCTTATACGCGGGGCCCCCCAGCCGTCAGCCGTCAGGGTCCAGCTCCGGATCCCTAAAGAGAGCACGTCAGACCAGGACTCAGCCCTGAGGAGACTGCTGTAGCCCCGCCGGGCCTGAGGAGAGCAGGGGCCTAGGCTCGGCCCACGTTGGAGGCGGGTAGGCCACCGGCAAGAAGAGTGGGGCCCGAGGTGAGGTGCAGCATCCAGCGGGGAGCTGGCGCGGGGAGAGCAGAGGAAGGGACGTGTCCTATCGGGCATTGTCTGCAGGGGGATTTCGAGCGGTCCGCCGCCCCCCCCTTCTTTTTTTGTTGGTGTCTGGCGGCCCGTGCTCCCTCTCCAGGAGCGTGTGGGGGTTCGGTGCCAGACCCCCCCCCAGAGACAAAAGAGCCAGGAGCCGGAACATATGGACAACAGGGCAATCTGATCATAGGCAGGCTCCAACTATCTTGGCTAGCTCCGGGGCCGACCTCTTTCCAAGAAATTGTCTCATCTAGCTCCTACAGCAGCGCCTAGGATACTAAGGGCCCTGCGCCCAAGTTTGACCTGATAAAGGTATTTAAAGGCAGATACAAGCCCAACCAGCCTTCAAGGCTACGCTGGAGGCACCAGACTCCCGGACTGACAAGGAGGATCTCAGGGGTTACCCACAGGGGTCTACATCTCCTAATCATGGCGACCAAGAACAAAAGCAAGGCCAATAAAGGCGGAGGTTCGCAGGCGGATATGCCAGGCCCCCTTGCATCTATGTGGTCGAACAGAGATACGGCGGACGAGCGCAGGGCCACGCTGGGGGGACCTTTGGGGCAGGAACACCCCCCAGAAAGCTCAGATGGGGCTACACAATTATCACGCCAAGGTCTCTGAGGAGAGATGCTCTCCCTTCAGGCCTCACTGGGTAGAACATTTCAGGACCAATTCCAATTAATGAGAGCTGACATCAATCAGGCAATGGCTGAGATCAAGTAGGAAGTAAGTATGCTGGGCGAGAGGACGGATACAATCGAGAGAGGCCTACAGGAAGTAGGCAGGGAAACAACGGAGAATAGTGAGGCTATTGAGAGGCTGGACACGGCGACGTGAAACTGCCGCGTATTAGCTGTCTCCTCGTGCTGTCTGGGAGGCAGGGGATTTCCTCAGGTACGGTCTAAGGGGTGAGAAGGGTGGGACAAACGTTCCCGGCAATTTGGACGGCTGGGAGCGGAGCAGGGTAAAGATCTGGGGGGGCTTGTTCAGCAGGAGCTGGAGGGGTTTCACGATTCAAGTGGGTAACCCATAACGTTAGGGGCCTCAACTCCCCGTTGAAGAGAAAAAAGCTGGAGCAATTCACTACTCGGGGGAAACCGGACTTTCTGGGGTTGCAAGAAACTCATTTGCTCCGTAAAGATCAGGGCTGCCTCAACCTGAGAGGGTTCGACCAAATATTCCAGGCGTCGGGCCACACAAAGGCGGGAGGGGTGGTGTTAGCCGTGAGACGCACGGTCAACTTCCGGGAGGAGGATTCGCTTAGGTGCAGAGAGGGCAGGTTTATATTCGTGAGGGGCATAATTGCAGGGGAGACATATACAATAGGGGTCTTCTATGCACCTAACGCAGGACAAGATTCCTTCCTTCGTGATTTACTAGGGAAGATAAGAGATTGGGCAAGGGGACAGATAATCATAATGGGTGACCTAAACATTGCTTGGGATAAGGCTAAAGATAGATCGGGAGGGATCAGGAGGTCGGGCGGGGGCAGTGGCCTCGTCGATACTGAGGGACAAAATGGCAGATGTGGGTCTGAGGGACGTCTGGAGGGAACTCAAAGGGAATGTGTAGGGTTACACCTTTCTTTCCGAAGTTCATGGTACGCAGTCCAGAATTGATTATTTCTGGGTCTCAGCCTCCCTAATGGGAAAAGTTAAGGGGATACAGGTTGGCCCCATGGGAATCGCAGACCACAAAATATTATCAATGCAGCTGGAATTAGGGGGGAGGTGTAAGGGAATGTGGGGCTGGAAGTATCCAGAGTACTTGCTGAGGGACCCTGTAATAAGGGAAGAACTGGAGGGTAAGATGAGAGAGTTCTTTGACAATAACAAAAGGGGTGATACGGGAGAAGACATGAGGTGGGACGCGTTTAAAGTCACCATGAGGGTAGAACTGATAGCAGCCAAAGCACAAAGGGATAAACTGCTGCAGGCCCTGGAGACTCGGCTAGAGGTAGAGGTTGAGGGGGCAAGAGACAAGGTAGCCGAGAACCCCAACAGGCAAAACCAGAGGGAATATAGACGGGCAGTGGGTCAACTCGGGATCCTTCTGTTATGACTTGAGAAGGGAGACATGGAAAACAGGGTGAATGCGCCAGGAAGCCGGGAGAACCAGACGGTAAGCCACCGGATTGATCACCTGAGAAATCACATAGGGACCAACAAAGCGGGGCAAAAGTTTGCGACAACCAACCAGGCGCAGATGACGAGAGGACAGCCATACATGGGAACCCACACAAAAAGCCAGGGCAGCCAAGCGTTTCCCATCAACACCCGCCTTCATAGAGGCTTTCGACTCCCCAAGGTGAGCAAGGTTATGGGCATGAACAGAAGACAGGTCCCTAAGGCAAGCCGCAGCAGCAGGATTCGAGGCCACGGAGAAATCAGGGACGGGCAACACCCTGGGATGCTGACCGTAAAGGGCGTAGAAAGGGGACTGGCCTGTAGCAGAATGAGTCGCGTCGTTATAGGCGAATTCTGCAAGGCGCAAAACGCCCAGCCAGGCAGCGCAAATAATGCTCCATGGACTGATTAGTCCGCTCAGTCTGTCCGTCGGTCTCGGGATGGTAGGCCGAGGAAAACCGTATATCAATGCCAAGCAGCTTAGTCAATGCACGCCAAAAGCGTGAGGTGAATTGAGAACCACGGTCAGAGATGAGAACGGAGGAAAGCCCAAACAAAGGGAACACAGATTCAAAAAACAAGTCTGCCAGGACTGGAGCTGTGGGAATCCCGTTACACGGAACAAATCGGGCCATTTTAGTAAATGAATCCACTACCACCCAGATGGTATCAAAACCCCGAACCCTGGGGAGATCGGTCACAAAATCCATGGTTAATGTGTGCCATGGCCTCGGGGGCATGGGTAGCGGTAACAGAAGTCCTATCGGACGACCCCTTCGGTGTTTGCATTGTGCGCAAACGGAGCAAGTGTTCACATAACCCTCTACATCACGCTTCATGGAGGGCCACCAACACCAGCGTTTAAGGAGGTCCATGGTGCGTTTCTGGCCGGGATGTCCATTGACGGGAGCGTCATGGGACTATTCGAGGGCCAAATTACGGGTGTCGGGTGTGGATAGAAACAGGCGATCGTGGACAAAGGGCAACCCTTCATGGTAAACCGGGTCCCACTCCTGCAGTTGGTCAGGGTGACCTCTTATCCATTTCTGCACTGAATCCAACAAAGGGAGAGAGGGCGTACAAAGACAAATCACGTGGCATTTGTCGAGAAGAGTCTCAGGGTAACATGGCAGGGAGACCCCGCCTGGAGAACGAGATAGGGCATCCGCCTTACCATGTGCGACCCCAGGGCGATGCATGATGCGGAAATCAAAAGCGGCAAAAACAGATACCACCTGACTTATCTACTATTGATACACTTCAGTGAAGCCATGTCCTGCAAGTTCTGGTGATCAGAGTACACAGTGACTTGATGTCTGGCCCCCAGCAGATGGTGCCGCCAAACCCGAAAGGCATCCATTATCGCCAGGAGCTCCTTCTCCGTTACCGTATAATGGGCCTCGGTACTGGTGAACTTGCGGGAATGATACGCTACCGGATGTAGTTTGCCAGAGGTAGGACAGATCTGTGACAGGACAGCACCTAGGGCGAATGAAGAAGCATCCGCTTTGACTACAAAAGGCAGCTCAGGATTGGAGTGTTGGAGGACCGGAGCTGTGGTGAAAGTGGTTTTGAGTGCCTCAAAGGAATCCTGCTGCTCTTTCTGCCAATGATAGGGTACCTGGGACTGGCTAAAGCTGTAAGAGGCGCTACAATAGCAGAAAACGAAGAAATTAAGCGCCTATAGAAGTTGGCGAAGCCCAAAAACGCCTGTAAATCCTTGAGTGTCTGGGGAACCGGCCATTCCAGGACCGCTCGTACCTTAGATTCATTCATTGCTAGTCCTCCAGCGGTGATGTGAAAGCCCAGAAACTCAACGGATCTTTGGTGGAATTGGCATTTTTCAGGTTTGGCAAATAGGGAATGTTCCCTAAGGCGAGATAAAACTTCTCGGACATGCTGTATGTACTCATCCAGATTTTGTGAAAAGATAAGGATATCGTCCAAGTACACTGCCATGAAAACGTCCAGAATGTCCCTGAAGATGTCGTTCATAAAACGCTGGAAAGTAGCTGCGGCATTGCACAAGCCAAAGGGCATGACTAGGTATTCGTATAATCCATAGCAAGTACAGAAGGCGGTTTTCCACTCATTCCCCTCGCGGACGCGTACCAAATTGTACGCACCCCGTAAGTCTAGTTTGGTGAAAATGGATGCGTGAGACAAACGGTCCAGAAGTGGCATGATCAAAGGGATTGGGTATCTATCTTTTTTAGTAATAGCATTGAGGCGGTGTAACGCTCACCTGATTCCCACGGAGGCGCAGGTCTTGGCAGGAAGGTGTCTGTAACACGAAACGTGATGTGCAGGATTCGGTTGGCTTCTGGGGTCGACCCTCTCCGCACTGTGTGTCGAACTCGAAGGGTGAGGTTTCTGCAGGTGAAATAATATGGGGATTAAAGGTCTGGGTTGCTGAATGTCCCTATCTCTCTCCTCCCAGCTTGACCGTTGAACCCCCCTCCCAGGTCAACGTGCTCACCTTAGATAGGTGAATGCTGGGCTCTCCATCTGCGTCTAGTGCAGGGTGCCGTTGCCAGTTCCTTCACTGGTGAGAAGTGGGCCTCTTGACTTCAGAGGATGGGTACCGTCGTTGACTGCACGACCGGTAAGTTTCTGGACACCTTTAGTCTTTATAGTCTTTTATGCGTGGCACTGAAGCGCCTGGAGTTGCGTAAGTATGGCAGCGCTCTTACTGTCTCTTTCTTTGTCTTTGCAGGAGACGATGCAGAATGAAGAAATCCGGAATTCGCCACGTGCCTGTAAGTGTGACACTGCTGTTGTCTTTGCAGGTGAAGATGCGGCGTGAAGAATCCGGAATGCACTGCGTGCCAGTAAGTAGAATAATGCTGTTTATCTTTGCAGGTGCAGATGCAGCGTGAAGAATCTGGAGTGCACAGCGTGCCAGTAAGTATAATAATACTGTTTATCTTTGCAGGTGCAGATGCAGCGTGAAGAATCTGGAGTGCACAGCGTGCCAGTAAGTATAATAATACTGTTTATCTTTGCCGGCGGAGGTGCAGCGTTAGACACGGCCGCTGCCGATGGATCAGGTAAGCAAGCACTGCGTGTGAAAGTTTGTTCTGCTAACCTGTTGTTTCTGGTCTTTTGCAGGTGCTGATGTTGCTCAGGTACAGGAATGGTAAGTATAATTCTTGCAGGTTCAGGATCCCAAGAAGAAATGCTGGAACAGACTCGGTGAGCGTTCTGCTGCAGATGCAGAATAACGCGAAGCACGTTTCATCAATCGGGTGTGGTTTAAATAGCCTTGGAGTGATGAGGCGTCTCCTTCCACGGCCCCGCCTAAGTAAGAAAAGAGTTCCTGCTTCCAGAAGAGTTCCAGTGCTGTATCCAGGGAGTGGAGCTGCCCCACCCAGGTAAGAAAGTAGTCCCAGTTCACCGAGGACTTCTAAGAGTCTGGCAAGTAAGCAGCATGGTCTGCCGCAGGTAAGTCCACCCAAGCACCTTCACACCGATGATGAGCCCGGCGCTTCCAGTGCCGGGACCGATGCTTCTGATGAGCCTGGTGCCACCGGCGCCAGGACAAGGTCCAAAAGGTCCCTGTGGGGACCGGCTGGTGCCTAGGATCAGGGTTAGGGGCCTGCTTCCAAGGACGTTGGGCTGGTCCTGGCTCCTTGGAAGCAGTGATCATGACAGGCGGCGGTAGTCCACACAGGGATGGAGGTCCCCTTCCTTTTTTGGGACAAAGAAAATGGGACTCGTGGCTGGTGAAGCAGAAGGGCGTATGTGACCTAGTGTTATGCTCACCTGGCTCCCACAGAGGCGTCGATCTGGATTGGACAGCTGCGGTCTCCACCAGTGTGACGCATAGGGCCGAGATGACGGACTGGACTGGCCCACCTAGCTTCGTTTGCTTGGCCCATAGGAATATTCTTCTGCAATTGGAGAAAGGGAATTAGCCACCCGTGGAGTTGAGCGTAAATCCCCCCACCCTGCTGTTCTCCGCACAGATCACCTTTGATGTCCCCTCTTATAATCTCACCTGATGGTTTGAAAAGATGAGCTCTCCATCCTGCATTGAGCGCAGGGGCGCGTTGATAACCAGTTGCTTCACTGGCTCGAAGGAATTGGTGAGTTCCAGAACAATATTGACTCCGAAAAGTATGTAGTTCGTAAGAGTTCAAATGTCTGACTTTCACTCTTGTCCGATTCCTTGCAGTTTGCAGCTTGACCCCAGCGAAGAGTTGCTTGTGGTAGCTGACAAAGTTCAGTTAAGGATTTGGCTATCCTACACAGTTCAATTAAAGAAGGCCAGAATGTAACCTGTTGCTTGCTCCCTTATTCAGGTGTGGAGAGAAAATATGAAGTTCGGTGAATAATACCTCCGGCGGTAAAATTAGGTAAGTCTATTGTGGTGAGAAGAGTTCCCCTTTTTGTCCCTTTGTCTCACCTTGTTGTCCTTTTGTTCCCCTTAGGGGCAGGGGTAGGCGAGGATGCAATGGAGACTGCGCCGACCCGTGAAGAGGAATAGTACCCCCGGCGGTAATCAGGTAAGTCTATGGGGGTAGTTACTATTGCCTCTGTTTATTCCCTTGGCTCACCTTTGCTGTTCTTGTGTTCCTCTTAGGTGCCAAATTGCGGCGGGAACGTGCAGAAGGATGCAGTGGATCGTGAGGATGCTGCGAAGGCCGGTGGTTCAGCGCGGCGCTGTAGCAGGTGAGGCGGCGTGCATAAAAATGCTTCTTTCTTCCAGCTCGAAGGCGCGGTGGATCCGGAATTCAGGTAAGGATCGAAGGTTTTGCTCTTATTCTAACCTTTTCTCCTTCTGTTCCTTCCTTGTTCTAGGAGCTGCAGACTCGAGGTGGGCGTGGCAGAAGACTGGATGCAGGCTTGCAGACACGGTGAGCGTTACGCTGCCGGATGCAAAATAACGCGAAGCGTGTGCTGCTCTTCGGGTGTGGTTTAAACAGCCTCCAAAGTAGTCCCAGGTAAGTATTCCTCCCCAGCCCCACCCGAGTAAAAAATAGTCCCTAGGTAAAATAGTCCCTTCCAAGCCTCATTTGGCTTGGAGCTCTGCAGCATGGTCTGCATCAGGTAAGTTCTACTCTATGAGCCTGGCGCCTATGGCGCCAGGACTGACTCTCCATATGAGCCTGGCGCCATAGGCACCAGGACCGCACCCAAACAGCCCCTAGCAGGGATTTTTGGGCTTGCTCAAAATAACTTGATGCCTGCTTCTGGGGTTGCTGGACCTGGTCTGGTTCCCCGGGGGTAGGCATCTTGACAGCACTCCCCCCCAAGGCCCCTCCTAAAGTCGTTCCTCCCCGTGGTTTTGGTTTGTCTGGGAAATTTCGGTGGAATCTTTTCACCAATCGAGGTGCATGCACGTGGTCACTAGGCTCCCAAGACCTTTCCTGTGGTCCGTAACCTTTCCAGTCGATTAAATAAAAAAGTTTTGACTTCACTATCTTGGAGTCCAGGGTGTTCTTAACTTCAAATTTGGGTTCCCCGTCTATAAGGACGGGGTCTGGTGGCTTGGTTAGTCTTGTCCCTGGTTGCACTGGCTTGAAAAGTGACACATGAAAGACGGGATGAATTTGCATATTAGCAGCTAAGTCAAACTTGACGGCCACCGGGTTGATAATGGCCTGAATAGAGTAAGGTCCCAAATATCTAGGGTTAAAGGTCCGCGTTCCCTTGAGAGGTATGTGTTTTGTGGCCAACCATACTTGGTCCCCTATCTGGTACTGTGGAGTATCACTTCTATGCCGATCAACATCTTTCTTATATTTCTCCTCCGCCTGTTTTAAATGTGCAGTTGCCTCCTTAAAGGCTTGTGTAATCGTAGCGTGTAGATGGTCCACTGCGGGCATTTCGAAGTGTTGGGTGAGTCAAGGTCTGAGGTTCGAGGGTGGTGCCCATATAGTGTATAAAAGGGACTTTGTCCAGTTCCAGAATGTACTGAATTATTGTATGCATATTCGGCGATCCAAAGAATGTCCTTCCAATTACTCTCAGTTTGATGTAACATATAACGCAGGTATTGTTCAAGAGTCTGGTTGGTCCTCTCCGTTTGACCATCGGTCTGGGGGTGGTAACTGGTCGATAATCTCATGTCGATTTGCGCCAATTGTCAACATCTCTTTCAAAAATGTGAAATGAATTGACTGCCCCGGTCAGAGACCAACACGGACGGAAATCCATGTATGCGAACAATGTGTTTGAGGAATTCTTTGGCCAGGATTGAGGCTGAAGGTAGTCCTTTTAAAGGAATGAAGTGGGCCATCTTGGAAAAAAGATCCACAATAACTAGAATGGTGTTAAACCCATTACAAGGAGGTAGATCAGTAATAAAGTCTAACGATAAGGTGGGCCATGGTGTAGGCGGAATGTCTAAAGGTTGTAAGAGTCCAGTTGGTTTTTTCTTTTGACTTTTGTTTTGAGCGCAGATGCCACAGGACATCACAAATGATTTAATATCCTTTCGCCAGGTGGGCCACCAGAATTGTCTTTTAATTTTAGCTTCAGTTTTTGCAATACCTGGGTGCCCCTCCATTAGGGTATCATGATAACGGGAAATGACTAGCTCTTGTAGTTCCTTGTGTGGCAGAAATAGTCGCCCTTGGTAATAAGGCAGATCATTGGTGACTGGGTAGTCCGGACCTTTCTTTACCCAGTCCTGCAGGGCTGTAGGATCAAAGAGTTGCTGGATCTTTACCTGAATGTCCTCTAGTGTCTGTAGAGTAGTCATGCCAAGAATCCTTTGTTCGGAAATTATAGGTACTGGTTCTGGGTTCACTTCTGCCTCTCCCATCCCTATTCGGGATAAGGCGTCTGCTTTACCATTCTTACAACCTGGTCGATAGGTTATCACGAAATCGAACTCGGCAAAGAACAATGCCCATCGGAGTTGACGTGACGATTGGGACTTGGCTGTTTTTAAATACTGTAAATTCCGGTGATCAGTGATCACAGTAATGGTATGCCTGGCACCGAGAAGATAGTGCCGCCAAGCCTTGAAGGCGGATTTAATGGCTAATAACTCCTTGTCGGTAACCGCATAGTTTAACTCGGGTGCCGAGAACTTTCTGGACCAAAATGCTACTGGTTGAAGCTGGCCAGTTTCAGGGTCCTTCTGAGACAGGACAGCTCCCATGGCTAGACTGGATGCCTCAGTTTCCACTATGTATGGAAGTTCAGGGCGCGGGTGCTTTAACACAGGTGCAGACGTGAATTTCGCTTTCAGCTCTTGGAAGGCTTTTTCAGCTTCTTCAGTCCATATAAAGCGTTTATTTTCTCGCAAGAGTGCTGTGATGGGATGATGTACGACATGTGAAAAATCTGGGATGAATCTGCAGTAGAAATTGGAAAAGCCAAGCATGCTTTGTACTCCTTTAACTGAACTTGGTGATGGCCACTTAAGGATTGCGTCCACCTCTTGTGAGTCCATTCAGACTCCCTTTGGGGTCAGGATAAACCCAAGGAATTCAACTTCTGTGGCATGAAAAACACATTTTTCTAGTTTTGCATATAGTTTGTGCTGGCGCAATTTCTCAAGGACTGCTCGGACGTGCTTCACATGGTCAGATTCTGAAGAGGAGTATACTAGAATATCATCGATATACACGACAACACAAACGTCAATGAGTTCACGAAGGACATCGTTCATGAAGTATTGGAAGGCTGCTGGTGCATTGCACAACCCGAAAGGCATCACCTGGTATTCGAATAACCCATACTTAGTGCGGAAAGCAGTCTTCCATTCATCGCCCTCTTTTACACGTACCAGATGGTATGCCCCCCGGAGATTTAATTTAGTGTATATACAAGCGTCCTTCACTTGGTCTAGTAGTTCAGGGATCAGAGGCAATGGGTATCGGTTCTTAACAGTTATCTGGTTCAATGCGCGGTAGTCTATGCACGTTCTGAGGTCACCTTTCCTTTTTGGGCACGAAGAACAAAGCTGAAGATGCAGGGGACTTGGATGGGCGAATAAAGCCATTGGCAAGGTACTGGTCTAAGTATTGTCGTAGGTGAAGGTTCTCAGGTTCCGTAAGGGCATAGATCCTGCTACAAGGGGGTTGTGCACTGGGTATGAGATCGATTTGACAATTGTACGATCTGTGAGGAGGTAAGGTGTTTGTCTGTTCCTTTTGGAAGACATCCTGGAATTCTTGGTATTTTGGATGTAATTGCATGACTGCTGTAGTTACTGTGGCCAGGCCTGCGTTCTGATTTTTCTTTGGGTAACAGGTTTGTGCACAATCCGGGAAGGTTATTCTCTTCTCTCGCCAATCAATACAAGGATTATGTGTTTCCAACCAAGGTATCCCCAGTATTATTTGGAACTGTGGGGCTTTGATTAGATCAAACACAATAGTCTCTCGATGCCCATCCTGAGACAATAGTGTCATCTCTGCGGTGGAATGAATTACAGGCCCAGAGGCAATTTCAGTTCCATCGACTGTGGTGATGACATCTGAGGTGGTTTTTCGGCAGAGAGGTAGATTCATCCTGGAAGCCAATTCATAGACCACGTAGTTTCCTATGGCCCCGCTATCAATGTATTTCCTTACTGCGTGCATACGCGATGGCTGCCCTGGATCTACGAGGACCATTGGTATGATGAAATGCGAGGTCTGAGTATCCTTCTTCAAGCCCGGCAAGCGGACCTCTACGTTTGGCGGGCGTGGTCGTTTCCTGAGTCTGACTCCATATGGCTTTTATCAGCAGCTCCTACCACCCTCTTGGGTGGTTTTACAGGGCAATCCCGTAGAAAATGCCCAGAAGTTCCACAATATAGACACAATTGCATTTGCTGTCTCCTTTCTCTTTCCTTCTGGGTTAAGGGTCGTTTAACCCCTCTGATTTGCATGGGTTCTGAAGCATCTGCTCCTTTGGGGTAAGCGTGGGTTTTGACCAACACCCGATTCTCAAACTTGGCTCGATCAGCCTTTCTGTTCTGAAGTCGGTGATCTAACTGGACCACTAAGTCTATATATTCAGCGCAGTCTTGAGGTGGGTTCACGACTTGAGCCAAGACATCATTGAGTTCTCCTCAAAGCCCTCGATGAAATAACGTGATTCGTTTTACCTCAGGCCATCCACTTTCCACTATCAACCTATTAAAGGTTGCGATGTAGGATAGAAGGTCCTGGTTACCCTGTCGTAGGGACAAAAGTTTGTTTTCCAGGGCCTGTCCTTGGGAGTGCCGGGCAAATAGTCTTTCCATGCTAGTTTGAAAGCCCTGAAAATCCCGAAGAATTGGGTCATCCTGAGTAACTAGTGGAATTGACCAATCAGCTGCACTGCCGCTGAGATATGACAATACAAAGGCTACCTTGGCTTGATAGTTTGGGAAGGCTCCAGGTCTGCATAAAAAGTGCAAGCGGCATTGGTTCATAAACACGGCAAACCTTTTGGGATCTCCGGCAAAGCGTTCGGGTGGAGCTAATGGAATATTTCCTGGTAGGTTTATTTGCACAGGGTTACTCGATAACACAGGAGCTGGATTTCCCCCGGAACTAGGTAGGGGTGCTTGTCCAGCCTGGCTTTGCAATAGTTGCCTAGCAAGGTCATCAGTTCGCTCCTTTGACAAAATCAGTTCTCTCCTAAGAGCATTGGTTTCTTGACGGGCGGAATGCACTTCAGCCCTCAGTTCCCCTAGTAATTGGGCCAATTGGTCAGTCTCTGAGGTATCCATAACGCCCGAGTGGGAATTTGTGGGTAGGCTTTGCGTTCTGTTACGCTCACCTGGCTCCCACAGAGGGGTCGATCTGGACTGGACAGCTGCGGTCTCCACCAATGTGACGCGTAGGGCCGAGATGACGGACTGGACTGGCCCACCTAGCTTCATTTGCTTGGCCCGTAGGAATATTCTTCTGCAATTGGAGAAAGGGAATTAACCACCCGTGGAGTTGAGCGTAAATCCCCCACCCCGCTGTTCTCCCCACAGATCACCTTTGATGTCCCCTCTTATAATCTCACCTGATGGTTTGAAAAGATGAGCTCTCCATCCTGCATTGAGCGCAGGGGCACATTGATAACAAGTTGCTTCACTGGCTCGAAGGAATTGGTGAGTTCAGAACAATATTGACTCCGAAAAGTATGTAGTTCGTAAGAGTTCACATGTCTGACTGTCACTCTTGTCTGATTCCTTGCAGTTTGCAGCTTGACCCCAGCAAAGAGTTCCTCGTGGTAGCTGACAAAGTTCAGGTAAGGATTTGGCTATCCTACACAGTTCAATTAAATAAGGCCAGAATGTAACCTGTTGCTTGCTCGCTTATTCAGGTGTGGAGAGAAAATATGAAGTTCGGGGAATAATACCTCCGGTGGTAAAATTAGGTAAGACTATTGTGGTGAGAAGAGTTCCCCTTGTTTGTTCCTTTGTCTCACCTCGTTGTCCTTTTGTTCCCCTTAGGGGCCGGGGTACGGCGAGGATGCAATGGAGACTGCGCCGACCCGTGAAGAGGAATAGTAACCCCAGCGGTAATCAGGTAAGTCTATGGGGATAGTTACTATAGCCTCTGTTTATTCCCTTGGCTCACCTTTGCTGTTCTTCGGTTCCCCTTAGGTGCCAGAGTGCGGTGGGAATATGCAGAAGTATGCGGTGGATCGTGAGGATGCTGCAAAGGCCAGTGAGTTCAGTGCGGCGCTGCAGCAGGCGGGGCGGCGCGCGTAAAATGCTTCTTTCTTCCAGCTCGAAGGCGCGGTGGATCCGGAATTCAGGTAAGGATCGAAGGTTTTGCTCTTATTCTAACCTTTTCTCCTTCTGTTCCTTCCTTTTTCCAGGAGCTGCAGACTCGAGGCGGGCGTGGCAGAAGACTGGATGCAGGCTTGCAGACACGGTGAGCGTTACGCTGCCGGATGCAGAATAACGCGAAGAGTGTGCTGCTCTTCGGGCGTGGTTTAAATAGCTTCCAAAGTAGTCCCAGGTAAGTATTCCTCCCCACCCCACCCGAGTAAAAAAATAGTCCCTAGGTAAAATAGTCCCTTCCAAGCCTCATTTGGCTTGGAGCTCTGCAGCATGGTCTGCATCAGGTAAACTTGCAGCATGGTCTGCATCAGGTAAGTTCTACTCTATGAGCCTGGCGCCTATGGCGCCAGGACTGACTCTCCATATGAGCCTGGCGCCATAGGCACCAGGACCGCACCCAAACAGCCCCTAGCAGGGATTTTTGGGCTTGCTCAAAATAACTTGATGCCTTCTTCCGGGGTTGTTGGACCTGGTCTGGTTCCCCGGGGGTAGGCATCATGACACCTAGCTGTAAGGCTTTCTGTACGTATAATTTCAAGGCCTGTTCCTCTGAGGGGGATAAGGAATAGATCCTACCTGAGGGAATGACAGAGTCAGGGACTAGCTCTATCGGACAGTCGTAAAACCGGTGAGGAGGAAGCGCCTCAGAGGAGCCACGGTCAAACACCTTCTCGTAATCTCAATACACAGGCAGAACCCCGTTGGCAATCACTCCAATGGTGTGTGTGCCCAGGAACATAGGCCCATTGTCTTCCACCGTGAGATGTGCTATAGTGCCCAGGGCCGGTGATGGCGTGTCGACCCCATGTTGATCCAGGAGACAGTAGTTTTGACAGATCTCTGATTCAAAGACAACAGTACCCTTTTTCCAGTCAATGAGTGGGTTATGCTCACGTAACCAGGGTATTCCTAATGTGATGACAAACTGGGGCATGGAAATCAAGACAAAACTCATCATCTCCGTGTGGATGTCCTGAATGGTCAATAAAAGGGGGGCAGTTTGGTGCTTTATTCGGACCAGAAATCAAAGCAGTCCCGTCCACGGCTTGTACCGGTTCGGGTCGGAACTTAACTACTAAAGGTAAATTGAGTGTGTGAGCCAAGGCAATGTCTATAAAGTTCCCAGTGGCACCTGAATCTATGATTATCATGAGTGAGAAACACCCGAAGAGGGACGCAGGATGGCCTGCACAAAAATGGGGTGTATGCGACCAAAAGCAGGAGGTGTGGCCGAGGATGAAGATTGAGTGCTCGACCTAGTCCCCGGATCTAGGGCCGAGCAGTCTGAAAAACCTGAGGCTTATTTGGGCGTCAGGGGCACTCCTTAACATAATGTCCTGTTAAACCACAATAGTAACATGCGTTGTCCACCCGCCTCCATTCCCTTTCTAGCGAGGTAATGGGACTCTGTATTCCCCCCACTTGCATGGGTTCTTCTGAGGCGGATGCAGTTGGAGTGACGTGTGCAGACTGAGAGAACCCCAACTCGGCCCTGCGCTCAGATCGACATGCGTCAACCTACAGCGCCAGATCGACAAGTTCTTGATACTGAGTGGGCAAGGAGGGAACCACTGATAGTGCATCCTTCATAGGATTATTCAGACCCCTGTAAAAAACCACTGCCCGTTTACTTTCTGGCCATGAAGTCTCTGCGACCAACTGGTTGAAGTGTGTAATGTAGTCTATTAGTGAACCCCTGCTCTGGGCTAACTCGAGTAACTCCAAATCCCTGTACTGCACCTTATGTCTGGTGTCGAAGACTCGGGACATTTCAGCCACGAGGAGGTCGAAGTCATAGAGTGCAGGGCTGTCATTCTCTAACAATGGATTAGCCCAGGCAGCAGCTGTACCTGCCAAATGCGATAAGGTAAAGACTGCTTTGGTGGTTGCATCAGGGAAGGCCAGAGGTCTACACAAGAATTGTAGTTTACACTGATTGATAAAGGTCCTGAATTTCTTGGGATCGCCATGATAGCGTTCAGGAGCTTCTAACGGGAAGGGTGTTGGGAGAACTACGGGAGCCGGGGCTGGGGTGCTAGGCACCGGAGGTGGTGTGGGTGGAGCGGCAGTAGCCCTGAATTCCGGGTCTGCGGGGAGGGGATGCTGTACACTCTGTATGGAGTCTAGCCTTTGGCATATGACCGTATTTGCCGCGGCCATATCTGCCCGTAATACTGTGATGGCCTGAACTAACGCGGCCATGGGTTCGTCTGTGGATCCCTGCATGGTCCAACACGACTATACGGCTTCTCAGTCTGTTCTGACTTGAGAGTCGTGTAGACCGAAGATACCTCCGTCCTCAAGTGACGCACAGGGAAACCAAAAGTACTCCCAGTGCGACCTTTGGGGCCACAGGTGGGAGATGTCGCTGCCTGGATCCACAGAGCCTCAAGAACCACAAAGCCGCTGTAGGAAAAACGATATTAAGTACCAGGCAATAACAGTAATGCAATGCAGTGTATAACAAGTTGAAAGGGTCTTACCTATCAAATGGGTCAGAATGCAGTAAACCTAGTGGTGGTTCGAGACTCAAGTGCGTGGCAGCCCCAAGTCCTGCAGGGACCAGCGCTAACCCACCTGAACGAAGAGTTTGGTTGTGTAGCGTAACTGCCAGAGAACAAGAACCTAGCCAAAGTACTTTCAAGTGTTCAAGGGAAATCCAAGTGCAGTGTGAAGGACGGTCCAAGAGTCGGCAGCGAGGTAACAGTTCCAAGGTGACAAAGCAAAAGGGAAATCCAAAGAAGTCCAGGTGAGTGATCCGAGGTCAAGGTAATTCCAGGAAGCTAAACAAGACGTAACGCCAAACAGGGTCCAGAAGACAGCTGAGAAGCGAGGACTGTTTCGCGTATCAAGCGTTTTGTATTGGGCGCTTCCTGGTCACGTGATGCGTACTGCTGTCACGTGACGACGCCGCGAACCACGTGATCTGCTAGAATCAGCTGGGCGATGCGGAAGCGTTCTGCCCATCCTCCTAGCGTGCGATCTCCATGGCAACTGCCAGTGCAAAAAAGGATGTAGGCGAGCCTGCATATTGCACCTGGCACGCGGTAATCAGTCCTGCGGGGCAACCAAAGCACGTGAGTCTCGCACCCTGGAAATGTTGTGCGAGTGGGAGGAAGGTGTAGCGGAAATGCTAGCGGTGTTCTGCGGTGTGTGTGGATGAGTGACAGAGTGCCTAACACCTTCGCACAAAAAAGGCAGAGGGGGCTCTACTCTTGGTCAGGCAACAATTCTATGCTAAAGGGAACAAGTCGGACGCCCTTCTGGCACGCTTGCTTCGGGGGGCGACCTCAAGAAATACTATAATGGCCTTAAATTCAGACTCAGGGGACAGGCTTACACGAACAGAAGATATCCAGGAAGCCATGGCTAAATTTTATGAGACCCTATACACTTCCCAGAACCCTACCCCCCAGGACCAGGAGAACTTCCTGGAAAAGATAGGCTTAAATACTATTGAGGGGGAAGCCCAGTCGGGTCTGCATCAGGAGATAACAGAGGAGGAAGTGAGGGGGGTGATTAGGAACTTGCCAGCAGGTAAAGCCCCCGGCCCAGATGGGTTCTCGGCATGCATCCTTTTATAAAACCTTTGCTGGGGTGCTGATGCCCCATTTTACCTATCTCTTCAATTCTTTCAAAGACAGCGGGCGGACAACACCCTCCATGCAAGAGGCTAAAATCTCCCTTATCCTGAAGCCGGGTAGGGATCCTCTCGAAAGATCCTCGTACAGGCCAATAGCGCTTATTAACGTGTACGCTAAGATTTACACTAAGATATTAGCTAATAGGCTTGAGGGGCTCCTTCCAGACCAGATTCATCAGGACCAGGCGGGATTTATGAAGGGAAGGCAGACTGTGGATAATATAAGGAGGGTGGCACATCTAGTGAAAAAGGCAGAAAAAACTCACACCCTGGCAGCACTTCTTTCTCTTGACGCTGAAAAAGCGTTGGACGGGGTGGAGTGGTCCTTTCTCTTTAAAACTATGGAAAAGATGGGCCTTGGGGGAGCTTATCTGCAAATGGTTAAGGCTCTTTACAAGGGTCCGCGAGCAAGGTGGTCGTTAATGGCTCAACCTCAAGATCGTTCCAGCTTCAGAGGGATACGAAACAGGGGTGCCCCTTATCGCCCCTGCTTTATGCGGTCTACCTAGAACTTCTCCTACAAGCAATTCGGGATTCGGAGGGAATTCAGGGAAACCCGTTTGGGGGCAGACAACATAAGGTGGCGGCCTTCGCGGATGACATGCTGCTCGCCCTAACCAACCCACTGGAATCGAGCAGACAAGATAGGCTACTACTAGAGGAATTTGGAAATGCATCGGGGCTGCGCATAAATATGAATAAGTCAGAATTGATGGATCTAACCTAGGGAGGGAGGGGAGGGATGAACTAATGAAATCAACACCTTTCGCTTGGCGTCCGGGGGGATTACATATTTGGGGGTTAGAATCACTCCATCCATCTCAGGATGGTACACGGCCAATTACCCCCCCCCCCCTTGGAAAAAATGAAAAAGGATCTCAACAAATGGAGGAACTTGCGGGTGTCCTGGCTCAGGAGGATGGCGGCTATTAAAATTGTTATTTTGCCGAGGTTACTCTACTTATTCCAGGCTATCCCCCAGGCGGTTCCAGTTAGCTTTTTCAGGGAGCTCCAAGCTATCACAAACAAATTCATATGGGAGGGTAAAAGACCGAGGATAAGCAGACAGCAACAAATGGCCCCGAGGAATGTAGGGGGATTAGCCCTACCAAACGTCCGGCAATATTATGAGGCGACACAGCTAAGGGTGATCAGGGAATGGCTTCGAGAGGGGGAAGAAAAACATTGGGTCAAAATGGATAGGGCGGTAACAAAGTATGACTTGGGAGAGGTCCTGTGGTTGCCCAAACATCATCGCCCAAGGCATATGTATGAGAGCTCCATCACAAAATTAGTCGCAGACAACTGGGACAGGCTAGTTAATCACAAGGGAATCACGACCTATCCATCCCCCTTTACGCCGCTATTTAATAATAGAGAGTTCACACCCGGGCTCGAGAAGGGGGCATTTAGGAAGTGGCGGGAAGGGGGTTGTTGTAGAATGCGAGATATGATCATAGGGGGGGAAATCAGCACCTTTCTAGACTGCAAAAGAGATTTCGCTGTAGGGGAGGGGGAGAGATTGAGGTATTCCCAGCTCCGCCACTGGCTTCTATATCCCACAAACAAGGAGGCGGCAATCAGAATACCAACCCCTTTCGAGAAATTCCTTATGACTAATGACGGCTCGAAAGGCCTTATCTCCGAGTTGTATAGAATTCTTGACGAAGCTACCGTAAGGCCACACTGGCCATATATGGAAAGGTGGGAACGTATCTTGGGCAGGGAGATAGAAAAGAGGGAATGGGAGAGACTCTGGAGAAAAATCCCTAAACTAGCGAGAGCCTCACTAATTCGGGAAACTTGGTATAAAATATTATTTTGGTGGCACTACACCCCAGCGCGTTTGCACAGGATTTACCCCGAGACAACAGGATTATGCTGGAGGGGCTGCGGGCAAGAGGGCACAGTGGAGCATGTCTGGTGGAAGTGCCCCATTATAGCCCCATTTTGGTCAGTTATTAACCAAGCGATTGAACAGACATTTGGGTCACGGGGAAGTATGCCCCCGGAATGGTCCGTACTGGGTTTGCTGCCTGAGGAACTAATAAGGGAGCCAAAGGGGAGGGAAATGGCCCGGGTAATGCTCGTTCTGGCTGGGATGTTTCTTATTGCCATGAGGTGGAAGAGCACTAAAACTCCAACATTCCAGGACTGGTTACGTAAAGTATGGGAATTGGTCGCATTGGAATGGGCTACATGTGCTATGAACAATGCAGTTCAGAACTTTGCGAGTGAGTGGGGCGAGGTCCTCTACTTTCTAAGAGACGATTTTAGAATTGCTTGGTGTCCGCAACGTCTCGGCTTCTGGATCTAGAATGACTCCAAAGAGACTCTATGAGGCAACAGAGACTACCGGAGAATCCTAGGCTGCACAGAGGAATAGGAGGGGTAGGAGGTGTTGGGGATTGTTCTGTTTGTTGAAAATGTCAATAAAAATATTTTTTTTTTAAAAGAAAGGGGCAAGCGGCAGTGGTTTGGAATGTCCTCTTTGAGAGGATAGGGAAAAGGTGTAAAACAAAGGGGGATACCGTGTCTCACCCGTCAATGTCCCACTCCCCGAGACCCCCATCCAGGTGATCCTCCCTTACTGGTCCACCCCCAGGGCTGCATTCAACAGCGATGGCCGTGTCCTGGCCACCTGGAAGACAGATCTCCGGGGACTAGCTAGGGAGACACCTTCAGGTTTCTCACATCTATAACAACTGGCAATAAAAAGGAAATTTAAAAAATAAAAATAAACATAGATATTATAGAGGACAGTTCACCTGAGTATTGAGCTGCAGTCAAGTGAAAGGTCAAAATCTAAATGCACATGGAATGGTACAGATGTGTCCTGCCATAATTGTGGGAGTGGGGCTGCAGGTGTGGTGGTGGCAAACAGATATCATAAAACTGAGCCGAATGGGGAAGAATGTTTTCTGCAAAAATGCAGCCAGTTCCACTTTACAGGAAAAGGGACAGAGAAAATGCTAGGCCACATGTTAAAATGGGGAGCTCACCTAAGGCTGTGAGGAGAAAATGGGTGCACATTGAGCAGTAGAAAGGAATGCAGTGGGAAGGTGCCCTTTCAGTGTAAGCATAAAAGGAATGATAAGGTGGATAATACACAAATATAATTGGTGTAGCCTAGAGAAAGGATTGTACAAAAACATGAAAAAGAAAAAGGACGGAAACAAAATGAGAAAACATGGCTGAAAGAATGAGTCTGGCAAAAGGATGAAATGTGAGGGCTCAATAACAGGTTGGATGAGGCAGTTAATATGGAAAAAAGGTAAAAGTTCTAACCTAGGGAGGGGGGTGGCGGGTTTAGCTGGTGTTATGAGTGTGCAAAGACAGCTAAGGCTGGGGTGGGAGAAGCTTGCTCTATGGGATTGTGTAACGGCCCTTAGATGAATTGCCAGAGTTAAAGCAAATCAGTGTTGCCACTGGCCCTCTCAGGGTCCCACCAATATGAAGCATCCATGGGACATAGCTCTGCCCTGAGCTGTAAATAGTTTGGCGTCACTAGATAAAAAGAGAGGTATACCACCGATCATCTGCAAAATTGGGGTCTTATACTTCTCTTTTTACCCAGTGACTGAAATGGTGTCTTTTGTACATGGTTCAGAAAGCTCATAATCATTGTTAATCAAAATGCTTTCTTAGTAGCCGAGAATCCGCTAAATCATAAGGGCTCCTTAAATATGCCATGGTGGTGTTTATGGAATTTATTTTAAAGCCAACAGCATATTTGGTCTGTTTATAGGTTTGAACAGAGTTCCTATGAGTCACAATAGCCGTGTCTCCTTGATTTGTAGGCCTGGGGGCCTCTCAGGGGCAAGTATGTGAGCGTTTCTCCTGCCAAGCTATAAACCACAGCGTTCCAACCATTTATTTGCTGTGTTGTGAGCAATGGAAGATGATGCCAGATTTCCTGAATATGTTAGTGAACTGCTGCATGTGAGGTGGTTGAACTAAAAAAAAAACAATGTATTCTGTGCTGCAGGTGACCCCCTTTGCTACTTCAACAGGCATGGGCCCTGCAGCAGGCTCCCAGCACCACAAGTCTCAGTGGTTTCGAAAGACATTCAGGCTGATCGTGTGAACGTTCACAGTTTGACATTCATCTGCCTGTAAGATGTGATGGTCATGGATGAACATCAGACAAATAATGCCATATTCAGGCCAAAGGTAATGGCGCTCGAGCAAGTGGACATAAGTACACAAGGTGACTTATTCAGACAGGTATTTTGTTAAAGGTATGGATTATGCAGTACCACTGTCCCCGTTAGTGTTTCTATGGTAGGTCTGTCTTTTCCAAGGGAGTTGTGGGTCCAACTTGATTCGGTCTTCTCTACCATCCATTGAATGGATTTTCACAGGCCGAGTAAGCAATGAACCGTATATGGGATCTTTATTATAGCAACAGAAAAATAATGTATTGTATTGTATGCATTCAAATTATAAAGAGCCTTTCGTCAAAGGCGCTGAACAATAAAAAAGCAAAAGAATAAACAGTACAATCAAATTGATACAAATGCACACCAGCAAAGAAACAGAGACTTGTAAGAGGCTAAAGACGAAAGAAGATAAAGTTTGAGATTAGTCTGAAAAATACAGAGAGATGAAGAGGAGCGAAGTGAAAGAGGAAGAACGTTCCAATGTTTGGGAGCCAAAAGAGAAAAGGAACAGAAACGAGCCGAAGTGCAAGGAACAGTCAACAGAAATACATTCTGAGATTGCAAGGGGTGTGAAGGGACATAGAACAAGAGTAGAGAGCAAACATAGGGAGCATTTGAAAACAATTGAAAGTGGTACAAGAGGTGTGATAAAAAAAGGAAGTAATGAGATTGAAAGTAAAGACGATGTGATCGAGGCCCGAGGGGGTAAGGAAAAAAGAAGGTTGAACTGAGGAGTTATTAAATCGAACGAAGAGGGTAGAGATGACAGGCAGAGAGACCGAGCAATAAAGATGAACAGAAGTCAATATGGGAAAAAACAAGGGAAAAGAGAAGAAGTTTGGTAGCGTGAAAAGAAACAAGCACAATGAATGTTTAACCAAACAAAACTGCATGATCAGGCAATAGAAGAAATATGGAGAGAAAAAGAGAGAAGGATCGAAGATGACGGTCAAATTGCGCGCTGATAGGGAGAAAGAGTAGATGGAGGAAAAGAGAGGAGGGGGAAGGAATGGGAGAAACAGTAGAAGAAGGGAAAAACATAACCTACGTTTTTGAGGGAATGAGGTGTAGAAAGTGGACAGCTAAAAAACATTTTGAAACAGTAGAGTGTAAGACAGAATCAAAGGAAGAATAATAGAGATCTGAGTATCATCAGTGTAGAGATGAAAGGAAAGATGGAAAGAAGAAATAAGAGCAGAAAGAGGAGCAGTATAGAGAGAAAAAGGGAGAGGGCCAAGTACTGAGCTTTGGGGACCACCATAAAGAAGAGGGAGCGAAGAAGAAGAGTGTCCAGCCCAGGTGACAGAATAAGTCCATTGTAAAAGATAGGAGCAACACCAATTAAGAGCAGACCCGAAATACCCAAAGTAGGAAGAGAAAAGTTAGCAAAGAAGTGGTCCACAGTATCAAACGCTGCACATAGATCAAGTGTCATGAACCATCAAACTCACCCCTTCTGGGCTTCCTGGTCCCTGTCACGTCGGGCCTTGCACTCCATAATACTACCAACATGGCGGCAAGCTCAGCACGCTGCTCGCCAGTCTTCATGTTCTACGCAGCGTCCTCTATAAAGAAGCCACACCCCTGCATCCCCGCACGTCTCAACGCTGCTGCTAGCTGTGATCGGACGTGTGTTCCAAACTCCTCTAGCGCTACTTGCTATTTCCTGGCTCCTGGATTCCCTTCTTTCGACTTCTTCCTTCTTTTCTACTTCCCGGAATCTCTGTGCCGCTTCCGCGCGCCCCCAACACCTTCTTCTCCTGGAGTTTCCCGTGATCCTGGACATCAAAGCTGAACATAACCTGGAAGCCGAGGACGGCCGAGCGGGCTTATTTAAGTCCCGAACCATACGAAAGAAAACTCCACCCAAGGAGGACATCAGGCAACATAGACAGGTGAGAAGGGGGGAAACCTGTGACAGATTGAGACGCACCCTGACCGAAGTCGATACAGACAGAAGTCGATACAGACATGGAGGCGGCCATCCAGGATCTTCTGCGTGGCATGCAAGAACTATCGACCGAAGTACAGAACTTGAAAGCGGAGAACGCTGCGCTGAAACAATTGGTACTCTCACGCAACTCTGCCTCAAGGGACAGCGTGTTATTGGGCTGCATTGTTGACAAATATGACGGCTGTGCAAAACCCACCGAGGATTCCTGGATTCTTGTTTGGTCCACTTCACCTTTAAACCTTATTATTTGTCCACCCCTAGGGCTAAAGTGGGCTTTATTATTTCTCACCTCTCCGGGAATGCCTTAGCCTGGGCCACACCATTAGTTAACACCGGAGATTCTCTTTTGGATGATTATGATGGATTCATTCAAGCACTAAAAACTATGTTTGACCGCCCTGAACAGGTCTTTAGTGCTCAAGAACGTTTACTTGATTTCCAGCAAGGCTCTCAGGACATGCTCACCTACGTAACTCGATTCAAGCAATTGGCTAAAGAAGCGGGTTGGCCTTCTGAAGCTTGCTTCACCCTCTTTCGAAGAGGGCTAAATGAAGATGTTAAGGACGAATTAGCCAGGGTAGCACGTCCTAGTTCCTACCAGGCACTTATGGATCTTGCTCTACAAATTGATTTCCAAATCCAGGAAAGAAAGGCGGAGAAAAGGAAGACCAAGTCAACCATCCAAAAAAATCCTCTTGCAAGCCCTTCAAAATCCGAAGATTCTCCTGGTCCTACAAGTGAACCCGAACCCATGCAGCTAGGGGCCTTCCGCTGACCCATATCCCCTCAAGAAAGGCTGCGAAGGATCCATACTGGCTTATGCATGTACTGTGCCTCGGACAAGCATTTAGTCAGAGAATGTCCCTTGGCCCCTCCACGGCGTTCGGGAAACGCCAGCTCCCGATCCTAGATGGAGCTCAGTTACGGGAGAGAGATGCAGGCTCCACATCTATACCATCCTTGAACTCTCCTGGACAAAACTCCCTGGTAGTCTTACAGGCTTTTCTATCGTCATCTGAGAAGGAATCCTACCCCATTCTGGCACTAGTGGACTGTGGGGCCATGGGAATATTCATAGATCAGGAATGGGTCCTTAAACACCATATTCCTTATGAATCCCGGTACGTCCAGCAACCAGTGGAAGCAATTGATGGAAGATCTCTTTCTTCTGGACCCATAACCCTTCAGGCTAAGGAAATTGAGCTTGCTATAAACCATCATCGAGAAAGGATAAAGTTTGACATCATAAAATCTGCCCATTACCCAATGGTTTTGGGAATGCCCTGGCTGCAGAAACACAACCCATACATCAATTGGACAGCTGGTTCCCTTTTCTTAGGTTCCGAGTTTTGTATGTCCCATTGTCTGCTCCAGGATCCTTCACCGACTACATCAGAAGAACATTCAACAACTGAGCAAGATCCTCTTATGGTCTCCAACATCATCCAGGTTCCTAAAACCTACCAGGAATACACCAATGTGTTCTCTTCTGCTATTGTCCAAGCCCTGCCACCCCATAGGCCTGAGGACTGTGCTATTGAGACTGAACCTTCAGCCGTGATTCCCTTTGGCAGGATGTTCATCCTGTCTGAACCAGAGAAAAAGGCCCTTCGTGAATACCTAGATACTAACCTAAAAAATGGCACCATACGCCCATCCAAGTCTCCGGCTGGAGCTTCATTATTCTTTGTTCCTAAAAAAGACACCAAGGAACTCAGACCTTGTCTGGATTATCGAGGTCTTAATCAGTGCACCCTTAAGGATCGTTATCCATTACCCTTGATCTCGGATATCCTGGAAGCCATAAGAGGAGCCGTAATACTCACCAAATTGGATCTTAGGGGTGCTTATCACTTGATTCGTATTAGAGAAGGTGACGAATGGAAGACAGCCTTCAGAACACCCTTCCGTCATTACGAATACTTGGTCATGCCCTTTGGACTCTCTAATGCTCCGGCAATCTTCCAACGCTTCATGGACCGGGTGTTTTCGGATATGCTATTTCTTTTCGTCATCGTCTACTTGGACGATATTTTGATATTCTCTAAGGATCCTCTCAAGCATGAAGAACATGTTAAATCAGCGTTACAACAGCTACGTGAACACAAGCTTCTAGCAAAACCTGAGAAATGCCTTTTTCATGTTTCCACTGTTCACTATCTAGGATTTGTCCTTAGTCCAGATGGCATAGGCATGGATCAATCCAAGGTTAAAGCCATACTATCCTGGCCAACTCCGACCTCCGTAAAACAGATCCAATCTTTCCTGGGCTTGGCCAATTTCTATCAGAAGTTTATACCATCCTTCGAAATTGTTCAACCGATCATCTCCTTGTTGAAAAAAGATACTCCCTATCGATGGACCCCAGCCCAGGAGAAGGCCTTCCAACGCCTAAAAACAGAATTTACACAAGCCCCCATCCTGGTTCAACCTGATATAAATCGACCATTCTTAGTGGAAACAGATGCCTCTAACTATGCCATCGGAGCAGTTCTGAAACAGGAACTAGATGACGGGCTGGAACATCCTATTGCCTATCTTTCACGGACATTGACCTCCAGTGAAACTCATTACTCAGTCTTAGAAAAGGAACTTCTAGCCATCCGCCAAGCCTTCACCGAGTGGTGTCATTTACTTCTAGGAGCTAAACATCCTGTCCAGGTTCAAACGGACCATCGAAATCTCCAAGTGTTACAGACCCTGGAATGCAGGAACAGCCGTCAGGCCCGTTGGGCGTTCTTCTTTGCTCAATACCACTTCCAAATTCACTATGTTCCGGGAACACAAAACGTAATTGCTGACGCCTTGTCTCGGCGCCCTGAATATGAACCTCCTGATGACCGAGCATTTCCCAAGATGTTTCCCCACACAATAATTGTAGCCCAGGCGACCAGCCTCCTAGATGAAGTCCGCAGTCAGACTCAACCCTCGGAACTCTGGAAAGGTATCTCGGACAGAAACCAGTGGAAACTGAAGACCAAAGATGGATACTTGTTCAAAGACAAAGCTTTGGTCATCCCAACACAAAAACTACAGCAAAGGATAATAAATCTCTGTCACGATACTCTTTACTCCGGGCACCGTCGTATTACCAATACCCTCCGATTAATACAAAGGCAATTTTGGTGGCCTGGAGTGAAAACTGATGTACAAAGGTATATCCAGGCATGCTCTGTCTGTAACCAAAACAAACATGACAATAAGAGACCAGCGGGTTTATTGCAGCAACCTTCACTTCCAACAAGGCCTTGGGAATTCATAGCAACAGATTTCATTGTGGAATTACCACCTTCCAGGGGATACACAACCATCATGGTCACCATTGATTTGTTCACCCATGTGGCCCATTTTACACCTCTGTTTAAACTACCATCTTCGTCAGAACTTGCTGGAATTTTCCTGGAACCCATTTTCCGACTGCATGGACTCCCTTCCAAGATCATATCAGACAGAGGGCCCCAATACATTTCCCAGTTCTGGAAACATATTTGCCAAATACTTGGAATCCAACGTGCTCTTTCCTAGGGATATCATCCCCAAACCAACGGAGCCACAGAGCGCGTAAACCAAACCTTGGAGCAATACCTCTGTTGCTTCGCTACCAAGGTCCAGGACGATTGGTCCCTCTTAATACCAGTGGCAGAATTCGCCTATAATAATTTGGACCACTCTGCTATTAAGACCAGTCCTTTTTTCTGTAGCCAAGGATTCCACCCTTCGGTTCTACCCTCCATCCTTCCTCATCCTACACCAGTTCCAACAGTCGATTCCTGGATTGAAATGCTCATTAATGTCCAAAGAGAAGCAAAAGAACGATTAGAAAAGGCCAGGACCCAAACCAAACTGTATGCGGATTCCAAACAAAGACCTAGCCCCTCCTACACAATAGGGGATAAGGTTAGGCTGTCCTTGAAACTACTACCACGGCATTTGCGACCAAATAAATTGGCTCTTCTATATTATGGGCCATTCCTTATAAAGGAAATCATCAACCCAGTGGCCTACCGACTCAAGCTTCCAGGCTCCTGGAAGAAAATCCACCCAGTCTTTCACACGTCCTTAATAAAGCCATATGTTCAGACCTCTCAAACTAACCTTCGGCCCAAACCAGTAATCATCAATGACCAACTGGAGTATGAGGTTTCAAGGATTTGCGATTCTAGATATAGACGTGGCAAACTCCAGTACCTAGTGGAGTGGAAAGGACATCCCCCTAGTGAACGCACTTGGGAACCTATCTCAAATCTAAATACACCCAGACTACTCAGAAGGTTCCATCTCATACACCCGGGCAAACCCGGTGGAACGAGTTTCCGGAGGAGGCATGCTGTCATGAACCATCGAACTCACCCCTTCTGGGCTTCCTGGTCCCTGTCACGTCGGGCCTTACACTCCATAATACTACCAACATGGCGGCAAGCTCAGCACGCTGCTCGCCAGTCTTCACGTTCTACGCAGCGTCCTCTATAAAGAAGCCACACCCCCGCAGCCCCGCGCGTCTCAACGCTGCTGCTAGCTGTGATCGGACGTGTGTTCCAAACTCCTCTAGCGCTACTTTCTATTTCCTGGCTCCTGGATTCCCTTCTTTCGACTTCTTCCTTCTTTTCTACTTCCCGGAATCTCTGTGCCGCTTCCGCGCGCCCCCAACACCTTCTTCTCCTGGAGTTTCCCGTGATCCTGGACATCGAAGCTGAACGTAACCTGGAAGCCGAGGACGGCCGAGCGAGCTTATTTAAGTCCCGAACCATACGAAAGAAGACTCCACCCAAGGAGGACATAGCAACATAGACAGGTGAGAAGGGGGGAAACCTGTGACATCAAGAAGAATAAGGATAGAAGTGACGAGCTGTGAGTAAGGAATTAGAGACATGAAGAAGTGCAGTTTCGGTGGAGTGACATGGGCGAAAAGCCAGACTACAAGGGGGGAAAAAGAAAATGAAGAGTCAGGTAACGAGTTACCTGGGTATAGGTGGCCCGTTCAAGAATCTTAGAGAGAAAGGTTAGGAGAGAAATAGTATGGAAATTAGCTTAGAAAGACGGATCAAGAGAATATTTATTTAGGATGGGAAGAAAAAACACACGCTTAAAAGCTGCTGGAAAGCAAGAATGTAGACACAAGGAATTAATGAGAGAAGAAAGATAGGAAAGAAAATGGGGATATACTTGGGGGATCAGAGAAGAAGTAAGAGGATCAGAAGTAGAAGCTGTAGGATAAGAATGAGTTATGAGAACAGGAGTATCAAGGTCCGTAAGAGGAAAAAACGATGAGGAATGAGATAATGAAGGAAGAGGGAAGAAGAAGGAGAATAAGAATCGGCTTGACTGAGGTGAAATGGGAGTAAAACCAACAAATCAAATGACCTTTTCAGACTGTAGTCCTCCGTCAGTCGAGATCCCCTTTAGGTTCTGCCTTCCGTTCTATGAACGGAGTCACTCAGTCTCTGGGATTATGAGCGGTCTGCCATTCTTTCTTGGCTATGATGTCTTTTTGGTCAGGATTTCACTCGTCTGCTCCTCAAACTAGATACCCTTTGGTACTACCATTGCTCAGTCTTGCATTTTAAGGATGGGGCCAATCGTCCCACACTTTATGATCCTGGATAGGATTGCGTTGGACTAAGTGGTTTTTGTGCTTAACCCCCTGCTGGACTACAGGAGCCCTTCTTGGCTCAACCGCCTCCACCAAGTCTATTCTCTTCAGAAATCCAGATCCAGGTAAACTCGCTCTCCTTGTCTGCCATCCTTTCCCCCTCTATACTGGTTGTCCCTCTCCTTCCCACTCCTGTCTGATTATTTTTCCTTCTCCTCGAAGTTTTGCAATACTGAAGTCTGACTCTGCACTTACATTCTCTTCTTCCTTTCTTCTTTCCTTCACCTCCTCATTAATGCCCTATTGTATTTCAGCAGGATTTGCATCCCTATTTGTTTCTCTAATACGCTCTTTGCCACCTCTCCACCATTCCATGGCTTCTCTTTCACCTCCCCTCCTCTCACTTATGTTCCCATTTCCTCCTCTTTCACTGCCGATTGATGTCCACTCCCTTCACCTCCATATACGGATGTTTCCTCTACCACCTCTCAACTTAACTCCTCTCCTCTTACTGATGTTCTGTACACCTCCTCCTCTTTCACCAATTCTCTGCTAATCTACCTCCTCCCCCTCTTTTCTTCTTTGATACTTGCTGCTCTGCCGCACACTGGGCCACTCTATCCACCCCCAACTCCTTGTCCCTTTAGACCCATTTGGCCTCATTACGACCCGTTCGGTAACCATGGCGCTAGTTGCGCCATGGTTGCAGCCGGTATTTTATCGATTCCGTCATGGTGAATGGTGGAATTACCACCCCATTCCAAGGTTGGCGGGGCGGTAATTCCCCATTGGCCCTTCCCCATTCCCATTTTTGCCCTCATAGGGCTCAATGGAAATGGGGAAGGCAGTAATTACGGTACTGCAAATTGCAATACCGTAATTACCTCCAAGGTCCCTTTGCGGGTCTCGTCCTTAACAGCTGGTAAAACCAGCCGTTTAGGAAGGACCCGAAAAGGGACCTCAGAATTGGGCGGCAAGGGATTACCGGCACCAGTGCCCTTACCGGTACCGGTAATCCCTTACCGCCCGGGTCGTAATGAGGCCCATTGACTTGCTAATTGCATTGCCACTTTTAGCTGGGGGTTACTTACGCGCAAGCTTCCAGTTTCGCCAGCTTGTGAAAGAACTACTAAACCCACGCTGCATTTGTCTTACTCATGTGGAAGAACAGGTCAACAGCACAAGAATTTATCAAGGGTAACTGCCATATTGGATTTGGTCTGATGTAGCCTGTAATCAGCATTGCTCAGCGGAGGCTTGTGCTGCAGCACATAAGTAGTGGAGCTTCGAGGTTTCCAAGTTTTGAGTGATGCTCTTCCAGGTTACAGATTGTTGTGCAGGAGACCAGGGTTCACTAGTGAGTTGTCGGTTCAAACCAGGTTGTAATGTTCCCGTAATCCAGGTTGTGGTAATCCAACATGGGGTGAGGTATGTAGCAATACATTTTGTACACCAAGCACAGTTCACCCTGACTGTCTATAATTGATTATAGCATGTATTGCTATGTTTTACTAGTAATCCAATGTCCATTCATTCTACAGCAAGGAAACTGGTCAGTGCCAATAACAGAAAATCATTACTTGACTTGTTGCATCAATTACAACAAGCTCTGACCTTTAACCGGTTTGCGTAATGTGGAGCACATAACCTTTATGGAATTATACAACAAGAAAGTGCTGAAAATATTTGCTAATTCAGAAAATCTGATGGTCTTTTGGCCCCCTATCAGATATTTTCAAGAATTTGGCATTTGCAGTTTTAATTAGCTTATTCATTTTTCCTGTGTTCCTATTACTAATTCATTTATGAGAAAATGTACCAGAAGGAACATACACCTAGGGCCTCATTACACGGAAGTAGGTAAGGGATAACGGTCACTGGTAAGGGTACCGGTGACCTTTAACCCTTACCGCCTTACTACGAGGTCCTTTTGCGGGACCCGACCTTAACGCCTGGTGTAGACCAGCCGTTAAAGTTGGGACCCACAAAGGGATCTTGGTGCTAATTACGGTAACGGAATTTGCGGCACCGTAATTAGCTCCTTCCCCATTCCCATTATGCCCTATGGGGCAAAAATGGGAATGGGGAAGGGCCATGGAGAAAGGGGGAATTACCGCGCGCCAACCTTGGAATGGGGTGGTAATTCCCCTTTTCTCCATGGTGGTACCGGTATGGTACCGGCGGGAACCATGGTGCTAATAGCACCATGGTTTACCGCCTTCCGTGTAATGAGGCCCCTAGTCTATCATCCATCAGCAGATTCATCTGGTTTTGGCGTGTTCTTGTTTCAGAGAAAGCATTCATGCTAAATATGAAAAGAAATTATTTCCCATTAGCCTTTCTTGAGAATCCGCTTCATTACGAGTTTGGCAGTCATTTTGTTGGAATTACTTTCTTACTTTTCTTACTGCTACTGCCAATTAGTCTGGCAGAATTACTGCTGAATTACAAATGGCAGTAAAGCAGTATTCGTTCCCACTCATAGAGGAGGTAATTCCTCCAAATTTTAGCTTTTAAATATCTACTTCCAGCACTTGGATGGAAGTAAATCCTGCACGTCAATGCTAACTCAGAATTCAGAGATGCAGTAAAACTCAGCGTCATTCGGTTACCACACAACAAATTGGCAGTAACTGAATTACAGTCAAAAAGTTACAGCACCACCAAACTTATAATGAGGTACAATATATGTAGATGTTAACTTGAAGGAGCCCACTTTCTGATTTCATTATGCAATGCCTACTAGGTGTTTCTCCGCATTCATGCTGTCTTTAGTTTTATGACTCAATCCTCCAACTAAGATAATGGATCCAATGTCACTTCAGGCCGGTTTCCAGTGCCACATACACCTACGCTGAGGTCATCCACCAATGGCAGCACAATGTGTTCTTGTTTCAATTGTAGCAGTCCTTGTAGGTGGAAACTGCCATGGTGGCCCTTTTTGATTTTAGTTCCCACTTGATAGCCCTCCCACCATTGGAAGAGGGTGTGTTCTACTGGTAACCCTTTGCTGGTGATTCCTCGTCTGCTCTGTGTGCTTACAAAGGTTGAGCGACAATCCTGTTGTAGGGTACCTGGAGCAACACAAAATACCCACATTCCACTGTTAGAATGTGGTGGCTAATGGTTTATCAACACAATAGTGTTTGGATCGGATGGTTGTCAATTTGATCACGTGGCCAAGTGACACCCTACAAAATGCAATATTATCAATCCCACTGAAGATATCTACAGCATCAATGGAGCAAATGTTGATTCCCTTGTACAGCTGCCTGGGTTTTCATCAATATTATTGAGCTATGTTTTATAGTGTATGGATTGAATACATTTAGGTTGAAAATGTTTTTAAAGCACTTGCACAGAGATGTTTTTTACAATTCATGTATTAAGGTAATGTTCTTGTCCAGATAACAGGTACACATAATATAATAAGTTGATAATAGGATGAGAAATCTTTAAAAACATTGGATTTACTGTTGAGAAGGACTTAAAGAACAGAAGGTGCTCCATGGAAAGGACAGAACCTGACCCAGGTTTTGACAAGTGCTGTAGTGGGGGTATCCAGTAGGATCAAAAACACAAAACATTGGTGCGCAAGTTGGTGGTTAACAGGCTGTACATAATGTAGCATCCGGCAAGGGTTTGAAAGAACCAAAGCCACTGGCTGCAGAGAGTATTGGATGTGGTGCTCTTGCTGCTTAATGTGTTCAATGGCACGGTCTCGGGACTCGGACCACGGCCAAAGGTGATCCACACGTGCCTAGCACTACCGTAACGATGTGAAACTCAAGTTGTGGGTGCAGTCCATACCTGTCGATTAGGTACTTTGTCTACTCATTCTTTATAGGTGAGCAGCTCAGCTCACGTGAGCGCTTCTGCCAAATTGAGCCTTGTCTGTACATTGAGGGAATAAGGAGATTTTCAATGTGGCCTGCAAACTGGAGGGATTGTATGAGCCTTATCACAGGATTGGAGGTAGATAACAACATGTCAATAGGGCACTAGTAGGTAAGTAAGGAACAGGGACCCTATATATGTACAAGGTATTCAGTTGTCTTTTACTTATAAAATGCCCCACTCCTGATATTGCTACAAAGGTAAATGTTCATATTGTGAGGCAGGCATGGCATAAAGAGATGGACACAGACACAAATGATAGAGTTTCCAAAACCTTTATTTGGCTAGAAGGGTTGGAATAATACCTAACTGGCCCTACCTCTAAGGTGGGAGTAGTCTCAACCATAAAGTAAAATAAAAAGTAGTCTAGGGGCCTCATTACGAGGTTGGAGGTAGCCATGGCGCTATTAGCGCCATGGCTGCCTTCAAACTCGTTCCGACTCCGCCCTGGTGAATGGAGCAATTACCGGTCCATTCCAAGGTTGGCGGGACTGGTAATTCCCCATTCACCAGGGCCATTCCCCATTCCCATTTGAGCCCCCATAGGGCTCAATGAGAATGGGGAAGGCGCTAATAACTGTACCGCAAACTGCGGTACCGTTATTAGCTCTAGAGTCCCTTTGCGGGTCCCGTCCTTAACGCCTGAAAAAAACAGGAACTCGTAGTAGGATGGTAAGGGATTACCGGCACCAGGGCCCTTCAACGCCGGCAGCTGCTAGATGATCCACAACTGAGCACCACGCACCAAAGGGGCAGCGCTCTGCATCAAGACACTCTACAGAGCTCAGAGCATAGAAGGAACAGGGCACAGCCAGGATGCTGTGTGCCCCGGAGCAAAACTGCTCAGAACTCATACATGGCAAAAGGACACAAGTGCATACAGCACAGTGTGCACAGCCAAACTGAACTTTAAAACCACCCTTTACAGAAAATTATCTACGCCGCAAGGTGAAAGGACACTGATCCACGCCGCAGCAGGCCTGGGCTGGATATAGACCACCACAGTCAGTGACGTAACTGACTCTACACCTATTGCGCCCCCGCTCAAGAAATAGCAGGATGGAGATCTTCTCTTCACAATAAATCAGGTGAGCGGCGACCACGAAAGTTGGGAACCCAGGGTGGGGTACAGTGCGGAGTCCTATCCACCACTCTCATTAACGCAGTATTGTTTATCCCTTTTAGGATCACGCCCAGGGGTTCAGTTCCACTGGAGGGTCCTGACACAGACACCACACAGAAGAGGTTTCCTGGTGCCCCTGCAGAGCTAAGGCGGGCGTTACAGGTTTCCCTTGGTTGTGGCGCAGTTGTCAGACCGCATTGTCCACCCATTACAGGTCGTGCAACCCGAGACCCGGGGCTTAGCTTCACTCCTTCTTGACAACTTAAATTCTTTTACTTTGTTCCCACTTTCAATTTTTAACAGTTTTTTTACTTTGCTTTCTTTCTTACACCTCTTCTTGGGGATTTTGCTCACTTTTCCCTTCTCGCATAATTCCCCTTTTTGTGATCTCTGTTTTGCTCACTTTTCAGTTCGTACACAGCTCCCCTTCACTTTAGGACGCTTCTCCCATTCATACAGAGGCTTTCGAGAACGTGTAATCATACACGTGACCACTCTGTTACTTAGTATTTCCTCATTGTTGTGCTTTCTCTCTCTTGTCTATTTCACAGTAGCAGTACATATGTCATCAAGCGCAACTCTCTCCACACGTGCTGGCTTGGCAACTTTGTATTCACTTGCACTTTTCACAAAATGGGCCTTTCTTTGCATTCAGACTCACCACCTTCCCCTCAGACACTCCATAGCTGGCTCACTAGCCCAGAGGAACAAGCCATTTATTCTGTTTGCTTCACAAGGGACTAGCACACCTTCCAGTTTTCTCTCACTGACCCTCCAGGCTCCTTGGTACACAATATGACTCTCTTGCCACACTGTTGTCCTCTACTTCACTCTGCAGACCTTCAGTGCCTCAATGTCCCGTTCTCCTACTGCCGGTCCTGGCTGGCTCTGGTACTTTTGCTCTCCTCCCGACTCATTCAACTTGCTGTTTCATATGCTGTTTTGATACTCCCAGCAAGAGTTGATAGGCTTCAGGTGTCTGTAGTCAGCTTCAAGTACTTGACTCTGCCTGACCTCATCAGTGGGACACATGTACTGATAACATGGGAGTGCCTTTGCTTGCATCTTCGTCTTTCCAGTACTATAATGGTCTTTCCCATAGGAAGCATGCATGACTCCTAGCTCCCTCTTCTTCATCTCAGTTCCCGGATGATGTTGTGGGGACAGGATGTTTTGGACTTACAATAGCCCATGAAGGCTGAGTGGATGTCGGGTAAGGGGATGTCAGAAAAGGGGGATGCCATGTCTCACCCTCTGGTATTCCCTCCCCAATCCCAGGCCTTCAAACCAGGTGATGCTTCCTCGCTAGCCCACCCCAGTGTCGGCATCCAAAAGCGATGCCCCCCCTGGCCACCTGTGTAGAGGATCCCCGGGAGTAGGTAGGAAAAAACCCTTAGGTTTTTCGCAATATTAACAATTCCTATAATGGGCGTCACATTGGATTTGTCTACTACCTTAGCATGGCAACATGTTTTAAATTTAACTTCCCATGATACCTACTAAAGACTCATTTTGTGATATCACTAATAGGGAGGTCCACACATCTTCAGCTGTCCAGGGCCCCGGAAATCCTAAGGCCGGCCCTGGTGGGGAGTACAGCAATTACTGTACTCCATGTAACCACCACACTTCTCAATACCATACATACCTTAACACACCCATGTCAGCCAGATAGATAGTAGTGCATCAATCACTGCTGTGTCCGGAGTAAAGTTGTTTATCCATTTACCGCTACATAACAAAGTAAGCAAATCTAGCTGTTTAATACCTGCTGCTGTTGTCTCAAATGTAGGCGTTTTCCCCACTATTCAGGTATCTCAAATCTAGCTGTTTAATATCTGCTGCTGTTGTCTCTTATTTGGGTGCTTTTCCCACTATGCAGCTGTCTCAAACCTAGTTGTTTACTATCAGCTACTGTCATCTCAAATGTGGGCACTCCTCACAATGTTCAGGTATCTCAAATCTAGCTGTTTACTAATTGCTGCTGTTGTCTCAAATTTAGGAGTTATTCCCACTTTTCAGGTATCTCAAATCTAGCTGTTTAATACCTGCTGCGGTTTTCTCAAATTTAGGCATGTTTCCCACTATTCAGGTATCTCAAATCTAGCTGTTTACTACCTTCTGATCAAATGTGGGCATTCTGTCCCACTAGCCAGCGTCTGAAATCCATTTTCACTGCTGCTGTGTCTTAAAGTTTGGGTGTCTTCGTCCATCCGCCGGGTACCTCAAATCAAACTATTCGATTGCTGCTGTTGTCTCAGACTTAGCAAAAACAAAGAGATGATGGCTGGAAGGTTTAGAATGAATCTTAACCACTGGCAATGCTCTGGGCAACCCTCCAGACCACCGTTCTTCGCCTGCCAAGCCATTACAGAAGGGGAAAGACCATATGCAAATCAGGCTTGGCCCCACCCCAAAAGGGGCAGTCCAGCCCAAACTGCTAGGCCACATCCCTTCTGCACGAGACCACAAGCATACCCAAACATGTTTCGCCCTTGTTGGGGCTCATCAGTGAGGAGTAGCTTGGGTCTCTAGGCCCAGCAGGCACGGGACCCACGTCTGGGCATACCCGTCCCACTCGGGGTGACAAAGCAAAAACAAAGAGATGATGGCTGGAAGGTTTAGAATGAATCTTAACCACTGGCAATGCTCTGGGCAACCCTCCAGACCACCGTTCTTCGCCTGCCAAGCCATTACAGAAGGGGAAAGACCATATGCAAATCAGGCTTGGCCCCACCCCAAAAGGGGCAGTCCAGCCCAAACTGCTAGGCCACATCCCTTCTGCACGAGACCACAAGCATCCCCAAACATGTTTCGCCCTTGTTGGGGCTCATCAGTGAGGAGTAGCTTGGGTCTCTAGGCCCAGCAGGCACGGGACCCACGTCTGGGCATACCCGTGCCACTCGGGGTGACAAAGCAAAAACAAAGAGATGATGGCTGGAAGGTTTAGAATGAATCTTAACCACTGGCAATGCTCTGGGTCCCGTGCCTGCTGGGCCTAGAGACCCAAGCTACTCCTCACTGATGAGCCCCAACAAGGGCGAAACATGTTTGGGGATGCTTGTGGTCTCGTGCAGAAGGGATGTGGCCTAGCAGTTCGGGCTGGACTGCCCCTCTTGGGGTGGGGCCAAGCCTGATTTGCATATGGTCTTTCCCTTCTGTAATGGCTTGGCAGGCGAAGAACGGTGGTCTGGAGGGTTGCCCAGAGCATTGCCAGTGGTTGAGATTAAGTCTAAACCCTCCAGCCATCACCTCTTTGTTTTTGCTATGTCACCCCGAGTGGGACGGGTATGCCCAGACGTGGGTCCCGTGCCTGCTGGGCCTAGAGACCCAAGCTACTCCTCACTGATGAGCCCCAACAAGGGCGAAACATGTTTGGGGATGCTTGTGGTCTCGTGCAGAAGGGATGTGGCCTAGCAGTTCGGGCTGGACTGCCCCTCTTGGGGTGGGGCCAAGCCTGATTTGCATATGGTCTTTCCCTTCTGTAATGTCTTGGCAGGCGAAGAACGGTGGTCTGGAGGGTTGCCCAGAGCATTGCCAGTGGTTAAGATTCATTCTAAACCTTCCAGCCATCATCTCTTTGTTTTTGCTTTGTCACCCCGAGTGGGACGGGTATGCCCAGACGTGGGTCCCGTGCCTGCTGGGCCTAGAGACCCAAGCTACTCCTCACTGATGAGCCCCAACAAGGGCGAAACATGTTTGGGGATGCTTGTGGTCTCGTGCAGAAGGGATGTGGCCTAGCAGTTTGGGCTGGACTGCCCCTTTTGGGGTGGGGCCAAGCCTGATTTGCATATGGTCTTTCCCCTTCTGTAATGGCTTGGCAGGCGAAGAACGGTGGTCTGGAGGGTTGCCCAGAGCATTGCCAGTGGTTAAGATTCATTCTAAACCTTCCAGCCATCATCTCTTTGTTTTTGCTATGTCACCCCGAGTGGGACGGGTATGCCCAGACGTGGGTCCCGTGCCTGCTGGGCCTAGAGACCCAAGCTACTCCTCACTGATGAGCCCCAACAAGGGCGAAACATGTTTGGGGATGCTTGTGGTCTCGTGCAGAAGGGATGTGGCCTAGCAGTTCGGGCTGGACTGCCCCTCTTGGGGTGGGGCCAAGCCTGATTTGCATATGGTCTTTCCCTTCTGTAATGGCTTGGCAGGCGAAGAACGGTGGTCTGGAGGGTTGCCCAGAGCATTGCCAGTGGTTGAGATTAAGTCTAAACCTTCCAGCCATCACCTCTTTGTTTTTGCTATGTCACCCCGAGTGGGACGGGTATGCCCAGACGTGGGTCCCGTGCCTGCTGGGCCTAGAGACCCAAGCTACTCCTCACTGATGAGCCCCAACAAGGGCGAAACATGTTTGGGGATGCTTGTGGTCTCGTGCAGAAGGGATGTGGCCTAGCAGTTCGGGCTGGACTGCCCCTCTTGGGGTGGGGCCAAGCCTGATTTGCATATGGTCTTTCCTTCTGTAATGGCTTGGCAGGTGAAGAACGGTGGTCTGGAGGGTTGCCCAGAGCATTGCCAGTGGTTGAGATTAAGTCTAAACCTTCCAGCCATCACCTCTTTGTTTTTGCTATGTCACCCCGAGTGGGACGGGTATGCCCAGACGTGGGTCCCGTGCCTGCTGGGCCTAGAGACCCAAGCTACTCCTCACTGATGAGCCCCAACAAGGGCGAAACATGTTTGGGGGTGCTTGCGGTCTCGTGCAGAAGGGATGTGGCCTAGCAGTTCGGGCTGGACTGCCCCTCTTGGGGTGGGGCCAAGCCTGATTTGCACATGGTCTTTCCCTTCTGTAATGGCTTGGCAGGCGAAGAACGGTGGTCTGGAGGGTTGCCCAGAGCATTGCCAGTGGTTGAGATTAAGTCTAAACCTTCCAGCCATCACCTCTTTGTTTTTGCTATGTCACCCCGAGTGGGACGGGTATGCCCAGACGTGGGTCCCGTGCCTGCTGGGCCTAGAGACCCAAGCTACTCCTCACTGATGAGCCCCAACAAGGGCGAAACATGTTTGGGGATGCTTGTGGTCTCGTGCAGAAGGGATGTGGCCTAGCAGTTCGGGCTGGACTGCCCCTCTTGGGGTGGGGCCAAGCCTGATTTGCATATGGTCTTTCCCTTCTGTAATGGCTTGGCAGGCGAAGAACAGTGGTCTGGAGGGTTGCCCAGAGCATTGCCAGTGGTTGAGATTAAGTCTAAACCTTCCAGCCATCACCTCTTTGTTTTTGCTATGTCACCCCGAGTGGGACGGATATGCCCAGACGTGGGTCCCGTGCCTGCTGGGCCTAGAGACCCAAGCTACTCCTCACTGATGAGCCCCAACAAGGGCGAAACATGTTTGGGGATGCTTGTGGTCTCGTGCAGAAGGGATGTGGCCTAGCAGTTCGGGCTGGACTGCCCCTCTTGGGGTGGGGCCAAGCCTGATTTGCATATGGTCTTTCCCTTCTGTAATGGCTTGGCAGGCGAAGAACGGTGGTCTGGAGGGTTGCCCAGAGCATTGCCAGTGGTTGAGATTAAGTCTAAACCTTCCAGCCATCACCTCTTTGTTTTTGCTATGTCACCCCGAGTGGGACGGGTATGCCCAGACGTGGGTCCCGTGCCTGCTGGGCCTAGAGACCCAAGCTACTCCTCACTGATGAGCCCCAACAAGGGCGAAACATGTTTGGGGATGCTTGTGGTCTCGTGCAGAAGGGATGTGGCCTAGCAGTTCGGGCTGGACTGCCCCTCTTGGGGTGGGGCCAAGCCTGATTTGCATATGGTCTTTCCCTTCTGTAATGGCTTGGCAGGCGAAGAACGGTGGTCTGGAGGGTTGCCCAGAGCATTGCCAGTGGTTGAGATTAAGTCTAAACCTTCCAGCCATCACCTCTTTGTTTTTGCTATGTCACCCCGAGTGGGACGGGTATGCCCAGACGTGGGTCCCGTGCCTGCTGGGCCTAGAGACCCAAGCTACTCCTCACTGATGAGCCCCAACAAGGGCGAAACATGTTTGGGGATGCTTGAGGTCTCGTGCAGAAGGGATGTGGACTAGCAGTTCGGGCTGGACTGCCCCTCTTGGGGTGGGGCCAAGCTTGATTTGCATATGGTCTTTCCCTTCTGTAATGGCTTGGCAGGCGAAGAACGGTGGTCTGGAGGGTTGCCCAGAGCATTGCCAGTGGTTGAGATTAAGTCTAAACCTTCCAGCCATCACCTCTTTGTTTTTGCGTTGTCTCAGACTTGAGCGTCTCCGATTTACTGCGATGCTCCCTTAGAAGACCATGACAGCCAATTTCAACTTGTGCTGGACACCACTACAACCAAGACCACTGCCCCTCTCACAATTCGGGTCCATCAGCACCACACTCGGCCAGAGTCACACTCCGCCACACAGCCACTCACCACACACCTTCGAATCCACAAACAAGAGGCACTCTCTGGCAGTCCAAAAAACACCCCATCCACTCTACCTCCATTACCCTTGCACCCTCTTTCATGAACCCTCCCTACATGCAGCAAACAGCCACTCACCACACCTTCTCGCACCACACCACACCCCCTCCAACTCTCAGACCAGATGAGCTCTCTGGTGCACCAAGTATCACCCCTCCCCTGCCACTCACACAACCACCTCCGCCTACCCTCTCCTCTGTCCCACTCCCCCTATCCTGACAACTGATCAGGAAGACTTACACCTTCTCACCACCACACCGCCCACCATCCAGCTCACAGACCAGAGGAGCCCTCTGGCACTCCAAACAACATGAGCACCCCACCACCACAACCTCTGTGCTAACGTTTAGGAACTCTCCCTCCACCTAAGTAAGCCCACTCCCATCCTTCTCGGCCTTAGCCAGAACTCCAAGGACGGCAGCGCATCACACCCCATCGAATGCTCATATAAGCGGAGCTCCACTCCTTAACATAAAACCGTGTTCACCTCCTCAACCCCCTGAACTCATACCCCATCTCCCATGCATCTCTGACCCGTCCCACTCTCTCCCCAATGCCACCTCCAAGAAATCCTGGTGATGCTTTGACAGCCTTAACCCACTTGCACCACTCCCCTCCTCTGCCCTGGCCAGCCCATCATCCATTTCACCTGCCTGCCCACTCTCCCATCTGCAAACATACCCCTTCCTCCTATCGTACCACCCACCCACCTACAAACATGCCCCTTACTCCTTATCCTACCTACCCCATCTACAAACATTCCCCTTCCTCTTATCCTTTCCATCCCCTGACTGTCACCAGCAGACCACTCCCGACCACCCCTTTTCCCTCACTCAGTATGGCATGTCTTGCCCTTTCCAGAACCATCGCTTCAAATCCTTTCCCCATGCTTCCACCAACCCTCTCTCACATATCTCTTGCATCCAACACACACAAGAATCAGAGGCAGAGACCACCCCTCGCCCTCTACTCTTCATGCCTTACCACCCCTGCATCGCTCCACCCACCTCACCTCTCCTAGTCCCTGTCTCAGGACCTCCATGTTACCCATGCCTCCCTTTTCTCTCTCTGAACATGACCTTTCCCCCACTACATCCACTCCTCAACCTTCTCCTGGGCACAAATCCCTTACAGCACCAATCCAGACGCCACCCAGTGGACTGGCTCCACTCACCACCCCTCCTACAACCACAGATCTCACACCTTCTCACGAAAGCCAGTCACCACCCATTAATTCTTTGCGCTCCCAATCCACCACCCACACTCTCCAGCCCCTCCATCAGAATCCCTCAACCCATCCCCCTCGATCCCCCCAGTCACACCGATTGACGTGGTCCTACCGCCCACATCATCCTCCCGTGACCTACACCTGCCCACCAGGCGATTGACATGGTCCTCCCGCCCACATCATCCTGCCCTGTGACCTACACCTGCCCACCGGGCGCTCTGACCAACCAAGTCCTCCCAGCACTGGACACCCAGGGAAACTCCCCCCCTTCACCTCCCATCAAGTCTCCTGCCTCCTTTTCAATTGCCGTTCCTTAGCAAAAAACAGACACAGCATCTTTTACTTCCTAACCTCTGACTATCCAGATCTCATCTTCATCAGTGAAACATGGTTCTCGGATGACTTCAAACGAATAGCACACAAAGCATTCCCTTCGACCACTTGCTCATCTACCACACAGACCTTCCAGAGGAGGCGGAGTAGCCATCCTCCACAAACCTCGCGTTTCCATCACACTCACAGAAACTCAACCCTGCAAAGCTAACTGTGAATTCCTTCTAGTCATACTCTCTCTGCTGCACGCTCACTCACACAGCTTCTTACTCGTCTAAAGGCCACCTGGATATGACAGACATTTTGCCAACAGCCTATGAGACTCACTAGCGACCATACTAGTTAACCACCCAGCACTCGACCTACTGGGGGACTTTAATATCTGGGTTGACATCCCCAACAACTCCATGACTCAACCCCTGGTTGACAGTCTAGAGCCTGTGTGTCAGGAATTCAGCTCGACACGCTTGGCGGAAATGGAGAATGAGTCATTCAAGATACCAACAATGGAACTCAAGATGGCGGCTTATCAGCGCTATTGCCACACGACGATTACCGTTCTAGTTGTTTCCAACATGGCGACTGCGTCTGCCCATTCTATATCTTCCTATCTATGGTCGGGCAAGACGCGTCGCTTCTGTTCGCTTCACCTCGCAGTTGCGCTGGTGCTTTTCTAAAACTTTCTGCAGTACTACCGTTGAGGCTTTTCTAAGCCTCTTCTCCTCTATTCTGCGCTCTGCGCACTCTATCTGAGCTCCGTCTCGACTTATTCTACCTTTTCCTTACCTTCCGTTTTCCCTGTTACTCTTCTTGCTTTCCTTCCCTGTGCACTTGTGTGCGGTTTCTTTTCTACGCTACTTCTTTCCTTGTTTCCTTCCTTACCTTTACTCCTTATCTACAGCATTGAGCATGACCGGTCTTCCTTCCACGTTGCTGCTCGACTCCTTCTCACCGAGCGGATTCCTGGAACCGTTGCTCCCTCAGCCTGCAGTACTTACCATTCTTCCATAGCTACTCGGGAGACACCATCCTCTACGAGACACAATTGGGTTTTCTTCCCCACGAGGGTTTCCCAAGGGTACTGCCCTCGGGGTGCACTGAGTCCAGTTTTCTGGCCTCTGAACACTTTGGGGGAATTACCTATGTACTTCAGAGCCAATTCTACCCCTCTACTGTTTCCGGACATTGGTGAGTAACTAATTGTTACACTGTGTCTACAACCAGTAGATCGTGAGCTACTGGTAGCTCTCCTGGGGCTTCCCAGTAGCTCTTTGCATCAGACACCAAAATGAGCACTGTGTGTTTATTTTGGTGTCTAAAGTCCCTGGGCCTCTTCCTCTGCCACCTCGATCTCTTCTCCTTGCAAAGCACACAGTCAAAAGCTGTGTGCACAGTGAGAGGACGGGCTGCATCTGGGCTCGAAGGGCTCAGGTAGTGTCACAAGGGGTTACATATCAATAACAATAGCCAATAGGAAATATTTGCTGTGGCCATTGTCACCAAGAGGTGCAAATTATGGCTGATTAAAAAGCGAAGGGGTGCATAAATCTGCATGCCATGTGAAACAAAGCTGAGACTGTGACAGTTTCAGTCTCACTGTGTTGCTTTAGATTTGTTTCGGTTAGCATTACTTTGCATATTAGTATTTGTAGGCTTTCAATCAGAATGGGGAAAATAAAGCTAAAGGTGTAATCGTGTTTTTCTCAGTGTGAATGTGTGTGTGTGTGCGTGTGTGTAGAAAAAAGACAATCCATGTCTCAGCTTGCAAGAAAAATGTACATCTAATGTTAAGTGTTGATGTTTATGGTGAAACTGATTATTTTTAAAATTGAAGATACTGAGTTCTCTGTTTTAAGGCAGTAGTACCCCAACTGTATTAAAGGTTAAGATGGAATATGCTGTGATATGAAGGAGTCAATCTCTACGCATGTCCCAACATAGGAATTCAACCACTAATGGCAATTTTACACATATGTAAATGTGGAAAACTAGAGTATTGCATTCTGGTGCTTGCAACTACATTTTCAAAAACAAAACAGGATGTAAACTTGCATGTGCCATTAATGCCAGGACTTCAAAAAACACGATTTGAGAGTTCTGTTTCAGCCTTTGTTTTATGAAACAAGAATTCAAATAAAGTAATTAGGTGGGAAAAGTAAGCATTGGTTTGTATGTATATACTTTAACATGTATAACATTAATAGGAAACACTTGTGTATAGGCGAGTTATAAATGCAATATCATATCATATCATACAGCTTAAACCTAGTTACTAAGTAGCTGAGCACTCTACAAAACAGGATGTTGAATGCAGGGAGAGAGAACTCAGGAGAACCATGGGATGGGAGAACAATGAATAGTGTGGATCCCCTTTGGCTATGGACACAAATGGGGAGATCTACAGAGATCTGTAGGGAACCTGTATGAATATGTTCAAATTCTGGCAGGGGGTTGAAATACTGGGTTGAAATGGTGCAATTTATGTGCAGAGTTTTCGCTAGAAATTGGGTAAAACAATCGAATTTACAAGTAATTCTCTAACACATTGAAAACTCCAATATGTCTGAGGGAGCTGCATGTGCAAGAGAGGCATGTCCCATTGGTCATGCACCGGAATGACTTGCATGATTCCTGCATGGAGAGGAGGTGATCCTGTGAGCTGTTCTATGTGTTACAGCCTCCTTCATAAAAGGCAGATAGGTATCAGGTCACTACCCATTTTGAAGTAGTCACCCCTCACTACAACCATACTCTCTTTGCTCAAAATGTTTATGTAATTATTTGTATATTGTCTAGTTGGGTTGTTATACGATTTGAGCACGTTTCAAGTCATTGCTATAAAACTGAATGTTATTTTAGCCCTGTGATTTAAACTTTTTGCATATAACTTGATCACATGGTTTCCACATGCTAATCTTTTCAATCGTGCCAATAATTTTGACATAAAAACATGTAAGGCTAGTCAACACAGTAGGATTTGGCCTACTTTTCCTTGGCTGAATTCCGTGACTTGGTATGTGAGCAATTTGCATGAATTGGGTTTATCTCCTGCCTATTGGCCAATCACTACAAGTTGTTCTTGCCAACATAAAGGTTGGAGACCCCTGGTCTAGAGGCACTCAACCTCACCTGGCACACCACAGGACCCACCCACATTGCAGGCCACAACCTTGAGGTGATTTTCAGCGCCACCAACCTCATGCTGGTGTCCACCCCTAAACCGCCCATCTGGTCAGAGCATTCAGCCATACGTTTTTCTCTTCGTACACTGCCCCGCCTCCCAAACACCCCCTCCCTCCCCCTGTCCCTCCATGTGATTTTAAATGTTGGAACACGGTCAAGGTACTACCTAACCTGGCTGAAGCCCTGCTATGCACCCTCCTTGCATTCCCTGCCACAGATAGGCCATAGCCATTGGGTCCTTTGACTCCTGGCTAAATGAGGCACTCCCCCCTCTAACCCCTTCCAACTCTACACCCTCGTGCAAAGGACCAACCCCCATGTGGTTCATCCCCCACCTGCAGACGTTCAAACCCCAAAATCGCTCCCTCGAGCAGAAATGCCGAGCCTCCAAGCAAGTCAGTGCTCGCCCACCATCACCGAAACTACAAATAAGAGAACGGAAAGGCCAAAAAAGCCTATTACAATAAAAGAATCATGAGCTGCCACAGCAGCAGAAAAGAGCTCCACAGGATCATCACGGAATTCCTGAACCCTTCTTGCACTGCTGCAAACGCTCTATAACTCCCTCATTGAACACTTCCACAATACAGCCCTAGACAGGACAGCCACCCTTAATGCCAAACTCTCCAACCTCACCCCCCGTCCAACACCCACTCTTCAAGAATCAGCCATCCTCCCCTCCAAAACCCCTTCTTTCTTCTCTTTCAACCTCAAGCGAGGAATTCGTCAAACTGCTATCCAGCAGCCGACCCTCCGGCTCCCCCCTTGACCGATATCCCGCCTCTCTCCTCAAAGAAATCTTCACCTTCACTTGTGCAGGAGAACTGGCGATGTCAATAATTAATGACTCCCTTGCCTCTGGCATCTTCCCAGAACCTTTCAAAACCGTGCATGTCAGACCCCTTCTAAAGAAAGCATCCCCCCGACCCACTCCAACCAATCAACTATAGACCCATCTGGGGCGTGGCTTGGAAGCCATGTGAGAGGACGCGCTCTTGGGAGAGCTCCCGGAGATCCTACATTCATCCTGTGCAATAGTGCATTGGCACTAACTCCCGCAGGCCAGAAACGAGAGTACCTGTCCATGAATATGAGCTGCACAACTATGGAAGAGCTGAAACCTCCACAAGCCCGGCAACGGTAGATAAAGGCCATCGAAGTTCCTGGAGTCGCGGACCGGACGGAGTGAAAATGGCGGCCACACCGGACAATGGAGGGGACACAAACGCGTTGAAAGGAACACCCTCGCGGTGATCGGCGGCGACGTGGGCGGTGCAGGCCGTGGAGATACAGATAAGCCTTTGGGAGAGCGTCAGCGCGTCTCTGTGGGCACCGATGACCTAACGCGGGCCTGGGAAACGGTCGGCGACGGTCGGCGGTCGGCACTAGGACCCGCCTGAGCTGACTGGTGCAACGGATTACGTGCTTGGGCCCTGACCTTTGGGGGACACTCGGATAGTGGCTGATCCTACGACGGGGTCGCGTGTACGGGCCCACGGCTTACAGCGGCTGTGGAATGGCGAATAAGGCCGTCAGACAGAGAGCAAAACAGCCCACATTGGACGAGTTTACCAAGACACCGACGGGCCCAGAGAGTGCTCGGACCAAGGAGAAGCCACCCATGGCCGCGGCTAGCCCAAATCAGGACGTGCTAGCTGCTCTCGCTGAACTGAAAGCGGACTTGAAAAGCGCTTGGGAGGCCAAGCTTGAAATGGTGGTGGCGGACCTGAAAACAGCGCTCGACCTCAAAGTCGGAGAAGTTCGGGAGGAGGTGAACCTACTTCGACAGGATGTGAAGGCCCTATTGGAGCGCACAGAGAGTCTGGAAAAGGAGGGCAGCGCCAACACGGCAGATTGTGCCTCACACAAGGCCGACCTGCATATTTTGGAACAGAAAGTACGCAACTTGGAGAACAGGGCCGAAGAAGCGGAGGGGCGCGCCCGAAGGAACAATATCCGTGTTGTGGGCATCCCGGAAGGATTGGAGGGTCATAATCCCACGGACTTCATTGAAAATATGTTGCTCCAAGAGATCACCGGGGGTGCGCTGTCGCAGGGTTTTGCGGTGGAGCGAGCACATAGAGCATTGGCTAGGAGGCCTCCGCCGGGCGGTCCGCCCAGGCCAATGATAGCCAAAATCCTCAACTACCGTGACCGGGAAAGGATTTTAGAGCATTTTCGTAAAGGAGGAACCATCAAAAGGGGGGAGGCCACTATAACGGCCTACCCAGACTACACCATGATGGTGCAGAGGAGTCGGATGAACTTCGGGGCGGTCAAGAGAAGATTGAGAGAGGCAGGGAAGAAATATATGCTCCTCTACCCGGCCAAATTAAAGGTGATCCACAATAATAGATCCCTGTTTTTTGAGTCACCGGAGGAAGCCATGGGTTGGCTGGACATGCAGGGCAGCCCCCAGGAGTCGGAGGTCCGGGCGGATGAAGGTGGCAATGAGAGATAAGTGCTCTACGACGAGAGAGGGTGTTGCCGGAGACCATGGGACTTGATTATAGTTATTGCTATGGCCTGGGGAGGTCGGGCCTGGAACTGGATGTTAAATGCACTGTTTGCACTGTAATTGTTGTCGTACATGGGAGCCTTTCGGGGCTGGTCCATTCACCCCCGTTTAGTATTTCTTAGTTAAGTGGCCGCTAGGGCGACTTTACCCTACTGGGCTCTGTGTGTAACAGCCGGAACTAGATGTGGGGGGGCCTGAGTTCCCGGGATGGAGCTGGGCAACAGTTGGGGAGGGAGTTGGGGGGGAGGGGATGGGCAGGGGGAATGGGGGGTGTGGGGGCAGTTGGGGTGTACATAGTGTTGGGAGGTTTGAATGGGATCGCGAGCCCTGAGGGAAGATTTTGGATGAGACTTCTGGATAGCATGAACGAGCAGGGATGGTCGGGGGGGAGAGTGCAAGATATCAGTACATCATGGGGGAGCTAAAATTGTTAACATGGAACGTCAGGGGCCTCAATAGCTATCTTAAACGGAACAAAGTTATGTTGTACTTGAGGCGACAAAAGATAGACGTCGCATTACTGCAAGAGACGCATTTGACCCGAGACAAATTAGAGCTGGTGAAGAAAAAGTGGGGTGGAACGGTGGTAGGATCCGCGTACTCAGCTTATGCTAGAGGCGTGCTGATCTGGGTGGCGCCGCATGTCCCGTTTCAACTGCAGCAGGAACGTGTGGATACTGAGGGGCGTCTGGCCATGGTGAGAGGGGTAGTCGAGAACAGAGAGATGTGTGTAGTGAACACGTATGCCCCGAACCAGGGCACGGCAGAGTACTTCCGGACCATGAGTACCAACTTGAGTTGGTGTGTGGGGAGTGCGGTGTTCTGGGGAGGGGATTTCAACTGTGTGTTGAACCCGGGGATGGACAGATCCGACGATAAGGTGATTAGGCCCGCCCCGGCAGCCCGGGTGCTGCGGACGCTGCTGCGGGACTTTGAGCTCGATGACGTGTGGAGGACCAAGCACCCCAATGAGAGACAGAACTCGCATTACTCGGCCCCGCAGCGGTTGCACACTAGGCTAGACTATATTTTTGCCACGTCGGACGTCTTGGGGGATGTGTCTAGTGCGGAATATAGAGCGAGGGTCCTCTCGGACCACTCGCCTATGGTGGTGGGATGGCAATATGGCCGCCCCAGAGCGTGGATCCTGACGTGGCGCCTGCGCGCAGAGGCGCTTAAAGACCAGGCTTTTAGGGAAGACATGCGGGAGGAAATAGTTAGCTATTTCGATACCAACACTGGCAGCGTTGACTCGGCGGGAACTCTGTGGGAGGCCTTTAAGGTTGTGGTACGAGGGGTGGCGATTGCTAAATCGAAAGGTTTGCAGAATGGGGCCCTGGTCGATTTACAGAAGGCGGAGAGAGAGCTGGAAAAGGTGCTGAAGAGCGAGCATATAGATAACGAACTGGTGCTTAAACTGCAGCAGCAGTGTACAGAACATTGGGGGAGGCTCTGTAATCTAAATTACAAAAAGTATATTGAAAGGCAACATGCGGGAGGAGATAAAACGGGTCGTCTTTTGGCATGGTTATATAAAAGAGAATCCCCGAGTCCCCCGATTAGGACAATAATTAGAGAGGATGGGGAGCAGATAGATACCCAGGAGGGTGTCAATGAGGAATTCGTAAATTACTATAAAGCATTGTATGGGGATCCGGGTGGCGGCGACCGGGAGGAAATGTTGGAGACCCTGCGAGATATCGGGCTGCCCAGGATGAGCACGGAGGAGAGAGAGGAACTAGATGCCCCAATAACACTAGGGGAGTTGGAGGCGGTCGTCCGGCAGCTACCCACTAGCAAGACCCCAGGAACGGACGGCCTGCCCAGTGAATTTTATAAAACTTTTGGAGCGGAAGTACTCCCCCCGATGCTTGATATGCTTAATGAGGCGTTCGAGAAGGGGAGGTTGCCGGAATCGCTCAGGGAAGCGATTATTATACCGCTCCCTAAGCCTAATAAACCCGGGCATAGTTGTGGGTCGTACAGACCAATATCTATGCTGAATCAGGACAGCAAAATACTAACGGCTGTCCTGGCCAACAGACTGCGGAGGGTGATAGGCAAACTGGTACACCCGGACCAAACGGGATATGTCCCGGGGAGAAACATTGCCCAAAACCATAGACGACTCCACCGGGTGATTGAAATGGGATCTAACAGTGATGGGGAAATGGCGATAGTGTCGTTGGACGCCGTTAAAGCCTTCGACTCGGTTAATTGGAAGTGGCTGCTGGCGGCCTTGAGAGAATACGGACTGGGACCAGGATATATTAGATGGGCGGAGCTGCTGTACAGCGCTCCGCTGGCTAGAGTTCGGACGGGCTTGATTATATCCGAGAGATGGCAGCTTAGTAGAGGCACCAGACAGGGGTGTCCTTGGTCCCCGATGTTGTATATCTTGGCCCTGGAGCCTCTGGCACTGTACTTGCGGCAGCAATATGATATCGTGGGCATTGAGGTGGGGGGAGAAAATCATCTGATATCCCTGTATGCGGATGACTTGTTATTGTACTTGAGTCACCCGGAGGAGAATTTACAATATATCCTGGACGTGATGGGGAGATATGCGAGGTTATCGGGCATAGCGGTCAACCCCCAGAAATCGCACATTTTCCCGTTGGGCTGCTATAGGGGTGTTCCCACGGAGCGGCTGCCGGTGCTCCAGGTGCCCTGGTCAGTCAATACATTCCGTTACCTGGGAATAGATATCTACCACACGGTGGAGGAAGAATACAAGCGCAACACAGAGATGGCTGTTGAGAAGATACGCGCATGTATGAGCTTTTGGCAGAAGTTGCCCCTAGCGATGATGGGGCGTGGGGCGATGATCAAGATGGTAGTTCTGCCTAGGCTGCTACATTACTTTAGCAACATCCCATACATGATCCCTAAGGGTTTCTTCACTAAAATAAATGGGGTTTGCAGAGAGTTTCTGTGGCATGGTACTCGTAACAGAGTAGCGCTCTGGAAGTTACAGAACTTTCATGAAAAGGGGGGAGTCAAACTCCCAAACTTTGAGGCGTATTACATAGCGAGCCAACTACAGTTTGTGTCTAAATGGCTGTCCGACGAAGAGACCCCAGAACTCAGACTATTCGGGCAAGATTGTGCCCCATTTTTCTTAAAGGAGGTCATTTGGTTGCCCGAGGCTGTCACGAGAAGGTACCCGGCGATGGTGAAGCTGGGGTGGAAGGTGTGGAGACGGGCATGTACAATGATGGGTGACCCACTGCCGTGTTCTCCGCAAATTCCACTGGTTGCCCTGGCGGGGGTGGATGGACAGCTGAGGGAGATTATTAGGACCTACTGGGAATCGGTGGGGTTGGTGACATTGGGCGATGTGTGGCAGGAGGGTGCTATTAAGGGGTTTGTGGAACTTAGCGAGGAGATTGGATTGCACGAAGGCCAATATGTTACATACCACAGATTGGGGAAGAAAATTCGGGAACTGTGGCCTGAGAATATCATGGCAGACGAATCGGAGGTTACGATGGCGGGGATATATGACACAACGGAAGGGGGACATGAAATTTCTAGGCTGTATGAGATGGTGATGTCGAAAGTTGGGAAGGAACTGACATGCCTACGATTGGAATGGGAGAGTGAGGTGGGGATCGAAATGGGAGATGGGATGTGGGAACGGGCTTTGGGGTACCACAGGAAAGTGTCTCGAAATGCCAGACTGCAGCAAATACAACTGTACGTCACGCACAGAGCGTACATGACCCCTCTGAGGATATCCAAATTTCGGAATGCAGGCAGACAGGCGTGCCCCAAATGCGACGAAGAAAATGCGGACATGACGCATATGTTTTGGGCGTGCCCAGTGATTGAGGGGTTCTGGAGGGAGGCGGCGCGCAAGCTGAGAGAGAGAGGGGTCACGTTTGCCATAGACACCGCCTGGGCATGCCTTCTGGGTGGGTTTCCCAGACCTCGGCAGCAGAAACATGTGAGCAAACTGAAAGACTTAGCGTATGTGCTGGCCAAACGACGAATAGCCATGGGCTGGAAAAAATGTAGCAAGCCACGGGTTGAGGTGTGGTGGAATGACCTACAGAAATGGGCGGAGGCTGAGACAGCGGTGTGGCAAGAGGCGAGTTGTATGTCTTGGGAGGAGGAACTGGGCTCTTTGATGGCATGGAAGACATTGATATCCTGCATATTCGGGACAGGGGTGTTGGGAGATCCAGATGATGACGATGCTCGCTCATGTGCAACAGAAGCGGAACAGGACATGGAAAATGGCTCGCGAGGGGGGAGGGATCAGGGGAGTAGTGCGCACTAATGGTTAAATGTTTATTGGAATATTGTTTATTGCACTGCTGTTTGGTTTGTATCGTTGTTTGTGTTGAAAAATCAATAAAAATCTATTTAAAAAAAAAAAAACTATAGACCCATCTCCAACACCCGATACTTGGCAAAGCTCATCGACCGCTCTGCATATTCTGAGCTCAGCTCAATTGGTTTTGTGGAATCCAACAACCACCTAGACCCCGTGCAATCAGGCTTTTGTCTGCGCCATGGAACAGAAACCACACTGATCTCGATCTGGCCTGACCTCAAACTCTCTGCAGTCTCTGAAGGATGCGCAGCACTTGTTTTTCTTGACCTCTCAGAATCGTTTGACACCATTAACCACACAATCCTCCTTGACAGACTACACTCTCTGGATTACCTCTTTCCTCAATAGCAGACAGCAAATCACTTTCCTCCCCCTTTCCTCTCCACCGTTCGCCCAGCGAACACTGGAGTGCCTCAAGGGACCTGCCTCTCACCTCTTCTCTTCAACCTCTACATGACCCCTCTGAAAGGGATCATCCGCTCTCACAACCTCACCTGCTATAACTACGCCGACAACACACAAATCATCCTGAGAATTCCCAAATCAAGCCCCAACCCTCGCCCTGACCTAGTAGCATGTCTCACAGATAATTACTTATGGATGACAAGTAACCAACTCCTTCCAAACCCAGGGAAAACTGAGATCTTGGGGTGCAGCAATACAGCTCCATTCCTGCAAACATCCCGATGGCCACCATCCCTCAGTATCCCCCCCCTACTTCCACCACTGTCAAAAACCTTGGGTGTACAATGGATTTGGACTTAACCCTGCCTCACCACATCAATAATGTATCCAAATCCTGCCACTACCACCTTAGGGTTCTGAAGCACATCTTCTCTTACCTCACCTACCCTAACAGACCGGCTCCTATTATGCCCTTTGTCATGTCCAGACTTGACTATGCAAACTCCATCTATCTGGGTTATCCAGCCTACCATCTAAACGAACTCCAAAGAGTCCAAAATGCGGCAGACTGCTTCTTGCACTGGGTCGAAGGGAACATATCTCACCTGCTCTCCGTACCCTACACTGGCTCCCAATTGGACGAAGGGCCACCTTCAAAATACTGTGAATTACCCGCCGAGCTGTGCACAAAGTCGACAAGAAAAGATGATGCTTTATCTCCCAACCCGCACAAAGCAGGTTGGGAGATAATCTCCTCCTACTGATTCCCGCCTCAAATTCAGCCAGGATTGGAGGGTCTGCCTTCTCAACCCTGCCGCTAACATTGTGGAACTCATTGCCTCCCCACATTCGACAAAGCCAAGACCACATGGCTTTCCAGAAGGCACTCAAAACCTGCCTTTTTCTTTAAATCACCTAGGGGACTGCTTGGACACCAATGGCCAGAATTGGCTGGAACCGCATCAACACGGGAAGTAAGAACAGTCTGGACTCGGAAGCCAGCTCTAGTGAGTAGTGTGAGAAACCTGATGGTATTCTCCCACCCACTCCCTCAAAATCTTCCATTCAGGTGGCCAGGGTAGGGCCATCGCTTTTGGGTCCCGACCCTGGGGGTGGACAAGCGAGGATCACCTGATTGGAGGGTCACGGGGGATTGGGAGGAGGGTACCCAATTGCGAGACATGGTATTCCCCAGTCCTGAAAACACCCAAACCTACTCTCCCTCAGCCTTTGCGGGGTGTTTACAATCTCATCCCATCTCCTCCTCCCCATTTCCAACAAATACTGTGACGAGGAGGAGGCAACTAAGATCAGTAAAGATTACCCATAGGAATAACATGAGGAAAGTAAGGGGAACCGACATAAGAAAGAATTCAGGTTGTCCCACTAATAGTGTCAGGCAGGGTCAGGCATTCATGAGTAACTACTCACACCGGACTCCACTTGACTGGTTGATTTACTATAAAAGATGTGGTCAAGCAGACAGAAATGAACGAGCTAGGGATGTAGTCTGGACCGGAGGAGCCCAGGAGCAGAGAGAAGCAGGAGCTGCAGGGGGGAGGAGGAAGGCACGCGCAGATGCTGGCCCGGTGTGGATGAACTGCTGCAGCGTGGTGTGGGAGCGTGCTCCAAGGAGCAGGAGAAGCGCAGCCTGCATTCTGCCAGCCAGGTTCAGGAAAGTGCTCGGTCCCTTGGGGCTTGAGGGGCAGGTGGTGAGACCCTGACCAGTTCCCTGAGAAACTGCCTCTCAACGCGACTCTGCCCGTTTAGTATCCTGGGGAATGTGAGAGAAACTCAGAAGCGTGCGTTTGGATGAGAGCACAGCGGGAGAATGGCATGGACAGTAAAGGCGGCACGAAATTGCAAGAAAGGAAAAGTGTAAAAGCTGAAAGCTTAGCAGGAAGCAAGAGCGAAGCAAAAAAGTGTAAAGGCTGAAAGTGTAGCCGAAAGTAAGAGCAGAGCAGAAAGTGAAAAGGCTGAAAGCGCAGCTGAAAGCAGAAAGCCGATAGGAGCATAAAGCAAATAAAAGTCTGATCAAAGCAGAGTGTATGAGAAGGTAGAGAAAAGCACAAGGGTGCGAGTGCCACGTAACAGTAGAGAGAGGGCAACGAAAAGAGTCAAGGAAAGGTGCCAGGGGCACGATAAGAAAAGAAACTTGAGAGAGTGCAAGGTAGCACGAGAAGAGTGAAAGACGAGTGCCAGGGGCACGAAAAGAAAAGCAAGAATAAACAATGCAAGTGTGCACGGAAAGGAAAGAAGAAGAAAAGCGGTGCAGGAAGCATCTGAAGGAAAAAAGGTAGCAAGAAAAAGTAAGAGCAAGAAAATAAAGAGAGGGGCAAAGGAACAGAGTGGTCGCGCTCAGGAAAAGCAAAGAGCCTGGTGTTTTCGAAAGCCTCTGATTCTACTCCATGAAAGGATGATTTATGAAAAGGATTGTCAATAAGGAAAAGGTACATCTTGACCAGCTGCATTTCTGTTTCGAATTAGGCTGGGGAAAGATACCCTGTGAAATTAAGAAGGAACTGTGACATACTGTGTTGTGTGTTTGAAAGCTGGAAGAGGCCTAAGCTCAGGGAAGGGAACCCTGAGAGGCCTGTCTGATCGCAGTAACTTTGTGTTTAAAAGGATAGAAGCGTGGGGAAGGGAACCCCTAGAAGCTTCCAAAAGGAACTTAGTTACATTTCTTCAATTGTGTTTCCTTTTAAAAAAAGACTTCCAATCACATTTTTGTATAGAGTGAGGGCAAGCATAGGTTTAGACATGGACAGACTTTTGTTTTGAACTATTAGACAACGGCCTTTAGAAACATCAGCTAAGGGAATTACCCCTTTAGAATTAGGGCCAGTCGGGCATTACACCAACCCACAAACCTTAGTAAACAAAGGTCCTTTTGAGTCTTTGTCTCTCTCGATACAGTACCTCTCTCACATTAGTCTGTTTCAACGCTAGGAACTGCTGGCTCAGCAAAAATGGCCTAGCGGCTGCCTTGCGCCAATAAGCTGACAGTGCCACCCAAACCACGCTACAATCATCATGCCCACAACTCCAAACCCGAGACATAACACCACTTCTGCTCTTACGCCATGACTAGCCCTCGCAGCACGCCCTATGACCAGGAGATGTTTCACTCTATCTATCTATTTGGGAACTAATACCATGTCGCCAAATTCCTTAACAGCACTTATGATCTTTGCATCCAATGAGTTTGATCATTATCTTCCTATAAGTATACACTGCGTTATCAGTCCAGAAGATGTCAACCTCTGTCAAACTTACTTATCTGTGAATTCATGCACAGAACTACAAACCCAGAGCTTAATGGCACTTATGTTTAAACAATTACGACTGGGCCTTGTGAGCAGTCAGAAATGTGAGGCGGACAACTTTTAGATGATTTCTCAAAGTTTGCCATTTTATTAAATCATACGTTTCAAGCAACGCCTCACTATCCCTACTCTGACAAGGATATCCCTGCCTCACGTCAAATAATACATTCTGAGTCTTTCTTGATAGCCTGGGTGATCTCCCCTTCCCCAGGTTTTAAGTCAGTTTCATTGTTCAACAAAAAGAAAACAAGGAAATCCAGATCTGCAACAAAGTACCATTTTAGTTCTTTGCACCTTCAAATTGTCAATTTCTAGTTCTACTTCTACATGGTTTACTCTCAGACTAGGCCCACTTCTACAAGGATTCACCATGCGGGTCTACTTGCCTGCCCGATAGCTTTCCCCATTCAAAAGTGCTTCTGAAGTTCTACATCTACTGAAAACCAAACATTTACCACAGCTTCAACAGTTTTTAACTTTGTGACTTTCAACAACTGTTCAGAAAAGACAACATTCACAGTAGTGCTCCTCAACACCTTCATGTAGGCAAGGTGCTCTTCTTCTGAAGATTCACCTTCCAGAAGGGCAGCTTCTTTGGCACTTTTTTTATTTTTTTATTTTTTTTATGTAACATCAGTTCATACATAAGAAATGAAAACTTTAAGTTACAGTTTCTCCTCATCTAAAAACACAGAGAAATTCGAAGATCCCAACTATCTTAAGTAAAAGAGTCCTATGTTTGTTAGTCTCAAAGTCTCAGAGCATCCATGAAATTTATAGTTGCACAAATTAATTGAGTGTTAAAACCTCCAATCAGATACCACCACCACGCATCCATGTTTCCTGATTGGTGGAGGAATTGAGCTAAATGAAGAGAAGGCTGATCGCCAATCGCTTCACAATCTGTGATTAAGTGTCGTACATATTCTGTCGCTTGATTACAGAACCTACATCGGACATCTTGTTCTAATATCTCACGCCTCATTACTTGTATCTCCTTGGTTTTATAGAGATTTAGTCGTAGACGGTGGAACATATGCCTATGATAACTTGAAGGGAATTTGTCCAAATATTTTGGTAGAGCGTCTAGTTTGTTGAGGGCGCATCCAAGTACTAAAGAAGAAGTCAGCTTGTTTCGGCACTCTTCATTGGTTATCCAATTATATAGACGAATTTTCTTTTTTGCTACCTGCGGGCGCAAAAGTACAGTCTCGTGTGACACATCTGCGTTGTGCAATATGTTGAGCAACTTTTCTTTCCACTTATTTAACAAAACAGCCGATGGGTGCTCTGAGACTGTATGCAAGATTTCATATGGTTTCGCAGGTTGCTCCAGCATCATTTTCCTCATGGTGGAGATCGATTTCCATAGAACTGTACCATAGAGTGATTCAATGCATAGCTCATATCGTATAGCTAATACAGAGATGTTTTTCGGCAAATGTAGAACTTTACGCCAGAATTTCCCCTCAAGAATGTTCCATAAATCTTGCAGGATATTCCAACCTGACTCCCAAAGGTTATTGCAGGCACCACCTTCTGAAGGTAAAATGTTAATATTGGCTTAAAGGAAAATTTGCCATAGGCTGCGTGCAATTTGGAACCTTGAAGTGCGAACATTTTCATCCGGGCCATTAGATCTTGCGTCCAGTCCCACTCACAAATGGAATTATTGAATTGAACGCCTAGGTATCTGATACTATTCGATAAGTCTAGCTGTTCATTCATTATTTGCCAATGAAATTTTCTTGATTGAGCTTGCGCTCCTTGACCAGCCATGATTATCTTTGACTTCTTAGAATTTATTTGTAAGTCGTTTTGCAGGCAGTAATTATGAAGCGCGTTTAACAGACGCTGTAGCCCAATTTGAGTAGAGTCCATGAGAACGATGTCGTCTGCGTAAATGACCCAACTTATTTTTTGCCCATTTACTATTGGCGGAAATATCCTTAGGTCTTTTAGGGCCACTGATAAGTCGGAGATGAAAAATTTAAATAGTTGAGCAGCGAGCGGACAACCTTGCTTCACGCCCCTTTTTGTATATATCTCATCTGATAAATCACCCTGTTGATTTAATCTTACTCGAATGGACGTCTTAGTGTGTAGAGCAATCAGGGGCGCCAGCAGATCACTTGGAAAATTCCAATCACTTAGTTTCTTCCATAGGAGGTTGCGGTTTATGCTGTCAAATGCCTGACTCAGATCTATAAATGCAAGGTACAACATTTTCTTCCTCCTAAAGGCATCTAATTTTAGGCAATTTAAGAGGATTAGATTTAGCTCAACTCCCACTCCTCTAGTAAAACCTGTTTGCCGAAGGTCACCCACAGAAAACTCTTGAGCCCAGTTTGCCAGGCGCTTTTGAAGGAAGGAGCCGAAGACCTTTCCAATTGTATCCAAGAGGGCTATCGGGCGATAGTTCTTCGGGTCGTCCCGATTGCCCTTTTTAAATATTGGGACCACCACTGCCCTCAGCCAGGAAACCGGCAGGGTTTTATCATGTGAAATTCTTTCAAACAAAGCACTCATCATATTTGCCCATAAACTTCTATGGGTTTTCAGCATCACATTGGAAATTCCATCTGGGCCTACAGCCCTAGAGGACTTTAGCTTCATAATCGCCCATCCAATGTCATCAGCGGAGTCTGCCACATTCCATTTTGCCGTTGTTAAAGATGGTGGTGGAACCACGATACAGTTGTCGTCATTAAATACTTCGGAGAAATGAGCGACCCAGCTGGCGCCGTTCACACTATTCGACATTGAGTAAGAGTGATTTAGGCTGCCAGTATTGATAATCTCCCATATGTGTCTGCTGTCCTTTAGTATGATCAGTTTTAACATCTGTTCAGCTTGCTTCTGCAACCGGATCGAGTTAAAAGATTTGATCAACTTCCGATATTTCAGGCGCCTGGCTTTTATTTGCATGAATGTGCTTTCTTCATCAGCTTTTTTCAGCAATTTTATATCATCACGAAGTTTTTTCTTTTCAGTGTTTATAGTTACATTGAAAGGATGTTTTACTTCAATGGCAGCCCCCTTCTGCTTGGGGTTCCTCACTTTGAAGTAGAATAGCAGTAATGGATAGTTTATCCTTGCCGTTGTTGAGTTTTCTTTCTCAAGGTTATTTGTCAATGTTAACAGCTGGGATGCACTCAGTCGCAGCCTATTTGCTCCATTATTTAAGGTAACACTCTCCTTGTATTTAGGTGAAACATAGTTGGTTACCTTTTCCCAATTTAGCAGCAAAGCATTGTGGTCACTTTTTTCTGTTTTTTTTATTTCAAACGTTATGATTCTTGATAGAAAATTTCTGGACACCCAAATGTAATCAAGAGTCTTTTTACTCACGCCACGCTTCCATGTAAAGCCTGGAGGAATATCACCCCGGGTGGATCCATTTAGCATTGAGCACTCTCTTAATGCCATCTCTTTTAGCCAGCGATCTCCCCGATCTTGCAGTCTTCCTTTGTTTGTTGGGCCAGTTTCGGTGCATTTGTCAATAGAATTGTTCAACCAAGTATAATTGAAATCTCCACATATTATAATTATGGGATCCTCGTAGACTAATAAACACTCATCCACCGCTGACAATACAGCTCCAACAAAATTAGATTGTGAAATCATTGCTGTATTCCAGTATATATTTACAATCAGCATCACTTGACTATCAGAAAGAGAAGGTTGCGTAATTTGGATTTTAGTTACTTGTATGAACATATTAAGATTTTCTGAAGATACAATCTTCCAATCATTGTTATGTTTGATCATTGTAACCAACCAGCAAAAGGTCTGCCAAAGAGGTTCTTTCCAGCAGGATTCAGGAGGACTGTATAACCATCACACACCGGGCACTCACGCATCCAAGTCTCTTGAAGACATATAATTGATAAATGCACCGGGAATTGCCACTTTCCATCAAACAGATGCGTGAAGCCACGAGTGTTCCAGGATAGAAGTTGATGGTTTCCATCAATGGAATCCACTCTTTGCTAATTTTCCTGTTGTTTCGTTTCTTTCACACCAGACACTTTTTTGATGTTCATGTGGGCCCACAGTGCATCCCTTCTCTTTTCATTTGCGGATTTGTCCCCCGGCGAGGGATATATACTTTCCTCAAAGCAGGCCTCCGCACTTATGACTTCAAAACCAAAGAACATGATATCGTCCGCAGCATCCATTACAGCTGTTCTAAGAGATCTGGAGTGTAGATGTAAGTTTACCCAATCCGAGAAGTCCTCTGACATATATTCTACAACTGCTATGTCTTCAGATTTAATTGCACGCAGCGTTGGAATACATTGCAGCAGTGTTAAAATATTTCTTCGGTTCAAATTTACTTCTTTTTGTTCTGGCAGGGCGTTTTTGATTTGAATTTTCCATAAACCATTCTTAGATCCCTCACTTCTTGTTTTACAGGGTATAATTTCACTTTTATTAAGTTTTTCAACTTGTGCTCTTGTTAATTTTGGATTTAGTTTATCGCAAAAGAGATATGGGGGGTCAGACGTCACCCCATTGTTCGAATTTAAACCTTGCATCTCTTTGTCGCACTTTGTTTTGAAAGTACCTTTGGAATTTTTTTTGGCCCAAGCACGCCAGCTCTGGGAGGAGTTTTAATTACGACACCTGATCGCGGCTCAAATTCTATACCAATTTTCGCAGGAGCCGGTATACTTATCTCTGCAGTGTCTTCGCCCTCATCAATCACATCATCATCAATGGAGTATGTGGAATACTCACATAGTTCTAATGAGGCATCGGAGACTGCGTTGTTATCACTGACTGAGGCTTCTCTTGCCCTTTTAGCATTTGGTTTGGGAGTCAGTTTTTTCGTTGAGTCAATTTTTGTTTTCGATATGCCCTCCGGACCTTTTGCCGGACGATTAAACAATACAGGCGGCGGCGGAGTAGAAAGATTTCTTATAAATTTTTTCCTGCACGTTGTGCGAGCACGTTTGGCAACTTGTTTCAAGCTTGGACGTTTTTGAATGGATTTTGCTCCACAAGGCTTTGTTTTCTGGGGACGCTTTTCATTTTCTTTGTCCAACGTTGTAGGCTTATTGAAAATCCCAAATGAGAGTTTATCTGTTAAGTTTTTTGGCTCCTGAACCACTGCCCCTTTTGCATGCTGAGTTTCTACATTTAACTGAGCAAATGTAGCGACTCCCTCACCAATATTCAAGGGACGGTCTTGCTGAGGATCAAGGATTTTATCATCAGCGGGCTGGCTCTGATCGCTTTTTGAGTTTCCCGCCAGGCTCATCCCATGGGAGAGAGATGTGCTTTTTTTCTGGTGCTATTAGTTTAGCGACTTTAATGCCCACTGCTTCACTGCAAACAGGTCCACTGACAATCACTGTGTGCTTTTTGGAAGTTTGTCCATCCACCACAAGAGGTACTTTACCCAAAAGAGATTTGCTGGTTGGAACATGTGTGACCCATCATCACCTGGTCTCATGTTTGAAGACATATTATGGCGCATCCACTTTGTGCTTTCGATTACCGCATCCGTTAATGCAGATTTGTCACTGAATGCCTGACGGGCAAGATCGCATAGTCTATTTTGCCACTTTGCAGATGTTTCTGCTTCGCTATCAAGTCTTTTGGTTATCGATTGGGAAAAACTTTCAAGACTTGAGATTTTTGCGTTCACGGCTGCGAGCAGGGACATTTGATCACTTACTGCATTATGTAGGGATTCATACAGTTTCATAAATGGAAGTAGGGCGATTGAAGTTGCCGCTAATACATTATTGTGAATTTGAATACTTGCAGCCGTTGACATAGAATTTTTAGATGGCTGGTCGACTCTATCCGAGTTGACGGCTGTCTTCGCCATGCTGGGCATCACGTTCATTTCTTTTGCCAAGTCGTCCACAACTGGAATACACGTTACGGCTCTCTTTTCAACATCTTTAATGCCTGATAAATCGATGTTTTCGCAAGACGTTTGATGTAGAGAGTCATTTGTGCTAGACAACATTGAGATGTCAACTCTGTCGCTAGACTTATGGAGTATGCTCGCTGATCGTCTATTACGCTTTGTTTCTAGCTTATTTTTATGCAAGGATTGATTTTGTATGAAACTATCATTTAGGCGTTCATAGGTGGCTAGAAAGTCTGCCTTTAATTTAGTTGTAAGGCGTGCTTCTCTGGCTGAGAGATCAGTAGAGCTTTGCTCCATTACTGACAAACTCACAGGATGCCCACCCTCGCTAGATGTCAATTTGATAATCCCCTTGCTACATTTTGCATTTGTGGTAGCCATTTGAGGGACCCGTTCCTCTAGCATGTTTTTACCTACCACGGACTGAGAATGCCACGTTGAGGCGTCAGTCTTGCCAGCACCTTGAGAGTGAAACATTGGTGATTTTTGCAGTGCCTTGTCCTGTATTAGGACATTTTGTAAGTTTATTGCCATAAGGTCAGAATCCGTCAAATCAAAGGGGGAGGTCTGCGCAACATCGCTGGCGTCAACATATACTGAAGGGGAAAATACCGGTACCAACTTGACACTGCCACTGTCGGAGCTCACCCGTTGGTTAACGGCGCCGTTGGTACCATCAATCTCCTTTCGAGTGGGGCCCAATGATGTTAAGCACAGGGCAGCTAGTGAGGGCACCAAGCCTAATTCTAGGCAAGTAGCCCCGGTTGAGCCTCTCGCTGTAGTAAACTCGATTTGATCATTTTGAGCAGTTTGTTCTGACGTGGCAGCTGGGTTTACCTCCTTTGGGAGACTCATCGTCCCTTTCCTTCGAGAAAGCAATGATTTATGACGGGTCAGAGGGCCATCTTTCACCATCACCATGCTGAACCAAACCTCAGACTTCAAATGCTAGTGAGGCCCTCACCGATGCTCTGCCACTTATGATCTTTCTACAGGTATCCTTCGTTACTTAACAGTAAGCTTCAGCACTGCTCACGTCAGTGGGTATCAGCCACCAAAGAGCCACACAACAGTCCTCGCCCTTTACCCCTCACGGGCTTAACGCCGTAAGGGTGGCTTGTGGGTCTGTAAATACTGCCAAAACAGTCACGTGATTGATCACGTGATCACGCTCCGCCTCCTCCAGGAAGCGCAGTCTGCCCAGTGTGTTCTCCTTCCACTGAGCAGTAGAGCGAAGCTTTCTGCAGCCAGCAGTCCCTCGGGATAATAAGACAGCAGCTCCTTCTCAGGAAAAGTGTTTGCCACTTTTGTCTTTCTGCAAAATCAATAACCAAAATACCCTTAAGGATGTGATTCTAGCTCTCCTCCTTTTGGCTTTGGCAATGTGAGATTTTATACCATCTTCAATTTTATGGAACAATCACAATTAACAAGCTTCAAACCTTTTGACATTGCATTTGCCCCTTCTCTTCCTGTGGGCCCCATTAGTTAATGTTAATGTTAAAGGATATTTATACTGCGCACTGTCACCATCGGAATGGTTCCCTGGCACTCTGGCAGCTCTGAAAGGCAAGAGGGTATGGTAAGTCAATAGGACAGAGCGTGAGAAAGAGCAGGAGAGCTTTGATGTGCTGTTGGCAGCTTCAGTTCGATTTACACCGTTCGCTGAGCTTAGGTGTACTTTCTGGTTGGTAGTCTTCTTGTTCTGTCATGCAAGGCTATGTGTGGTTTGTTTTGTTGCGGTGTAGTGAAGTGTGTGTGTGTTTTTTTTTGTACTTTAGAGGTATGGTTGTGTTTAGTTCAGGGTTTGAGAGGTGTATGCAGAGGTGTGAGTTTTTCTATTAGTTGGGTTGGTTATAGACATTACTATCTAGATGGGACGCATATGGTATCTACGATTCCGTGTAGATGTGACACAGGCTAATATTCACATTCCTGTCTAGATGTGACGTAAGCTAATATCCACAATTCCATCTAAGTGTGACGCAGGCTAACATTCAAATTTCTGTCTGGATGTGATGCAAGCTAATAATCACATTTCTGTCTAGATGTGATGCATGCTAATAATCCCAATTCTGTCTAGATGTGGCACATGCTAACAATCTCAATTCCGTCTAGATGTGGTGCATGCTAATAATCACAATACTGTCTAGATGTGGCGCATGTTAATATTCACAATTCCGTCTAGATGTGGCACATGCTCATAATCACAATTCTGTCTAGGTGTGACGCAAGGTAAGGTTCATGATTTTGTCTGGACTAACTAGTGCAGTTAGAGTACAGTCCATCTAGATGTGAGATATCGCTGACTAACAGTTCTCCTAGATTTGAGAAATGACTAGGCGGCATAGTTGCCCACTCAGTGAGTCTATATCGGACAACAGTTGCTAAATAGAATGCATGCTACGAGCTAATGGGTGGTGGGAAGGTTGGTGATGAGAGGTAATGAGAGAGGTGGGTCAGTTTAGTGGGGCGCAATGATTGCTATGCCCTCCTATCCACACCCCACTTACTTTGTCTGTCACTGCTGGTTGCCGGCTGTCTGCTTCCCGCTTCCCCGGCTGACACCAGCAGATACCATTTGGAGCTGCTTCTGTAGGAGCTGTCCTTAGCCAACAGGGCTGCCCGGACAGGAGGGCTGCCCTGGGAGACTGTCTTAAGTAGGCAATGAGGCACACTCATGGAGCATGGGTGGGGAGGGAGGCGTGTGGGGAAGGAGGACGGTGGGTTGCAGGGACTGGAAAGGAGCTGGGGGTTGGGGTGGGAGTGCAGTCTACAAGCACTAGAAAAGCTTTTATGTTGAAAAAAATATAATGCAAACATTTTGCTAAACAGCAAAAAAACAGGGCTTGTGGGTGAAGGCATGCCGCTGTACGCTCACACCAGAGAGAATACAACCTGCTAGGAAAGAAAGGCCCAAGTCGATCTTGTAAGGATAGAAAGTTTTGTGTCACATGCAGATGAGAGCAACAGCAAAGAACTCAACCAAAGAAAGATACAAGCAGAAACTTGTAAAGGAAAACATCATCATAGCTGACGCAATACATACAGTAAAAACCTGTGCGGCTGAGTGAATGGACCCTATACAGGTGTCACCTTTATCCATAAGGGATGACAGATTATTGGTCCCAGCCCAGTCTGTCCGTCTTCCATCACGTGGGCGTTGCAGGGCTCATCTTCTCCTCATGTCGAAGGTCAGAAAACAAATTAAGTATACTCCTACTATAGAGCTTGTTTTATCACTCATCCTCTACACTTGGCAGGCTTTAAGGCGGTCACACAGGAGGTTCTGGGGCACTCTAACCTTCACACACACATTTCACTCACTCCTTCCGCACCATCCGGCTCCAAGGTCTCCACCCTCGTTTTGAATTATAATGTATCCCTGCCAACACCTCGCAATACAAATCACACAATTGTTACTTTGCTGATATGCCCTGTCCGTCCTCTCTGAACATTTCAGGACCTGTTGCTTGGGTTGGTGGTCAAAGGGCACCTGGTGCCATGGAATTCAGGTGTCTTAGGGTCTAGTCAGTTATATAGGTTATAATTCGTGGTCACTAGAGAGTGAGCCGGATCTTGCTTTGGCCAGTGTGAGATAACATGCATACCAGGTGCCGGTCTGTGATTGCGGCCTTGTATGGCACATTCCTCTTGGGCGAAAGAACGCCTCTTTGCAACATTTTTGTAAAACAATGAATAGACTTGTGGAGGTTGGGGGTGTGAACTGTCCTTCTGGAAGCTTGGGCATGGCTGGGGATTACTGTGATCTTGCGAATTTGGGACTAGTGCATGCAATGCCGCATTTACCACGCAAGCCTTCCCTTCTACCTATGACCTATGATTACTAATAACTACGCAAAATAGCGATACCGCTCGAGCCTTATACTGTACTGTGTAGTTAAACTATATTTAGTTATACTGAAGTAAGGCCCTGTTAAAACGGGAAGGCGTCCCTCTCACCGTCTCCCCTGCCCCCTGGCCCATAATCGTGCTTCGAATGCAGCTCGCCTCACTCTAAAGCGCCTAGTGGGGGCAGGACTGTCTGCTTGCCAACATTCCCCCCTTTCGTTACTTCTACAGTAATGAATTCTGGAATACTTATGCGCTCCCGCGCCCCGTCTCTGCATTCTCATATGGTTGAGTCCCCTTTATTGGCACCCAAGCCCTAAACACTGATCGCAAACTCTTCCCCCTACGTGCGTACTCTTCAGGTGAACAAGTCATATAAATGCAACCTCCCCACCCCCGCCAGGTCGACCCAAACCTTGGTGTAATTTTCTGGATCAGGGGGTGGGGAAATGATAGTATGGTATAGAGGATCAACTTTATCTCCATACAGGATGGGGAACATTTCATACTTCGGGCCACCCTGTGGGACATCAGTTTGCACTTCAATATTTTTTGTTTCGCGAGCTGCTTTTGGAACCCAAATTGATGCCATCATTCTTGCGCTATCAGGTGCCACAGTGGCACAGCATCATAGGACCAGCTAACAAGTTCAGAAAATTACTAGGATGAACACAATGATGGACATTAACAGCTTCAAGATTGCTCCTAGCCACGATGGGGCCCAGTTAAAAGCCACAGTTAGCCAATCACTGTATTCCTCCCTCCTCCTTCATGCGAACACCCAGGCTATGGACAGCTGCAACGATGTGGGATACTGATGCATTCTCCGCCTCCTCTGGAGGCTCGAATGTACAGCAAGAATCACCAAATTCTTTGCAAACCCCACCCTCCATCACTGTTAACATGTCCGGCACATAGCAATTTTGCATTTTTATAAGTCTCAATGCACGCAACTGAACCCTGATCACGTTGAACCCCTTCTCTGTCGTTAGTGAGCTGGACCAGTTTCCACCACACTATGTGCAGCCATTTGGCCTTCGCTGAAACCGGCACTCCCGGCAAGAGTAAAGATGCGAAAAATGATTCTGCTGAGCTGAAAAGCCTGTATTCTTCTGGTATTTCAGCAAGCAATGTGAAAGAGTCTTCAGATATGTAATTCAATCTTTTCATCATCTGCAGCAGTTGGAACTGTCCTTTTCCTAGCCAGATGTGGGGCTCTTTGTGGGTACCACTCTTTTATCTTCATTTTCGGCTGTCCGAAAGCTTGTTGGCCCCTCTGCAAGCAGTGCTTTTCCCTTCAGGTGCTCTACTGGGATTACTAATAGCGCTGAGTGCAATGTGGCCAACGAACAACAGCCGCTCCATGATGGCGGGAGGTGCAAGTAAACTTGTCGGCCGCTGACCCAGTAGTAATCTATCAGCGCGCCCATTCCTTTCTTTATGTCTGTGATCAAGAGAGTTTTATTGCAGTGCGGAAACAGAGTCTGTGGGCCTCATTATAACTATAACCATGGCTGTCTGGGGGGGGCGTGGCTAACTAGCCATGGAGTAGGACGTGTCTGTAGAGCTTCTCCTGGAGTTCTGATATTGATCTGGCAAAAACACGTGGAAAAACGACCCACGGCACTCACAAATGGAAGCAAGGATGTCAGAATATGTGCTCTGCACTGGTTGAAGATTATAAATGAATCGGAATTGACAAAAAGGAAATAAGAAGCTTTTTCGGAAATAAGCTTTTTCGGAAGGCGGCCGCATTGAAATGCTGAGATACAAAATGGCGGCCAACAAAGGAGTCAAGCCCAATACGGAGGAAGCTGCCATATGGACGCGAGCGGTGGGCGGTGGAGGCTGGTAAAGAAGACCGGATCGTGCAGAGTCGGCCGCTGTTGGAACTGTGCTCTTGCTGCAGCGCATATTGCAGTATTGGAGGTGGGAGCGCTCGGCACCGCGGACAAGACGCTCACGGTGCGTGTGCGCCTGAGACCAGCGGCGGCGGAGCATCTAAAGTGATAAAGGTGTTCCGAGCAGCAACAGCTGTAGAAGTGTCCGTGCCGACCAATGCTCCGTGCGGTTCAAGCGAACCCAGTGCGGACCGCATGGTGTGTCTCAGCTGTGAAAAGATCAGCTGATGAGCCGGAGCCCACAAAATGAATACATTGTTGCGCAAACTTAATAGAGGACCCGCGCTGTGCGAAGAAGCCGGCGTGGACCTACTGTTGCCAATTGCCTGGAATCGACGAGTTGGAGCGATCGAAACAGAGACAGTATTGCCCACACTGTGACCAGGCTGGGGAAGGGAAAATGTCGCCCTCATGAACAAAGGGCAATAAAAACACGGGAGCGAGGTGCGCGGCATATCTATGCTGCACGTTAATAATAAAAACCAAGTACACTGTAAGCCCTGCTTTTCTGGCAGCATAGCAGAGGAGATCATTGCCCCAGTGTGTCCAGCCAATTGGAAGGGAGTGCCTTGCTGATTTCCTTGGAGACAGAAGCCCGAGCGGAGGTGCTTGTCTTGGGTATAACTTGTGGAAAATGAGGCGCATGTACTGAAGGTGGTCACGCAAGACCACTGCGCTGCACTTTACGAATGAGACAGTGCCTGGGGAAAACCGCGCCTGGCTCATCCTAAGCAGCTGCTGGACGGTGACATACATTGAATGAAGGTGCCTGTTGGGTGGGCCACGGACACTGTAGACAAACCCTTGCTGTGGGGGTTGGTAAATTCAATGCCCTGGCAGATGAACGCCTAAGCCACAGGTTGCCGCAGTGGTGGAATCACTGGAAGCAAAGCTGAGCCCAAACACTGGTGGCATCAGATACGTGGGAGGATACAACCCATCTGAAACATAACTTGACCCACAGAGCTACCTGGCCTGGAGTGATTCACTGGTGTCACAGCAAGACAGAGAAGCAGAATTGCCACACCACGGACCAAGTAACCTCAGACACATAACTAAGATCGCAAGATGGCGGGGAGAGGAGCCAAGAGCAAAAGCAAGCAACCCATGATGCATTTGCCAGGACACAGCAGTCTCCTGCGGCGTCAACGCACAGTGGCGTGACCGCATTCGCGGAGAGTACCTTGGGGACTAAAAACCACCTGATACTAACGGCTATAACAGAGTTGAGAGACTCATGGGGGATAACAATGGCAGACCTGCGAACTTCCCTGGAGGATAAAATAGACGCACTGGGCGTAGAAGTCACCCTGCTGCGACAAGATGTCAGGGCACTGGCAGATAGAACGAGCAGCCTGGAGAGTGCAGTGAAAACCAACACAAATACCAGCACCAACAATGCAAAGGAGGTTCACATACTGAAGCAACAGTTGGCTAACCTGGAGAACCGTGCAGAGGAAGCTGAAGGGAGGGCGAGAAGGAATAACATCCGCATGGTCGGCCTGCCGGAGGGAGAAGAAGGCCAGGACCCTACAGACTATGTGGAGAACATGATCCTGCAAGAAATACGGGCCGACAAACTCTCGCAAGGATTTACAGTGGAGCGAGCACATAGAGCCCTCATGAGGAAACCGAAGCCTGGGGCCCCTCCCCGCGCGATAATTGCAAAGATGCTGAACTATAAAGATCGCAAGAAGATTTTGGAGTACTTTCGTAAAGGGGGAACGATCAAAAGAGCTTCAACCACCATCACGGCGTATCACGACTACACTATGTGGCAGTCAAGAGGAGGCTATGCATGGCCGGAATCAAATACATGCTTCTGTACCCCGCGAAATTGAAAGTGTTGCACAAAAGCAGAATATTCTTTTTTGACACCCCAGAGGAAACAGCGACATGGCTGGACCTACAGGGCTGCCCAGAACAAGATGCAGAGAAGGCCCATGAGGCGCACGATAAGTGATTGGGATATTATATGTATACTGAAATGACACCGAGCGGGGTACCCCAGTAGAGACTATGATAGAGATAATGATAGAGGGGTACGGATGGATAATGCTGAAACCAGGCTGTGATATCCTTGATTTTCTTGAACCTAATGGACTGGAATATAGAATATTGAGTACATAAGTAAATTGGGTAGCAATGCGTGGTTGAATTGAAGCGGATAGGAGAAGCAGGACGAAGGCACCCTGCCCCCGAGTAATAGTTGTAGTAGTAGTAGTAGTAGGGTAGCCACAAGGGCGACCTCACCCTGCTCAGCTGCGAGTACAGGCTATTGCCTGAAAGAGCTAGAAGCGGGGGTGCCTGAGATCCAGGGATGGAGCTGGGCAAAAGTTGGGGGGGTGATGTTGGGGATCGGAAGGGAGGTGAGAGGGAGGGAGATTGGGGAGTTTGTTGTGTTTTTAGCTAAGGGGAGTTCAAATTGGGAAACAAGCCTATATGGACTGAGATGGAACTTATATCTGGACTGCACCGGTAGGGGGCGGGGTGGAACTCTAATAGGCCATGGGGGACCTTAAAATAATTACCTGGAATGTTAGGGGGCTTAATAGTTATTTAAAGAGGAACAAGGTCATGTTGTACCTGCGTAGGCAAAAGATAGACATTGCACTGCTGCAGGAGACCCACCTGACACGGGATGAAATGGAGACGATTGCTAAGAAATGGAAGGGAGTTGTGGTGGGCTCATCATATTCTGCCTATGCTAGGGGAGTGCTTATCTGGGTGGCGCCGCATGTCCCGTTTCAGCGGTTGCAGGAGATAGCTGAGATGGATGAGAGGATTGTTATACTGAGCGGATTGGTGGAAAATAGGGAGATTGGTGGAAAATAGGGAGATAAGCATTATAAATACGTATGTCCCGAATCAGAATACAGCGGCATACTTCAGAATACTGTGTACTAATCTTAGCATGTGTATGGGGAGTGCAGTGATCTGGGGAGGGGACTTTAACTGTGTACTAAACCCTAGGGTAGATAGATCGGATGGGAAGATGGATAGACCCGCCCCAGGTGCTAAAGCGCTACAGACATTGCTGGATGACTTTGGTTTGGGAGATGAGACACCCCCAGGAAAGGCAATACTCGCATTATTCCGCCCTGCACTAGTTACATATGAGGCTGGACTATGTCTTTACTACACCAGAGGTAATAACAGAGATTACACAAGTAGAATATAAAGCAAGGGTCCTTTCGGACCACTCGCCCCTGATCCTCGGATGGCAATACCGCCCCCCGAGAGCAAGGATTCCGACATGGCGCCTCCGAGCGGAGGCACTGAGAGACCCCTTTTTTAGGGAGGATATGAGGGAGGAGATTATAACCTATTTTGAGACGAATACTGGCAGTGTGGACTCGGCAGGCACACTGTGGGAAGCCTTTAAGGTTGTGATGAGAGGGGTAGCCATAGCAAAATCTAAAGGTCTGCAAGGGGGGATCCTAGCTGACCTACGGGAGACAGAAGGAGAACTGGAAAAGGCATTGAGGGGAGGAAGTAATACTAAGGAAGAAATGGAATTGATACTCAGGCTGCAGCAGAAATGCGCCGATCACAGCATGCAGGAGGGGATAAAACAGGAAGGCTTTTGGCATGGTTATATAAGAGCGAAACCCCCAGACCCACGATTAGAACAATAACGAGGGAAGACGGTTGTGTAGCTGACACCCAAGAGGGAGTTAATCATGAGTTTGCAGACTATTATAGGCTACTATATGGAGATGATGGGGAGAGTAGTCGTGCGACAATAACAGAAACACTGGAGGATATAGGACTGCCAAAGATAAGTGCGGAGGAAAGAGAGGAGTTGGATGCACCGATTACTTTGGAGGAGCTAGAAGAGGTGGTGAGACAGTTGCCCACTAGTAAGACTCCGGGGGCTGATGGACTCCCAAGTGAATTTTATAAAGTATGTAAAGAAGAGGTGCTTGCCCCACTGTTAGAAATGCTGAATGAAGCGTTTGAGTTGGGAAGATTGCCAGAGTCACTTAGAGAAGCGATTATAATACCGCTTCCCAAACCTAACAGGCCTGGGCATAGCTGCGGTTCCTATAGACCCTTGTCGATGTTGAATCAAGACAGCAAAATACTGACGGCTGTTATTGGTGAACTAATACACCCCGATCAGACAGGTTATGTCCCGAATAGGAATATATCCAACAATCATAGATGACTCCAACGAGTTATTGAGTTTGGGAGCGAGAACAAGGGTGAAATGGCAATTGTGTCTTTGGACGCAATAAAGGCCTTTGACTCGGTCAAGTGGCCATGGCTGCTGGCGGCCCTGGCGGGCTATGGGATGGGGCCTGGATATATACAGTGGGCGAAAATGCTATATAGTGAACCGCTGGCCAGAGTTAAAACGGGAGCAGTGATATCGGAAAGATGGCAGCTTCGCAGAGGTACCAGACAGGGATGTCCGTGGTCGCCAATGCTCTATATATTGGCCCTGGAACCCCTAGCAATATATTTGAGACAACAATATGACATCATAGGCATTGAGGTGGGAGGGGAACAACATCTGATCTCCCTATATGCGGATGACATGCTGCTGTACTTGCGGCACTCGGAAGAAAATCTCCAATACACTTTAGAAGTGATGGAGAGATATGCGGGGTTGTCTGCTATAGCGGTGAACCCTCAGAAATCTAGCATGTTCCCATTAGGCGGATATAAGGGGATTCTAATGGAACAGTTACCGGTGTTACAGATACCATGGGCGGTTAGTACATTTTGTTATTTAGGGATAGATGTATACCACACAGTGGAAGAGGAGCATAGGTACAACACGGAGGTAGCCATTAAAAAAATCGAAAATTGCATGAGATTCTGGGTGAAGTTGCCCTTAGCAATGATGGGATGTGGGGCAATGCTAAAGATGGTGGTCCTACCTAGGCTCCTGCACTATTTTGGGAATATACCACACCTGATACCCAAGAAGTTCTTCATTAAACTGAACAATATGTGCAGGGATTTCCTGTAGCATGGCACGCGAAACAGAGTGGCACTATGGAAGCTACAGAACTTTTATGAGAAAGGGGGGATAAAACTGCCTAATTATGAGGTCTATTATGTAGCGAGCCAACTGCAGTATGTTGCCAAATGGCTTTCAGATGAAGTGACCTCCGAATCCAGGTTGTTTGGACAAGATTGTGCCCCATTTTACTTGAAAGAGATGATGTGTTTGCCCAAGACAGAAATGGAAGGGCTCCCCAAGATGATGATACTTGGATGGAAGATGTGGAGTAGGGCATGTCAGATGATGGAGAACCCATCCCCATGTTCCACGCATGTACCACTAGTTGCGCTAACAGGAGGAGAAAAAATCAGAAACCACTGGGAACCGGTTGGGTTAGCAACAATGGGTGATATCTGGCAAGAGGGATCTATCATAGATTTTGAGGTGCTGGGTGAGGTAACTGGGTTACACACGGGCCAGTATATTACGTATCATAGAATGGTGCAGAGAATCAAGAGAACATGGCCCGAAGTTGTACTGGAGGAAGAACCAGATGCTACCATAGATATAATATACGATATAACGGAGGGGGGGCATGAGATATCTAGAATATACGAGATGATGATGTCTGAGTTTGGGAAGGAGGTAATACAATTAAGACAGGACTGGGAAGCGGAAGTAGGAGCCCCGATGGAGGATGGGATGTGGGAACAAGTTCAGGGGTACCATAAGAAGGTGTCGAGGAATGCGAGATTAAAACAGATACAACTGTATATTACGTATAGGGCATATATGACACCCCAGAGGATATCCAGGTTTGAAAATGCAGGATGGCAAGCACGCCCTAAATGTGATGAGGAGAAGGCGGGTATGGTGCATATGTTTTGGTCATGCCCGGTTATCGAGCGCTTCTGGAGCGAAGTGGCACAAAAACTAGCAGAGAAGGGGGTCAAGATTTTGGTGGATACAGTGTGGGCCTGTTTGTTGGGGGGGTTCCCTAGATCGCAGAAACTCAAGCATGTGAGTAAACTGAAAAATCTGGCATATGTGCTTGCAAAGAGGAGAATAGCTATGGGGTGGAAGACATGCCACAGACCGCGAGTAGTGATGTGGTGGAAAGACTTGCATAAATGGGCGGATGCAGAAACCATGGTATGACAAGAAGCGAACAGCGCAGGGGGCGATGAGGAGACAGAGACCCTGATGGCCTGGAAATCATTAATAGCGGAGTTGCTTGGGGCAATACAAGACCCCGCAGAACCCATGGAAGGGGAGACCCTAACACAAGATGCAGGAACGGAATGTGGAAAGCAATAGGCTTGGAATGGGGGGTGGGAAAAGGGAAGCAGTGATCAGAATTAAGCAATGTACAATTGGACTGTTGATATATGCACTGCATGTTTGGTTTGTATTGTTTGTTTGAAGAAACTAATAAAATTGTTTTAAAAAAAAAAACTATGGCGGTCTGGTAACAACAGTGGTGGTAAGCCTACTGGTACCATTGTTACTGGACCGGCACAGTACGACTCTGCGGGCGAGTGCCGTCCCACCCACCATGGTCCCGCCCACACAGTTGCACCAGCACTGTTATTAATGGTGCCAGTACTTCCTTGGTCCCCATTCTCATGGAGTCCTATGGGACTCAATGGGAATGGGGACTTACAAAATTAATGGCGCTTGACTTTTTTTCGGGTCTTGCAGCAACCCGCTGGTATTACCGGCAGGGTTACCACCAGACCCGTAATGCGGCCCTATATTCTTCTTCCTTGTGTACTCGCACCGGCTTTTCCATTGTCGCAATCCACGTCAACTTTGTGATATGCTCCATCCAGATTTGCACACAGAAAGTGTCCACCTGTGCTATCCTTTCCTTGCTATATGTTACCAGTCCCCCTGCCAAGCAAGGTAGTGTGATGTCCTGCCAGTTGTTATTGGCATGTTTCCTTCCTTTCACCATCAGATAGGGTAACTCCACACACTTGATGTTTTTCAGGTCTTCATTGCATTTTACAAAGTTTGTGCCCGCCATTTGCAGTTGCACACTATGTGCCTGGAACTTTCCTTTTATTCTACGTAGCGCAAGATAAACTAGGCATTGTGCCTCTATAATTGCGACAGCTTGCAGTACTAACACCTTGGGACCCCCTGACGAGTATGGAATGAGTGAACACAAATAACAGCTCCCATTCACAGCATTTCTCCCCACACCATTCATATCAGAGTACCATGAATTAGTGAACTCTGGGCGATGAATATCCTCAATAACATCAAAACCCAGCCCTTGATACGTGTCATACTTTTGTCGTACTTCTCTTTTCATTCTTCTATACACATTCTCAAGGATGGCCACTTTAGCAGTACTGTCAAACATAACATTGTACCATTTCATAGTGGTAGACACTCGCCTACTTGTTGTAAACAACCTATATTCTGCTTTCCCCACGGATGTATTATGCATATTAGAATCATTACATTCATTGAAATTATTATTGTTAGTGTTCATATCAGTGCTGATATATGTAAATCCACTTGTATTGTTAGCATGTCTGTGTATTATTCCATTTGGATAAGATACAATCCTACTTCCCCATTCCCTTCCTTTATAGGCCCTCCCCCTATAATACCCTCCCCCAACACACTCCCAGTAGTACTAGCAATATCACATATAATCCTTCTGCAATAACTGACCCACAATAATAGATATAGGTCCATATTCTCTCATTCGTGTGTCTACGCCTCGGGTCCCTACTTAACAAATTATTTGCAGTAGATGCGTTCATCTTCTTGTTTCCTGAAATAGAAGCACAGACACACAAGACAACGAAAAGGGAGAGACGTACAAGATGTACTTTGTACACAAAAGAAGAGGAAAAGAGAGAGAGAGAGAAAGAGAGAGAGGAAGAGAGAAAAGTAGAGAGAGCTAGGGAAAAAGATAAATGGGAGAAAGAGAGATAAAGAAAGAGAAAGAGAGAAAAGAAGGAAAAGAAAGCGCTGCTAGAAAAAGAAGAAAATGGAGCTAGCAGCTGAGCTTTGGCCTGCCACTTGAGCGTACCACCAAACACATATCGCCCCTGTGTCTCCCCTGGACAGGTCGGTGGGATAGTCGGGGTACAAATACTGTTACCCCTTGTTTTAAGATAACTGATGCACCAGTGTGTTCTCTGGAGGTGCCCTACGAATGTCAGAGAGGTGGACCCAGTAGCGCAATTCTTTTACTTTAACTGCGAGGGGAGTACAAAACACCACCTCGTAAGGTCCTTGGAACCGAGGGTTGTTCCATCTGCGTACAAAATTGCGAACATAGATATAGTCCCCAGGCAGCAGTGGTCGAGTTGTTGTATGCTCAGAATCTGTCACCGTAGTATGTTCAGCATCTGGCATCTCTGTCGTCACAATCCTGGGAGGTGCAATCTGTCGGGAGACACATTTAATGGCCTGTTAGTGAGCCAAATAGTCTTTGAATTCCTCTCTTAAAACCACTTCAGCCCTATGTGCCTCAGAAGCCCTTCTTACAGGGGATATGGAAGTATGTATATGCCGGCCAGTGACCACTCGGGGAGGTGACAAATGGTGGTCTTTGCTTGGCTGCGTGCGTAGACTGAAAGAGCTAGGGGCAAACAATGCACCCAGTTTTTCTTCAACATAGTACACAGTTTGGATAACTTGCTTTTAAGGAGCCCATTTATTCTATAAACAATGCCATTGGCCTGTGGGTGATAAATCAAACACATCCGATGTTTGATGCCAAGTAGTGCTGTAATGTTTTGTAATGACGCATTGAAGAAATGTGTGCAATTATCTGATCTTGAAACCTTGCACACACCCTAGCATGGGAAAACTTACTGCACTAAAAACCTTGCAGCACACTTGCCATTCGGGTGCACACATGGCCCTGCTTCCACCCACCTTGAGAAAGGACATACCACCACAATTAGGTACCTAGATCCATTCCAACGTTCACCCATATCAGCATAGTCTATGTGTAATTTATGGAACGGCCCAGTAGGGCAGGGCAAGGTGCCCCTTATCATCGATAGTGTCATCCATGTACTGAAAATTTGGCATGTGGTGCAATGTATGACCATTTCTGTAATGGTTTCCTGGATGTTTGGTATAAACCAGTCCTCCTCTATGTCTGCGGCTATGTGCTTCTTCGAACTGTGGGATTGATAATGTAGCTGTTCGAAGGCTACTGCTAGCAGCTCCTGGGGGATTACTGTTTTCCCAGAGGTCTTCTGCCTCCATTACAGATCTGTCTGGGATTGTTTACAACCTCCCCGTAACCACACCTCTTTCTCCCTTTCAGGTGCCCTTCTTGTAGCTCGATAATCTGGGAGACATGCAACGCTGTGTAAAGTACTGGATGTGCGCTTGCAGGTGGGGCAATACAACGTAATCAGTCAGTTTTTCATTTGGCAGATATGCCGCATTTTGGCTGCCGCATTGGCGGCTGCATTCCCCGTTGATATTTTGTCTGTGCCGTTAGTGTGGGCAGTGCACTTAATGACCGCCACGGCAGATGGCTGCGCTAACACTTCTATCATCATTTCCAACAATGCTGCATGCTGCACTGTGGATCCATCCACCCTCCGAAATACCCTACTCTTCCAGCGGGATAGACCGGCGTGTACCATTGTTGTAACGTACGCGAGTCCGAGTATATTTTGACATGACACCCTTGTGACGCTCTCAGTGCTTCAATGAGTGCCACAAGTTCTGCCGATTGTGCAGAATAATGCATTGGCAATCTTTTCATGACCACCGTCTTGTACTCCCCTTCCTCAACTCGTACCCCTGTCTGTCTCTGCCCATCCTCCTGATTAATTGTAGACAACCCGTCAACAAAGTGTATATCACCCTCTGTCAATGCACAGTCTCTTACTTTGGTAGTGTCCATCTCCTCCCCCTCGTATGGGGCACAATCGTGCGCAGTCAGGTCCTCTGTAGTAGGCATATCTGGTAAAAAGGTGGCAGGATTCACTATTTTACAGCTGACCATATGAATATGGGGTTTAGAAATTATGATCTCATATGCCGATGACCTTTGAATAATCAGGGTAGATTTTGTCTTTTCTAGAATGGCAAACAAAGAATGTTCCACATGCAACTTCACTGAACACCCCATTACAATTGTAGAACTTTTCTCTTTTGCAAAGGTAGCAGCTGCTAAAGCTTGTCCCCATGCAAAATGCCCTTGCATCACTGCATCTAAAGTGCCACTATAATAGACCAATGGCCTATGGCCCATATTGCTTTTTTGTGTCAACACTGCTGTCATAAATTGACCATCAGAATGTGAAAACAAATAAAATTCATGTGTATAATCTGGGGTGGCCAGTACAGGTGCAGAGCTAAACACCTTTTTAAAGTCGTCAAACTGTCTGATCATTAGAGCCGTCCAATGTAACTTGTGGCCCTTTGTCTTTTGTGCTTCCCTAAGGTACTGTAGAAGTGGTCTTGTGTACGCTGCATAATCTAAAATCCACACGCTACAGTAATTACACAGGCCCAAAAACGTCTGCATCTCTTTAACTGAGGCAGTCTGGGGTGGCGCATACGGACGCTGCCCTGTCGGGTAATATTCTCTTACCATTCGCTGATATGAACTGTCCTAAATATATTACTTCCTGTTGGCAATATTGAAATTTGGCATTGTCGATCTTGTACCCCTTATAGGCCACCAAATGTAGGAGTACAATGGAGTCCCTTCGGCAGTGCTGTTCACTATCACTACACACTACCAGATTGTCCACGCAATGGATAATTGTACTAGGCACCTGAATATTCCCAAGATCGGCACGCTGTATTCTGTTAAATGTACTCGGGCTCTCGCAGTACCCCTGAGGTAACCTAGTGTGTTTGAACGGCATCTGGCCTGTGTAAATGCTGTGATGTACCTCGACTCCTGATCGATTAGAATCGAGAAAAATGCATTTTTCAAATCCACTACAGTAAAATACGCCACTTCCTTGGCGATGCTGCATAAAATTGTCACAGGAACTACTGGAAATTCTTTCTGCACCACATCATTTAGGGGGCGCAAGACCTGAATCATTCTCCAATTGCCACCATTGATTTTTTAACAGGGTATATTGCCGTGTTACACTGGGACGTAGATGGCACAATAAACCCCTGGTCGAGTAGGGCCTGTGTTGTTTTTTTAATTCCCTCCTCCGCCTCTTTCGATAGTGGATACTGTCTTACCTTGGGCAGCACCGCGCCTGGCTTCAATGTTAAACGTAGAGGTGTTATATCTTTCAATAATCCTACATCATGTGGATGTGTAGTCCACAACTGGGAAGGCACGTGCTGCAGATTTTCATCGAAAAATGGAGATGAAGTTAATGCTGCCCTTAAGGGACAGTGCACTCTTCAGTAGTACTGTATTATTATGTTACACAGGATACAGATCTCTAGGAATAGTTCCCGCTCTTTGTCTTTACTTTCAAACAATTTGTCATCCATCATCTCTTTTAGCTGCACTCTTGGATCTACACAGAGCACTGTTCACCACACATACCCGTCCCTGTCCATTTCCAATAGGACAACCCTCTTGTCCGATACCACCATCCCCTGTAAATCCAATGATAATATAGTTCCTGCTTCTACCTCAGATGACACCGCTGGGTGAAAAATGAAATCAGTGGGCACTCGCCCACATTGTCTGGCAATCTAGTGCACCGCCTTCACAAGCACTGTAATACCATAAATGAATCCCGCAGACTTCCACCTCACTTGTCATTGTGTGTATTATCATTATTGCCTTTACAACACACATCCCAGGTGTAGAACATACTACTCCATGATCTGTGAAGGATATAGTCATGTTTAACTTGCTGAGCAGGTCCCTACCCAGTAAATTGACAGGGGAACTCTCAGAATATAATAAGGGCACCCGTACTACCTTCCCTCTGTAAGGAAGGCAAGGTATCAAGAATAGACAGACACAAGTGATCACAGTTCAAGGGTGTTTATTAAACTGCAAGAATGGGTGAGATAAACAACTAATAGAGACCTAAATATAAGATGCGAGCAAGCTACAACCATCAAATAATAATAAGGCAGTCCTAGTGGCGTCTTGTCAAATAAACAGGGCCTATACTAAGAAAAAGCATTTCCAATCCTTACCACTAAATTGCAAAATAGTGTGGGGTAATGTTTACCAGAAAAGAAAGCAGTGTCACAAAATGATAAGTCAGAATGGTATGACTGAGGTCTCCCTTCTCCAAATTGGAAGCACAGGATAAGACAGGACTCTTGAGCACAGCACACTCCTGGGCCTCGCCAACACAAGGTTACAGTTTGGTTCCGAAATATCAGGGCCGTATGTGGCCAAGTCTCTTTCAACAAAGTCTCTTGCCTCAGAGGACCTGATGTGTCACAACTAACAAAACAAAATTTCCTTTAATACATCTCCATGGGGCGATTACTCTTCACCTTAGGCTCCCCCTTTATGGGCTCCGATCCTTCATGCAACGTGAGCTTCCCTCCGTCGGGTTCACTACAGCCCCTCAATCAAAACCGCACCATTCAAAAGTCTCAATGTCTTTTCAAAGAACCATTCACTGTGGACATCCCTCAACCGGGTTCACTCTTTGTCGACACAATGTTTACCGGTGTATTACTGTTTACCCTAATTACCGGCTTCACCTTTGCCAGATATACAGTTCACTTTGTGTTACTAAAATGCGGGATTCACTCTTCTTAGCTTTCCCCTTGGCATCCCGCCGTCGGTTTCACATAGCCATTTCTAACACAGTCCATGATTTGCTCCTCTCATCAGAAAGCAGGGTCTCCATTCTAGCTTTCTTTCGGCATCCCTCCGTCGGGTTCACACTTGCCTTATTTCACAATATTCGCAATCTTTTCAGAAAGCGGGGTTCCCTTCCCCTAGCTTTCTCTCTGTATGCCTCTGTCAGATTCACACTTGCCACAGTCCACAAGACAGTCTCTTTAGACCCCTAAGGTTCTTGCCTTCACCTAAATCCAGTTCTCAGCCCTAGTCAGGCTACACACAGTTCTTGTTTACACAATGCACTTTGCTTCAGTGTGTCAGAGACTTTCAAATGTACGAGGGGTTTTGCTTGACCCTCGTATGACCCCTTTGGCACCTCCCAACGGCCTTCCCCAAGGCCTCTTGGTATATGTAGTTTCAACAAAAAGTCCTGATCAGAGTCTTTCGAATGAACGTCCACGTGGCGTTGGACCACACTGCACCTGGACCTCAACTGTGCTTTTCTCAAAGTTCATCTCACCCAACTCTTTGTTCATATGTTGCCGCTTGCAATCTTGGGCTCAACACAGTTCAGCTTGCTATCAGCTCTCCCCGACTCACCGGCTGTGCTGGACTCGTTGGTGTCTCTCGCCTCAGGAGTCAAGGACGGTGCCACGTTAGCCAACACGCCTCCCTGCCTGGGTTATCAGCGCGGGAGGCCTCTGTGCACCGTTGACATCTACAACACCACACGCCAGCTGTAAATCACAGTCTTATGATTTTTTTCAGAGAGGTCTTGCGGGTCTGGGTTGAAAAGGACAAGGGTTCCTCCCTCCTTGTCGTCCCTTCGGGTACTGTTACTCCCGCCCTACTGTCCTTGTCCTCCTTCAGCGCAGAGAACCGCAATAGTGGTACCCTCCACTTGCTGGGTACGCTCTGTTCCCTCCACCTGTACTGGTGTCGATACAGGCACTTGGACAGCAACTTTTGCCAATTATTTCTCCACCAATTTCACTTCTTCTCGTTGGCGTCTTTGGGCTGTTTCCTTTTCCTGCTCCTTAATCCTTTTACAAATATGTAGTATCATACTCTGTATTTCCAGCCACCCCTTTGCCTCAATACCCACAATCTTATCCAGTGCCTTCTGCACTTCCTTCGGCAAGCCCCTCTTTACAATAAAATAGAAGAATGGTATTGATTGATCTCACGGCCCTTCCATCTCAGCTTTCCACTTCTCTTGCATTTTAAGAATAAATCGAGCCGGGTCTTCATCATCAACCATAGTATACTGCATCAAGGACTGTAAATCAGGGGTATCTGGGAAGGCCCACTGTAGCGCGCCCCATACCAATGCTCTAACTTCATTGAATGATGCTCCATCATGTGCATCGTCTCCCAAAGTTACTCCCGGGTATCCGGCCTTAACCCACATGTCCCCGGCCTAGTCCCCAATTACAGCAACCTCTTAAGGTCCCCTATTGACAGAGGCAACCTTGGTGATTGCTTTTCAAATTCGTAAATCCACTTGCTCGCCCCAGCTGTGAGCTGTGGGAGTGCCTTAATTAAGTTGTTCGGTTCATAGACATAATTTCGAATACAAAATATTCAAAAGTCAAAAAGTCGAAAACAAATGTCGAAAAAAAAAATGTCGAATTTTTTTATGACTTTTTTTTTCGAAATGGGGGGGGTTCCCCCCCAACCCCCCTTTTTTTTATTTTTACCTATTTTTTTCACAGAAACTAGAGCCAAAAAAAATATCGAAAAAAAAAACAATTCGACATTTTTTTTTTTTTTTTTTGACATTTTTGATTCGACTTTTTTTACTTTCGAAATTATGTTTTCGAAATTATGACTGGACACCAAATTGTTCTTATCCATTTGGGGCCAGGGCACATACTGTGTTCTCCGTGTCCCCTTATGAATAAGGGGCATCTGCATCTTTGGTGAACTTCCCATACCCTTCTTCACAACTCCCTTCTCTTTACTAATGCCACCCGGCCGGCTCTGTTCCTCAACTTGCCCCCTGCCCATAAACCTTCTCCTTGGGGGGTATTTTCAGCTGCCTCTTCACCGTCCATTCTCCTTCACTCTGATCTGCAGTAAACGTATCAGCATCCCCTTCCACCACATTCTCACCCAACACTGTATTCTCTTCTCCCTAGATGATCCACCCCCCGGGCGTCTTTCTTTCTTAACACCTACACGTCTTATTGCCTCAGTATTCATCTTGAGCAGCACTTCCCCAGATTTTCATTCTCCTGACCCTTTTATCAATGCCCCTACATCCCTTACTGTTCCTGTGGATGTCTGTATCCTCCTCAGTTCTGTTATCAATCCTGTCAAACTGTCCTTGAACTCCCTAGACCTATAACTCACTGATTTCTTTTATTTTAAAATTTGTTTATTGGCATTTTGTTATATTTACAAACACTGCACCTCTTTCTGGTGCCAGCTTCAGTATCAATAAACAAGTCTGCATACTTATACAGCAACATGTTAAACAATAAGTACAAACAACAATGAGCAGTAACTGTCTCCGGTGTCAATCCAAGTCCAGTTTCACTGGTGACCGATAGGGCGGATGCTCCTGTCGTGGGAAGGGGGGGGGGGACATGGACCAGACCAGGGGGTCATTGTGTCTCACGATGGACCTATTGAAGCTGGTGTCTTTTTTCCGCAGTGGTCGGGTGTGCTTCCTGCGGGTTATTCAAGGAGGTTTTTTCATCAGGGGAGTGGAACAGTTTTGTCATGGTATCTTTCCATGCAACCAGCGCCATACTCGAGTCTTCAGTATACCTGGTTACGCTCTCTTCCCAAGCCTTTGTTTCGGCGTTCGCCCATTTCTCAAGTTCTTTACGCCACACTGTGAAAATCGGACCTGCAGGTTTTTTCCATGACATAGCCATAGTCCTTTTCGCCATTATGCATGCCAAATCCATTAGTTTGACTGAATGTTTGAGTTTAGCTAACCTAGGATAGGTGCCCAGGAGACACTCATGTGGGGTCCATTCGTACCTAGTGTGACCCGCCTCCTCGCACATTTGTTTTATTTTGGACTAGAAAGTCTGGGTCTTGGGGCAGGTCCATAGCATGTGGATTAAGTCCGCGTTATCAGCTCCGCACCAAGTGCAGTTTGGCGGCACATTGTTGTTGAATTTTGCCAATCTACTCGGGGTCAGATAGGTGCGGTATAACACGTTGATCTGGATCAGTCCAAATCGGTGATTTCTAGAGACCTCTCCAGAGAATGACAGTGCCCTGTCCCATTCGCTATCTGTTAGTTCCCGCCCTATATCAGTTTCCCATGTGGTCCGTAGTTCTGCGCTTCGGGGGTTAGGTGTATCACTTAGATGGCCATATATTTGGGACACCACTCTTCCACCCTCTCCCAAACTATAAAGCAGCGTTATAAAGGGGTTCATGTCTGGTTCCTCTGGCCAATTTTCCCAATTCGTTCGGGCAAACAGTCTAATCTTCCGATACCATAGGTATTGACTGGAGGGAATATCATACTCCGCCTGTAACTCAGAGAACTCCCGAAAGGTCCCCACTTCATACAGGTCTCCCCACATGTAGATTCCTTTTCCCTCCCATAGCCTGGCACTATTTAGATCGGTATCAGTCTTATTCAACCTCGAGAGCAGTGGCATTTCCGGGGAATATGTTTGCTTCAGTTTCATAATCACTGAGGTCCTGTACCATATTTTCCTACCCAGGGTCACCAGGAAGGGTGGGTTGCTTATCAGGGTCTGAGGGCCCCAGATCAATTCCTTTAAGCATAACGGGGAGATCATGGACTGCAACAGAGGGGTCTCTGAAGTGACCTCGTCTGCTAACCATTTTGATACAAAGCCCAACTGGGCGGCCAGGTAGTATTTCTCTAAATTAGGCAGTTGGATCCCACCTGATTTGTATGGTAAGACTAATGTGGACAGGGCCACCCGGTGCCTGCACCTCCCCCATAGGAAATCCCGGATTATTGTATCCAGCAAACGGAAGAAAGGTTTAGTAATATAGAAGTGCACATTTTGGAACACATACAGGAACCTGGGGAAGACAATCATTTTGGCTATGGAGGCCCTGCCCATCATGGATAAAGGCAGCTTAGACCAGAACCCCATGGATTTACGTAGCGCTGGGATCTTCGCTCTAGTGTTATGATCGTGCATTAGTTCTGGGGTGTGTAGAATCTGAATCCCAAGGTATCGGAATGAAGTCGTCTGCCAGGTTATGCTCACCAGAGGAAGTTCTGTAATGGCCTTTCCCTTCAGTCCCGCGAGCGGGAACAAGCAGGACTTGGCTCTGCTGAATTTTATGCCTGAGACCTTGGCGTAATTGTCTAAAACGTCCAGCATTGTTGGTACATTGAGAAGGGGATTATTGACATATATCAGCACGTCATCGGCATATAAGGAGATGATGTGGTCTACCCCTCCAACCCAAATGCCTGCATCAAAGAATTGCTGCCTAAAAAAGAGAGCGATGGGCTCCAGGCCCAGTATATACAGCATGGGTGAGAGTGGGCACCCCTGCCTGGTACCTCTGCGGATGTCCCACGACTCTGATACATATCTCCTAGATTTTACTCGTGCCCTCGGTCCATTGTACAGTATTTTGATCCATCTAATAAACCCCTGAGCGAAACCAAACCGCTCCAGGACCACCACTAGCCACTCCCAATATATTGAATCAAATGCTTTAATAGCATCTAAGGACAGTAGTGCATAGCATTCTTTGCTTGTGTCGGTATGGGTTATTATATGTTGGAGCCTACGCAGGTTCATGGTCGTATTACGACCGGGTACAAAACCGTTTTGGTCCTCATGCACTGAGTCTCCAATTACTCTGGCTAGTCGGTTGGCTAGGATTGTCGTAAGTATTTTAACATCGTAATTTATCATCGCAATCGGGCGGTAAGAGTCGCACCTATCTGTAGGTTTGTCGGGTTTAAGTATGGGGACCACCAAAGTTTCTCTCATGCTAACGGGGAGGGTCCCACATTCATAGGATTCTCGGAAGACTTCAAGCAATAGTGGCGTCAAGGAGGGTTCAAATGCCTTGTAAAACTCTGTGGGCAACCCATCACTGCCCGGGGTCTTACACGTCGCCAGGGATCTAATTGCTTCCGTAATGTCATCGGGTGTGATGTCCCCATCTAAAGCCTCAGAATGTGCAGGGGTTAATTTGGGTAAGCATATCTCATCTAAAGTGTCCTGTATTTGATGGGAATATAATTGTTCGTAGAAATTCTTAAAGGTGTCATTGACACCCTGTTGAGTGTTGTGAGTTTCATCGAGTTCGTCTTTCAATACAGTGGTTATATGTCTGGCGTGTTCTTTTTTGCAAAGCCAAGCTAACAGTCGGCCGGGTTTGTCTGCCTCGGCATGTGTCCTATTGGTTCTAGTAATAAAATCGAATTTTGATAGCCTGTTCCATGCATCGTTGCAGTTCTCCCTCAAAGTTCTAAGATCTTCTTCTTTCTTTGGGGTGTCTATCGGGGCTGTCTCCAGTGCCGTGATTTTCAATTCTCCCTCGTCTAGGTCGCTGCGCAGAAGTTTCCTAATACCGCCCGCTTTAGCAATGACTTCCCCCCGCACCACTACCTTCAGGGCGTCCCATAGCGTGCTGACGTGTTCTACACTCCCAGTGTTTTCGGTTATGAAATTGTCTATGGACTCGTGTAGCTCAGCCTTAAACGCCTGGTCCCCCAAGGCCTCCGCAGGCATCCTCCACATGGGGATGGGTGGTCTCGGGCCGGTCTGATTCCATTTAATTAACAGTGGCGAATGATCTGAAATAGTTCTTCCCAGATATTGCGCACTCCCCATCTGAGGTAAATGTTCCCTGCCCACAAAGAGGTAATCTAGCCAGGTATGGAGGGCATGTGGAGACGAGTAAAACGAGTAACCTCTCTCACCTGGATGCAGCTCCCGCCAGACGTCCGCCAGGTCCAATTCATTGGTCGTGGTTTTCAGGGATGTGGTGGCCGTTGAAGGGCCCTTCGTTGTGGGGCTGGTCCTGTCTAGCATTGGATCATGGACGCAGTTAAAGTCCCCTCCCCATTAAAAGAAGGCATCTCTGTACTATAGCATTTTGGAGCTCAGATCTTTCAGGTGTAGTGGGATATTGTTGTTGGGGAAGTATGAGTTCACTATACACACTTCCCTTTGTTCAAGTATGCCCCATAGTACCGCATATCTGCCTTCAGGATCCTTATCCATTTTAGTGAGTTGAAAAGGTACGTGGGGGCCGATCCAGGTGTAGACCCCTCTTACAAATCTGGAATAGGAGGCCCCAAAACCCTGTCCCACCCAGTGTTCGTTGAGCTTCGCGTCCAACTCGGCAGAGCAATGTGTCTCTTGTAGTAGAGCAATGCCCACCTTCTTCCGCTGCAGGTAGGACTTGATTCTGTTTCTGCGGAGATATGTGCCCAGGCCCCGCACATTCCATGTCATTATCTTAATTTGTACAACCATGGTGGTCTCTTAGGGGGTCTGGGAGCAATCCCTCTCCTGCAAGGGCTGTATGCTGATGCGGCTGTGTCCCCATCACTCCCCGTTTGTAATAGGCTTAGGTCCAATATCTTCAGTGTTTCCGTCCTCCCGTCCCTTGTCGTAGGCTTAACCATCGGAGACTTACCAACCTTCACATCCTCCAACGTGGAGGATGCATTAACCAAAAAACAAAACAAGTAACTGCCCCCAGCAGTCGTTTTGAACTCGCAACGCTCAGGGGCTCCCGAGCCTCGGGGGCCTTTCCAGGCCTTTCGGTACGGGTGGTGTGTAGGCATTTGGCCTGCATTGTTCTAGGCGGGGTGGGTCGTTGACGGTCTCGCGCTTGGGCTTTCGTGCTCCTGCCCAATCAAGACTTCAGCTTGTTGCAGTGTTAAGTGATGTTTCGCTGGCCTTACCTCCAGCTTGTTGGTGCGGTCAATTCCATAGATTCAGTCATTCATTAGTCATATGGACCCCTTCTCAGGTTCTTCGGTGTCGTCGGCCAGGTTATTATGCCCAAGCCACATATTAGCAGCAGCTGGGGTTTCTAGGAAGACTGCCTACCCTTTATATAGTATCTTAAGTCTCGCCGGATACAACAACATGTATTTCAGGTTGAGTTTCCGTAGCCTGGCCTTTATAGGTATGAAGGAATTCCGCGATCGTTGCACCGTGGGGGTGTAGTCTGGGTATATAACTATTACGGAGTCATTCCTCTTTATCACCCCTCCTTCTCTTGAGAACCGCAATATCACTTCCCTGTCACGGAAATTCAGAATTTTTGCAATTATCGGGCGTGGATATGAGCCCGGCGGCGGTCTTTTCTCGAGGGATCTGTGGGCCCGCTCCACTGAGAACCCCTGGGTAAGTGAGCCTGCCCCAATTTGTTGATGCAGCAGCATTTCGATGAATTCGGTGGGGTTTGGGCCTTCCATGTCCTCCGGAACCCCGAGGATACGGACATTGCTACGGCGGGCCCGTCCCTCCGCGTCCTCTGAGCGGGGTTCTAGTCTAGCCACTGTCCGTTCCAGTTCCTGGACTTTCACCTTTAGCTCCCGTGTGTCTTCGCTGGTTTCTTGCAGGGACGTTTCAGTTCTAGTTACCCTTTCCGTCAGGTTGCGGGCATCTTGTCTCATCAGTTGTATATCTGACCTGATTTCTCCGATCATGCCTTCCATAGATGTGCGTAGCACTGCAATTGCCTGCAAGATTTGAGCGTCTCCGGGGTCCAACGCCGAGGGTGGCGGGTCCGCCGCAGGGGTTGCTTCCTGCGGTAGTTGCTGCCTCGGGAATGCAGTTGTGAAAGCGTCCATCGTGGCGGCCTTTGATCTGTTCTTAGGAGGTGACATGGCCCCGTTGGAGGGTTCCAGATGGACATGGCGGGCTGCAGGTCTTGACTCTGTAATCCTAATCCCAGTTCCGCCGTCTGCCCTCCAGGTGCGAGGTAAGGGCCCAGTTGTATGTGATAGGGAACCCTGTGCTGTGTCAAGCCTTTCGGGACTGCTCGTGTACCTGCCCGTCACCGCTCCTCAGCCGCCAGCAATCCTGGCGCCCCAGTCGACTGACTCCGCTCACCTTGATCTTCTTTGCCTCACAGCGCCGAAGGGGTAGGTTTTTTTTCCTTCCGTCCGTCTCGTCTTTGCTCCAGCTCCTTGGCAGGCTTCCGGCGGGGGTCGCTCTCCCCCGTGGGGTCTCAGCCCAGGACTCTGCGTCTCTGCCGCGCGTCTCGATCTGGAGGGCAAACGTTCACAATCTCATCTGCTTCCGCCCAGTCCGGCCCTCGGAGTCCTCTGCCGCCATCTTGGATGCCATAGGGGAGCTTTTTCAAACGCTCCGTTATCCTCTTTGCCAGCTCCGATTTCCACTGGGATTTCAGCCGCGTGGAGCAATAAGGTTCCGCTACGTGCCTCTTAATTTTTTATCGCTGCTATTTCGATTCTGCCACCGTAGTGTCAGCGGCTTCAGGATCTTGGGCAGGAGCACGGCGGATTCGCGGCTTCACACCATGCGTGCAGACCACGCCCCCCCCCTAGACCTATAACTCACTGATACCGGTACTTCAGGCAGATGGGCATGCGGAGGTCGTTTAGCGGTAGCCTGTGGTATTACTAGTCTGCAGGAGAATGTAAAGCAGTAGAAGGGGTCCCTATCACAGCGGGTACATAGCTTGGATTACTATATCCTTCTGCAGGATATGTTGTCATGGGATATAATCCCCTACCCTCCAGTGGCGCCCCAATTTCTCCTTCTCCCACTCTGCACTTTCCATCTTTCTGTCTCTCTATCTCCAATCCACTCCCTTGATCTTCTGTGTCCTCAAAGATACGCCAAAGATCTACATTTTCTTTTCTCTTCTGTAGATGCTTCACCTTATATTTTGCTACTAGAGATGTGGACATGTGTTCCAAAATACTCTTGTTGTGTGAGCCCTGCCCTGGTCATGGGCAGGGCATCCCCCCCTCCTCCCGTCTCTGCGATCCACTGCTTATGATATTTCTCCACCGTGCCAAGAAACAGCGGCAGGGCCTTGTAAATGTGCTCTATTGGTGTTCCACCCCCCATGCTAGTGACGTCTATCTCTTACTGACCCTGTAAATCCCCTCTAACATGCCGCACACACTGCTGCTTGCTTGTAACAACAAAACAAGAAAATCAGCCCCCACCCTTCTATCTCACCTTCCATACACACACACCCCGCTCCACAAAATCATCCAGCACTACACCACATCGCGACGCACACAATTACTGCTCCTACTAGGGCCTGTTTTTCCCCCAGAAAACACAACCACCATAAATTAAAACAACACGCTAACCTAACAACCGCTACTTGTTCCAGGCCTACTACGTATATGAGGCCACTACTTTTTATTTCCATATACCTCCTTTAAATACTGTACTGCTTTGTGTTACAACCTTCCCACCCCTTCCGAGGAGGGGCTGCCTGCCTTACCTTATAATGCATTACCTTATAATGCCTTACCTAAACACTCCATTCATAATACAAGTTTTAGCAAATAACTCTGACCTCATCCGCGTCGCATAGATGACCTCCACGTACTCACACCTTTGCCACTTCCCCATGCATCTGTCCCCTACTTGTTATCTCTTATAAGAATCTACTCACATGTGCGTGCTAAACCCGAACTCCTTTGTCACGGGGTTCCAACACTGGCCTGCACTCTCCTCGGAGACGCGCCCCGCTTCAAAGAGCAGAGAGGACTTTTCTTAAAATGGCTCCTGCTATACCACTCAGAACACATGTTTTTTCTGGGCCGACTCCTTCTGGAGAAGCGGCCTGGAAGCCTCCGCAGGCACGGGGGGCGCTGGGATCACGTTTGGGTCACCAAAAAAGCACGCCCCTCAATGCTCACACCAGAGAGAATACAACTGGCTAGGGAAGAAAGGCCCAAGTCAATCTTGTAAGGATAACAAGTTTTAATCTCACACGCAGATGAGAGCAACAGCAAAGAACTCTGCTGCTAAGAACGTTCTGCCAAAGAAAGGTACAAGGAGAAACCTATAAAGGAAAAGATCATCCTAGATGACGCAATACATACAGTAAAAACCTGCGTGGCTGATTGAATGGACCCTATACAGGTACCACCTTTATCCATAAGGGATGGCAGTTTATTGGTCGCAGCCCAGTCTGTCCGTCTTCCATCATGTGGGTGCTACAGGGCTCATCTTCTTCTCACGCCGAAGGTCAGAAAACAAATTAATTATAATCCTACTATACAGCTTGTTTTATCACTCATCCTGTGCTCTTGGCAGGTCTTAAGACGGATACGCAGGAGGTTCTGGGGCACTCTAACCTTCACACACACATTTCACTCCCTCCCTCCATGCCATCCGGCTCCAAGGTCTCCACCCTTGTTTTGAAATATAATGTATCCCTCCCAGCACCTTGCAATACAAATCACACGACTGACACTTTGCCGATATGCCCTGTCCGTCCTCTTTGAACATTTAAGGACTTGTTACTTTGGGGTTGGTGATCAAAGGGCACCTGGTGTCATGGAATTCAGAGGTCTTAGGGTTTAGTGACTAATATGGGCTATAAATCGTGGTCACCCGGGAGTAAGCCAGGTCATGCTTTGGCCAGTGTGAGATAACATGCACACGAGGCGCCGGCCTGTGATTGCAGCCTTGTAGGGCACATTCCTCTTAGGTGAAAGAACGCCTCTTTACAACACTTTTGGAACAATGAATAGACTTGTGGCAGTTGGGGGTGTGAACTGTCCTTCTGGGAGCTCGGGCATGGCTGGGGATTTCTGTGGTCTCGCGAATTTGGGCCTAATGCATGCAATGGTGAATTTACCGCGCAAGCCTTCCCTTCTACCTATGATTACTAATAACTATGCAAAATAGCGATGCCACTCGTGCCTTATACTGTACTATGTGGTTAAACTATATTTAGTTATACTGAAGGAAAGCCCTGTTAAATGGGATGGCGTCCCTCTCACCGTCCCCCCCTTCTGCCTGGCTCATCATCGTGCTTCAAATGCATCTCGCCTCACTCGAAAGCACTTGGAGGGACGGGGCTGTCCCCTTCCCAACATTGGGCATACGGGCAGTGCAGCAGCAGACTCACCTTCCAGCCGCGCTGTTAAACGGCAGTTGGCAGGCCTGCAAAGGTCTTGGACCCTCGCACAAGTTAAACACAGGGCAACAAGGCCCAATCACGGAGCAGAGGTGGGGAGGTAGGCTTGTGGGTTGCAGGCACTGGAAAGGAGCTGGGGTTGGGGTGGGAGTGGAGTCTAGAAGCGCAAGAGGCGCTTTTACATTAACAATTTTTACTGCAAACATTTGGCTAAAATAGCAGAAAAACAGGTCTGTGGGGCATACGGGGAGTGCAGCAGCAGACTCACCTTCCATCTGTGCTGTTAAACGGAGGTCGGCAAGACTGCAAGGGTCTTGGACCCTCACACATGTTAAACACACGGTAACAAGGCCTATCCACGGAGCAGGGTTGGGAGGGAGGCAGGCAGGTTGCAGGGACTGGAAAGGTGCTGGGGGTTGGGTTGGGTTGGGAATGGAGTCTACAAGCACTAGAAGCACTTCTGCATAGAATAAATGTAATGCATGCCTTGTTATTAGTCTCTTATGACTCTGGACAATATTTACACAGCTATTGGCAATGCTTGTACCTCTCTTGGCTGTGGTCAATGTTTGCTCCCTGGAACTCATAATTCTTAAAGTTCATTGATTTCAGTTCTGTGTTACAATGTTTTCTACTGCTTTATCAACGACTCTTCAGTTAGCCATAACTTCAGATGCAATTTTAGGCACACACAATCAGTAATTCATCTGTTTTATGCAGTCTAAAGTTCAATTAGTGCCATTCACATCATTTCATTCATACGCAAGTGCTACTTTTAATGCATTCATTGTCCGACAAGCAACAGTCGGGTTAACAGCTTTTTCACTCATACACAAATGATTTTCCTTTACTACTGTTGCCTGCTTTTGTTCACACATGGGATTAGAACGCTCGGTAACACTCGCCTGCTTCTGTCTTCGATCCCTTCTCGTGCTTCATAACTTCCACTGCTCTGGCTTCTTCCAAACTGACACCCTCCGACTTTGAAGTTGCCTTCGTTCCCGCCACGCAGTCACAGAGCTTGCCTTGCTCCGGAGGTCCTCGTCTGCATAGCAGTGTATATCCACCATGTCGAAGAGAAGGCTCCAGGGACTTACTATCACAAAGAGCTCGATAAGAATCTCAAAAGCTCCACTGTTACAGTACAGTAGTATAAGTAAGAAACTCTTAGATAGTTTTAACAAAATCAAAAAGAAACCAAAATAATACATATCCAAAGTTAGCCATAGTGAATATATAAACAAGTGCAAAATACAGTGCGTAGTACATACGTCAGTACAAATCCTAAATCTCGCTTCACAGGTTACATTGAGAAACACAACATTTTGTGCGGTTTATGGTGAATGCTGGTGTTATCGTGGACGTTCACAAAAGTTATTAGCATGCTCCAGTCAGTTACAAATGGCTCCATTTCCACCCACAATGCCCCATCAATTTTAGATATAGAATCCACATACCACACTCGTGCTCACCACTCCTTCATGTCAAGTGCAGCCTGGAATTTCCAGTGTTTTGCAATTATAAGACATGTCCCCACCAAAAAATGTGTAATTCATCTAGAACTTCTGGCATTCAGTTTGTAATGACCCTGGGAGTCTTAATTTCCCAAAAGCAAAATTAAGGGGTCCATTTCTTTTTTTTCCAACCTCTGTTTATTTGGTTTTCGAGTAAACAAACATTAGACAATAAAGTTAAAGAGTAAAAACATCTTGCAAAATACAGAATAACAAAATACAGAATAACATTTCCCCTTGTGTGTCTGAGTCAGCGGTTCAGGTCTGTGTGAAAGGCAGTGACCCACATCGGCGCCCCCCAGCATGGGGGTAGTTGCCTCTTTCCTAGGTTATAGAGTTTGTATATCGGGCTCAATTGTACCTCTCCTTCCCCCTAGACGCCCCCCACTGTGGCCCTTTCTGATTCCGTCTTTGTCCCTCCCCTCTTCTGATTGTGCAATATCTGGCATTGTATTGCACTTTCCCCTCCCCGCCGAGAGACTCCACCGGCATTCCCCGCTTACTGGGGGGGTGCCGCCGTGTTTGATTGGAGAGGTAGGCGGTTTCCTATGATTGGGCCAGGATCCGGGGGGTCAAAGAAATGTCTCCAGGATCTCTTCAAAGCGTTGGCCCCTGGCGGGGTTAGCACATGCCTGTCTCTTGTCAGCTGCACATTCCAGGCAACACATTTTGGCGAGTGATTGTGACCGTTCGGCACCCGATGGCGGTTGGGTTGCTTTCCAGTGTATGATAAAAAGTTTCCTCACTGCGAACATGATGAGGGAGATTAGCTTTTTCATCAGTGAGTCTTGGTGCCAGTCAGTGCCGACGTCGCCCAGCACCATCGCCAGTGGGTAAAGGGGACGTCTCTTCCTTCTATGGTGTTGAGCGTCTGGTATACCAGTTGCCAGTATGCGGTTATCTTGGGGCAGGTCCATAGAATGTGGTCCATGGTCCCGGTGCCCTTGTAGCCCCTCTAGCACTGATTGGTAGAGCGGATACCCATTCTGTGTATCTTGTCAGGAGTATAATATATGCGTTGTAAAATTTTGAATTGGATTTCTCTGTTCCTGAGATTGAGGGAGACCATAGGTATCGCTGCAAAGCTTCTCTGAATGTCAGGTGAGTTCACTGGTGTGTCTAAATCCTCCGTCCAGGCTGCTGCTAGAGCGTTCAATCTGTGTAGGTTGTTATGGACGGCCATCCGGTAGAAGGTGCCAATGCGTGGGAACGCCTCGGAGTTGTGATCCATTGTCACGATTCCTGCGCCCAGCTCCCCGGCATATCAGGCTGGAGCCAGGTCACGGCCACATAGCCGGCCCCTAAGGGCTTCTCTATCTCCCCAGACACCTACTTGGACTCAGACTTGGCGCCTTTGGCACCAAGCTCACACACAGTCCTGAGATCCACTTAGTATTGGACTTGCAATGTATTATGGGGCAATGGATGCCCCCATGTAATTCAGTTCCTTGAACTGGATGAGCGGTCTAGTCTTTCGGGTGTGGCTCAGCCCAGGGATACCTGGGATACCTACAGACTATTTAAACCACATCCGGCCTGAGAAACATGCTTTGCGTTTCTCTGCACCTGCAGCGCGACACTCACCATGTTCGGATCTCCTGAAGAGGCCCACTTCTTTCTTCAGCGCCAGCGCACCTGCAACAATAAGAACTTTGTTGCCAATACTCACCTCGAAGAGCATCCAACTTCTGTCCAGCTCTTCCCAGTCTTGCGGATTCCTACGGCAGAGTCATCTCCATCTCGGCACGCCGCGCCCTACCAAAGGGGAGAAGAATAGAAGAAAAGACGTTAGTAAGCATTCTGCAATACTTACCTCTCTCGAATTCACAAATAGAGTTTAATCCTTACCTGAACTCCCGTCGATCGGACAAGTTCTGCTCCGGCGCATCCCGCCAATCTGAAAAAGGGGAAAAGACACCAAGGTTAGCGCAAAACATTTAAGAGGTGCCGCACATCGCGCCTTCGCACCCAACTCATCTCCTCAGCTCACTTCCATGCTTGGTTACTGCGGCACCTAAAAGGACACGGAAAAGACGAACATTGGTTAGTGCTAAGGAAGCCAATAGGTATCACGCTCCGCATTCCTACTTACTTCAGCAGCGCATCACCATCCTCAAGACCTTCATCACCTAAGGAAAGAAAGACACAGTATTTAAGGGACTAGAGCCATCAGAACTTTTGGTAAGACTCATTCCAATTACCGGTCGGGCTGAAGCCGCAGCAAGCCCCGTACGCCGGGCCCGTGCCAGTGAAGCAACTAGGCACCCTCCAGCCCGCATCACCCAATGCACCCCTGCATCGAAGGCAGGACGGAGAGCGCCCCACATCAAAAAACAAGGTGAGGAGAAGTCCGGGGGAAGGTTGGGACCCAGGGAAGAAAAGGGGGGCCAGACAAGCAAGACCAATAGGGAATTGACCTCTGATAATACTGTGTTTCAGGCCCAGTGCTTGGTTGAGCAAGTCCAGGGAAGGGTTTGAAGTGGTCGGAAGTCCGGACCGGCTGAGTGGCATCCACGTGGATATCAGGTGAGCATTACATCCATTGCTTTTTCACATGGCGGGGGGGGGTTGGAGTCTGGATTCTTGAGTGGTATACTGGAGTATCGCCTTCTGAATAGAGTGATAGAGTAGCCAGTCGCCGGCCCCAGGCCCATTTTTGTCCGGTACTCCTTCCTCTAGGATGTGCAGTAGGGGAACATTGGCCCATGTGTCTGTCTATCGGTGGTGCAGTGGTTGTGCCACTGGCCAGGATAGGATCGACCTGATACTGGCCCAGGCTGGAGGGTATTTGACCTGTGCCACCTGTGCTGCTCTAAGCCTATGTCATTGTTGGAGGGTCGGTCTCAGTATGGGCCGTGTCTTGATGTGGGTCGGGAGCTTGTGCAACGGGGTCGCCATGATTTCGATGGGGCGCAGTGGGGGGATGATGGGGGTCTCCATGGTGTGCCAGATGGTGCCTTCGCACTGATTGAGCCATCGTTTCACCCACACTAGCTGAGCTGCTTGGCAGTATGCCCTGAGAGAGGGGACCGCCATTCTCCCTGAGGGTTTGTGCACTTGTAGGATTGTGAGTCGGCCCCAGGCTTTCTTGCCCCTCCAGATAAACTTGCTGATGGCTTTGTTTGTTTCTTTGAGCATATGTGTTGTCGGTGCGATGGGTGTCATTGTTACAATATATATAAGTTTTGGGAAAGAGTTCATTTTCAGGGCATGTATCCTTCCTGTTTGCGAGAGTGTTAGGGTATCCCATCGCTCAAAGTCTTTGCGAATATTGTCCCAATCCTGGGGGTAATTGAGATCTCTGAGTTCCGTTATTGAGGCGCTTATTCGTATCCCCAGCTATTTCAGGGAATGTGGCTGCCACACCTCTGGGGACCCATGGGATGTTGCTTCGGAGGGACATAACTTCCATTTTGTTCCAGTTCACTTTACTCCCCACCATCGGGCCTATCTCCTGTAGCATGGACCGGACATGAGGTAGTGCCTCCGGACAGTTGCTGATGTAGAGTAGGAGGTCGTCAGCGAATAAGGAGACTTTGTGCTCTTCTGGGCCTTGATAGATTCCTGCCCATGGCGGATCCGTGCACATTTTTATGGCCATCGGTTCGATAGACAGTGCATATAAGAGCGGTGATAGTGGGCAGCCTTGGCGCGTGCCCGATTGTAGTGTGAATTCTTCAGACGCCACTCCATTTGTAATCACTGATGCTGTGGGTTCAGTGTAGAGGAGTTTGATTAGTTGAATCGGTCTGGGGGAAAGCCGTTTTTGTGGTGGGCTCTGAACATGAATCCCCACTGCACCTTGTCGAATGCTTTCTCGTCATCTACTGCTATTATGGCGTCGTGTGGGTCTCTATTCTCTGCGAGTATGGAGTAGTCTGCGGATGTTGTCTCCAGAGTGCCGTCCTTTGATGAAGCCTGTTTGGTCTTTATGAACCAGCAGTGGCATGAGATTCTCTATCCTTTGGGCCAGGCACTTTGTAAGAATTTTGGCGTCCGCATTTATTAGCGAGATTGGTCTGTAAGACCTGCATAGTTCTGGGCCTTTCTCTTTTTTGTGGAACACAATTATGTTAGCACCTAGCATAGATTTAGGCAGGCGTTTGTGGGTGAGTGCTTCGTCAAAGACCTCAGCCAGGTTTGGAATGATTTCATCTATTAGGAGTTTGTAGAGGTCAATCGGGATGCCGTCTGGACCCAAAGCCTGCCCCCCATTTACAGATTGTATGGCTCGGGAGATTTCCTCGGGTGAGATGGGTGCATTTGGAGTGGCTGCTTGGTCTGCCGTGATACAGGGCAATGGCACTGATTCCAGAAACGCCTCAACCTGGTGAGGTGTGCATACCGCAGTGTCGGTGTATAGCTCGCGGTAGAACTTGGTGAACCTGGCGTTAACGCGGTCATCCCCTTCTATCAGTGTGTTGGTGTCGTCCCTGATGGCAGTGATTATTTGGGTGGCTTGGTGCTGCTTGAGGGCTAGTGCCATTCTACGTAGGGGTCTGTCGCCCTATAGGTAATAGTTTTGTGCCCAGCTAGTGTATGCTTTCTGTGTTCTGTCTATAGTGACTTGGTTTATCTCTCTCCTGATCTTCGCTATTAGGCGTCAGAGTAGTGGGTCACGTGTCGATTTGTGTCTTCCTTCCAGCGTCCTAAGTTCTCTCAGCAGAGAAATCTCCCTTTCCCCCCATCCCTTTTTCTTGTGGGCCCACCATGAGATGCATTGCCCACTGATGAATGACTTAAAGGCGTCCTTCACAGCTTGTGACCATGTGGGTGGTATTGGCGGGCAGTAGCCAATAGTCTAGGCGACAGTAGCTGTCGTGGCGGTGGCAGTAGTGGGTGAAATCGTGTCTGTCCGGAAAGGGGGAAAGGGAGATTTCTTTATCAATATTTCTGGCCCCTACGGTCTCTGTCCGTGTCTAGGGTCAGGTTGAAGTCCCCCCTATGATCGTGAGGCTAACCATATATTTGGCACATTCTGCGAACGTATTGGCGAAGAAAGCCGGGTGTCTGTGGTGGGGGAGTATAGGTTTAAGAGTGTGATTGGATGTTTGTAGAGTAGGCCTTGGATGAGAACGTAACAGCCTGCTTTATCGCAAGCTGTATGCTGGATCTGTAACAGAACCCGTTTATGGATCAGGATTGATACCCCACATTTCCCGTGGTGTGGTGAGTGTGCAGCTGCCCCCACCCAACCCCTTGCTAGTTTCTCTGCTTCGAGCCCATTAAGATGCATCTCTTGGAGGAATATGATGTCCCCCTGCATGTCCCTCATCAGGTTCAGCATGCGTCTGCGCTTGTTGGGGTGTCCCAGGCCCTGGATGTTCAAGGTCACACATGAGATCTCAGCCAATTGGGCCGGCGGGGTGTGTGTTCTGCAGGGGACGGCGCCTTCCTTGGTCTCCGTCATATTCCATTGACGTGGGTGTAGTGTGTTTGCTCGACTTGAGGGGGTAAACTTGTGGGGAAATGTTCCGTAAACCATAACTGTCCAAACCGTGGCCTCTGTTTAACCTGAAACATGAACATCGGGTGTGCCAGCCATTTAGCGCACACCCAATACTGGGTTGAGATACCCTTATATGGACTTGGCATGCGAGAGCTATTGTCTAGCCAGCATTGCCCATATTTCACAACAGGCCTGTAATGGGGGGTGGGGTGACGGGGGGTGCAAGCTCGATAGGGGTGGGGGTTCATGGCCTACCTGCGAATGTTCCAATCTCTGCCCCGCTTGGTGGTTGAAGGGGTATGGTGGGATCAGGCTATTTAATCATTGGACCCTGGGGTCTGGACCGTAGCACTTCATGTGTTGTTGGTGCGGTTCCTGTGGTATGGATACCGACCATTCGGTCCCCTGCTCGCCCTCTGCCACCAGACTCTTGGCGGTCTGTCTGGGGCTGCATGGCACGTGTCACCGTTTGGTTACCTCTGGTTCTGCTGGGTTGAATTCCGTTGTCAGTATGTTGTGTTGTTGGTGGAATCGCCACGCCGTCTCTGGGTTCGTGAACGAGTGCCATTGACTTTCAAGTTGTATGCACCATGTGGCAGGGAATCTCAGATAGTGCCTGTGGTCTGTAGCTTGGAGTGCTTAAAAAATGGGGTTAAAGGTCTTTTTCCGTCTTGATACCTCGATTGAGTAGTCATTGAAGATCTTGATGTCTGAGTTGTGCTTGCGTATCGGGGTGCTGCTTTATATTCCTTCAGTATGAGGACTTTATGTTGGAAGTTCAGATGTTTCATGGTGATGATTCGAGGGCGCTCATTAGGTGCTGGTTTCGGGATCGGCGCCCGATGGACTCTTTCGATGGTGAGATCCTTGGCATTGGTGATGTGGTGATCGTTTTGGAGGAGGTCATATATGTAGCCTTCCAAATCCGTGTCTTCAGCGTTTTCTGGAATTCCGACCACCCTTAGGTTGTTCATGCGGAAGCGATTTTCCTGATCTTCCAGTTTCTCCCCCAGCTGTTGTACTTCTCTGATGACCCCGTCAAGATCAGTTTCCACTGTGGTTTGGTTATCTTCCAGCGCACTTATGCGCTGTTCGTTGTCAGTGGTTCTTTCTGTCTGGGTGGCGAGCTGCTTTTGCATGTCCTGGAGGTCTTTTTTGATCTCTTGGACCATACAGTTCGTTTCTTGGGTCCTTTGGACGATCAGCTTAATTTCGTCCAGAATGGCCTGTAGCTGCGCCTGCACTTCCATGTCAGTTTTTTTGCTTGTGGAGCGCCTTGGGAGGTTGTCTGTTTTGTCTTTGTCTGTAGGATCCTTCACCGCTATGGTGTTCGCTGCCGGTTGCATGCCCTTCTGCGCCTTTCTTACCTGGGCAGCCAGTTCTTGGGGGGTGATCTTCGGGGTGCTTATGCACGCTTAGTTTTGGGTGGTTTCCGGGGGGGGTCACCCCTATCGAGTCCTCGATCTGTCGCTCAGTGTGACCTTCTTGGCCTTCCGTATGCCCTTGGGTTTCTCCCCACCAGGTGCGTCGTGGTCATTGGTGGTCTATCTTGCCTGCTTTTTGTGGGGGGTGCCCTTTTGCTCTTCCGGGGGTGGTCTGTACGTTGGTTGCGCGGGGCTGGCGGGTGCCGCTACGCCGGGTCTGTGCTGTTCATATCCGGTTCTACCCCTGGGCAGTTGTAGGTGTTTTGTCCCTTAGTGTTGTGCCTCTCGCAGAATGGTGGGGCCGATGGGGGCTGCTCTCTGGGTGGTCTTAGGACCAGGTCCTTTTGCGGCATAGTCGGTTGTTGTGGTGGGGGTGGGGGGTCACGTTGCTGCCTTAGGGCCTTTCTAGTTACCCCTGCCCGGTGGCTGTGGAGAACGCTGGGGAGGTGTTGTGGTCCCCCCCGGGGGGCGTGACCGCTTGTTTAGGCCTGGCTCTGCCTTTATTGGATGTAGGGGCTGCAGCTCCCCGGGGCTGGCAGCAGGAGCCGGGTGTCCGGGTTCTGGTCTACAGCAGACCTCCTCTTTTTCGGCCGTGAGCGCTTAAGGTCTGGCCCTTTTGGTGAGGCACAGTGTCCTATGTGTCGTGTTGTTGCTCCTTCGGTGCTGGGTATGGGTTCTGGGTGTAAGCGGGCGCACTGTATCCCTCTGCTGCGGGGGCCTCGGGGCCAGTGGTTTGGTGTGAGCGGGCACGCGGGCTGTGGCAGGGAGTTCAGCTGCCCCCGCTCCAGTCGCGCCGCACACTTACTTCTTTCTGCCTCCAGGCAGCGGCCCCACAGCGGCGGCTGGGTGGTGTCTCCTAGTCTTGTCCTCCGGTGCCGGATATGAAGCTGGGGTGCGATTCACATGCGCGGCGCCGCTGGGCCGTGAGCCATTGGTGGGCGGCCTGCTGTGTCATCCTCCCTCGTTGCAGGTGCTGTCCTGGCGCTCCGTAGCCAGACAGGGTCCTCCGAGCCGATAGTGTGGGCGGTGCCACAGTTGAGACCAGTGTCTCTCCATTTCTCGACGGCGGGACGACCGCAGTCCCAATCTCCAGCACCCTGGTTGTGCTGTTTGAGCCTTTTTCGCAGCGGGACCACACCTGGAGTGTAGCGGTCTGGCGATCAATGATCCATTTCTCTGTCTCTGTTTCTCCGATCAGCCTCAAACTTTCTGCGCTTGCAGTCGAGTGGTTGCTTGTGGTATTCCCTTCTTTACAGCGCAGACATGTGCGATTGTAGAGGCAGAGAGCCATGCGTTGGGCTCCGCCCGCGGGAACTCTCTCAGGCATCTGCCATCTTGTTGGGGCTCTCTAGCGTCCCCCCTTAAGGGGCCCATTTCCATCTTTAATCCGCATATTGCCCTGATCTGGGTGACCATTGCCCGCCAGAATACCTGGATTTGGGGACAACCCCACCACATGTGAACCACACATCCAGCACTGGGGAGAGAGTGCGAGAGTCATCTTGTGTAACCGTTCTGAGGAGAGATACCATCGGTATTGCAGCTTAAAGCTACGTTCCCTGAGCTGTACTTCCTGGGATGTCCTGTTTGCCCTTGCGAAATGTTGTACTAGGCCAGGTCATCAAATGACCCACCTATCTTCTCTTCGCATCTAGCCATATACCTGTGCAGGGGTTTAAATCTAGTCGCATTCAGCACCTTGTAAAGAGACTGTACCATAAATAGATCCTCAAAGTGAGTTGTTTCCCACCTCCCTTGAGATGCTTCATTTGTTCGAGACACCCAATGCCGAAGCTGTAAATACCCAAATCCATCAATTTCTTCAACCATGTAGGCCTGTTTGCATTCCTCAAATGTGAGAGGATGGTTGTCCCTAAACATCGGTTCCTCCCTCCTTCCAGCGGACAGGCCGCACCGTATCCATCCTCGGAGGAAACTCAGCGTTATCCCAGAGACCTGTTATAGGGGAGGGGAATGTGGTTGTGGCATATCTACGCGCTGCCTTATCCAAGTACACTAGTGTAGCCCTAGATGTTGGAAGTCTTTGCTCACCCTGTTTTCCGGATCCCCGGGGAATACCAGCACCTATGATGTAGGGGTGTCCTGCTTGATTACTACCCAATGCTTGGGATTTTGCGCAGTTGTCTGGCTCTCCATAACAGGTGCCAGTTGGGGGGGGCGTGGCTACGAAGCCATGTGAGCGGACGTGCTTCTCGTCGGGCTCGTGGCGATCCTACATTGATCCTGGAATAAAGTGCAGTTGCACTGGACTGGCGGGCGCAGAAACATAAGCATTTGCTTATGAATATGCTGCGATTACTCAGTGCTCGTGTTGAGCGGATGTGACACCAGGAGGAAGCTGCTGGAGGCGCGCGGAGTATGGTGGACACGGGGGACGAGAAACACAAGATGGCGACCCGCCGTGGCGGAGAAGAAGTCACCGCCGAAGCGTCGGCGGCGCGACCGGGAGATGGACTGGAGCGCCTGTAGAGCTGTGAGGGCACACGCTGGGGTGTCGCTGGAGTGTCCGGGAGCTGGGAGCTGCCCGTTGCCTAGAACAGTGAGTAATATCCCAGCGGGCAGAGAGACACGGAGAGGCTGCAGGCGCTAGGACCGCACGGGAGCCAAGAAGACAAAGCGATCCCCGCGGCCCGACGGCAGGAGAGGCGGCCCCGAGAGGACTGCCAAGGGCTGGAGCCGAGACCGAGGCGCTCGCTCGCTAATCTCCTGTGACACTTCAAGGAGAACGAACAGTGCAAAAATCCCTAAAGAGTCGCCCCGGTCTCCCGTGACACTTCAAAGGGAACAAACAGGGCGAGAAGCCTCAGAGTAATACGCCCCGGTCTCCTGTGACATTTGTAAGAATTTAAACATGGAAAAACCTTGAAGAGACGCCCGGTCTCTGGAGCGGGGACAAGACAACAGCGGGATGGCAATTGTGCACTGAACGCCCGCACAAGCAAGTTGGCACGCATTGAGGTGTGCTGCACTCAGGAAGCAGCTAATTGACACCATTTTGCTCTGTGCCGCAATACCTCTTGGCACACACATGGGCTATCCGCTGGGGTGGACTCTGGGGGCACCACAAAGTGCCTATTGGATGTGCAGCCCAATCATATAGCCAAAGTGCTATGAGTCAGCTGTAGGGTGCGCCTTGCATAGGGCGGACCTCTGGACTGAATAGTGGCGGCCGGACGATCGACACTGGGGCACACAAGTGTGACAGTTACCCATCAGGGGCACAGACACGGGCTAAGGGACACCCTCGGGGAAGCACAAAGGAACAGTAGAGGGGGCTCTTGTGATCAAGCGGGAGCGCATAACCCTCTGCTGTGATTGGGAGCGGGACCCGGAAGTTCTCTAAGGTGTCCCCCCTAGACACGTGAAACTGTAGCGGGTTGCACCTGTTGGAACAGCGGTCCACAAGTGGCAGGGCTGCCTATGTCCTTTAGTGGTAGCGCCATGTCAAATAAGCCTCCGAGAACAAAGGCGAAGCAGCCCACGCTGGATGAATATGCCAGGACCCCGCCGGGCCCAGAGGGGGCCAGGGGTAAAGACAAGCCCCCCCGTGTGTGGCATCGCGGGCACGAGTGCGAATCAGGAGGTCCTGGCTTGGATCGCAGATCTTAAGTTGGCCTGGGAGACGAAGCTGGAACTGGCTGTGACTGAATTGAAGACAGCACTGGACCGCAAGGTAGGAGAGGTGCAAGAAGAGGTGAACCTTCTGCGGCAGGACGTTCGGGCCCTGGCGGAACGCACGGACAACCTAGAGAAAGAGGTGGGCCCTAACACGGCGGATTGTGCATCGCACAAGTCTGAACTACACGCCCTGGTGCAGCGGGTGGGCAATTTGGAGAACAGGGCGGAGGAAGCAGAAGGACGCGCCCGGAGAAATAACATTCGTATCGTGGGTATACCGGAGGGTGCAGAAGGGCACAACCCCACGGAGTTCATCGAATCCATGTTGCTGCAGGAAATACCTGGTGGGGTGCTGTCTCAAGGGTTCGCGGTTGAGAGGGCGCACAGAGCTCTGGTGAGGAAGCCGCCGCCAGGTAACCCGCCTAGGCCAGTGATTGCCAAGATCCTAAACTATCGGGACAGGGAAAGGATACTGGAGCACTTCCGCAAGGGAGGGACAATCCAAAGAGGAGCGGCGAATATAACAGCCTACCCGGACTATACCCTGATGGTGCAGCGAAGTCGGTTGAATTTTGGAGTGGTCAAGAGGAGATTGCGAGAAGCGGGCCATAAATACATGTTGCTTTACCCGGCGAAATTGAAAGTCTTTTACAAGAACAGAACTCTATTTTTTGATTCCCCGAACGATGCCATGGGATGGCTTGATATGGTAGGATGCCCGCAGGAATCGGACGTCCAGGCGAAAGGAGGAGATGGCGCAGATAAGTAATCGGCAGCAGGCGCACCTGCACTGAGGGCAGCATGGAACTATGGGACTAGATTATAGTCAGTGATGTGGCCCGGCGGCCGGTAAAACCTGAGACCATAGACAATGAGACTGAGCACTGTGATTGTTGCTTTATTAAGAGCCTGGCAGAGCTACTCTGCATATCCCCATTTAGAGATTAGTTAGGTCACCAATAGTGTGGTGACACCCTGCTGGGGTCTTGACCTGGGGTTCCAGGGGAGGTCCAAACGCGGGGGAGCCTGAGATCCAGGGATGGAGCTGGGCACTTTATGGGGCGAGGGGGGGCGGGGGGAGGAGAGGGGTTGTGTGCAGTGGTTTGGTATATTTGGGTTAAGGGAGGGGACGGGGAGTTTTGGGCGTTCAAGTTTCAATATGAGCCTTTGGGAAGAACTAAAACCAGGAGTCTGTTTGGTGTGGGAGGGTGGGCTGACTAGAAGGGGGAAGGGGAAACTACCGATGAACCATGGGGGACCTTAAGATATTTACTTGGAATGTGAGAGGGCTCAACAGTTATTTGAAGCGAAATAAGGTCATGCTATATTTGAAGCAACATAAGATAGACGTCGCTCTATTACAGGAGACGCACCTGACGCGAGAGAAAGTGGAGCTTGTTGGGAGGAAATGGAGAGGAACTGGGGTGGGTACATCGTACTCTGCCTATGCAAGGGGGGTTCTGGTCTGGGTGGCTCCGCATGTCCCATTTAAGCTGATGGAAGAAGAGGTGGATGAGGATGGGAGGCTGGTAATGTTGAGGGGGCTGATAGAGAACAAAGAAGTGTGCATTGTTAATACATATGCCCCTAACCAAAATACGGCGGCATACTTTAGGACGCTGTGCACCAAATTGAGTGCGTGTATGGGCGGTGCGATGATCTGGGGGGGGGATTTTAATTGTGTATTGAATCCTAGGGTAGATAGGTCGGATGATAGGACGGACAGGCCCAACCCGACGGCTAAAGTATTGCAGGCGCTGCTGGATGACTTTGGCCTGGTAGACGTGTGGAGAACGAGACACCCCGGCGAGAGGCAATACTCGCACAACTCGGCTCCGCATCAACTGCACACGAGGCTTGATTATATCTTTGCCACTCCAGACGTAGCCACTGAGAGCACCCATATAGATTATAAAGCGAGAGTCCTATCGGATCACTCGCCTTTGGTCCTAGGGTGGCAGTATTGCCCCCGAGGGCGCGAATACCGACGTGGCGCCTCCGAGCGGAGGCGCTTAAAGACCCAGCTTTCAGAGAGGATATGAGAGAGGAGATTGTTGCCTATTTCGAGGTGAATACTGGGAGCGTAAAGTCTGCGGGTACTTTATGGGAGGCGTTCAAGGTTGTGATGCGGGGGGCTGCCATTGCGAAGTCGAAGGGACTGATGGGTGGAGTTCTAGCTGACCTGCATAAAGCCGAAATCGAGCTGGAAAGAGAGTTGGGAGGGGGCGCGGTTGATACAGAAGTAGTGCTCAGATTGCAGCAGCAGTGCGCGGAATACTGGGATAGGCTCTGTAACCTTAATTACAAAAAGTATGTAGAGAGGCAGCATGCAGGGGGTGATAAAACGGGCCGGCTCCTAGCGTGGTTGTATAGGAGCGAGACCCCTAGATCTCCGATTCGGACTGTGACCAATGCAGAGGGCGTCACGGTAGACACCCAAGAAGGTGTTAATAGGGCATTTGCCGAATATTATAAGGTGCTGTATGAGGACGGAGAGGGGGGCAGCAATGAGGAGATAAATGAGGTACTGGAAGATATTGGCCTGCCCCAAGTTAGCGACGAGGAGAGAGAAGAGCTGGATGCACCGATTACTTTGGAGGAACTTAAGGGGGTCGTAAGGCAGTTACCCACTAGCAAGGCTCCAGGTGCAGACGGGTTCCCTAGCGAATTCTATAAGGTGTACGAGGAGGAAGTGCTCCCCCCACGCTGGAAATGCTCAACGAGGCGTGGGAGGTGGGACGGTTGCCAGAATCACTTAGGGAGGCGATTATAATACCGCTCCCCAAGCCCAATAAATCGGGTCGAGATTGCGGCTCCTACAGGCCCTTGTCGATGTTGAACCAGGACAGTAAGATACTGACAGCTGTCCTGGCCAACAGAATGCGAAAAGTAATCGGCAAGTTAATTCACCCAGACCAGACGGGCTATGTCCCGAGCAGGAACATCACCCACAATCACAGACGGCTCCATCGAGTGGTCGAATGGGGGTGCAATAACGATGGCGAAATGGCGATTGTGGCACTGGACGCAGTTAAGGCGTTCGACTCGGTTAAGTGGCCATGGTTGCTGGTGGCCCTAGCAGGCTATGGAGTGGGGCCAGGCTATATCAGATGGGCCAAGATACTATACAATGAACCGCTGGTTAGAGTTCGAACGGGTTCGGTGGTGTCTGAAAGGTGGCGGCTGGGCAGAGGCACTAGACAGGGGTGTCCCTGGTCCCCGATGCTTTATATTTTAGCCCTGGAGCCCTTAGCAATCTATTTTAGGCAACAATATGACCCAATCTGTATAGAGGTGGGTGGGGAACGACATTTTATATCCTTGTATGCAGATGATATGTTACTATATCTGAAATACCCGGAGGAAAATCTTCAATATGTTTTGGAGGTAATGGAGAGGTATGCCTGGCTGTCCGGTATAGCGGTGAACCCCCAGAAATCTAGTATATTCCCGCTGGGTAGCTATGTGGGACATCAGGCTGAAGGGTTGCCGGTGTTGCAGGTCCCGTGGGCAGTGAGCTCTTTTCGCTACCTGGGAATAGATGTGTATCACACGGTAGAGGAGGAACATAGGCGCAACACGGAAATAGCTATTGAGAAAATCGGGAAATGCATGAGGTTCTGGGAGAGGTTGCCCCTGGCGATGATGGGCCGAGGTGCTATGCTCAAGATGGTGGTTTTACCTAGGCTGTTGCACTATTTTAACAATATCCCATACATGATACCTAAGAAGTTTTTTGTTAAGCTGCATAGTATGTGCAGGGACTTTTTGTGGCACGGTACCCGGAATAGAGTTGCATTATGGAAGCTGCAGAACTTCTACAAGAAAGGCGGTATTAACCTGCCTAATTTTGAGGTTTACTACGTTGCGGCACAACTGCAATACGTGGCTAAGTGGCTCTCGGATGACGAGACCCCTGAGCACAGGTTGTTTGGGAGGAACTGTACTCCTTTTTATTTGCGGGAAATTATCTGGGTGGCTAGCTCGGAAATGAAGGAGCGCCCTAGAATGCTGTTGCTGGGGCGGAATATGTGGCGGCGAGCCTGCCGGATGATGGGGGACCCTTTCCCGTGTGTTCTGCAGATACCGTTGGTCGCACTGGTGGAGGGGGACAGGCAGCTGAGAGTAATTATTAGGACCTATTGGGAATCAGTGGGACTGGTCACGCTAGGAGACATGTGGCGAGACGGGACTATTATGACCTTTGAAGGACTCGGGGGGAGACGGGACTACACGTAGGCCAATATGTCACTTATCATGTACTAGTGCAGAAGATTCGTAGTATGTGGCCTGAAATGTCATTAGCTGAGGAACCGGATGCTACGGCGGGGGTAATATATGATATATCGGAGGGCGGGCATGAGGTCTCAAGGCTGTATGAGATGATGATGACCAAGGTGGGGAAGAACTTGGGGCACTTGAGATTGGAATGGGAAACAGATATGGGAGCCCCGATTGAAGATGGGATGTGGCAACGGGCTTTGGGATATCATAGGAAGGTGTCGCGAAATGCCAGGTTTAAACAAATACAGCTATATGTTACGCACAGGGCATACATGACCCCTCTTAGAATATCGAAGTTCCGAAATGTCGGGCGCCAGGCGTGCCCTAAGTGTGACGATGAGAGCGCTGACATGATACATATGTTTTGGGCGTGCCCGGTAATCGGAAGCTACTGGGGCGAAGTGGCGCAGAGGTTAGCGGCAAAGGGGGTCATGCTCAAGATAGACTCGGCCTGGGCTTGTTTGTTGGGAGGGTATCCCAGAGCGAAGAAACTTAAACATGTAGAGAAATTGAAAGACTTGGCATATGTACTTGCGAAACGTAGGATTGCCATGGGATGGAAGGGGTGTCACAGGCCACGAGTGGAAGTCTGGTGGAGGGACCTACAAAAATGGGCAGAGGCTGAAACGGTGGTGTGGCAAGAGGCTAGTAGTAATACTGGGGATGAGGAAATGGGTTCACTCATGGCGTGGAAACTATTGATAGCTGAATTGTTTGGAGCAGTATCAGATCCAGCTGCATCTGAAGGCAGCGATGCCCAACCGCACGGAGCAGATACTGAAAGTGAAGAACACACAGGCTCATAAGGGGGGGTGGGATTGGGAGTGTAGTGTTTTAGGTTGTCAAACGTGTTTAAATTGAAACGTCATAAGCTTTACTGAATGTTGGTTGTTGGTTGTTTGGTTCTAATAAAAACTTTAAAAAAAAAAAAAAACAGGTGCCAGTTGGGCTGCATACAAGTAGCTTCCAATATCCGGCACCACATGCGCCTTTTTCTGCAATTCGTGTGTGTCTATCTACTCTCAGAATCCTTCTGGACCATATAAATCGAAACACATATGACTGCAAATCCTTTAGCACTGCCCTCGGAATCCAGAAAGGTAAGGCCTGGAATACATAAAGCAGGCGCTGTAACAGGGTAAGCTTGGCCGCTGTTATTCTCCCCCGCAAAGACATTTCTGAGTCCCCTCAACGTGCCAGGTCTTGCTTGACTCTGGCAAAGAGTGGCAAAATATTGATTGTGTACAGATCTGTGCAGTGCACCGCTAAGTTCACCCCCAAGTATTTTAGGGATTGGGAGGCCCAAGAGAAACGGGAGGACGCCTTCAAGGTGTTTCTGATATATAAAGTATCATCAATTTTGTGAAATACATTTTTAAAGCCTGAGATCTTGTGGAATCTTTCCAATAGCAAGATGATATGGGGCAATGTGACTTTGGAATCCTGCATATAAAACAGAATGTCGTCTGCATATAATGCCAGTTTGTGTTGATAACCCACTATGTCTAACCTGTGGATATCCCCGATGAGCGCACCAAACAGGCCAGAGGCTCCATAGACAGAGCGAACAGAGTGGGGACAGCGGGCACCCGTGATGGGTTCCCCTATACAGACCCACTGGATCCGAAAGGACCCTATTCACTTTGATCCACATAGATGGAAGCGCAAAGCTGGCGAGTACCAACCTGAAAAACCGTGGGCCAAAATCAAACCCCTCCAATTCCCTGGACAGATATGTACAGTCAACGTGGTCAAATGCTTTCTCAGCGTCGATTGAAAGCAGAGCCATTGCACGCTTGTGTTTCCGTGCCAGGCCCAGATGTCTATCGTGCGTCCCGGAACCAACTGAGTCTGATCTGCCATTACCAGCTCAGGCAATATTGCAGCTAAGATTTTTAGATTTTCGAATATATTCGGGAGTCATAGTTAAGGACCGCAATCGGCCTGAAAGAGGAACATAAGGTGGGATCTTATCAGGTTTAGTGACTAACGTGAGTGTGGATTCCCCAGTTGTAGGCGTGATAGATCCTGTTTCGGTAGAACAGTTCGAAAAATCGAGGGCAGAGGTCCGTGGAGAATTTTTTATAAGGGCTGTGAACCTGTCAGGGCCTGGAGCTTTGTTACCCGGAAGGGAGCAAATGGCTTGAGCAACCACCTCTGCCTCTATGGGTGCATCCAAAGATTATCTCTGGTCCGCCGATATGCAGGGAAGATGAGCATCCGGGATAAATGCTTCTTGGCTGCGGGCCAACAAGGGAGCCGGCTGCAAACAATTTGGAGTAATATTATTTTATCAGGTTCAGCATCATGTAATGTGCCCCCTTAATCCTTCATCCTGCAAACCCTCAATTGTGGTGCTGTGCTTCCGGGCCTGGAGTTTATAGGCTACAATTTGGGATGCTTTGTTAGATGTACTATAGTAAAAGTGCTTTGTTCTAAGTAGCTTGTGCGAAATATCATCGGCCCATAGCGCCTTTAACTCTGCCCTCGCTACTTGGAGCTGTCTATAAGTCTTTCTGGCCCCATCCCGTTTATATTGAGCTTCCCACTCTGTAACACTTTCCTCGGCTCGAACACGCTGGGCTGAAAGAATCTTTTTCCACGCTGAGGCTATGCTAATTAGCTCCCCCCTCAGTGTAGGTTTAAAAGTCTCCCATACCCCTGATACAGAGACCTCCCCTGTGTGATTTTCTTGAAAATACTGAGGGATCCTATCCAAAATGGTGGTACATAGGACCCGGTGGGTTTATGGTCTTTTCATCGAAAAAAATGCATCGAAAAGGAAATGCATCGATGAAAAACCATCAAATGTAAATACATCGAAATGCTATTTTCTACATTAAAGTACATATCCATCTAAACTTATCCATTAAATATAGCAATGGGCAATTTCCATGGATATGTACTTTTAAATGTAAAAGGTAGCATTTCGATGCCTTTATTTTCCACGTTAAAACGTTACATGGAGCTGTCCAGTGCTGAAATTCGGCACTGGCCAGCTCCTTGCTATGTTTTAATGTTTATTGTATATTGGGGGGATTCCCCCCACCCCCAACCCCCATGCCCCCCTTAACCCTAACGCCAACCCTAACTGTAATCCTAACTCTAACCCTAACTCTAACCCTTAATCTAACCCTACATCTAACCACAAACCTAACCCCAACCCTAACCCTAACCCTTAATCTAACCCTAACCCTAACCCTTAATCTAACCCTTTAGAGGGTATCTGGTGTTTCCATCGAAATTATCCATCAAAATGCATTCAAAGAATATGCTTTTCGGTGGAAAAGCAATTCAATGAATACATTTCGATGGATATGAATTCGATGGATAGGAATTCGATGGAAACACCAGATACCGACTTGGTGAACCAACAACAAATTGTTCAGTTTCCACTCCATGGACTTCCTTATCCCCCTAGGCCATATCCATCTAGTTGTAGGGTGAAGCGTTCCACTTTTAAACTCATGTTGAATCCACCCCAAGTCTATTTAAGGAAACCTCACCAGTATTTATTTGAAAAGGAGAAGGCAGTTCTTTTAAGCCATTATTTACCGATTTCCTTTTCCTATACTTCTGTAACTTCATTTTTTTTTTAAATGTATAAGTCTCAGGCGGGCTTTCCTTGCGTAGAATGTTTAAGGATTTTATCTTAGTTTGACCCACATTAGAATGGTCAATTTGTGGATTAGATAAATCATAATGATAATAAGCTTTAGATGCATTGGTACCTGTGAAAGGTGCTTCCCTTTTAAAGACAAATACTGTGTCACATCCCACAGAATCTCCCCACCACTGATTCTTGTTTCATGCCAGGTGATTCTCCCGCAGAGCACCACCTCCAGGGTCAGGATCAGGAAGCGTCTGCCTTTCCCTGGCCACCTGGGAAGAGACTTTAGGCAGGGTTTTACTGAGGGATCTGCAGGATTCATCACAGCCTGCTCTTGCCAACCTGTATCAAACATACTTATCTGGGAATTATTGCACAGAACTACAATCACAGAGCCTAATAGAAATTATGTTTCAATCATTACAACTGGGCCAGATCATGTCTTCCACCAGGTATACAAGGTGATCTCTGATCAAGTCAGGTTACCATGATCTGCATAGGAATTTATGCAATGACCTCCTCCACCTGGGGTGCATTGTCAACTAGGCTTGGTCAGACTAGCTCTTTCTCTGGAGCAGATATGCACTATGCACTCCAATCTGAGGAGCTCTCCAACGCTCTTAGCTCTTGGTAGTGTAATGGAGGCATGGTATCACAAGTGAAGACAAGTGAAGGCAATGTTCAAGGGTGTTTTTTGAGTAAAATGGTTGGATAAAACTCCTATCTGGCCCTATATCTAAAGATGGGAGCACGCTCTACCAATACATAATAAATAAAACAGTCCCAGTTGAGTCTGTCAAAATAAAATGGCCTAAACTAAATTAACCTATTGCCTGCCCTTACGTTATTACAAATATGTGCGGGAACATGGTGTATGCAAAGAAAATAAGTGTTCAAAAGTAATATATCAGGATGACTAAACAGTGAGGTTCCCTTGCCCACAATTTCAGCACGGGACAACGTGGCACACTCGGGCTTTGGAATACCCTCTGGCCTTTTCGACACGAGGATGCAGTTTGGCACATAAGCCACGGCCTTCCGCAATAAAATGTCTTTTCCACACAAAGTCTCTTCTTCGTAGACATAAAACAAAGTTCCTTCTCTTTAGGAGTCTAAAGTTCATAAGTTTGCAGTTTCACAGTTTATAATGGGCCTCCCTCAGCCGGGCTTGGACCCTTCAAACGCAGGTTCACAATAGACCACCCTCAGTCAGGCTCGGACTTTGCAATCACAATTTCTCTTTGTTTGGCAATTTCTCACATTTCACCATGGGTCTCCCTCAGCCAGACTCGGACCCCCTTTAAACACAAGATCACAATAGGTCTCCCTTGGTCGGGTTCAGACCTTTCACTCATAATTTACTCATAGTTCATTACAGGTCTCCCTCTGTCGGGCTCTGACCTTCCATTCACAATGGCTTTTCCAATCGAAGACTTTTGAATGTGCGAGGGGTTTAACAGATACCTCTGCATGACCACTTCAATTTCCATTTACTTTCTTTCACCATTCGGGATACATTAAACAGAGACCTTCGATTGGGACCCTTTGCTATGCCGGACCACTCTGTTATATTGTATCACTTTATATATTGGACTCTTTCTCTTCTTCCCCAACTCTGTTGGTCACCCGGGAAGGTAACTGGCCACCTTTGTTCTCCCCAAAGGAGTTATGCCTCCTTTGCTTCTCCCCAAAACATTAATTAACCCAGGAGGGTTCACTAGCTTTTCTCGGTTGCTGTTTCCTTGAACTACAAGTTCCACAATGCAACAGTCACTTGCCACAGTTATCACTTGAAATGTCACAAACCGGGCTCTCTCCCATTGCGCACGAGAACTCACTGGTTGTCTTCTCCTTCTTTCTCATTAGTCTTTGCCTTGATTAGGTTGGGGCCTCCGGTGCCGATCTTACTCCTCCCCAACACCGCTGTTCACCCAGGAGGAAACCAGGCAGCCTCCAGGCACTTGTGGCGGGAGAACAAACACAGTTCAATGTAGGGGGGGAGAGAGGATTGAAGCCTCCACAATTCACCTCCACCTCTACTGTCTAGGCAGACCTTGTCGGGAGCTCCTACTTTGCGCCACCCTCTTCTCTCCATCAGTCAGTCCAGGGCTGAGATGGATCTGTGGTTCTGCCTTCTGCTCTGTGGCTCCCTGTAGCTTTCCTGAATTATATTTGCAGCCATTCGGAAAAGGCTGTCCTTTCTCGTGCCTAGCCTTGCTCTCTTGACTTCTCAGAGACTTCTCTCCGTAGTCCTTGGACCCCTCTTGATTTATGAAAATTAATGTCTTTAGACTTCATGTCCCAAAATGTAACAGTCGAAGGTTTGCTCCCATTTCGCCAACTTCCCCAAATAGCATCCAAGCGGTTTTGGGAGCTGCGGGATTTTAAAGAGGATATCTTTCTGATGTCAGGGTCTTCCCACCTGCCCCTCAGAGACATGGGCTTGATTGTCTAGCCCGGGGGAGGAGCTCTGGCTTCAGCACTTCCAGGTAGCCCCAGCTGCCCTTGGTTTGGCTCCCTCAAGTTTGAGCTCCCTCGCCATACTGCCGCCTTCCTTGTACTCACAGGTGCAGTGTTGGCGTAGTCCTTTTGCCTCCAGGTCCTTCAGGGTTCTTTCTGCTCTGGGTTTTCCTTCCTGGTCTGCGTGCTTCTCCCAGCATCCACAGCTAACTCAGAGCATGCCTGTGTGCTCTGTCTTTTATATTGTCTGGGAGGTTCAACAGGTTTCAGGTGAGCATGATTGTTAAGGGAGGTCTGACCTTGCCTGGCCTCATTACCGGGACAAAATGGCGACTGCCCATAGGAATCCCTGGTGCATAGGTTCCTCTGGGTAATTCTCATTGCTCCCTTTTGCTTCTTCCTCGTCCCAGTGTTTTTGTGACAGAGCACTGGTGGGGGATTATGGGAGTTGTTGTGTTCCCGGGTAATTATGTGAAAATTGGGTGAAATGTTGTCAGGTCGGGGAGGATAGATGTATGGTGGTGGGTAACTGGGTTTTGGTTTCTCATAGAGATCTGGTCTTCTTTCCTTTAAGGGAAATTACTGGGGTAGGACTTGGTTTAGAATATCCTCTGAAGACTGAGGTGATGTCGGATAGGGGTGTGCCTGAAAATGGGCCCACTAGCACTTATAACCAAGCTTCAGAAACAGACTGACTCTGCCCCTCCACAAAGGAATACGCTCTGAGGCAGGCGAGAAATCTGGCAAGGCAAGCTTGTGCAAGTGGCATTGAGACGCAGCTGCCTATCACCATGACTCTAACCACACACCAGTTCAAGAACACTCTAAACCCGTACTTAGAACAATGCCAGTCAGACACACCACAAACATCATGGCCTGATCTGTTGCTTGACCTTTGGGTTCACTGAGTACCAGTCTTTCCTTACCTGGGATGTACTCGTATGTCCAATAGAACAGAACTGAAGTAGCTGCACACTGAGTTGATGTCATCCTATAAGCAATATACAGTCCCAACAAGACACAGGGATGACCATAGTAGCTTTCGCTGATCCTTGGGTCCACTGAACACCAGTCACTAAATTAGGTAGTATTCGTAAATCAGACAGAACAGAACTGGATGTAACTGCACAATGAGAAGGTATCACCCAATAAACAATGGCAGAGCCAACGAGACACAGGGACGACCATAGGCCTGCAACTTTTGCTTAACCCAATAAAGAATAGGACTAGGGCAACTTAAGGCTGATGACACTTCCAAGCAGGGAAAGGCAACCTCAAGCCTGATAATCAGAACAAATTCTTCACTAGAGAGAGAAGGGGCCTCATTACAAGTCCGGCAGTAGCCGTGCCGGTAAAACCGGCAGGCTGCCGCCAGACTCGGGATGATTAACCGTCACCTGACTTGCTGGAATAACCGGGGCATTACAGCCCCGCCGGTCCGGTAAGTCAGGCGGTGGCAATTGTTACTCCCCATTCCCAGGACTCAATGGGAATGGGGAGGACGGAAGCACCGGCACTGTGTGCAACAGTGCCAGTGCTTCTGTCAAAGTCTGCAGGTGGGTGCCGGTCCAGTAACAACTGTGCTGGTAGGCTTATCGGCACTGTTGTTACCAGACTGGCATGCTTGTAATGAGGCCCACTATCTCATAACAAGAAGATATCTAATAAGCAATGACAAACACCACAAGACACAGGGACCATCATAGACCTACAATTTACTTCACCAATAAAGACTAGGAAAAGGGCAACTCAACTCTGATGAGACTGCCAGGCAAGGAAAGAAATCCGCAGGCCGGGTTATTCAGAAAAACTCTGCAATAGACAGAGAATTCTCTCAGAGAAAAATGCACTGAACTATTAGTAGAAAATAAAGTCAGCTCAGGAAGGAAATTAGGAACAGGGTTCTCCCGCCAATCCACACAGATACTCACACACACTGATATGCTCACTCTATCCTATACACCAACAAACAATAAAATGCAGCTATACCCCTCGATCAATTTGGCCTAGCTGCACACATACCCACACACCTCCATGAACACCCCAACAGTCTTTTTTGTTGTTGTTTTTTTCATAAATATATTTTTTCTGAGATCCGTGGATGAACAGTGAATACACAATATTTCTCCCCACTAGGGGAGGCAATGACAAGATCAAGAACAGTTTTACATTTTGTCATTTGAAGCGAAGAAGAAGAAAAAAGAAAACAAAAGGAAAGAAAATCAAATAAACCCTGTCCCCCTTCCCCTCCCTCCCTCTTTCCCCCTTTACTCAAGGCTTCGTTCCACTGACGAGGATCTGGGAAAAACTACAGTTTTCCAAATGATGGTAAGGTAGTGGGTCGCTGGTGAGTGTCTAATATTTCATGTGTTTAGAGTTCTTATCTGACTTCATATATCAAAGGGTCTTTGGGGGTCTATTGGTGACAAAGCACCTTATGGGGTTGTTCAACTCTTATAGCGTGTGTTCATTCATGACTTTGTGGTGGTTTACTTGTAGGAGGGTTTATGAGATTGTGCTGTTTGCTTCCCAGTAGTCTAAGAAAGGGAGCCATTGCATGTCCATATGCATGTGGGTTTCCAGGAGCGCTGTTGTGAGGCTCTCCATCTAGTAAATGTCCTTAGCTTTGTGCAGCCAGTCTTTCTTGGTAGGCTGATTGGCTCCCTTCCATTTTATGGTTATACAAATATGTGCTGCTAGAAGCAGGTTTCTCGGCATGTGGGGGAGGACCAAGTAGTGCTCTTCGACTTTCTCTACTCCGAACAGGACCTGGAGAGGGATAACTTCCCTACTGATGCCCTCTACGTCATGGATCCAACCTAGGATCTCTTTCCAGTAGGTCTGTGTGATTGGGCAGTCCCACCATAGATGCCAGTATGTGCTGACCTGCATACACCCCCGCCCAACAATAAGGGCTGGTTCTGTATACATTTTAGCTAGGCGGTGGGCAGTGAGGTGCGATTGAGTGAGTATCCTACAGTTGTGCATTTTATATTAGACAGATATAGATGATTTCCAGACCGCTCGGTAAATAGCCTCCCACCCTTCCTGATTGTTTTCCCATCCCAATGACCTTTCCCACTGTATTTGGGTGTGAGGGGTCAGGAGATTACCTCTTTCTATTAGGGCTCGGTACATTCTTGCGATCAGGCCTTTGGTCCCTGGGTGCGTATTTAGTATGTTTTCAAAGGGAGCGAGAGGGCGTTGCAGCTGCATTTTCCATCTTGGGTCTGTGAGGACCCCTTTCAATTGTAGGTAGGGAAGCGGTGTGATTTTGAGGCCTTGTTGTGCCTGTTCTAATTCTTCTCTGGATAGGAAGACTCCCTCCTTCCACATCTGAGCTGCCCTGATTAGCCCCTGTTCGTATTGTGGCTGGAAGCGTATTGGATCTATGAGGAGGTCTCTGATGGGGGGGCCCAGATTTGACTGAGGGGCGATGGCCATGTTGTTATTCCAGATCCCAACAGCCTTTAAGAACACAGCTATACCCCACGAAATAAAATCGGCCTAGCTGCACACATAACCTCATACACAAGCTCCACCACTGCCAGAATGCAGACTTAAGTCAACAGCCATGCTGCACACATTCTACTGACCTCACACAACCACTGCACCACACCTAGAACTAGAATGCAGCTACACACCGTGCATAACAGCACTGGATGCACACATACTGAGTGCACCCAAGCACTATATGCTACCCTACTCTCTCCACTGATGTGGACTGCGGCCCCCAAGGTCATTCAACCCAGAGCACTTTGAGATCATACCAATGGTATATAAGGCGCTATACAAATGCACAATAACTTAAAATAACAGTGGAGGAAGCAATTGATGGATGCCTTCCACTGCCAGCTCCCCACGGGCCCCCTAATCCTCTGGTATCTGATACCAACACAGAGGCCATACGTATTACATCCACTGACAACCAGATATACCACCAGGGCTTCAGCACTTTTAACTACTACCACAGCTTCAGCAATTTGTACTTCTAGACAGGCTTTGACAAGATGCACTTTAAAGTACTTCAACAACTTCAAGTAGGCAAGGCACTCTTCTGCTGAACAACTCTCTTCAAAAGGGACATCCTCTTTCGCTATCTTGTCTGTCTGTCACAACAACAACCTGGATTTGTCTTTAAGACTCACTTGTGTCTGTCTTCCACAGTCTCTGGCACTACAGGTTGGGTCAGCTTCAAAATAGTCTTTACAAGCAGCCAGTTACCCTTACCCAACTTTACCTGGACCTTTCTGTCAGTTATCGGCCCAATAAATTACCCAGAAGCCTTGGTGCCACTCTCCTAACTTCAGGTAACGCTTGCACACTCATATCATAGGCCAATGAACAGTTATTAACATCACAGTACAGTTAGATGACTTTTTAACTCTGACAAAGGCTGGTTTCAGTGTTAATAGGGGGAGACTTGGCATCGGCAATGCTTTTTCTTTTCTTCAATAGTTATACACTTCTAACTTCTTCAATTGAAAGGCATGCCGTGTTAGGTTAAGGAATAGAAGTCAGTCTTTCTTTAGAAATCACAATTTTCACTCTCCTCAATTAGGGAACGCAACCACTCCTTCAAGTAGTAACTGTCTGTTTTAAAAATTGAACAATGGGTCAAGCAACGTTTACTTCTTACAGGAGTAAAAAGCCTTTTGCGTTATACGCGAGTGCTACATTTTCATTGTTCATGTAGTTTTAGATGCAACAAACAAGTTCTACTCACTTAAAGTCTTATGTGCGTCGACAGGGAGCTGGATACTGTTGCTGGCAATGCTTGTGTAATGTGTCACCTCTTCTACTGCTGCTGGCTCGCTGAGGACGCACAGCCTTTTCCGATAAAGGCGTCTTCAGTCTAGCCACACGTTCAGGGAGTCCCTCTCGCTCCTGAGACCCCAGCTTAACAACTGCTTCATGCCTTCTCCGGCACGTCCACAGCTTGACAACCACAGCAATTAGGGCAGGGCATGACCTTCCCACCATGTTGGGCTGGGATGTTTCCCTTTATACTGTTTCGAACAGTGTTATGTGTTTATTTGCAAACATTTTATTACAAAGTTTTTCTACTTCTTTGATGCTGTGGTTCAGTGTAAAGATTGTTATGCATAATACTCGCCTCCTTGTCTTTTATAGAATCTAAACCCCCTTCTCACGCTTTTCTTTGAAGAATTAAATAAATAATTAATAAAGAAATAATAAATAAATAACAAACAAAAAAGTAATCCTTGCCTAGGAAGTGGGCTTACACCCAAACAGGGGCCAAAACCCTGGGTCCTTATATAAAGGCTGATTGTTACTGAGCCCTCTGGGCTACTACCAACACTTACACATATCTTAAAATATTGTTTAAGAGAGAGTACACTGAGCAAGTGCACCTCAAACTGCTCACCCTAGAAGGGTGTGGTAAGCAGCAGTACAGGAGGGAGGTTTGGGGGGGCAACCTCGCACTAGAACATAGGCAAAGCCTGCCACCGAGCAGGTATGGCACATCTACAGTGAAGGCAATCACCTATGACATATGCTGCACTTAAACAAAGTTACTGACTGGAAGCGCATCAGGCTCTTGAGCAGGCGGGTCATACCAAAGAAGAAAAATATATATATTGTAAATTATCATTATTTAAAAATATGGAATTAAAACATCAATATTAAAAATAAATATGTATTGGACATGTCAGGAAGCGAACCCAGGTTCTCCTGCATTAAAAACCTGCAGCTCTAACATTGAGGTATCCTGCTTCTGGACTTAAGCCAAGGACTTTGCTACACTTAAATATGTATCAATAAACACAGACACTGAAATAAACATAGCATCTTTCTTATTAAGAAAAACAAAACAAGAATAAATAAATAAAGTGGGAAACACAAAGCAGGTCAAACGCTGCACTGGGAAAAGCACAGCCGAGCAGGCTATTTAACTACTGCACACCCTAGCACGGTGAAGGGGAAGCAGCAATACAAGGGTGGCAACCTTGCTAGAGAAACAGGCCTTGCCTGAAGCCGAGCTGGCAAATATACGCGAGCAGCGTAACAATTTTGAGGACATAAATCACAGGAAACCCTAAATGAACAGCTGTGACGCGCGGCAGGCCTGAGGCGAAGCTTCTTCAGAGGCCGCGCGCATCACCATCAAAAATAAAAGTACTTTCAAGGTACGCCGGCCCACACGGACTCGCGTACATCAGGAAAGAAATTCCTGACAGGCACACGCTCGCGCGTCGGTGGCCTGAAGCAAGGCTTCCCACGACGTGCGAGCGAGGACCCATAAATCATAAAAATTAAATAAAGGGAAAGCGCCGCTACCCGCAGAACACAATAAGATACTCAAAAAGCCCCAACAGAATTCTAAAAAGCACACGCACGTTCCAAACGAACATCAAGTCACTCTAGAAAGCAATGAAAGCCACATTCCAAAGCGAACGCTGAGGTAAGCCAAGTCCTACTGTGAACAGAACACAACACTGGCAACAAAGTTATACAACTGCAACACAGACTAGCATTCCTAAGGAAACACAATAAGGTGTGACTTAGATGTAGCATCAACAGCAAAGAAAGAGGAGTTGGGATTGGAGTAAAGAACTTATATAGAGGAGGGTCCCTGCTCATTGGTCTCCTGCAGGGCATGACCTGTCCTCCATGGTGGATTGGGGAGTCCCCCCCCATTACATTGACATTGAACTCTATTTAGTTCTGTTTTCAAAATTTTTTTTTTGTTTGTAAAAGTTTTTCAATATGAGCTTCCTGTCTTGCCATAGAATTCACACACGTATTCTAAACTCATCTGCCAAATCTCTCATACCATGAACTTTAGCATAGCTCTCAATTCACACGCTTTCACACGCTTTTGGCAGGTGTCACCCGCCTTGTAAACAGCGGACTCACCCGCCAAGCCTCATGCACGCCCATTCATTTCAATGGGCCTCTCACCCTCCAAAAATAAAATCGGGTGTTTTCACCCGCCTTTGCGACATAAATGGTTTTGAGCTATGACTTTAGGTTAGGCCCCCAATGGCATTCACCTACAGCACTTTCAGACCATACCAATAGGAAAAGGCAATACAAAAGAAAAATTATATTACATTACCTTGCAGAGCTTCTGAAAACTTTCATTGGGCAAGACTGAATGTATCATATGCAAGTGCTGTTTACCCTCAATCTGAAGACTTTGCAACATTTGTAAATGAAAACCTTTCCAGAATCTGCGTAGACTCTACAATATAAGTGATGTTATCAGTAAAATGTAGTTGTGCTGTATTTATCACACTTCATACAGTCAAAACTGTTCCTTAAATTTAGTATTATAAACTAGGACGTGACCAATGCACATAGGAAGTGAGTTTAAGCTGATAGTTCTTTCAAAGAAGCAACTCCGTGGCGTAGAGGTTAAGGCAATAGGCACGTGTCTAGGAGTTCATCAGATCTAGTCCCTGTAAGGGATTTTCATGTTCACGTTAAGCCGATTGTTCGCAGTTATAACATTGTTTGGCTAGTAGTGACATGCACATATGATTTTTTTTTTCTCAATTATGACATTTGTTGGCATGGCATATGACCCCTGCCAGTGACACATGTCTCTGGTAATAGTGACATGCAGTGGAACGTGCCACTGGCACCTGTCACATGCCATATTGGGCCCTTACCCCTACTGCACTTTTATGTACTTTAAAAAAATATATATATTGTTATAGTATCGTTGAAGCCTTCTGAAAGTAAAGTAACTTAATATTCTATTGAGAAGTGGCTCCTTCTCCACATAAACCCTTCAGCAGAGATTGCACCAGGAGGTAGAGGCAGAGCCCCTCCCAGCTGGCCTTCATTAGCGGGAAAGGAAAGCACCTGCAGTTTGACGTCTTGCATCATGGCGGCGGCAGCGTCGCACAATCTCGAGGCGGAACTTACTTGTTCGATTTGCATGGATTATTACAAGGACCCGTGGATCCTTGGTTGCGGGCACAGCTTCTGCCAGGACTGCCTCGTTCAGTGTCGGGTAAAGGATGCAACGTATGAGGGGTGGATCAAGTGTCCTCGGTGCTGGGCCCCGGATTTTGAGGACGGCAGGGCCCGCTACCGGCCTAACAGGCAGCTGGGGAACATTGTGAACTTGCTGAAGGTTCGCCTGCCCGTCCTGAAGCAAGGAAACCTGTGCGAGAAGCACATGGGGCGGCTGCAGCTGTTCTGTGAGGACGACATGCAGCTCATCTGTGTGGTGTGTGACCGCTCCCAGGAGCACCGGTCTCACAGGGTCATCCCCGTAGAGGAGGCTGCGACCAAGTACAAGGTACGTGTGTTTACAGGAGCGTGGTCGATTTGTAGACTGTAAATTCGCAGACCCTGCCTCCCAGCCTTATTTGTGACAAGGGTGGGATCATTACCCCACCTGCCTCACTCGTTATCCCATTATGTGAAGAGGGCCTGGATCCCGTCCTACCATTATTTAGTTTGGGCTCGTAGTTTGGCACTTTAGTGCTACATATAAGCTGAAAGGATTGCATTAGAGTAAAGGCAGATATGACGCTTGAGGAGGGCCACACAGCTTGTGAGTGTTTGGTTATTTACCCACCCATTTACTGTCCATGGTCATGACAATGGCTATCCCCCAACACTAACGTGATAGGGGGGTTTAGGCGAGTATTAAGCATTACAATCTTTACTCCTGAACCACAGCAGCAAAGAAAAACTTTTTTAACAAAAAAGTTCAAACCATAAAATCAGAACACAGTTCCAATACAGTATGAGGGGAACAACCTAGTCCAACGTGGAGGGCAGGTCATACACCCTATGGAGGACCAATGAGCTGAGACCCACCCCCATAAAGGTCCATTACTCAAACTCCAACCACTTTTTCTGCAGCTGTCTTGCCTCAGACATCCACTGCAATGGTCCAACTGCGTAGCACGGAGAAAAGGATCCAACGAAACTGGAGGGATTGCAACTTTTCTGCAACTTGAAACAATGACGAAACTCCTTTACCATAGGACCTCTCAGCTGAAAGAATAAGGAACAGAAAAGGGTGAGTCGGATAATTCTCACCTCCTGTCTTTAATGGAATCAAAACCCCCTCTCACGTTTGTACGGGGGATTAGCCATTCTGTGGCACGACAGGAGGCTTCATATTATGCAAGTTCAAAGCCCTTGCATTACAGCAACATGAACAATACGCTTATGATAAAAAGTTTTGAAAGTTGACTCCTTTGACCAAGCTGCTTTCAGAATTTGTTTCACACTACCCCCAAGGAAAGCGGCTTTAGAAACCGACCAAAGGAGGACGTGCCAACACCTGCCTCCCGCATGACCCACTTAATCTATCTGGCCAAAGTGGAAGGGGATACCGGCTTATGGGGCTTACTGTAGGAAATCAGCAGCTGAGGGGTATTCGGAGGCCTACGACCCTCTGTCTTCATCTCAAAACTTTTCAAACATTTAATGACACATGGCTTACAATCTTCTGGAAAGGTTGGATAAGATATTGAGGAAATCAAACATTTAGTTCTTCCTGAAATAAAGAAGGTGACCCCTTGAGGGGTGAACATCTTACTGTCCACATCCAACGCTCTGATATCGGACTCCCTCTTAATGGACACCAGACATAACATTGCCAGTTTGGAAAATAGCTGCTGCAAAGACAGGTTTTCATTATGAGGCCAGGCTCGGAAGAGATCCAATACCATATTAACATCCCAGAGAACTGAATACCTTGCTTTCGGTGGGACCTTGATGCAAATGGATTTTAGGGCTCTATGTACCAGACAATTTCTACCCATAGGCTCCCCCTTAACCAAAAGATGGCCTGCAGAAATAGCAGATCTGAACCCATTTATAGTTCTGTAAGCTTTACCTTCTTTGAATAACTCCACCAGAAAATGAACTTTCTCTACTGCAGGGGCAGAAACGGGATTGAGGTGTCTAGCCACACACCAGCCAACCCAGCGGTTCCATGCTGAAGAGTATCCCAACTTAGTAGAGGCCGCCCAGGAGTCCCTGATGACTGACAGAGTCCTGGGAAAGTCCTTGGAAGCACCAGGAAGATATGAAATCTTCCAAGCCATAAGGGAGAGGTACCCCTGAAGGACAAGCTTGTGAGGGAGACCCGCCAGATCTGACAGCAGCTGGGGATAGAGAGGAGAGAGACGAGGGATGTCCACCGCCAACTCCGAGAGGGCTGGGAACCACACCTGGGCAGGCCAAAAGGGTGCTACCAACACCAGAGTTGCCGCCTGCCTGCGTACCTGAACTCGCACCCTGGCTATCATGGTAAAGGGAGGGAAGGCATATGCCAGAGGGCCCGACCAATCCTGGAGGAAAGCGTCGATAGCTAGAGCACAGGGATCCAGCCTCCAGATGTAAAGCCCGGAAACATGACAGTTTAGCCTCGAGGCAAACAGATACACTGCGATTGGACCCCAGAGAGACGATATCTTGGCAAAAAGCTCCCTGTCCAACATCCATTCGCTTCTGTCCTGCAGATGCCTGGAGTTCCAATCTGCAACCTTGTTGCTGACCCCCGAATGATACTCCGTTTTCAACACAATATCCTGACCCAGGCGAAAATGCCAAAATTCCCTTGAGGGCCTTGGACCTAGTGCCCTCCAGGTGATTGATGTATCGCACCGCCGAGACATTGTCCGTGTGGAGGAAGACACAGCAATTCCCCAGATCTTTGAGCAGGCTCTTGACCACAAACGATCCTGCCAACAACTCCAGACAGTTGATATGCAGTTCTTTCTCTGCTGGCATCGGATTCCAGAATGACATCCTGAGAGGGATCAAAAATTGCTCTGCCGTTCCAGGCATCCATGTGCCGGAGCCACTAAATGAGTTCTAACCTGGCCTCAGGGGGACGACGCTACTAACTGTGAGTAAGACAGACTCCTGGGAAGATGCTTGACCTTGAGACGTTGCAACGCTCTGTAATGGAGGGGGGCTGGAAAAATAGCCTGAATGGAAGCTGACTACATCCCCACTACCCTGGCCAACTGTCTGAGGGAGACCCTCCCCTTCCGAAGAAGCTGGCAAATAAATGTCCTTCCTTATTTTGGAGAGCCTGCTTTCTGGGAGAAGGAGGATGCAGAGCTTTGAATTTATATTGAAGCCCAGAAACTGGAAACATTGCATAGGCCTCAATATGGACTTCTTGACATTTATGACAAAACCTAACCTCTGGAGGAGGGACACTGTACACTCCAGATGAGAGCGAAGAGTCTGAGAGTTCTGGGCTAAAATATCATCCAGGTATATTATGGTCCGAATCCCCTGGGATCTGAGGAGAGCTATCACTAGTTTAATTAATTTGGTGAAATACCAAGGGGCTGATGACAGGCCAAACGGAAGGGTAGCAAACTGCTGAACCCGATTTCCCCCACTGGAACTGAAGAAACTCTTGGTGGGGAGGGAAAATGGGGACCACTAGGTACGCGTCCTTGAGGTCCAATTTGACTATCCAGTCCGCTGGAAGAAGAGTATCGCTGAGCAGATGGATCCCCTCCATTTTGAAGTGGTGGTATACTACAAAAGAGTTGAGGGCCTTCAGGTTTATGACTGGATGAAAGCCCTCCCTGGGCTTCGGAACCAGAAAAATACTGCTCAGAAAATGAGAGGCTATGTAGGAGGCTGAGACTACCACTTCCTTGGAAATGAGGTCCCTGACCTCCACATCTATCAGATTGTGTTTGCCCTCATCGAACACCAAGGGAAGGAGAAAGGGGAACTGGCAAGGGGGGGAATAAAACTCTATTTGAAACCCCTTTACAGTCTGCAACACCCAAGGGTCCAAGGTGAGTGCCTCCCACTGCGGAAGAAACCTGGCCGGCCTGCTCCCTAAATTTCTGTGGGAAGAAATGCTTAACACATAAGACATTACCTGATGCTCCTCTCGATCTACCACCGCCTCTGCCGGCGCGTCCTCTCCAGTTTGATTTTCTCTGAGGGTAAAACTGGGTAGTCTCTCCCCAAGCAGAGGAGGAATTGTTCCCGCATATTGGCGGAGACAGCAAGAGCCCTGGGAATAACGGCCAGAGGAGCGTGCTCTGCCTCTTCCGGCCCTATCGAAAACCTTAGAAGCAAATACCTTCTTGATATTAGCTTGAGCTTTGTCCAAAGCCGTGAACGTGTGCACATAAACTGAGAGATCCTTAAAAAACGATCTCCAAACAAATTGCCCTGGACCCAAGGGCCCCCCCATTCTCTCTGACATTTCAGCCAGCTTAGGATCCAACTTCATGAGCAGGGATTTACGCCTCTCCTTAGAGATGGAAGAATTTGCGTTGCCTAGCAGGCAAACCGTTGAATCCACCCTCTCAGGATGTGACCGTCCATAGGAGTGTTAGAGGTCGCTGCCTCCTCAGCCAACTCAAAAATTGGCATTACCAGCCCAAGCACGTCCAATACCTTATCTTGGTAATTGCGCCAAGCCTTATCCACCCCTTTCTTGAGGTCTTTCCCTTTTTGGGATAGAAAAGAGGCCATGGACTGGTCAATTTCAGGCCTGAGGGCCACATTGTTGGGAACCACCGGCCTAAGGCATTCCAAGCGTCATTTATTTCTGTCCTCTTTGGGCAAGGGACGCCTGACCCAATATTTCAAAAAAGAGGAAACCTCCTCTGAAAGATGCCACTCGGCAGACCTGGTGTTCTGGATGAGGGCAGGATCGAAAAACTCAACCCCATAAACGTCCAGAACAGGCCCTTTCTCTGGAGGGACAGGGGCTACCTTCCTCTTGAGCCTCTTTGGAGGCGAATCAGAGGTCCTCTGAGCTATCCGAGGAAGAAATTGGCATTGTAGGAGGAGAAGCAGGAAGTTGCCAAAGGGTAGCAGAGAGGGGCTGCTGGGATTCTTCTGACCCCTCCCCAGGAACGAAATCTGGTACTGGACAGGGGATGGACTGAGGTGTCCTTGAATATGCTTGGTCTTACTAGTACATTTCCTAGGGGCTTGCTCATTAGTGGAGGGGCCCGCCTCCTGGGAAGGGTGAACATTGGCAATTCTATTAATAAGTCTATCAAAAGCGGAGGCCAGGGTACAATTAAGGTCTGATAAGGCTGTATGATATGATATGATATGGTATTTGTAACACGCCTATACACAGGTGTTTCAAGGCGCGATGAGGCAGAGAGGGGAGGGACAAGGGGAGACAGACAACGATCCTACTAGGCCAGGTGTCATTCAGATCGCGCAAGTGCAGGGGTGGGGGAGGGGGAAAAAGTGCAAGGGGAAGGGGAGGGGGGGAAGTGCAGTACAAGGTAAGTGGCGTAAAGTAATAAATAAATAAATAAATAGGGCCAGCTGGTGGCAAGTGCGAGGTAAGTGCAGAGCAAGTGCTGGGGAAGGGGGGGGGGCTGTAGGGATACAGAGACAGTCCCGCAGTGCAAAGGGGTTCCAGGGCATCAGTGCAAGAGGAGAGTGGCTGGGCCCAGGACCGAGGCCGTCTTGAGTGGTCCAGTTGCAGGATAAGTGCAGTTTCAGTGAAGAATTAATTAGCTGTTCAGCAGGGGAGAGGGAGAGAGAAAGCAGAAGCAAAGAGGAAGGTTTTGAGGTGCTTCCGGAACCGGAGATGGTTCTCCTCAAGTTTCAGGGAGGCAGGAAGGCTGTTCCAGAGGGAGGCCCCTGCCGCGGAGAGAGATTTACCCCCAGCTCGTTGCTTCGAGAAGCGGCTAACCCTGAGGGAATTGGAGGCGGATGAGCGAAGGGCTCGGGAAGGAAGATATTTGGGAAGAGAGAGTTGAAGGTATTTAGGACCAAGGCAACAGAAGGCCTTGTGGACAATGCAGAGGGTTTTGAACTTTATCCTCGCAGCCACTGGGAGCCAGTGTAGAGATTTCAGTCCTGGAGAGATACGGTCCCTGGGCTTGAGGCCAAGGACAAGTCTCGCAGTTCTGTTCTGGATGAGTTGCAGAGGGCGGAGAGTGGAGGCAGGCAGATTATCCAATGACACCTCTATTGCCTGAGCCACAGACGGCTGGCTTTGATGGAAATGGTCTCCCACCCCCTCCCCAACCTTTCACTTTTTTTTAGAAGGGCGCACTGGACTCCCCCAACCTTTCACTTTTTTTTAGGGTGCACGTGAGTGCTGGCATCTGCAGAAGAGGGGGCCCCTAAACCCTTATGCTCCATGACAGCACATACCCCAATAATATCATAGAAAAGTGATAACTCAACCAATAAAAATGCAGTGAAGGAACAAACATCAATAACAATTTATGCATGTATTTTGTTAAACAGTAATCAACGGAGACAACCACAGGCACTTCTCTTTGCCTTACTGAAGGGGAAACCAGCCGAAAAGGCTCGTTTTCCAGCTGCACACCCTAGCAGGGTGAAGAAAGTAGCAGCAGGCAAGGATAGCAACCTCGCCGTAACACTCAGGCCGTGCCTGAAGCCTAGCAGCTATTGTAAGTGAGCAGTGTATAATTTTGAAATAAACAAAAAAACAGAGCTGTGACGCGTGGCAGGCCTGAAGCGAAGCTTCCTCACGGGCCGCGCGCATCACAAAATGAAACGGGGAGCACTTGGAACGCACAACGGGCCTGAGCTGGGCTCGCGTGGAGCAAACAAATTAATTCCTGACTGGAAAATGCCTGCGTGTCGCCGGTCTGAAGCTAGGCTTCGATGTCCGCTCAGCAAAGCAGCCTGTCAATAGACAGACGTCCCAAAGAAAGAAACAAGGGAAATGCACCGCACAAAGTAACCTGTCACAATGTAACGAAATAGCAATGTAAGGAAACCAACGTTCCAAAGTGAACGCGGAGCCAAGCGACCGCGTCGCTGGATAAACGGCACACTGTAATGCTACACTTGCAACAAACTAACGCTGACTAGCATTTCTAAGGCAACAACTAGAAGGTGTGACTTAGCTGTGGCATGGGCAGCAAAGAAAGGCAGGAGGCGAGTATTATCCCACCCACCCTTTTCTGTTCCTTATTCTTTCGGGTGAGAGGTCCTATGTTAAAGGAGTTTCATCATTGTTTCAAGTTGCGGAAAAGTTGCGATTCCCTCCAGTTTCGTTGATCTTTTTCTCTGCGCTACGCAGTTGGACCGTTGCAGTGGATGTTTGAGTCAAGACAGCTGCAGAAAGAGGAGTTGGTGTTTGAGTAATGGACCTTTATGGGGGTGGGTCTCAGCTCACTGGTCATCCACAGGGCATGACTTCCCCTCCATGTTGGACTGGGGTGTTCCCCTTATACTGTATTGGAACTGTGTTCTGATTTTATGCTTTGAACTCTTTTGTTTGTTTGCTGCTGTGGTTCAGGAGTAAAGATAGTAATGCATAATATGAAGCCTCCTGTCGTGCCATAGAATGCCAGTGTCCAGTCGCACCCGCTGCCTGCCCAAAACACATTCTCCTTTGATCTGTTTGCGCTCGCTCTATCAAGCTTTAGCCTGACTGCATTATTTCTAATCAGTCTGTAGAGAGTTAATGGCTTCATTTCAGCAGTAAGTGGCTATTGCTGTAGTAAAAAATAAATAAAATGGGGGGGAAAACTCACTTGATTTAACTCTACCTTGCAGTGAAATCCTGTTACAAAGCAGCACAGGCAAAGCCAACCGTTTTAGCTTGAGGTATTAGATGGGCATTTGTCAGGTACTGCAATTATATGCCCAGGTAGCCTTTTAATGTTCCCGCTATGTCAGTCTTCTGGCCATGTAGTACCTATCGGTGCCTAGCAAATGCCTATCCCATACCTGCCCAGACTGGCTTTGCCAATGCTTGTTTTTCTTAATCCCACTGACCTCTGTGCCAGGGCATCCGGTGTATGGTGTTTTCTTTACTGTAGTTTCATGATGTCTTTTTATTTTTATGGTGCGTTTATGTATGGCCATTTTTGTCAAAACTCTGAGAATGCTTTTAATTGGAAAGTTACAGATGAGGATTATTTTGTCTGTCAGAAGAAATGACTATCCAAGAAATGCTTACGATTTACTTTCGCTAAGCCCTTTAGAGAAAGTTGCAACTATTTCCCCAACACTTAGTGTTCAAATTATCGTTCTTTAGTAAAAAGCCCCAAATTCGCTCCTATTTCTTCATAAAAGGCAGTCCACATCAGATATGCGTCCAATAGAATTGTCAATGCATTTCGGAACATTGCGCATCATCGGGGCTGGACAAAGCTGTTCAGGTGAGAGCAATTGGGACTACATCGTTGGCATATGTGAGTGAGCACATTTTTCTTCCAGCTATTTTCAGTGCGTCTGGGGTTAACTCTTGCAACTCTCAAAACAATGAGTTGTTATACAAATTAAAAAGCAAGGGCACTAGAACACAGCCCTGTCTTCACTCCTTGTCCCAGATTAATAGCTGCAGATATCTTACTTTGGTTATCAATACATACTCTAGCAACCAAATTCTCATGAAAAACCACTATGTGCGTTTGGTAACCCTTTGGCACAATTTTGTAAAGTTGACCTGTTCAAATGCTGTACTTGGATCCAAGATGTATTGGAGACCTATGTCCAAGTACATATTTTAAAGAAGGGTACAATAATAGTTTGTCCCCAGCTAGCTGGAAATGTGTGGTCCTGGAAACTGAGTTAAAAAGCTGTGTAAAGACAGTTATCCATATTGCTGAATTATATTTTAGAAATATCTATAGGAATCAAATTGGCACCTGGAGCTTTGTGGCTTAATGACTGCGTGGAGGGCAAGTGGACTTCTCCACACGTGAATTTAATGGCTTCTTTAGTGTTCTCTGTTTGGTTGCAAGGAATCACTTGGATCTTATATATAGCAGATCAAAGTGATTAACCCATTTGACTGAAGTCTCCAACAGAGTTGCCCAATTGTTTGTGTCCCCATGCCTCGTGACTTGTGTTCGTACTAGGGGCTGCTGATTCCAGTTCTAGCCATATATTGCTGAGATGTTTTTGCTTTGTATATTGCTCTTTTATACTTTGCTCTAGCCCCAGCAATGGCTAGCGGATCTCTGGGTTGATTGATTTTTTTTTTTTTTTTTAAATGTTTTCAATAGTCTTTTTTTTTCTTTACATTTCTAAATTCTTTGGTGTACCAGCCCACCTGGTTATTGAAGGCGAGCGTCCCCAGATTGCACGATCCTCCCCACAATGAGAGGCAATAATGGACTCTCCCAAGATAGGAATAAGGCTAAGACCAAGTGCGGGTGAGCTCAATGGGAGTTTATATAAGTCAAAAATAGGGCATGCAAAGGACTCTGCAAACTCCGAGAGCGCTCTGTCTGACACTAGCAAAGACAGGCATATATATTTTACAAAACGCGTCATGAGAACCTACACACTATAGGGGGCACATGTTTGTGGGGATTGGGTGGCGACGACTAACTATAAGTGCAGCTGTGATGTGTTACCGTGTGGTTGGTGGACGTCACTGGGTGCCAACGTGGGGTGGGCAGGTCAGCTGGGCTCATCCGGGAGGTGCTGTTGTGCCAGGCGCACTGTCATTGATGGAACGTCTTCCTTGGCTTTCTGCCCTAAGGGCCACGCACACCCCATTCATTCAATACTGCAATATTATCTTTCCCTGTAAATCCTACAATAGGTTATTCTACAGGTTAATGCAACACAGAAGGAATGCACCTAGAGTGGGGTCCTTTGGTAATACATCAATACATGGTTACCATCATCCTGTCGGCCGGGTATCTTAGGTCACGAGGTTGGGTCTCAGGGCAAGGGGTGAGCTGTCCAAGTTTTCATGTCTCGTTAGAAGTCATTATGAATGTGTTCCTACAGTGTTGCTCTAATATTGGGTGTCCTAATTTTACAGGGGCCATTAACCTGGGGTGAGCTGGTGGGTCGTGGAGCCTAAGAAAGGGCACCTTTTGGCCTGCGTTTATGGCCAGGGTTTACTGTTGGGTTGTAAATAATTCAGGTGGCTGGTCGTGGCCATGTGAGCTGCCGGGGAACGTGAATGCTTGAAGCGGCTCCAGCTGAATTGGGGGAGGTGAGGCAGAGCAGTCCGGGCCTCTGCCTTTCGTTTGGCAGGCTTCACTGGGGAGGGAGGGGAAGTGGCCTTGGATATGCCCACAATGGTATTTTCCTTATGTGTTTGCAGGTTATACAAAAAGACATTAATTATTCACATACTGTACAATACTCATTGAGTTTTTTCTTAAAAGCTTACATGTCTACATTGTTAGTGCCTTTACATGGCCATTTCAAATGTGTTACCTATACCAATGTTGCTATTGATAACTATGTTAAGTATTTAACAACCAAGACATTTTGTTACTCTATGCATACACGATAAGCGAGGTAGTATTAAGGTTGGTGGAGCGCGCAGGAACAACTGGCCAATGAGACTGATGGCAGTGACGCATGGTGAGCTTGAACATTAGAATACATTCTATGCGTTTTATTACACAATTTACATGAGCTCCCAATGCTGTTGCACTTGTTTTCCGTTGCACTCTAGCATTAGTTCAGTTATGGCATAGGGCCTTGGAGTACATTCTTCTTGGAGAAACCTATAACATAAAACCCGGGACACTTCTACCATTTGCGCATTGTTAAGGGGATATGGGTATTTCAACCAGAATGCCACATGAACACACATTCTGCCATCTTCATGGAGTTTACATATTTTATCAAAAGGTCAGGGAGAAAAGTTTTATCACAGGCAGTTTGCATATTGGTATTTAGGGTCTCTACTTTTGTTGGGGGACCATTTTAACAGTTCTTTTCCACCCCAGCCCTGCTGGCCGGGTCATACTGTGGACAGTGATACACTGCGGAAGGTGAATGTTAGTGTTTGTTTCTAGCGCTAGCTCATGTCCGTCTGTTCGTGGGAACGGGCTCTCAGCAGATCTGCCAGGGAGCTGCGGCCACAGGGACAAGTGGGAACTCTCCAAGGGTGGGGGCCGTGCTGCGGCGCACAGGGGCTCATGTCATTCTGGTTTCACAAAATGGTTTCCAGGGCCTAGCTTAATAAAGCACGTTACCAATGTGTCAGCCAGTGGTTCACCCGCCACCTGGGCCCTAGTGGCAGGGGGGGCCCCTGACGAGCCATGGACTCCACAAGAGGGGGACTGCAGGGGAGGAGGGGGTCTCTTGGACCTATCCTCCCATACCTTTTCCAATGCATTAAAGGGTCAACGCTTAATGCTCAATAGATTTCTCGCAGTTGGCTTTAGGCTATTGTAAAGCACAATGGATCTAGAGCTTTGTGCATAATTACAGATATTCCTCAATTTCAGGTAATTAATGCATCATGAAAAAAGGTAACCTAAACGTCTATGTACTCTAGAGATTGCCGTTTGTGTGACAATGGTATTGATTTGACAGGGTGGGTGTTCTTCCTGCTATTTTCTGCACCCAATTCTCCAGATAAAGATTTGGAAGTGGGAGTATTTTACTGCCTATTTTCTGAAGTTGGAAGTAAAATTATTTTTTTAGGCAGTACAATACAAATGGAAGTCCATTTCTCAGTGGGGGTATTTTATAAAGGAGTACACATGTTTTAACTGGAATGGTTTTTAATATTTATTTATTTGCACCTTGTTATTCATGCACATTAAAAGATACTTATTTACTTCTGATCAGGCAGTAATAATAGCAGTGTGTTCCTGTGGTATTACATGCACTACTGGTCCAAACATATCCATTCAGCTGTGTGGGTGAAAGCAGGGGCACAAGGTTCGAAGTGTCCGTTTCCTATTTTTAGTTAGGGGTATTTTTACTCCCTAATTTTTTTTTTTGCTAGTATTTGCCTAAAGGTGCCTGACGGACCCCTTCTCTGTAGGACCTCTTTATGAGGATCATTATCACTCTGCGTTTAGCCTGGGCGCGTAGGGTAGCCCAGGTTGGCATTTGACCTACTAGACTAACATGACCAAATGTTTTGTATCCAACCTTTTTATAGGGTAAGGTAACCCACTCCCCACCCCCCACAACCTAGGCCTCCTGTTCCCCAGTGTACCTCCCGAACATCGTACTTGCAGAAATAGTGACTGGGTGATAACCACGCACAAAGGTAGCCACCCTCTAATTCATGACCCGCCATCCAGCCACATCCCGCAAGGGCCCCTCTTCCCACTTTCACACTACAGGTAATATTACTCTCCTTAACGCCTGATATAACTGTTAGGGAGAATTCTCTGATAATGCTTAATTTCCCAAACCTAGTGAGTCCCCCAGCAGCTTTGCTGGATTTTTGGGGTTTGTTTTTTTCTCCTGCTAAGAGTGACACTCTTTTACTCCCACTCTTAGACATGATTTGAGGTATGTCCTTGACTTATGTGCTTATGGGCTATGGGGTTTCTTTTTTACTCCATAGGGTATCATCTGTTTTTCTGTATGTGTGGTACACAGCGCTCTCAGTGCAGTACCACAGGGGTGACACAGTGACCCCCAAACATGGACTGCATACCCTGGGACTGACTACTGTCTCCCAGGGCATGTAAAGTCACCATTGGCTTTACTAGTCCAAAATTGTGAACAGAACCAGTACAAACCATCATATTGTGGAAATACTGGTAAAGGGTAATTCAATTGCCCCTGGGTCTGTTTTCAAGGGGGCACTGTCCCATTCCCCCCTCGTCAAGTTTCTGGCTGGTGGCAGTGGTTACCACGCAAAATATTCCTCCGGAATATTCTCTATGGGATTTTCCCATTGATTTTAAACGCACCACTTTTTGGTGCAATGTTAAAGATACCGCCGGTTTATTCATTTAATATTAAATCACCGGTTGGGTCTTTTTGCCAGAACTCTATTCTAAAATGGCCTTTGTGTCCATCTCTGTAACTCTGACCAAGGTCGAGCCCTTTGTTCCACTATTTTGGCGGGCTTCTCCACAGAAGCCCTCCAAATAGTGCCACTCTGTCTGGGTTCCACAGGAAGGGTGGAGGGGGGAATTGGCACCCTGGACTGCGTTGCCTTAGCAACCCAAGTCGCACTCTACTCTGATTGGCCCAGTGGTGAGCCGCATGTGTGATTGACAGCTAGGCTGATGAATGGGGGGGGGTTTCTGCATAAAAGCAGGGCCTTTGGGACTGGAACTTCAGAAGTTGCCACAGGACCTAAGAATCCGAAGAGGGAAGACGCTGAGCCACCTGCAACCGACGACACCACCGGTGAAGCCCTGCTGCAACGAACTCGCCACTTTTCCAACGACAAGAGAAGATCTTCTGCTGGAGATTCTTCTCCCTTTGAGTTGGTAGGACCAACCAGTTCGCCCTTTTTCGCTTCCAAAGACGTCACTTGGTCGAATCGCCCGTGCCAAGCACCCCGGCGGCCGGATAGCCAAGCTCACCACTTTTGACTGCGAATAAAAGGACCGCACCTTTTAATTGGGAACTCCGCGGCTGGTTTCATCCCTGTGCAGTGCAACGACTCCACGTTTCCTCCTCGACGAGATCTTCTCTTCCCCTGGTGGGAACCACGAACCTCAACCACTGCCAGGAACAACTGCCCCCGCTGGAGCTTCCTTTCCCTTAAGGTACTGTCTCCTGCCTGGCCTCCCCTTTCTACAGATTGCTAAAGATGACCCTTAAATCCTTGGCTTCTAAACTGGGTTGGCTCCAGGCCTTCTAACTATATCTTTTGACTCGCCCCAACCTCTTTTGAACCCTCTGCAAAGACTTTCAGTGCACTTTAAACCATGTGATCCTGGGCACATTTCGCTTGGCTCCATTTAAAGTGGGCCTGGCCTATGAACTTTGGCTCTACAGTATAACCTGCCTTTCTCCCCTTGCTCTGAACTCTTAAAAGTGTTGGGAACTGTTTTATTTTATGCTCTGCCTTTTCTCTCCCTTTTTAACCTAAACTATTGGAGTGCCATCTAGGTTAAGCGCTCACTTCTGTCTTAACAAATAGTTGTGCTTTAACCCTGACTTGTCTGATAGTTCTCAAGGGAGGTTTGTATACTTACCTGACTGTGTTCTTAGATCTCTTTTCATTGAGAGTGCTAGTGTATTGCCTAAAGTGTGTTATAAATAAATAATTATATACTTTTTATACAAAGCTCTGGTCAGGGTTTGTTTGCTCTACTGTGTCTTGACCCTATTGTGTATACTCTGCATACTGCCCTACTCTTCTTGAGAGAAGTCTGACTGCTCAGCCACAGCTACCAGGTAAATCTGGGTGGTGCAGACTGCTACCAATTGGGTTTACTGCTGCTCCTGTAGTCTTAATCTTTTTGCAGTGTTCCCCAAGGGAACTGCATGGGATTCTGCCTAACAATAACCACCTTTCGCCCTCGCTGCAATCCACCAACCCCCCCTCCCCCGAAATGAGTCCCACTCACAAATCCCCCAGCAGTAACTACAGGCGTTGCTAAGAAAACTGCAATTCCAAAGTGACCCGCAAACGAAACGAGCACAGAGAATACAACAAGGTCAACATACATTCCAGCCAATGTCACAGGAGGGCTAATGCCCCTATGGTCCAATCTAATAACATAAACAACAAAGGAATGAAAGAAAAGGAAAACCGGGAAAAAAAACAGGCTTGGTGCCTCAGACATAACTACCACACTTGATACAAAATCACAAGACCCCGCCAATAAAGAGAACACCTCAGACTGCCAGTAAGGAAATCGCAACAGTGAACTAACACACCCAAAAACTGAAAGGAAAACCCAAGGAGCAACACAAGAAATAACACATCACTGCAGAGCGCCTTGGGCACCAAACCAAAAAAACACACTATTCTAAAACATTAAACCTCAGAGTCATGGGAAGTCATTTGCAACCGTGAGATATTCCGAGCTTCCAAGTAAAGGAAAACCACTAGAAGTCTTGGAAGCACAGAACATGCCACGCCAGAGGAGAAAAAGACGTGTGAGAAACCACATAGTAAGATAAGCGAACTGGAATTACACCAACACAGCAATGGAATGCACGCTCATGAGGCCGATGGTAATAAGAGCCACCCCGAAAACGAGATAAATCACTGTAGCGACCGCCTTACCTCACAGCGGACCACTCGCCAGAGCAGCAACCAACTACCAGAAACATTAGACAAATCAGCAGGATATCGGGACTCCTAACGGGACAAGGCGGAACCAAACAGAAGGCGAACGATGGGAAATTATACCATCCACCACACATCGCAAAACCCAAGGGGACCACCGGCAACACCAGCCTGAAACAAGAGGACCCAGAAGAAGACGTAAACCCAATATGAAACTTATCTGACGTATTTGTGGACAAAATCGACCTGGAACACAACCTACATCCCAAGGATAATAATGACCGTCACCAGCAATAACGCCTAAAGACACAAGCGATTACCAAATGGGCCACCATAAAGAAAAAAAATACACTGCAACCTATCAATGCCAGATCTTTGTCCAATTTCACAATGGGGATCTACTTTGCGATGGGGAATAGACATCCTGTTCGTCACAGAAACAAGGCTAGCAGAAAACTACAGTCCTACTGCATAGCTGGCTACCTGACAATTTCAAATTGAAACAGCCAACCAACTGAACACGCTGAACTGGGAATCCCTCGTCCTACACCTGACCTTGGACCCGCAAACAAACAGCGCTTTTATACTCCTCTATAGACTGCCGGCCTAAGACTCAACCTTCATAGACGCCTTTTGTAGAAGCGGTCATGAACCTAGCCATTAAACATTATTGCTTTATCATTCTCGGGGACTTCAACATATGGTTCGAAGAAGAAAATGCAACACACTCTAGATGCAATCTTCACCAGTAAAGAACTGATCGCAACAGCACCATCAATCCAAATGGAGCAACCACCTCACTATACCCTTTTGCGATCCAAATACCAACAAAAGCAAACGAGCCCCAAAAGAACAACCCCTTGCCCCCCCCCCCCATCTGGAGAACCGTCAAAAGCAATCACCTGGAAGGAAAAACTAGAATCCTCAAGGTTTACGATTGCAGCCCTGGGCGCAACAGACATAAACGAAAAAACAGACCTAATCCTGAAATGGCAAACAGCTGAGTGTGGGTGACTGGGTACAAGAGCGCTCAGACCAGAGAGTATTTAATCCTAATCTACAAATTTAGAGCATGGACTGCTGCAAACCCGTCAGATGATAGTTCACCGCTAACCTATGTACACAATGAAACACAACAACCTTGGGATCTGCAGGGAAAGCGCTGTCCTAGAAACTATTATTTTGAAATAATTAGAACCCTTTTTGTGCAACAATTGTCACTTCTGTTGGTTATTTATTAGTTTAGGCCCATTCTGTGCCGACACGTGTTTCGACCACTTTGGTCCTTATCAAGGCAGGGCCTGATTCTTTTGTTTTGCAATAAGAATACCTTGCAGTAGGTGGGCGATGGATAGGTTTCCCTGTATGGTATAATGATGGCGTCTTGATTAGCAATGTAGCTTGTAATGTGAATATCACTTGCAATTACCCTTGACCACCTGATAGTTCTGTTGGTCACGTATCTCTGCAGGCATGATCTGTAATGTTTGAGATGTTCTGCCTTGCCCCCCCTGACTCCCCATGTACTCTGCACCCAAGCAAGACAGAAGACTGTGGGCCTCATTTCGAGGCTGGTGGTAGCCGTGCCTGTAACACAGGCACGGCGGCTGCCGGTATTCAATTTCTGGGCAATTACTGGGTCACTACGGCTTTTCCAGTCCCAGTATGTGCCCATTCCTGTGCGCCGGAAAAAATTCTTCACCATTCCCATTTGAGCCCCATAGGGCTCAATGGAAATGGGGAGGTCGGATGCACAGTTTATAACGTTGCCCGTGCATCCGACATGCTGTGCTTGCGGGGGCCTTTCATTCCACCAGGTCAGACCTGGCGGAATGAAAGGCACCCGCGAGCAGAACTCAGTTTGCCGGTCCGGATACAAGGGTACCGTCATGCTTACCGACACCATTCTATCCGGACCAGCAAGCTCGTAATGAGGCCCTATATCTTTCTTTGCAACTCCACAGATAAGGGTTGTATCTGCCACTTTTACTCTCTAAAATAGGCAAATGCTCGCAATGAATAAACTAGTAAATGGACACATAGGAACTTGTGCCCCTGCATTCACCCAAACGGCTCCATGGACTTGTATGCATCAGTATTGCATGTAGTACCACTAGAACAAACTGCCATTATTGCTGCCTGCTCGGAAGAAGTGAATGTGTACCTTTTTAATGAGTGAAAAGAGAGAATAAAATGCAGTTTTCCAGTTAAAATGTTTTCTTGCTTATAATCCTAAATTGACTTGCATTTTAATTCCCCCAAAAAATCATTTTACTCACAACTTTAAACGAGCATCGGCAGTGCCAGCAGTTTGGGCTTTTGTGTAGACATGGGAAAGGCACCTGCCAGGCACAGCCATAGTTAAATTAACTGGCTTTTGATGGTAGTGGGTGCAAAATGGTGCGAGTACCTGGGCAGCTAATGGCATTGCCTAATGGCATTGCCTGGCAACTGTAACTTCAGTATCCCACATATAGGCTTAAAGTATGCAAGTTGTCGATCACTGGTCAGTTCACTTTTGACCATTTCAAATGCAGCTTGACAGTTCTCATCCCAAGTAAATGGAACATCCTTTTTAAGCAATTGCCTGAGTGGATCAGTTAACATCGCATAATTAGGACGTTAACTGGCACAATAGCCTGTCTTTCCTAAGAAAGATCGTAGTTCAGTTACATTTTGCGGGGCTTTTAGACTCGGGACGGCATTAACCTTGTTTGTGTCCGCTTTGATTCCTTTTTCAGAAAATATGTGGGCAAAAAACCTTAGGCTGTCTCTATTGATGTCACACTTTGGGCCATTTAAAGTTAGACCATTGTCCTGCAGAATGTTACAAAGTTGTCTCAGTGCTTCATCATGTTGACTTTGAGTAGCACCAAATATTAGAATGTCATCACTGTAATTGAAGGCGTTTTGGACAGGTGCAATGAGCTGCCTTTATCGTCTCTTGGAATATTTCTGCCCCTGAAGAAATGCCAAAGTTAAGGCGCTTCTACCAAAAAAGACCTTCATGAGTGGTAAAAGTAGTGATCTGCCTGGACACAGGATAGATTACTAATTGATGATAACCTTGATTTTATATTTATCTTTGAAAGTCTGTTAGCTTGGTTAAGCCTAATTATCATATCTTCAATATTGGGCCCAGGATGTCTTTCTCTTTGTATCCCAGTTTTGGGAATTCGCATTTCCACACAAAGACAACCATCCGCTTTGGGCACCACCACCAAAGGAGATGCCCATGGTGTGGGACCATCTACTCTTTCAATGATATCATTATTGAGTAACTGCTGCAACTCCTGCGATACTCATTCCTGAAGGTGAAATCCTATCCGTCATGGATGTTGTGGTACAGGATGAACAGAAGGTCAATGTGTAGATGTATGACATTGGGGGTCATTCTGAGTTTCGAGGTAAGTAACGTCCCTTACCGGTATTGCGCAAATAGCGTGTCCATGCTGTCACCAGTCCGCTAATAGAGGACTTTTATGAGTTCGCAAGCTTTACACCATGCCGGTAAGGTATCTAGCGCCGTGCCGTAAAAGGCTCCCAAAAAGCCCTTACCGGCATCAAGCATAGTGCAGATAACACTACCGACATTGTTCAAAGCGTCATTAGCGGTGACCGTAATTAGTGGTCACTGCTGTTTATGGTCTCTGCTAATAAGTGGAACCGGAAGTAGTGTCATCGCACAGGAACGGGAAGGCGCACGGCGGCCATCTTTAAAAACGCAATCCATTGCCATCCTCACCACACAGGACCCCTGGGACACTACTGATTGTTGAAAAACATCCAACTCCAAGACCACAATGCCTAAGGCCCTGAAGAAGGGAGCTGCCTGCCTGAGAAAAGAACATTTCAATGAGGATGAGCTCCAGATGCTGGTGGACACACTGCAGGAGCATGCTGCCACAGTCTTCTCTAGCAACATGAAGAGAGAGGCAGTGCTAAGAAAGATCTGGGCAACAAACACACCACACACACACCACACACCACACACACACACTCTCCCTCCCTGAAAGGCAATATTGTACATGACACATACCACAAAAAGTAGGAAATTCCACGAGTTACGCAGTGTGCATTTCCAAAATAGTATGTATGTCAGACAGCACTGTTCCTGGCCAACATGAGTGACGCCGCCAAATGCCTGCATTAACCACCCATGTATCAAATGACGTGCTCTTCCAAACACATGCCTATTACCCACAATTGTGTGGATGAGAAATTGTCCCAATGTATGTATGATGCCTACCAAAACATCACTCATGCCGTCCCTCTCTTCCACCCCCACAGGCACAGACCATGACAGTGATGGGCAGGACGCAACCCCTGCACAGGCAACACCCAGGAAGAGGTCCCAGGATGACCTCAACCGACTGTCAACCTCGAGGGGACAACCTAGGGGGCGCCGTGTACCAGCATGCAAGCCACCCCAGGTACCCATTGCACCTGTGCCACCAAGGCCCGTGGAGGGCATAGCACCACCTCCACCCACTGGACAGCCTGATGACACATGCGAGGCACCACATTTGGAGGAGTCAAGTTTGGCTGGGGAGATGGCAGCCACGGTACCCCTGACTGTGGATGACACACAGTAGGACATCTGGGTCCCCATGGAGGACAATCTTTTGGATGTGGGCCATACCCCACCTCCACTGGCATCCCCCCCAAGAATCGTCATTCAATACGGGGAACGCCACCACCCCAGAGCAGTCCGGTCATGAGCACACAGAGGGACACTTCAGTCCAGTTTACAGGGCTAGGGAGGCTAAGCAGGCTGGGCATGACAGCCAGGGGCCCAATACCTCCACAGGTGCACCCGCAGGGCTGCCGCGGGCTGACCTGCTAACTACACTTGGGCGTGAGTTCGTCCAGGACAACAGGCTGGCCAGAGAGGAGTGGCGTACGGATTTAGCCACACTAGGCCGGTCCATCACGGACAACACTGCCTCCATGGTGAGATCTTTCTCGGACAACACCAGCCGCCTCTGCGAGGAGGTCTCGGCCCTCCGGCAGATGTTAGGCCGCATCGCGGATGCCATGGAGGCAGGGCATCCCGCCACAAAACCACAGCAAGCGGCCACACCGTCATCATGCAGTTCCACGCAAACATGGAGGCTTCGCAGGTCGGCCCGTACACAGCGCCGACAAGACATGCCGCCCCCTGGGCCAGGGAGTGCCGAGTAATTGTCATGGCAGCCTCATGTAGGCTTCGGGGATGCAATGGGACTTGTGTGGGGGAGTTGTGGGGGGAGGGGGAAGGGTGTGTGTGGGGGGAGGGGCTGTGTTGGGGAGTTGTAGGGAGAGGGGGGTGGTTGAGGGTTTAGTCACCTGCGTTTACTTTGTTACATTTAATACACTGGTTGTGTGAAAAACAAGACCTGAGTGGACTTTCATCATTGCGCATGCGTCATTTATTCAGTTACAGTGCATGGTGTAGATGTACCCCCACACCCAGTGCCCTCTGTCCAACCATCATGTCACCCTCTACTGCCATGTGTGTCACAAATATTGTGCAATCACTGACTTGCGCACAGTACGGCCCTCCTGTGCATCGCCACCGTTATGATGTCCAGCCACATCTTCTTCCTCCCCTTCATCATCACCAGGTGGTAGCAGTTCAATGTCAGGGGGCAGGGGCACGTTCCGGCGGATGCACATATCGTGTGGCTTGACACATGCCATGATGATCTAGGCCACCTTCTCATGCCTGTAGTGGAGTGCCCCACCCGACCGGCTGAGGCAGTGGAATTGTGCCTTTAACAGGTCAAAGGTCTGCTCGATGTCCACACGGGTACGGGAATGGGAACAATTGTAGCCCTCCTCGTGCCTGTTGTGTGGGTTTCGGACAGGGGTGAGGAGCAACGGCTTCAAGGGATAGCCACTATCCCCTGCATGAGAGGCAATTAAAGGTAAATTTCATGCGAATAATGATGGACAGCTGTACTAGTCACACATGCCGGCAGATTATCGTTGGTCGCATGCACATGTCCCTGGTTGTATGCAAGCTATTTTTTGGGCCTCAACGTGTCCTGTGCCATGGAATAATGGTGTGGGTTGCATCTTCAAGATGATACACGGTGTGCTCTGCCGTATTGTAGCTCATGCATTGTGTATGCATATTGCTGTGTTTGTGTGAATTTATTGATTTGTTGTGTTGTGTAGGATTTACTGATGGTGAGCGTTGGCAGTAGCCTCTGCAATTTTTGGCATTCTGCGTGGATTTTTCCCATGGTGACCTGCAGCATTCCTGTGGTTAATCCGGGATAATGGCCACCACAATGTGTGAAGATCTTGCTTGCGTCACCTTCCATCTCCACCTGTTTGTGGTGGTATAGTTTGTGATTGCGTTAAACCACCTCCATGGCATGGAGGCCACCTTTTATTTCTAGTATCTCCTGGGGAGTCCGTGGTAGAGATATGTATTACGTTGTGTGCTTGTGGTGGAGCACCGACACTACCTTCAGTAGAGTGGGGGGATGGCAGTGCACATTTCTATGAGACTGACAGTCGTATATCATGTCCACAATGGTGTTGATGGTGTCATGGTCCAGACGGTACAGAGTGTGATTGTGCTGCGGGGTTGGGTTGAAGGGACTGGCTCTGATGTTTGGGATTGGGGGCTGCATGCGTGGTTAAGCTGGCTGCACTGGTGGGGCATGCAGGGCCTGTCTCACCCTCCTTCTCCTGCTGCGTCTCCTCTGTGGTGCTTGCTGTTGTCATTGGTGTTGCTGGTGTTGCAATGCATGCATGTCCTCCAGCTGAAGTGTTGATGCTGCTATTGATCTTGGTGTGGTAAGGGGTGTGGTGTGTGGGTGTGCTCATTTTGTAGTGGGGCAAACTCCATTGCCTCCACCTGTGCTGATTGTGTGCACCTGTGGCATTTGGGATCACTGCACATGGCATTTTACGGTAGGTCTGCAATGCTGGTATTTACGGCATGCCGGCGGGCACTTTTAACGCCTTCATGAAGCCGTTATTTGCATGTCCGCTTACCTTGTGATCTCCTCAGTTTACGGCATGCCGCTATTGCCGGCATAGTGGGTCGCGTGCCCGTACCCAGACCGCTATTAACGGCACCGTACTTTACGATGCCGTTAATGGGCTGGTCAGAAAAGCCTGTAGCGGTATTCGATGCCGGTATTCCTTTACCGGCATCGTTGTTCCCTTAGCACCAACCTCGGAATGACCCCCCATTGTCTCTCAGCTTACTGACTCCTTGGAATAGCTTTGGAAATGTGTCCTTTAGCACCTCAATGTCTAGGTCTTTCTTTGACAAGGCTTGCACGTCATGGTTATGGGGGGTGGTGCATCCTTGTATTATCTCTGATCATATTTGACATCAATAAGTTGTAACTTGGTTGCAGTCTTACATCTGAGTCACCTTCCCACTGCCAAACTGCTTATGACATGCATGTTGACAGATACACAGTGGCCTTTGTGAATGAAGTCACATTGAAATTGACCCTTGGAGGTTAAAGGTTTTGCCGCACCCCTTTGAAAAATCTGAGCTCTTTATGGTTGCAAAGGATACATGCTCGCAATGCCTGCATATGCTTTCTCACTCACTGCATTCATTGTGGCTCCTGTGTCGATCAAGAATGGTATGTGCTGTTCACCTATATGTACTGTTACTTTTATGGCAACCCTGTCATCGGATGTGTCATAAATCAGTTTTAACATATTCCCTGCTATAGCCGTCATACTCTTGAAGCTGGTCTGCATTCAAATGTTCTTCCTCGATTGGCAGATTCTCATAAGGATCCCCTAATTGTGTTCCCCTCTCCTGATCTTGACTTTGGTATGACTGCAGACTTTGCTCATGTTCTTGACTAGCATGCTCTGTTGTTTCCATACACATGTTCTCCCTTGCCCTGACGAATCCCCACTGTGCTTGATATGTTGCTCAAGTAGCGTTAGGCCGCATAACGTCCTTCTCTTGCTACAATTTTGTGTTGGAAGCCTTTTGCATGTCATCTTTTATTCAGCAATATCTGTATGTTGGACCTGTGTGCAGGCAACAGAGGCACTCTTTTCCTGCGCATTACCTGAAAGTGATTCTCTTGGCCACACCGCATACACATCTGACCAAGGGCTGGGCACTGGCCTTTATGTGGGAACTCAAATCCACATCGATAGTATTGTCTCTCTGGCAGGCTTCTAGGGCTGTTATTCCACCATTCCTGGCGAAGCGATATGCCACAATATCGTGTTTGCCCTTGCATGTTTGGTCCTAAAGCAGCAACGGTGTCTACTTTTTTGGGAGTCTCAATATTTGCAGCCTGAATATCAACTCTCTTGTAAACTCTTGCCAGTTCTAGTACCTCTTTTAGAGGGAGGGGCTTCTTTAGAAGCTGCTTCCGAAATTGTGACGATATGCATCCTTCAATGGCTCTTAATCTTATTGCCTCATGGTCACTGAAGTTTGCAAATTCACAATATGTTGCTTTTCTTTGCAGTCGTAGCACAAACTGCGCAATTGTTTCATGTGGAGCTTGCATGCATTGATTGAATATATAGCGTTCATAATCTCTATTGGGAGGAATTATTAATCTTCCGCTGATGGCAGTGATTAGAAGTTGGTATGTTTTTCTCCTCAGATGGTATGGTCTTGATGACACTTCATCTCCTTCCCCACCAGATTTATGAACATATCTAATTTGTTTGGAGCATCTTGATTTCCCACTGCTCTTAAAAACTCCTCAAATTCGTCCACCCATTCTTGCCAAAGCTGTCCCTGATCATCTTGTGGCTCAAGGCGGACGGCGTAGGTAACTGACTGGGTTTGTGGACATGGACGTTCCAGACATGTTTGGAGATGGGTTTATATCTCCACTTGCATTGTCAAGGGACATTTTTGCTTATTCCCCGGACGTGGTATGCTGGATGTCACTGTTTGGTCGAATACTGTTTCAGAATTGGCTATTCTGTTATGTTTTATTGGGTTTATTGTGCAGATGCAGCAGTTCGTCTATTCTTCATTATAGTCTTTGGGTCTTTATTTGCTATGTTACTGTATTTTGTTACTATCTTTACTTGTATCTCCAATTTGTGTGGCCTTTTATTTGTTAGAATCCTTTATTTTTTTAATACTTTGTGGCTTTAACCACTTTGATTTGTGTTGACACGGTTTATTGTCCAAGGGTTGAATTAAATGAAACGCTGCTAAGAAAGTGCCGACATGCTGTGTTTCCTGTTAATCATGCGTAATGTAGCGCTTCGTTGTTGTTTCTTCGCTTTAATGTTAATGAGCACACTCAAATACAACTGCTTTTGTGGCATTTGACCGATTTCAGATTTTGCTTATTTCATAACATTCGTGACGCAGCATTAGAAATCGTTTTCGTGTACACTTGTCGCGTTGTTATGGCAACCTTTGTGATTTCTCTCAGCAGAAACAAATATGGCTGCACGTTTTCTTAAGTTATCACGTCCTTTCCTCTAAATTTCCAAGGCTACACAGTGACTTTATCACCGGTTTCGGAATACTGGACCTCTCGCTCTAGTAAGTATTGCAGCCTCAAATCTTTTCATTTTTATTTTTTTAAATGCCTTTCCTGTATGGCAGCTTGTCTTCTCATAAGGATTTCTCATATTCGATTGCTGCTTTCCTTTCTCAGTAGCCTTTACACGTTTTTCTCGCCTTTTCAGCTTTCGTTTTCCTGTACCTCATGCCTGAATCACGACCCCAACCCCCTTCCTCAGGTCGCTTGTTTGTCCTCCATCTGGTTTCTGCTTCTGTTTACTCTGCCGTTGCGTCAGCCACCTCCACAGGCTGTGCCTTCCCCAGCCTCCTCCGCAGGCTGCCAATATCTCTGGACCTTCTTTAGCTGGTATTGTGGGTCATCTGTCTTCTCGTTGCCAAATGTTGTGTTCTAGCTCACACGAGTATTAGTTATCACATTAATAACGACTCCAGGACACCAAGTAGTTCTTTCTTCATTTAGGGGGTAATTCATAGATTTCAGCGCAGAGGCAGCGCACACGAGCAGTGCAGAGAGGGAGCGTGCGCCAGCCGTGTGTGCTAAACCGCATTCTGGCGCACCGCGTATTCATGCATTTTCCAAGCCATTTTGAGCCTTGGCGCAGCGAACATCCCGCAGCGCCAGTTACGCCCCAAAGAATACCCCTTGCGCAAGGAATAGCCATTGAAATCCCCAATACGGTGCAAAGGGCCGCGCTAATGCTGGACCACCTTACAGGGCCGCTACACTGTAATCGCGTGAAAATACTACGCGCACCCCGCTCACGGCAGCCAAAACGTGTGAAAATTTACTTGCGCACCCCTCGGAAAAAACGTACCCGCTCGCGCCAGGTAAATTGTGTTCAAGTACCCCCTGTGGTGTGGGCTGCCTGCGGGGCATGGCCAGAGTGGATGGGCTGCCTGTGGGGCTTGGGGAGGGTGAATGGGCTGCCTGTGGGGCATGCCCAGGGTGGATGGGGTGCCTGCATGTATTCTGGGGGGTACACAGGGATTATCACACGCGATGGGCCTTGCACGAGCGAGGTACATGTATTCCGGGGCTACGCTGGGGTTTTCACATGCGATAGGCCTTGTGCGAGCGGGTTACGTGTATTTCAGGGGTGCGCGGGGATTATCACACGTGATAGGCCTTGTGCGAGCGAGTACGTGTATTTCAGGGGAGTGTGGGGAGTTTTACACGCCATTTCGCTAGCGCCAGCGGGGTATGTGTATTTCGGGGGTACGCAGGGATTATCACATGCGATAGGCCTGGCACGAGTGGTCTACTTGTATTCCGGGGGTACACGGGAAATTTCACACCCGGTGTGCTTTGTGCGAGCGGGGTGCATGTATTTCGGGGGTGCGCAGGGAGTATCGCACGCAATTTTGCTAGCGCCAGCGGGGTACGTGTATTTCGGGGGTGCACGGGGAGTTTTACACGTGATTTGGCAGGCAGCCCACACTGTAGGGGACTGCCCTACACCCCTGAATATGCCCTGCAGGCAGCGCACATGGCACCATGCACTTGTGAGCCCCGACTCATGTCCCACACCCACCCTCCCACCATTCACGGGCACCTGCCAGCAGGCCCCGACTCGTGTCCCCCACCCACAAACCCACCCACCATTGACGGGCACCTGCCAGCAGGCCCCAATACGTGGCCCGCCAAACACCATGTTTTAACAAAATCTAATGCCAACACAAATTGCCCCCCCACCTCCCAGTACAAGCACACAGCCATCCACTACACCCACTCCCAAATTACCCATGCCATGAGAGCCTCAAAAGAACCACCATGGTCATGCATAAATATACAACAGAGCCACACAGTGGCAACACATGACTGAGGCAATGCTCATTGAGACATGTTCAAAACCAATGAGAGTACACAACACCAATAAAGAAGATATGATTTGTATTAAAATATGTAATGAAAAAACATAATGAAATATCAAACTTGTAAATTAAGAAATGATGAAATGCAAAAAAAAAGAAAATCCGATGTAAAACTAAAATACCCAAGAGGGGGGGGGGGAAAGGGGGAGTAGTGCATTTCCAATGTCCAAATAAAGTACATGAAGAAAAAAAATAAACATTGATCCATGGGATGTTAAAATAACTAAAGTATGTACAAGTCTGGAACTATATACACTGCAAGTCTGAAGGGTCCATGATGCCCAAATAAAAGGAAACCTACCAAAAATCTGATAAAAATAACTATGTACATGAAGTGGAGCAAAGTCCGTGTACTCCAAAATAAAGAAAAAACAAAGGAAACCTAAGCCTAAAGAACTATGTACAAAGGCGGTGGGCAAGTCCAATGGCTCACTTGTTGTTGATTTGGGCCAGGACATCATCGAACTCCTCTTCAACGTCTTGGAGGCGGGCCTCTTCCCTGGCCCCGAGGTTTCGCAGGGATGGAGCCATGGCCTCCTCCAACTGCCTCGAGGCACTCAGCCCGCCTCAATGCCCTGCGCATGGAGTTCTCCGCCCTGACCATAGTGAGCCGTGCCTCTTCCGCCTGCCGCCACTCCGCATATATTTGCTGGCCCAACCGCTGCCACACGGAAGACCCTCCCAATCCAGGGTCCTCCTGCCCTCTGGCCGCTGCCTGCCCCTGTGATGTTGATGGCCCCGAGCCATCATCGCTCCCACCTTGAGCCTGCTGCTGCCCTGCATGTGCCCTGCCTGTCCTCCTCCTGCTGGGGTCCAGTTGTTGGGGTGGCCACCCCTGCTGGACCTCCGACTCTCGACTGTGGCAGGGGTGTGTCCTCTACCAGCCTGGCCGCTGGGTCAGGGGCAGCCCCACAGGGTGGCCTGGTGATACGTGGGCAGGAAGATGGCACGGAGGATGACTGGCGCATAGGGGGTTCAGTTGAGGAGGGGGTCGATAGAAGTTCCAGCACAAGGAGGAACCCAGCACCGTCGACCCGTCCTAGTAGGTCGACGCAGTAAATGAGTCATTCGAAATTACATGCATTGTCCACACGAGAACCCTGCACGTCATCCTGAATGCCACGTTGATACGCCACCCCAGCCAGGATAGGCTCAACACGGTCCCGGAGTCTGCAGGGAGAGGAAGGGCAGTTGTTGTGTGTGCATCCCCTCCCTGAAAGCCGGTCTGGACGGAGGCATACCTGCTGGTGCCGGATGATGCAGTCACAGGATCGGGGACAGGATTACACACAGGCACATCCGTGGCGGCCTGTGCTGCCTCCTGTCCTTGCCCCTGGACTGCACCACTAGCACCAGTGGAATTCCCCTCCCCACCCCCCAGGCCTTTCGCGGCCTCCTCAACCGAAACCCCCACCAACCTGGATGACTGTGCCATCTTCCTCCATAGGCCCCTGTGGGGTCTCAGCTGCCCCTTCTGCTGCCGCGGCACCAGACTCCTCACTCTCCGAAGAGATGACAACCCGGTAGGAGAGCAGGGCCTTGCGTCTCCGGCTGGTGGTGGGACACCTGCCGCTGTGCTCCACAGCACCGTCTCCGCCCTCTTCATCAGTTGACGTTTCAGACAGGGAGAGACAGAACACGGGCTTCAGGGCACTGTACAATGGTCTGATACACACATGGCAGTTGCACATGAGTGGCAGTGTCAAACTTCAGATGGCATCACACTCCCCAACACACATCATTTGAACCCACATACATGCGCAAATCAACAGGAATGTTGCAGCAGACAGCACCATCCATACACATACAACAGCATGAGCATCCGAAGGTTAGCCTGACGTCACATGCAACACGGGGAGTGTCAAACGCATGCACACACGCCACCAGACATACATGCATCTGTACATCTCCACCACCTGTCACAGTGAAATCATCGGCAACTATGTCACATCTGCCAATCAGCCTCCTACATGTCGGTGTCACATGCATCCATGGTGTATCACAGTCCAACACATGTAAAATACACTCATACATGAAGGTGGAACCAGCATCCATGTGTCACACCCCAACCATGCCACAGTATATATACAGAAATTCTAACATGTGTGCATCCCCATATGCATTTGTGCATCATGCATTTCAACACATACACCATTGATGTGCCTCACACATGACTGGACTCGTATGCGGCAGGCTCATGTCCCTGCACATGCACAACTATACATGGGCCTTTCCAGACATATGTCCAAGCTGCACACTCCTGGCAAACCTTAACATGCACTGCGTCCAATCAGTACACACGGACACTTAACACTCGACTCCAGACGGGTGTGCCTCTCAAGGACCTGGAGGTGGAGCGCTGGCCGTATACATTCCAGGACCCTCATCTGGTTGTCGCTAAGGCGGACCTGGCACCCCTCTGCATCCTCTGCCTCCAAGAGGCGCCGGGCCTTGCTGAGGGTCCTGGACCTGAAGTCCTCCCAGCGCTTCCAGACGTGTTGTATGTCGCGGGCAGCCACCCCCTCCACGTTGATGGCAGCCACGATGTCCTTCCAGATCCTCTTCCGTCCTTCATTGTCGGCGCATGCTCTTCCGAAGAGGGCATCATAATGCACCAGGACTTGCTCCACCAGGATACCAACTTCTGCGGCACTGAAGCTGCTAGCCCTCTGCCTCTCTGGTTGGGGGTTGTCAGTGGTCTCTGATGGTGTTTCCCCCGACATGGCAACCCCTGAGGCAGGTGTGGGTGGGCAACTGGGTCCTGGTGCTGGGTTGTGGAGCGAGGGAACTTCAGTCGGAGTCTACTGTTCCAGCAAGAATGGTCACAGCAACTGGACCCCTGCAGATGGCTGACGTGCAGGCACCAAATAGCAGGGCACGTGGCCGGCAAGCAGCCAGAAGCAGATGGCAGGTCGGAGCGAGCTTGGGGGTCAGGAAAAGGTCCTTCTGGGCAGGAACGTGGTCTTCCGTGTGTTGTCGCGTGGCCAGCTTGATACGGAGTGATTTGGCACGTGAAAAAATGCACGTCAGCGTGTAATTGGAGGAAAGGCCTTTAGCGCGTACGTGACGTGGTACGGGTAGGACGCCATTTTCTTGTACGTGCTTTTTGTGGAGAGCGAGCAGGTGATTCTTGTACTTCTTGTCGGTTCACACGCAATAACTTCACAACGGTTACAGTTCATACTCCGACAGCGTTCAATTTTTCTTTTGGCGGGGGTGTTGCCAACGCGCACACACGTCTTATTCACATTCTTTTTCCAGGCAGACGGTGAGTCGTGCACGTGTTTTTCAACTGCTCCCGTGTCTCGCGTACCAATTCAGAGTTCATTGTACGCTTATTTTTCTATTTCTGGGTGCCACAGTGTAGTGCGGGTTCTTTATTCCATGCACGTGGGCTACCAGGGGTCGCGTGCACATTAAAGTTATGTTTACGGGGTGCCTGAGCGTTGCGTGACCAGTCATCTCTCTCTCCACCCCCTCTCCCTCACCCCCCCCAGGGGTCAGACAGCCTTGCTAGAGCACTAGGGTATGTATTCCATCTAGTACCCTTCCCCCTAATTGCCCAGGACAATTGTTTACTGCACCTCCCATTCGCACAAGAACATCAGTGCCATGGTTGGGAGGCGACCAAGTGGTAAGGGAGGCAAAGGTGGCCGACCTCCAAGAGGTGTCCGTGGTAGGGGACGTGGCAGGATGTGCAGGGTGGCCCAAGAGGACCAATCGGGGACACCTATCACCCCCCCCTTCCCCCAATGGGTTGGGGAGATGCAGCTGACGCCATCCAAGCTCAGGCCTTGTTAACCCGACCCATATTGTTGACCCAACTGGCACAGGATGACTCACAGCCCGACTTCCGTGGCAGTGAAGTTGCTGTCACCAGGCCACGTGGATATGGGGCAGAAATGTCATCTGCTGCCCCAGGTAGCCAGGGTGAGGCGGCTGCAGGGGCAGCTGCAGCTCAATCCACCCCAGCTCCAAGTCACCCAGCCGGGACAGTGTTGGTCCAAGACCATCACACCAAGGTTGGTCCTGCCAACATCACCCAGCAGCCAATGCCTGCAGTGAGACCTTTGGTCATCGTGCCGTTGGCTACTTCCAGTGCCCAGTCCACCTGCGCTTCAGCCCCTACCGACCAGAGCGGCGAAAGTCACTCGGGGTCCGCACAACCTCTCAACAGGAAGAAGGGTTCTCTTGCGGTACAGGCTGGGACCCCAGACACGGCTCACCCCTCCGCCACGTCAAGGAAGCAGAGTTTCAATGATGTGGAACTAGATGCACTTGTGGGCTACCTGTCGGCCCATGGCCGCAAAATGCTGGTGACTGCAGGGTGCAAGACTACGACTTTTCAACGTAGGGTCCACTGGCAGTGCATCGCGGACCAGATTAGTTCCCTTGGATTTGTGAGGCGTGCAGCTGATGATTGCTGTAAGCCGTTGAATGACCTCAAACGCAGAGCAAAAAACAAGCTGGCTTCCAATCATGCCTCTACTCTGGTGACTGGCAGTGGGTCTCCACCGGAGGAGGAAGTACTCACAGAACATGAGTCAATCGCTGGAGGCTTCATCACAGAGGATCAGATCCAAGGTGTGGGAGACCTACCAGATCTTGAGGCAATGTCCGGTGAGTGGCCATGCATGTGTGTGCAAACCATGTGTATGTTGCTTGGGTGATGTGTTCTGATTGAGTGCCAGGTGAGGCTGTGTAGTCATGACTGCTATGGGTCACCCATGCGGTGCCTCCAAACCATCCCCCGGCCTTAGGTTTGGGTTTTACAGTATCCCTTCTGACCGCAGTTAACAATTTGCACTTGATTACTGCACTTGCCCTTCAAATGCCATCATGCCACAACATTGTTGATAGTGTTTTCCTGTTCATTCTGCCTGATTGATGGAATCATCTGCATGATTAACACACATTTTTGTGCCGTTCTGCCCCAGATTCACCATACTTCAGACATAGATTTCACCCCACAATGCCCCACATTCGTTTACTTATAATGGGAATGATTTCATCAATCAGGCTGATTGACAATTGTGCACTTACACATGCCCTGCACACGATCACTTCGGGGCCCTGTTTGAATGTTCAACATGACGATTATCTTCTGTCATGTCCAAGTAACCAACCATTGATGTATCGCATGTGCCTGCCATCACTGTATTAGTAAACACTGGCTTTGTTGCAGCGTGTGGCACATGCGTGTTTTGTCACACTCTTTTGCATGTTCTATTTCATGATGTCCATCTCACATGGATGGGGGACAGTACTGACTTGCTACCATCTGGGTGTCCTTGTCAAATCTGCCATGGCTATGCTACGTGCCATCTGTGTGCTGGCATGTGTCATGTATGTGGATTGTCCATGCCACTCACAGGCTAATGTGTGATGCAGGTGCTATGCAGCATGCAGCGCATGTGTTGCTTTTCCATCTTGGAGTCATCGGTGCCTGCTTTTAGGCTCCCCTTCCACTTCATTGCCAGTGCATGCATGCCAGAGTTAGTGTCATATCATTTATGTATTTGATGTGTACATTGTGATGCCTATGTGTGTGGGCTATGCTGTTCATGCCTGTCTTCATTACTTTTGTTTAATGTTTTTGCAGGTGATGAGGCACTAGATGCTGTTGAGGAGGAGATAGTGCAGGGGCAGGAGTACACTCAGCTCCAACTAGGCACCAGTGGAGGACGTGGGGTGGTGGTGGGTGAAAATCCATTACTCCTACAGACCACCCTGTCCACGGGTGTCTCTGGGTACACCTCCAAAGACCTCTATGCCTCGGGTGCTGAATCTGACATTGAGACAAATGTCCCATCGCAGGTGAGTGTTTCAGTCAGGGATGCTGTCCTGTCCAACCCACCTGCACTGGGGGTAGACCCCTCTATGGGGCATTCAATGTTGGAATGTGTCACGCTCACCTGGTCTCCACAGGGGCGTAGCATGTAGCCGTACAAATGATGTCTGCACCGGCGTAGCACTGCTTGAATGATGTCCTTTCCTTGTGATCACTGCAGGAGGCGTTTGTCTTGGAGTTTTGTGAGGCTGGCTCTCCATCCTGCTTGTCTCTTAGCAGGGGCGCAGTAAGCAGTCTTTCCCTGGACCCAGTTTCTTCACTGGTCTAGTGTGGCTGTTGCAGAGTCTGGAATATCTGGATTTAGCAGGTAAGTCTCAATGCCAATGTATAGATGCTCAAAGTCTTTATTGTCCAAGGTTTAAACGTGTTTTGTCTTTTCTTTCAGGCGCGGTCTTGTGCAGAGGTTGGATGAAGAATTGACTCTTCATAGGATGCAGAGCAGGTTCCCTTCAGGTGAGTGTTAACACGAGTGAGTGGCGCTGCACGTCTGAATAACTTCGTTTTTCTTGCGCGACTAACCTGCTGTTTCCGTTCTTTCTGTGCAGGCGCGGCGCGGCTCCAGGATGCGAATGGAAGAACTGTTCCAAGGTATTCCGGAGGAATGCAGACGCCCGGGTGAGTATTGGATGCCTGAGCGGATGCCTTCTTACCTGCAAGGACGGCGATCCGAAGATCAGCTGAAGGCGCGACCGATGGATGAGAACTGCAGGTAAGGCCTTCGTTGCTGTAATAACTCCTGTTCTCCTCTTTCTTCTTTCAGGCAACGATGGATGGAAATCTCAGAACAGGCGTGGCTGTAGAAGTTCGAGGAGAGAGCTGACGCAGTGAGCGTTATGCTGCAGGAGTGCAGAATAACGCGAAGCGTGTTCTGCCTGCAGGGCGTGGCTTAAATAGCCTTGCAAGTAGTTCCAGGTAAAGTAGTCCCTTTACCACACCCTGCCTATCGGGTAAAGTAGTCCCTCAGCCACACCCCGGGTATGCAGAAAGACTCGGCTTCACTAGGCTGATTAAGTAGTCCCATGCAGTTCATCCCACCTTATGAGCCTGGCGACGGCGCCGGGATTGAGTCCAGGAGGTTCTGGAGCACTTCTTTGGGGCTTGATACACCCTTTTGGGTGTCAGTGACTGGGGTGGGCCGCCCAACAGTTCCAGGGGTTTTGGAGCATGCACCATGGCAGAATGTCCGCCTGTAGCGGTTACGGATGCAGGGTCACACTCCACTATATTTGCTCCTGTTCCTGGGCCTGCAGATCAAAGGAGGAATACAGTCCTGCAGCCTCAGGCAGTGCCAGCACAGCAATGTGCACATCACCTTGCCCCAAATGGGTGTGGTACCTGCCAACACGGTGGCTGTGCGCCACCAGGCAACACTGTGTGGGAGAACTCCATTTATACTATTGCAGCACAACAGGGGGCATCATGTGAGATGATGGCTCAGGCCATGGATGGGGTGGCCACTTCCATTCTCCCCCCTGAAAGGCAGGTGGAGCTCCAGCAGCAGGCAACAGAGTCCATGTGCCGCTCACACAGGGAGGACATGTTGGCGTCCAATTGGGACTGACGGCTTCACTGGATACTCTGCGCTCAGCCATATCTGCAGAGTCACAGGCCCACAGGGAAGCCCTAAGTTTAGAACAAAGGTCCCTCAGAGATACTCTGGGTGCACTTGAGGTGTCCCAGAGTACAAGGTCAGAACAGCAGCTGAAGCAGCGAACATGTACAATCCCAGCTGAGCTCCATGCAACCTGTGAGGAGATTCGGGCATCACGCGAGGCCTTGCAGGCAGAAATCCGTGCTACCCGTGAGGTGCTGCATGGGGATCTCGGTACCATCATCCAGCAGAACCAAACCTTTCAGACCTGCATGCTTGCTGCCATGGAGGAGCATGCCAGGGCTTTGCGTGGTCTGCCTCCCATACCACACGCACCTTCTAATGTACCACCAGAGGGTGATGACAGCGACGGCAGTTCTCCCACTATAGCCCTATAGGGTAGCCGTGCAGGACATGAACCCATGGAGGGATTATTTATTTTTTCCTCAACATCCACGCATGTGGGTGTTGGGGTGCACCCTGTACCTCCTCTCTCCTGGGTGCCCCTCCCCCCTGGTCAACACATGGCCATTTTTGATTTTTCTTTTTGATTTTTCTTTTTGACAAAATAGCATTTTTTGTAGATTTGTCTTTTTATTTTTGTAGTTCATATTTGATTCCGATTTGAAACTTTTTCATTTTGATTTTTTTCAGTTCATTGTTTTCATTTTCTTTTTAGGTTTAATTTGATTATTTTATTTTGCATGTATTTACTATTTTGATCGATTTTAATTTCATTTATTTTGTTTACTTTTCTATTTTCTTATTTGCTTTTATGTTGACTATTTTCTTTCAGATTGTACATTCATGTTACAGTGTGTTGCTTTGTGTGGCTCCCGTAGGCATCTGCTGTGTGTTACAGCTGGGCACATGCAGGCTTGTCCTGTGTTTGGGTTTGAAACTTGGGTTCCTGACACATGACGCTCCTGCTTCCCCCTTTCCATGGGCTCGCAAGGTGGTGACCAAGTGACAATAATTTTCACAGAGGCATTGGGCTCCCATAAGTTGTGTGGGTAGTCTGTAATCCAAACTGTGTATACTCCCCTACTGGGGATTGGTGGTGATTTCTCCACTGCATGGTTGATTTGTATATTGTATTCCATACAGGACATTTGACATATTTGCATGTAGCTTCTTCATGTCTTAACGAGGCGGTCACCATTGCAGATGCCGTTCATGTTGTATGCAGTACACTGCCACATTTACCTACCAACGCCACACTGGAGATAGAAGGGGTCGATGTGCTGCCTTTGTCAGGTTATGACACTTGAACTACTTTCTTTTTTTACTGACATACGTTGCCACTGTAGGATCCTGTACTAAACTTTGGTCTTGCTGGTAAGTATTTGTGTGCTGTTTCTTTTTTTTTATTACTGAGAGGGAATTGTCTCTGGGCTGTTTCCATTTGGGACGGTGCACTTTGTGAGACTTGTCATGTGTTGTGCATTCATTTGGTTGCTTTCACATTGCATGCTATGCCATGGTGTGTTGGGTAGCTGAGATGGGGTTAGGGAGGGGTTGGGTGACATGGTACTATTTGGGTGTACTATTTTGCAAGGGGGTAGTCCTTCATGCTGCATTTGTGTGCCTTTTACTGACACAGCATTGGGTGTGTTTAAGTAGCTAGGGATGCACACAATGTAGCACTTCCAGGTAAACAATCTCAGGGTGGTATGGTTGTGACAGTTGACTGTCCCTTTTGTCATCATCAATTGTCAGTTGGTATGTGCCAGGCCTGTGTGCACTCCGCAGGGGTGGGATTTTAGGTGAAGAAATTTGCCACAAGCTGGGTACGGGCTGCCTCACCACATGCACTTTCACCTCCCATGCGCAGCAGCCATGCATGTGGTTGGGGATGTGGGGGTACCACCGTGTCCACCGGCACACCCGCCGGGTTGCAACATTGTGCAGGACTCATGCTGCCACTATGATCCTGCACACTACTGGGGGCGCATATAGCAGCTGCCCACCAGAGCGGTCAAGGGAGCAAAAACATGACTTGAGCACTCCGAATGTGCGCTCCACTATCCCCCGGGCTGCAATATGGGCTGTGTTGTATCTTACCTCGGGTGGTGTGGTGGGGTTCCGTATTGGCGTCGTCATGTAGGTGCTCAGAGGTTGGGCACTGTCCCCTGGGGAGGTCATAATGGTTGTCATTAGTTGGGTTTTCCCATTTCTCAGTGTCTGACATGCATGCATGTGCAGAGGCATTTATACTCGCCAATGAGCCATGTGTCGCCATGCCTCCCAGCTTCCAGGTGCCGGTTTAGGAGTGACATTCGGAGTATAAAACTATCATGGCTGGACCCCGGATAGTTGGCATATACTGAGGTGATGATTCCCTTGGCATCACATACAACCTGCACGTTGATGGAATGCCAGTGCTTGCGGTTTCTTTAGATGTGCTCAGTGGCTCTGGGAGGACATAGAGCCACATGGGTGCAATCAATGGCACCTAGCACTTTGGGGAAGTGTGCCACCCCGTAAAAGTCCTGGACGACGGCCTGCCTTTCTGCAGGTGTTCTGGGCATGTATATGTGCCTGCGGACTGAGGGGCGTGCAGTCATGATCGCCAACACCTGGTGTAGGCAGCGTGACTGCGTGGCCTGTGAGACACCCCCCAACTATGGCACTTGTCCGCTGAAATGATCCAGTAGCCAAAAAATGCAGTACATTGAGCACCTTTTCCAAGGGGCTCAGTGCTTGGGAGCACAGGGTGGGTGATGTGAGGCCATCCTCCCACTGTACCTCCCATAGACATGGTCATCAGGCATCCCAAAAAGGCTGGTCCTGGGTAAAAAAATGCGGGGCCTGGCGATCATCCTCCTGCGTTGTCGCACGACGGTATATTCATTGTAGCGTATGAGCTTGTTTGTGCGCACTTTTATGCTGCGCAGGGCCACTTGCGCCTGCTTTCTGATAGCGTACGTGTTTCCGGATTAGCGCGTCTTATTTGGCACATGGGTTTCCCCTGTTAGATTCCATGAATGTGTTGTTGGCGGGCATTGAGAGCATTTAGCTTTGGTACTTCCTCCGTAACGCCCACATTTTCACACGTTGTTCCCCCATTCCGTGTGTTCCGCCCCGTGTTCCGCCCCCTTTTGTGTGCGCTACACGTTGTGCGCTTTCACTATGTGCTTTGCGCTTGCCGTGATGTCTGTGCCCGTGTGCGCCACCCACGGATTGGCGCACATCCCGGGGTAAACACGCGCAGCGCATTCCATGAATCGACGAACGGCTGCATGCGCGGCTTTAGCACGCGTGCGCTGCGATTTTTCACGCTTGCGCTCCCCTTTTCAGCGCACATTAATTCCATGAACTACCCTGTAAATGTCTAAATCCAACTGACTAACCCAGCGCCTCCCCACATTCCAAGTTAAACCAGCTTCATTCTACATTCCCTTACACTAAAACAATCCACGGTCATTGAAAGTAGGGCAGACAAGGAGATCTTCCGAAATGTGCAGCTACATTTAGCGTAAATCGGCCACGGTAAGTGTTTGTGGTGCGGATACTCTGCATTACTTGTATAGCAAGTGAAATGCTGACACCAAACAACTGTTTTTAGTATACTGATAAGTGATCGGAAGTCTGCTGAGGACTACCGGCGCCCATCTACTAACAGTTTAGTATTACTAGTAAGCAGTTCCAATTCTGTCCTAATGAAAATACAGCCTTTTGTTTGAAGAATGGAATCTTGAATAGAGGCCGCCTAGCTTTCAAGCCCAAATAGATTTCCCCTCCCCCCAGCCAATTGGTGGGGTTTGTTCTGGCAAACCTAACCCGGTATTCCAACCAGTTTCTGAACTATCAAAAGAAGTGTCAATGGATCCACATTAAAAGTAATAAAGGCATGCTGTTTAGTATCCTCTATTCAAAATATAAGCCAAAAAGTACTAGGGATATAACCCTGAAATCTCAGGACCGTTCTGGATCTACTAAAAGTAAGGCCGCTTCAGTGAGAACTTTTACCCTCGCTAAATAGAGTAGTTCCGCTGCTACACCTAACAGCACAAGTAGCCTTGACACAGTGACACTTGACAGAAGGGTTCTATGTATTTACATCGACTAATCAGCAAAGCACTTAATGGACGGGAACCTTCCTGTGATCCAGGTGGCGAATGCAGGGCTCCCACACACACGCCTCTGCCTCCAGCTCCCAGAAGATGCTACCGGCCTGGCAGGGCAGTTAGCCAGCTTAAGTAGGACCAGCAGCAGTGAGCGGGTGCTATCTTTCTGCAGCAAACGCACTGACCCTCTGGGGCCTCCAGTCTGCGGCCTCCGGTCTCCACCGCTCGCTTGTGTAAAGGCAACATGGCCCCAGGCTCACCTGTACTCCCACCGAGCCCAGGACAAATCTCTGTTCACGAAAGATTTAGACAAATATATTTATATTTTTAAAATTCAGTGAAAAAACATTTAAAGGGACGTCATTGTTACAAGTAAAACCCCCAGAAATTCGCCAGTTATGGTAAGCTAAGCAACCATAACTCGTGCCCCCACTGTGCATTCTTTTTTCCCAATAAGTTTTTGTTAGCAATTTTTAATTGAAACCAGTATGAATTAGAAACCAATAGAAACTCCCTTCGTCCCCGCCCCTCCCCTCCCAGATCTTACAGGTTCGCTGACCACTCAAGTTCAACAAATGGAATAGATGGATTAGTACCAGCTCATGTGAGTTCACAGGTCCAATTCGTCCTGAGGGCGAACTATGCCCAATAGTTCCATCGCCTTGGGGCACCAGGCTCGGCAGGCACCCGCCTTTAGAAATGACTATAGGCTGGCCCAGTCAGAATAGAACCGCATGTGAGACCCCTGAATCGAGTAGGTGAGCCACTCCATTGCCACCAGTGCCCACAGTTTCGCGACCCACTCATGTTCCTGTGGAGGGTCCTTTGAATTCCACTTTCTAGCCAGGACCAATGCAGCCGACATCATTATCGCATACAGTTTGCGGTCCCCTTTGGTGGGCAGGGTTGCGAGCATCACTTTAAGGCCCAGTAAGTCCCGCACTCTGCCATTGCCCTGCTGGAGACCCAACACCTGGGCTATCGCCCGCTGGACTAGCGACCAAAATAGATCAAGTATCGGGCACTACCACCAAATGTGAGCCCAGGTGCCCACTTCACCACACTCCCTCCAACAATACTCCGAAGTCATGTGGTACATTTTATTTAACCTAAGCGGGGTACGGTGCCATCTCAGCAAAAGCTTCAACTAAATCTCCCGGATTTGAATAGATCTTGTAAGTTTCGGGATTTGGGACCACAGCCTGACCCATTCCTGCTCCTCTATGCCCGACCCTAGATCCTGCTTCCATTTGCTCATGTAGGTCCTGGAGTGTAATGCTTCTTCCCGTTTTATGAGTTTGTAAATGGATGAGACCACCCCTCTGTCTCCCGTGTCACTCTAGATATTTTTCAAATGGGGTAAGGGAACGAGAGCCCGCCTGCCTTACTGACGGATGGGAAATCCAGTGCCTGAACTGGAGATATGAAAACCTCTGCTTCTCCTTCACGTCAAAGTCCTTCTTACACTGCTCAAACTTTTTCACCTCGCCCCCCACTAGCATATCCCGCAACATCCTGCAGCCCCCAAAAAACCATGGATCAAAGCTCGGCTCGTATGTGGCCGCTGGAGTGAATTGCGGGTTACCATGCAGGGGTGAGTACGGGGAAGGGAAGGAGGTGATCCGGGCTCTCCTGATAGCTTAGTCCCATGCATCCCCTGTCGCCGATGTTATTGCACTATAATACGTTCTGGTCGGCCTATCTTGCCTCGGCAACCACAGAACCCCCTCCAAGTCTTTACCCACTACTGCTCTATCCATCGGCCTCCACACCTTGCCCCTGTTGTTCCTTTGCCAGTCCCTAATGACCCTAATCTGTGCTGCTAAATAGTGCACTCGGAAGTCCAGTTCCCCTACTCCCCCCCCCCCCCCCTCCCCACCCCCCCCTGTCAGGCAAAGATTTCATTATGGATGCCGCCACCCTCGGGCACTTTCAGTTCCATACGAATCGGCTGGTTATTTTTTGCAGAGCTGTGACGAAAGATGCAGGGACTCAGATCGGTAGGGCTACGAAATGATACAGGAGCAGAGGAAGGATTGACATCTTTAGTGTGTTAATTCTACCTAACCACGAAATCTCCAGGGGGGCCCCAGTCCACCAGCTTAGATTTCACCTTCTGAAGGAGCGGGGGGGGGGGGTAATTTGCTGTATATAATTGCTCCACAGTCTTGGTCAAATGGATCCCTAGATACTTCAGCGAGGAGTCAACCCATCTATAATTGTAAGCCTTCCTGAGGTCTTGGGTTGCGGAAGATGACGGTAAGGGGAAGCGCTTCAGACTTGTGGACATTGATTTTTAGGCCAGCTACTTTTCCAAATCTGTTCAGCTCTCTTCCCACCGCCTGCAATGAGGTAATCGGGTAGGTCAATGAGAGGATCATATCATCAGCAAAAGCTGAGATCTTATGGACCTCGCCCCCAAATAGGATTCCTTTTGATATCTTCAGCCGATCGCACCATCTCCAAAAAAACGGTTCCAGGTGAAGGGCGTAAAGGAGCGGCGACATCGGGCAGCCCTGCTTGGTACCTCTTCCCACCTGTATCGGTACAGAGACTTCACCATTTATTGCCAGACGTATAACTGGGTTTTGATAGTTTGCCCTTACCCGTGCAATAAAACCCAGGCCAAATCCCATTCGACCCAAGACCGCAAACAGGAACCCCCACTCAACCCGATCGAAAGCCTTCTTGCCGTCCATCGCCAGAAGAAGGTCCGTTATATTCTTTTTCTGGGACTTTTCAACCAGGTGTGCCAGACGTCTGACATTATCTGAGGTTTGTTTGCCCTTTATGAAACCCGACTGGTCGCTATGAATTAGTTTGGGGAGGATGGATTCTAGGCGATTGGCCAGGACTTCAGCATGGATTTTGGCATCCACGTTTATTAATGCAATTGGACGGTAGGACACGGTCAGTCGGATCTTTGCCCTGTTTGTGTATCAAGATTACTTTGGCTTCATTCATGGAGTTGGGGAGATGTCCCGTGGAACCTATGCAGTTAAATAGTTTAGTTGGATGGTTATCCATACTTCTTTATGGGTCTTGTAGAATTCAGAGACATACCCATCAGGGCCTGGGGCTTTACCGAATGGAAGGTTAATGACTCTCCGCACTTCATCCTCCGTTATCTCAACTTCCAGTGCGTCCCTATCGTCTTGTGAAATTTGTCGAATGCCAATATCGCGTAGATATGCTTCCTGGTCTGAGATTTTGGGGTAGCATGAACTATAAAGGGCAGCGTAAAATTTGGTACATTCGCCCTCAATGTCGTTGTGCGACGTGAGCATGACCCCTCCCTCACCCTTTATTTTTAGTATAGTGTTATCGCCTGCCTCCTTTCGCAACTTTCTGGCCAGTAAGCGGTCAGCTTTGTTGCCCTTGATATAGAACCTCTGTCGCTGGCGGAGAAGATTTTGTTCGGCTGCTCTAGTTTGTAAGAGGTTCAGCTGACCTTGCACTGCCCTGTATTCCTTTTTGGTGGCAGCCGACATCCTAGAGCCCATGCAAGTCATAACCTCCTTAAGCCCTGCTTCCAGTTGTAATTCCTCCAGCTTTAGGTCCCTTTCCCTTCTGGCCTTGATTGCAATGATCCTGCCCCTAATTGTGGCCTGAAGGGCTTCCCATCATATCTGAGGGGTTGAGTCCTCCCACTTATTATGAATAGAGTATTCACCTACCTCCTCCTCTCTCCCTAACCAGGAGAGGAGCCCTAAACAGCAAAGCTGGGTATCTCCATTTCCAAATGGCTGGGGGATCCCTAGGCACTGCCAGTAATAGGGTGAGTGGAGCGTGGTCACTCCCACCTCGAATGCTGTCGTCCTTCCCAACAGTGGTTTCGAGATCCACACATAATCTATCCGCAAATGCGACCTATGCGCATGTGAATAGAAGGTGTAACCCTCCGCCTGCCCGTTCACGCCAAGTATCCACTAGGGCCAAGTCGCACATTTTCCTCACGAGATCCCCTGACGGTCCCCCCTGGTTCTCCCACGATGAGGAGCTCCTGTCTTTGGAAGTGTCCCAAGCTCAGTTGAAGTCCCCCATTAGGACGATGTCCCCCCCCCCCCCCAGCGAATTTCCATAAACGTGTGAAGGATTTTTGTATAAAGGCATCTTGAGCCTGATTGGGGGCATAAAGGGTTGATACCGTGAAGAACTCCCCCTTCCCCTCTAGTATCACCACGAGATACCGTCCTTGGTTATCCTTCTGCATGTCCCTAATGGTCAGACCTCACCCGTCCCGTAGTGCAATTAAGGCCCCCCCTTCTTGCATGCTTGTGTGGCTTGTACCAGCCTGGAGTATCCCCAGAATCTAATCCTGTGGGAATCCTTTTTATGCACGTGGGTCTCTTGCAATGCCACTACCTGGGGTTGTTCCCGCTTGAGAAAGCGCTCCACCTTTCTCCTCTTAACCTGGGAATTGAGACCATTCACATTTAGGGAAAGAAACTTTAAAACATCAACGCTAGCCATATGTCAGTTTCTTGTGGACCTTATTAACCTTAATGGACCTTCTAAGCCGTTTCCCATTTGTTATTTGCAGCGTGAGCTCCCGCCGTGAGCCCCTGTTTGGGCAGCCCAGCCCTGAACCCTGGATCTAAAACCTCTCAGACCCGGACCACCCCCAACCCCCCCATACCCCTTTCTAGGCAGGATCGACTGGCCCTCAGCCCCCGTCCGTGAGATTTTCACGAGAGCCGATCCCAATATCAAACCCAGAAACTTCCAACGCAGGAAAACCCCTTCCCATTTCAAGACCCCTGCCATCCCCCTTCCCCAAACCTGCAACCCATTACAGCAGAAAAGAACAATTTATCAACATCAACTGAACAGCTTTCGCTAGCGCCCTCCCGGACTCTAATCTAAGACTTGACACAACCAAGGTTGACTTGTATGGCAGTTGGGGGACTACTCTGCCCCGACGAACCATCCTTGTCTCCGTTATTGACGGGTTTCCTGGGTGCTGAGTCCGTAGTTCTCTTCCTTCCTTTTCTATGCTTGGTTGTAGACCATTCCCATGGCTTGCGTGTAGACTGGTACACCTCCGCTCCCGCCAGTGGGGGCGAGGCCTGCTCCTCCAGGCCCAGCAAGGCCAACCCCTGGTCGCAAGTCGTGATCTTGTGATGGGAACCTTGCCAGATGAAAGGCAAACCAAATGGGTGGGCCCATCTGTAGCGAATTTGTTGGGATCTAAGGAAGGACAGGACAGGACCCATCTGTTGCCTCTTAATTAGCGTAATCCTTGCCAGGTCTTGAAACAGCAAGATTTCTTGGCAATTGTACGTGATGTGAGCGGCCCTTCTCGCCTTCTCCATAAACTTCGCCTTCATTGCATAACTATGGAAGGCCACCAACACATCTCGCGGCCTGGATCCAGGCTCCGACCTACACGGACCCACCCTGTGGACTCTGTCGAACTGCATTTCTGAGTCCAAATTAGATTCCAGCAGATCCACAAATATTACTTTCAGCACTGGGGCCAGCTCCTGGTCCTGGATATCTTAAGGCAGCGATTTAACTCTGATGTTCGCCCTTCTTGACCTGTTCTCCACATCTTCTGCTTGTAACTCCAGGTTTTGCGTGGCTACAGCCAGGGTCTCCAACAAGTTGTCCACTTTTCTTGCATCCTCTGTCAGTTCTTGAATGGCCCGCTCATTAGTGTCCACTCTCTCCTCGACTTTATTCACATCCCTTTTAAGATCCCTTAGGCTTTCGGCCAGATCCTCTCGCAACTTGTCCATTTGCTGTTGCCCCTCCGCTGTGATCTTCTCAACCAATTCACCCATGAGCTGTGAAAGCATCGCTTGAGTTATCGGCTTGTCTTGGACTTCCTGGGATAGCCCGGAGGCGGTCACGGTTAACTCTTGGGCCAACTCTTGAGCCTCAGCCGTCTCCATATCTTTAGTCCAGAATTTCGTGAGGGGGCCTTCTGTAACTTTTTTGGGGGGGTTTCCCCTGGGGTGGGCAGTCTTTTCCCTTGTTCCTTGACATGTCTGACCAAGTGACTGCACCCACCAATCGCCAAAAAGCAGGGAGCTGGTTTGACGTCAAAGATGCCTTCCAGGCAAAGTCAATGCGGGGGGAAGGGGTGGGGCGCACTGCTTGCAAAGGGATCCCGCTGTGCCCCGGTTCGTATGGAAGAGTCGCACCGTGCCCCAGCCGGGCCTCACTCTCTGGCACGTAACTGTACACCCCCTCCTCTGGTGCACCTAAATGGCAGGGCCGTCTGCTAGCTCGGCCAGGACACAGCACAGAGAAAAGGTGCCCGTTCCACCCGGGGCCCGGATGTATCCCCGTACTCCTGGCTATTTCGAATTCTTGCCTGCGATGCCCAATTAATCTAGTGGGGATGCCCCACTCCAGAGCACCACCAATGGGCTCCGTCGCTCTCTGACTCAGCAAACCCCGGGTGACTGCTCCCGATCCAGGGGCCAGCCCAGCCCGCCTGCGCTCTGCACTTGGGGAAGTGCCTCCAACCTCAGGCCCCGAAGCCTCTATGCTCCCGCTGCTCAGGAGTCCCAGGGGGAAGCGCCACACAGTCTCCTCCTGCGCTTTTTGCCACGACTCCCCAGCTCCCCGTCGGCCCCTCTCTGCACCTTCAAACCTGGTGATCCACGAGCGGGCAGTGAAAGTTCGCTTCAGCTCCCCCCAGGCCAGAGGGGGGGGGGCTACAGCGTAGTGAGCCCGTGGCCGGAGCATCCCGGTTCCATCACCTCGGGCCGCCTGTCCACCCCTCTTGGCGTGCTCAGCACCAGACCTCCAGCGGGTGGAAACAGTCCGCTTGGTTGTCTTTGCGGGCCGCAAGGGGAGGCGGGGCCGCAGCAACTCTACGGAGCGCCGGACGAAGGCCACCAGGCCCGCCCCACGGACCCCAGGCACTCTCTCCACCACGACCCCGGAGGGGCGGAAGCAGTCCGGATAATCGATTTATTCAGGGCCCAAGGTGGGGCAGTAACAACTCAGCGGGCCGCCTGCCGAAGCCCCCCAGGTCCGCCCCGTGGACCGCGGTCTCACTCTCCACCTCACTTGGCAAACGCGGCCCCAGCCCTGGGCCTCCAAGCTTCCGCAGCCCTGGCACCTCTGGCCGCGTCTCCTCCAGGGGCTCGTCTCCTGCCTCAGACGTCGCCTCCCACACCAAGGACCCCTCCGCTGCCCACTGTGCATTCTTAAGACTAACACCCAGGACACCAGAGATGACGTCACAAATGTCATTGATGACATCACATAGCTAGGCCAGGTGTTTTTGTTCACTGATGGTTAGAATATTAACTTCAAAAGGTGCTATATATAGACGTTAACCTTGTATCTTCTAAAAGTACTTTTCTTAGGGTTCGGTATCAGCTCTTGTGCGCATAAATTGGGCAATAAGCAGGCCTCAAACAATTCATTTGTATACATGAAGATGTTGACGTTTTTCTGCTGCTGTTTTTCTTTGTCCTTACTTTAGTTTTCCTGTATGTGCCTCTGATTTGTATGCATTGTGGATCTTCATATGTATTTTTCCTTTTTTCTAGCACAAGTGTGTAGTAAGTCTTGGATTGTTAGCTATTCAATTTTTAACATTACTCAAAACTATAAGGTAGCATTTACTATCCAAAATTACCAGATTAAAAATATTGTACTGTATGGGGGATGCTACAGCCGTTGTCTGTGTATGATTAGGTTCCTGTATTAACAACAGCACTCCAGTATAATTTAATTAGATGAGTCGGGTCTCCTGATCACCCCTGACATCTTGTTACCAACATTATAAACTCAACCTCCTTGTAGGGACTTCATCAAAATGAATTTCTTATGTGATATCACAAATGTCATTGACGTCATCTTTGATGTCCTGGGTGTTGGTTTTAGCAGTGCACGGTGGTGGTGCGAGTTATGGTTGCTTAGCTTACCATAACTGGTGATTTTCTGTGGGTTTTTGGTATTGCCTGTAACCATAATGTCCTTTTTTTTTTTTTTTTTTAAATTATGATTTGTTTTTATTTATTTTTTTATTTCATAGGTTTTTGAGTGAAAATGTTTCATGTTACATCACTAAATATAGGTTATTAATAATTCCTCTTATATTATGAACAAACTGTGTATTATGTAGCAAACCACCTCTGTTATCAACTGCACCTACTTTGCATCCTAGTTCAGTGTCCACTATACCCCCCTAATGTGACCAGTGCTCATGGCTTGCAGCTATGGCCAGTCTCCACAGTCCATGGGCTTCGGCCATGCCGCATTTCCCAATAGGTAAATCGGCAAGGACAAATGTCTACTCCGAGGGCCAGGCCCACTGCCCAGACAGCAAAGTTATCTCTATATTTTTGTACTTGCATTTTGACACTTTCAAAAAAGTAAAGCACAGAACAGATTTGCAGAAGCATGCTTTCAGGCCCTTGTTGATGCTCCTTGCGAATGTTTGCTGCAATTCTGTCGAGCACTTCGGCCACAAGTAGAATTTTTAATTTCCATCCCAAACGTTACCACGTAGCTGGTCCATGGTGGCCATGCCCACTTTAACAACAACAAACAAGAGTAACGGGATACCAGGTTTATCTCGGTACTGTAGTCTAACCTGCAGTGTACCAATATATCTAATGAAACAAAGGGATCACAGCACCTGTGTTTCTGTGGGTGAGCTCTAGACATGGACACACAGCTATATGACCGATACCTCACACAGGCATACCATAAGGTATCATTGATCAGAATACATGAACATGTGATGCGAAACAATTCACTACAAATTCAAAATACATGACATTTTTATTTGTACAAAAATACACAAAATTCAATTAATAATTTCATTCTAAAAATCATCAATGTGCCACAACAATTTTAATGCCGACACAAGGTCCTATAAAATGCTAAGATGGATGGAAATCCTATCCATTCATACACATGACTCTCACATGCCCTGAAAACATACTCCAGACATACCTCATTCATACACAATCAAGTATCCTCACTTCACTGTTATCTCATATGCTAATAACCTCATGATCTAAAAAAGAGACCACACTCTAAAATACTCTACTGTCCTGTCAATGAGAAATAATAGACATAAACAGGGAAACAACAAAGCATAAACATGATCATCAGTTAAATCAATGTGTTTCACTGTGTATTACGTAGTACAACCTACAACAATTTCAAATTCCCCAACCCAACATGTTTCTTTCCGTGCATCATTAGTTTTGTGGAAATTCTTCAGGGTTGAGTAGGTCTGGGATTTTCAAAGAAAGACATGTGGAAACATAAACATGTAGACAGTTTCAGAGACTCACGCCCCGGCAGTTATATCGGTTCCGACCACCAGCTTCACAGCGAGGGCTGGACAAAACCAATGTCCCTCGTCTGGAGACTGATAAGGAATTAATCGTTATGACAACAGTCACGCACCCGTATCGTCAGGCTTAAATTTCGAACTAGATCACATCTGTCCTGGGATCGTACTGCTAGTCCGTGTTATTCATCAATAGTCGCCTGTATAGTGGAACGGTTACACCGTCTGTCCTGGTTCCGGTCGATGGCGCTGTGTGTCGCTGACTCGCTTGCCAATTCAAAAAAATCAAATCGCTCCCGAACACCCAATGTATTTCCTGTATTTAACACCATTGCTGGTCCCTAGTGGTCCTGGCCAGTAGCCAGATTATCCGGGTCATGGATTTTGGCCGAGACCCGGATAATCTGGCCACTAGCCATGTCCATAGGCTATAAAACGGTCCCTAAAGGCATATTACTATTTTTATTTTATTTTTTTGGTACCTACATTATGACACTTTCTGCTGCCTTCCCCCAGCAGGAGCTGGAGCTCCCACTGCAGGAGCAGTGCCCTGCCAGGAGACCTGACCCCCTTAGAAGGTAGGCAATCTGTCTCACTACACTATTATCCGAAGCCCGCAGCGCTTCGCTGAAAAAATCTTTTTGCTCACCGGAGCCCCTCCATAATTCGCCACTACAACTGTGGTGGGCTGCATGCCACTCGTTTCTGCCCCCACTGTACTGGAGTACACCGAAGTGCAACGGCCACCATTGGAGACAACGAGGACCCCGGCACTCAAAAATGACCGCCTGCATTATTTTCCCTCTGTTTCCATCTGAGGAAACACACCAGGGCCAGTAGCTGTTCCTGATTGGCTGTAAGTATACACTTACTGGCCAACTGCGAGCTTTGGGCCGGCTTAGACGCCTGACGGCTAGAAGGCACACTTTCAAAGGCACCATATCCTGTCGTGAGCCCTCGAGCCTAGTGCCATGACCCTTGCTCCCTCCGTGACGCTCACCTACCGCCGATGCTGCTTGACTGGGTAAGCGTGCTGTCATCCTACCTTACAGCCCTTCCCATGTAGCCTCTTAGACGAGTCATCTACCAGGGCTCCCACTGTATTACTGCTTGCCTCATTGACCCCAAGTTCCACCTCGTTTGAATCCACACGGTTCTCTTAGCCAACGTGCAAACTCCCACCACACCCACTTACTGCTACGGCCTACAGACTTTCAAAGCCGCCCATGGACGCAACTTCTACTCATTGACATTGTACATATGCTGTATATAGGGGAACAATTTGTCGTGCTGCATTTAAGGTACCTTTAGACCTGCACTCTTGGCTAGTGCCATCATTTTTCTTGCGCATTTTAATCCCCACTCATTGTTCCGTAGTCCCCTGACACACCAGGTCCTTATGTATCCCTGCTCCTTTGAAACCCACCGTGAACCCTATTCTTACGCCATTTCTACAGTATTGGTTTAGAATTCTGCTGCACTGAGCCTAAATTCATGCCTTATCAGGCTACTATGCATTACTGCTTTATGATTCCCTCCCATGGGGGGGTTATCCAGACTCTTGCATCCTGGATACAGTCACTCGAATAGAAACCTTAGTAGGTATACATCCCCTTCTGTATACTCCTTAGCCAATGTTGATTCTGCCTATTTGTGAGCACCTAGCCAATGTTGAATTTGCATATTTGTGAGCACCTAGCCAATGTTGAAACTGCCTACCTGTGTGCACCTAGTTTGCATACCTGTGTACCTAGCCAATGTTGAATCTGCCCATTTGTGAGCCTCTAGCTAAAGTTGTATCTGCCTATTTCTGTGCACCTAGCCTAAGTCGAATCTGCTTATTTTAGCCCTACAACCTTGATCACATCCCAGCCAAGACCATGCTCACCTGGTTCACACTCATGTTCCCCTTCTGTGTCATGCAAGATGGTGTACCTTGCAGCGGTAATAACTACATAGCTTTCAGTAATGGTCTAGCCAAACTTGGATGCCTGAGATACTCCCCCATCCCCTGCCCATACTATCTTTGATAGCACTTTGAGTCATCTTAGACCAAGTGTTCCATGTTTGACAGGGGGTGCCAATACTAGTATTAAGCCCAACCACACCAAACCCAATACTAAGCCCCCCACAACCAAGCCTCCAGGAAACACACTCACAATCAACCCTAACCTCATAGCCCGTAACAGTAGCCTAGGCACTTGACTCCCCTTTACGATTAGTAAGCCTTTTGCCAAACCCCACACTAAGACTAATAATAAGGAGACAGCCTCCAACAAGCCCAAATCGCTCCCCCTAAAAGGAGTTCTACTAAATGTCAGGTCCCTTTTTGCCCATCCTACAGAAATCGCTGACATCATCCTGACTAACGATCTTGACTTCCTCGCCCTAACAGAAACTTGGCTACATGAGGCATCAGGACCTTACTTACCTTAGCTATTCCTGACAAATACTCCATCCTCAATGCTCGGGGAGGAGGTGTAGCCATCATCTTTAAATCGTCCTTAGACTTCATTCAGATCAGTCACTTCCCCTCCACTAAAATCATGTGAGCATTTTACAATCAATTTGCAAACCTCTCCCAAGAGCACAATCTCCATTCACTTAATATATAGACCTCCAGGTCATCCTGGAGCCTTTGAGGAAGACATCACCTCTCTAATAGCTGAGAACTCTAAGCCATCAGCACAAATTATCATCCTCTTAGATTTTAACCTTGGGTACAATGACCCCAATGACTCTCCAGCCTCCTCCTTAGCTAAAGCTCTAGCTGAGCATGGCTTCATACAACTTGGCTCTCAACCTACTCATCAGAAAGGTAGAATCATCGACTGGGTAGCGGCTCTGAACTGCAATATTACTTGCAAAGCCCCCAACCTCTTGCATGGACTGACCACCACCTCATCCCATTAGATATTAATATCAATAACCTAGATCCTAAAAAGTGCCCTACTGCACCAGCTTGCCTGACCAGGAACAAGTGTAACATCACTGCTGAAGCCCTAATACCTTTGGTCCTTCCCACTCAACGCACTTCCGGCCACGGCCGACCTTTAACTTATTGGTCCACCCCAACGACTCCATGGCCAATGCCATTGATACCATCGCCCCATTGAAACTGTGCAAAGGAAAACCTAGAGCTCGTTTGAACTCCTGGTACACCCCCAAACTCGAAATATTGAGAAAAAAGAAAGCTAAGCTAGAAATACTATGGAAAACGGCACCATCTGCTGGAAACAAAACTAATCTTACAAATATCTCCTCCTTAATTAAAAACGAGATAATTCGCACCAAGAAAGAAGCCTACAACATTAGGATAAATCGGGCAGGATCCTGCACCAAAGAACTATTCAATATACTAAAGGAATTAGAAAATCCTAATCCACCCACAGATACTTGCACGAAAGTCAAACCCTGGTGTATTAGTATCCAGAACGCTCTTGCCAACAAAATCGCAGGGTTCCAAACTAAAATGGAGGATAAACGACAACAATTTACCAGTAGCAGGTCTATCAGCCCAAGTACACCACTGCCCACTGACTCTAACTCAGGCTTCACATTCAAAAAGGTAACTATACCAGAAGTACAAAAAAATCATAGCCTCTCTAAAACCATCCAACTGCAAAGGGGACAGCTGCCCTGCCCAGATTATAAAAGTCACAGCCAGAGATCTATCCCCTTTCATCACTAAACTAATAAACCTGTCTTTCTCCACTAATTCAGTCCCTAGCAACCTGAAACAATCATGGATTCTCCCACTGCTAAAAAAAACAATCATTCGACCCGGCCATAGCCACTAATTACAGACCCATCACCACGGTCCCCTTCTTGCTAAAAATCCTTGACAGAGTTGTCTGCAAATTCAGGACTACATAGAAACAAACCAGCTGTTAGGAATATGTCAATCTGGCTTTAGACCTCAACACGGAACAGAAACTGCCCTTGTTGACCTCAAAAGTCAGATTGATGAAATCGAAGATAAAGGGAATGCTGCCATCCTACTCCTAGACCTCTCAACGGCCTTCGACTTGGTCGATCACAAAATCCTCTGCAACCACCTATCTTCCGCAGCTCACTTCTCCTCCTCTGCAGTCATGTGGATATAATCCTTCTTGGCTAATAGAACCATGAGGGTTTTCCCACCAGTAGCGGCAGCAGACCCTATCACTTGCAGTGTCCCACAAGGTATAATATATTTACAAAGCCACTCTTTGACAAACTGGACAATCTGGCTGTCACCTACACCAAGTATGCAATTGACACTCAGATAATCCTTACTCTCTCAGGTAACTACAATGCTGAAGTCCAGGTACATCACCTGAGCTTGTGGGTCAGGAGACTCTTCGATAGGGATTCTAATACAATGCATGAAACTGCGAGACAATGTGAGGTGTTTCCATAACCTTTTCCTTCCCCTGTGGATGATTGAATCATCTGAATAGTTTGTGATGCCGTACTTTGGCGTAGTTGTCTAGCTAATAAGCGGTCTGCCCTATTGACTTTAATATTTCTGCCTAGATATGGGGACTTTTACGCCTTTTTTGCTTGACGTAGGTTTAATTTGCCGACTACAGTTCTATAGGCTATTTGAATGGAGGGGCCCACATTTGTTTCCATTTTCCCCATTACCTGCTGTAATTGTTCTTGCTCCAACTCTAATGCTGTTATTTGATTACGTCGGATAGCTGCTTCTGCTATTAACACGCCGCAAAGAGTCGCTTTAAAGGCATCCCATATCATATTTAGCTGTGCTTAAACTTATTTTCTTTTTTATTAAAACCTTGCATCTCACTCAGTTGCAATTTGCGCTCCCAGTGATGCCATCAGTGTGCCCTTGTTTCATGTGGTGGCTATTCCCTAAGTGGTGGTGTATGCAATGCTCCTGGACTATGCAACGGGGTGGGCTTGGCGTAGCTTCCAACACCTGCTGAATTTCAGGGGTTTGGTTGCTTTGACCTGATTCACCTGAACTGTTTAACTACGTTTTTGTAGGCTCCAGTAAAAAAATCATCAAACGACTTCAGGTGGTTCAGAACGGAGCTGTTAGAGTGGTATCTGGTCTTGCATACAGGACACATGTCTTGGAGGCACGTCGAGCACTACACTGGCTGCCCGTGGAATCAAGAATCTCCTTCAGACTTATGGTCATCACTTTTAAATGTCTTCAGGGCAAGATGCCCTCCTACCTGCAAAGGTACATTGGAATAAAATCCTCTGCCAGAATCCTTCGGTCCAACAACCGGAACCTGCTCCAGCAGCCCAGAGTCAAAGGCAAAAAGGCACAATGTGGTGCTTTTGCCTCTGCTGCACCGGCGCTTTGCAACACTCTTCCAGACCAACTGAGAAATTCATCATCCCTGAATACATTCAAGAAGGGCTTTAAAACCTTCCTCTTCAAATAGTTGCCCCTGGTTTACAGTTACTCTTTCCACTAGATAGTTCAGCCTCTCTATCTCCCCTTTCTTCTATGTTTTTGTCTGCGCCCTCACACCTATGGGTTTATAGTGCGCCATACAAATGCTATAAAGTAAAGTCACTAAACCTAGCGACAGCCCTTGCCCCATCTATTGACTTGCTCATAGTTCTGTGGTTTGGAACCTTTGACCCATTGGACAAGTCTGCTTGAATATTTTAGTAAAATGCCTTTGGCCCAGGGGGGAAAAACTGAAAAGTTTGGTGCAATCCGTCCAACAGTTTTTATAAAAGGTTTTTTGCTATCATGTTTTTTCCCCCCATAGGGAAAGTGTGTATCTTTGAACATGCACACAGCCCATACCGCTGGATCAGATTTCGATACATTTTTTGTGGGAATAGGTTTTACTTATTTTTTTCTCCCCCTTTTCTCTTCCAGGGACAACACAATTTAATAAACCTATTGTCCCCTGGGCAACTAGATGGTAGGTAAAGTCTGTATGTTTTTTTTTTTTTCTTTTCTTTTGGACTTTCAAAATCACTCCAGCATCTGTGTGCTTGTTGCATCGAGATAGAATTCTATTGCCAGAGTGGATATGCCTGTCGAAGGTCTCTCCCTTCAAAATTCTCCTTTGATGTTCAAATGTGTGGCACTGAAATCGAATCTGGCGGGGTGGGGGTGGTTTGTATATTGCATAGCATGAAAAGGCCTGTTTTTTTGTACTCGGCGCGGTCTGTCTATAGAACTTGTGATGGTGTTTTCAATGATCAGCGAGCCAAGAGGAAAATTGTACAGAGTGGCAAAACCCTAGGGAGATAGGTGGGGATGTGGGGGTGGGGGGGCTCTAGGTGGATTGTCCTCTTATTCTGTGTCAAGAACTGAGGTGCGCATTCTGCTTCAACTTTCTTTTTTCTACTCTACACAGCAGATTTCAATCTTCATTTTTCTTTTTAAAACTCCTCTGTGCCTCACTAGCCACTTCCTGCCCAGGTCCTATCCTCTTCTTTTTCTGCTCTTCCTGCCGATAAGTACTTTTAATTAACTCCAGTTTGGGAGCAGATGGCACATAGTGTTTGGGTATGGTTCTATAAAACACCCTTCAGAAATGGCTAGATGCGATGAATGTTTTACACATTGCATGCATACGCTTTATAACCTGCCTTAATCTTGCTGTATTTTCAGACGCACACAGCGCATTGTGCGGAACTTGTAACGTTTGTGTGTGTGTGTGCGTTTGTTTCATTGATTATATTGGAAACTGAGCCGGACGCAAGAAAATCGAGCTTACTGCAGGGCTCCTGGCTGCGTCTCATCAGTTCTCACTGCCAGCATGTCTCGGCTGAGCCCGGTTAGCTTCGGGCTTTCCCCGTGACCATGCACGAGTATTGAGACAATACGTACCGGTGTAACGTCACTTTTTGCTACCTGTCAGAAAATCCTACCGATAGGAAAAAGTGACATGGTAGGAAAATCGGACAGCCTGACCTGTCATTTTTTCCTACCCGTCAGAAAATCCTACCGACAGCAGGCATTGGGTAACCCACCCAGGGGTAGGAAAAGGTGACGGGGTAGGAAAATCTGACAGCCTGACCTGTCTTTTTTTTCCTTCCCGTCAGAAAATCCTACCAAGAGCACATTGTGACCGTGTAGAAGGAAAGTGGGGGTACATTTCAATGGGTAGGCACATTTGACAGGCTGTGCAGGGGTAGGAAAATGTGACCGGGTACGAAAATATGACCGCATGTAATGTCATTTTTTTCCCACCCGTCAGAAAATCCTACCGATAACACATTTTGACATCACATAGGTTAGAAATCCTTGTAGCTGGTTGGTGCGGCTCTATACATAGGCAGCCTCGTCCACTGGGGATGCTAGGCCATTGGTCCCAGCTTCACCTGCTCCTCTTCTTCCACATTGGATTCTTCTTCATACGCCATCAAGCGCAAAGCTCATAATTGGTAATTACTATATGAATTCACTAGATCTCCTATTTGTGGTCTCATGTGCACCTGGTACTGCAGACACGAGAGCAGAGGCTACCTTTGAGGTCACGATAACTCCAAACCTGTGCTTGATTCCAGACCGTCAGCGCTGTTCCGGTTCTTCCCACCCTGAGCTTAAATTTGTTACTTTCCTTGCAACACAACTCACAGGGACAGGGATCCTTGTGATGGATTAGCACATATGGCCGTTGGTCTGGGGTTGACTGGTACACTGGGGTCTTGGGATAGGGCATCTGGGCACTATAATTTAGGGTTTGGACTTGTGAAGGTCGGAGGCTTGTACCCTCTTTCAGGTGGGATAACTTCTCACAGGGAGCTCTCTGCCCCCATTTGGAATTGCAGGGTGCATTTGTTCTGGTATACAAGTGCTAATAATATGAAACGCTGAGAGGTTTATGAATCTCCGCAGGTTTGGTCTTTCTCACTGCTGCCTAAACTACACCCAAATGCAATGAAAAGTTGTCTTGTAGCCCTGAATGCTTTTGTACAGTCGAAGTCATACTTTAAGGCCCTCTTGACGTCTAAAGAATGTAATGCTGATTATTCACAGTATGTAAATCTATTAAAAATCCAATGCTGGAGAAAATCTAAAAAAGCAGAGGTGAGACAATTTGATAGGGTAGTAAAATATGACGGCAACGGTCATCATATTTTCCAACCCATCAGAGACTACTATTTACAGGAAAATGGGGGGGACAAGTGAGGAGGGGAAAGGACAACTGCGACAAGTGACAGCTTTGCCTGTGGGATTAAGCTTGCAGTCAACAGGTAAGTATGTGCTCTGAAATGGGCGAGTGCTAAATAAAGAAAAGGGGGGAAATGGGGGCAGGGGTGGCAAGGGAGGGAGGGGAGTTACGAGTTAAGCGAGGGACGGGGTTGGTCAGCGGTTCTGACTCTGTGCAGCATTATGCTTGCAGACTTCTGTGAAAAAGTCGTGGGAGTGGAGAAACAGGCTGCTGTTAACACTATCACTGTGCACAGACTACAGAGCAAAGATGCCGGCGACTGGAACCTCGTACTGGGGTTCTGACACTGAACTCCCCTCTCTGATGCCCATGCTCACAGCTATGCGCTGTCAGGAAACTGGAAGAGGAATTAAAGAATGTCTTCACCGGCAAAGCTAGGAGGCTAGTGTAGAGCAGTATCCGGACACTGATGTCATGTAGACGGAGCACCTGTAATTAACTCTTGCTATATAAAGCACGATGCAGGTGTTTGTCTCCATCACACCCCTTGTGTTGAATGCTTTTGTCTGGGTATAGTGTTGGGGGTTTGGGGAGGGCTTGTCGGGTGTGATTTTTCAGGTTCAGGCGACGGTGGGGGAGAGGGGTACCTGAAGCAGGGTACGGGTTACATATTTCCTAAAGCTTCTTGTGGAGGGCCAGTTGTGGGTTCTCTGCACCTCTGCTGAAACACCGCCTGGGGACTGGATGGGACCCCAGCGCCAAATGCTGCTAACTATGAAACAGATGGGTAGAAGTGCTGCTTTCCTCCCATGCATGCGTCATACCCTTGATGTAAATTCCTGCCTTGCCTACCCCTCTGAAAGAATTGCACTAATGCTGAAACCAGCGTTACAACTGACAGCACGCTACACATCCCATCTCGCAAAATCAAAGTTATCTGGAAGATTTTCAAGACATCCACTTTGGAAGAGCTCACTGCCATCCTTGCATCCCTCAAGGCCACATTGTATGCATCTGCCTCCCTCCTCAAGAGAGGGTCCCAAGAATGCCCCTCCTTACCCCCAGAAACATGGCAGGACGACGAGCCAGGAACGCTCGCAGCCACCCATCTTATTATGGACGAAATCCAAGTGCACAATTTGCTGACACGTACATGGAAAAATATCCCCTTAATCAACCATACAGACCCAATCCAGTGCAAATTCTTACAGGTATAAGGAGACAACAGAAAGCGAGAATGGAAATACCCTAATAGACAGTCTCGATTAAGCACCAAGAAGCCATGATGCTGATGTCATTAGTGACACCACGACATAGCAGCATTAGTCATGAAGCACACTCCCACTCCTGCACTGCATCACACAAACACACATTTGCATACACGTAGAACAAGCATACACAGCTCTATAGCTAGAGGAAGGATACATATACATACTGTCAAAGCTTTTATTATTTTTCCCATTAGACAAATGCAGGAACGCAGAAACGCAAAGCAGGAAGAGATCCTGAGCAAGCTTGCAGATGCTTAAAGCAATTACCCCTATGGGACTACAGGAGTATATATGGAGCCTGGTAGAACCAGGTGTGACTAACCTATAGGTTACCTAGCATAACACGGGCATGTAGAAATCCTATTATAAGTCTAAGTAAAATTACAGAGGCCTCAAATTACAGAGCAAGAGACGAGAAGAGCTGATTCAGACTGCACGGAGCGCAAAGCCGGCTCACAGCCAAGGTCAGATACACAACTGCATTCCAAACTTTAGACCACAAGGGACCAGCTACAGAGAATCGGAATAAATCCTCACAAATGCAAGCGCAAGAGCTTGGCTTTGTTTCCAAGCACGTGGTGCAGCCGAGCCAGACATTGGACATTCACCCGTGGTGGGAAAGCAGACCCGATCCCAGCAAACTCAGACAAGGAAAGCAACGTAGGAGCGCATTCTCACAGGCAAAGGTGGTACACCATAATTTACAATACAGACACATAATCGTTCACATTACCTTGAAGAGGTGCACAGAGAGCTGATCGAGTCCCAGGCCTGGGGAGATCAGCTCTAACCAATCACAGAATAGAAAATCAGGGGTGGATGGCAAGGGGCAAGAACCAATGGTAAGCCCATTACTCTGCAGCAATTTAAAAGATAGTTTCTTGGGGACGGGACAGGCCAACCACCTGACATGCAAGGACCAGTAGAATTACCTCCAAAAAGGTGCACTGATGGGTATTACCACTCTCAATACCCAATCATTTGTGGTGATAGGTTTTTCGGGGAAGGGCCCAGGGATGACGTAAGATCGCTACAAACTGTAACGCACACCATGGAATACTGAAAAGTACTGGAGACACTTGATTGTTGATCCCTGTTGCTTTTTGTAATAAACTGCAGGTTGAACCTGCCGTTGGCTGAGTCCTCCATTTATTCTGGGGAAGGTAGTTGGGCCCTTGAGAGTCAGACGGACCCCCAGACAAACTCTGGCATACCTGGGAAAACTACCCCAACACTCCGTACTCAAGACCCTTTCCGGCTGAAGCACTCCTCCCTTATCTGACAATAATTAACAGCTCCCAGCAGGACACGACTGTTCCTCAGGCAAGTGGTCTTTATAGAATCATAGTTGGCTAGCTAAACCCTGATTAGGTTAATAGCTCTTTGGTGACTTGTAGCCAATTACGAGAGCCATTCCGTTTGGGCTACAAGTCGAACAGGGGCCCAAGAGTGTTAGGCTGTTTGCCTACAAATGCACTCCAGTCAAAATTGTTGAGTGTAATACCAAGCATTCAAAATGTATTTACTGTATACCGCTGTCCAGTCAAAGGATCGAAAACAAAAGGATTGAATACAATAGTTTTGAGTCAAAAGGACTGAAAAAAATGGTTGAATGCCTTTTATTAAATGTATTTTTTTTTTTTGGTTTCCGTATAGCAAAGAAGTGTTTTTTACACCAAAAACAGGGATTTGGGGGGGATCCCCAAAAAAATAAAAAAATTAAGATTTCACCTTTTATTTTTCGGTCCTTTTGACTCAAAACTATTGTATTCGATCCTTTTGTTTTAGATCCTGTCACCTACCTACAATCGGCGCATTTCTTTTCATTTTGTTTTACGCGTGGGTAGTAATGTCCCTTAGTGCCATACTGAACGGAGATGTCCCCTTAACAAGGTCCGGCAAAGTCAGGCACTTGAAGTTGATCATGCCTACCTGCAGCTGGTTACTACTCCACAGGAGTATAAAAGGAGTGATCAGCGAAAGCAAGTTGTACGAGTAGAAGGGCGAGTCAGAGTCAGTCACAGTCCAGCCAGAGCAGCCAAGAAGGTGGAGAATGGGACGCTGAGACGCTTACCGACTGCAGAGTGAGGCTGCAAGAGGAAACGTGGTGAGGGAACCGTGTTTCCAAGGAGCCAGAGTCCAGAGAAGGGAGCCCAAAGACGCTGTGGTCCCTTTTGTGAGCATAAAAAGTTGCTTGTCCCCCGGGCAGAGAGGTAACGGCTCAGGAGTATCTGAGGGGCAGGAGATGAGACACTGACCTCAGCCGTAAGAAGCAGAAGCTAACCGAAGCAACAGCATGACCAGTGAGATTCAATCCGAAGAAGCAACCCGGTATGCAAGTGAAAGTTGCTGAATTTCATTGTGTCAATGCCAACGCGTGCAGGCAGCATGTTAATAGAAAGTTCTGAGTGAAAGAAAAGCGATGCAGACAATAAGATAGTAAAACCTTGTATAAAAGTCGTTGCGCTGAAGAAATGCATTCTCAAATTGAAAAGTATCCATATTACTCATTGAAATGAATGAAAGGAATTGAGAATGGCTATTAGGCCATTGAGAATCACATCTTAGGCTGCATGCTCTCCCTCGTATTTTATGTCTCAACTTTCCCCACGCACCGCCTCCCCTTCTTATCTCCCGCCTTGATCATGTGTGTAGTGTCCTTGACGTTTTGTTTTTCTCCCCGATTGTTGCCTCACATTGCATTGCCTGCATTCCTGCTGTGTTTATTCCTTTACCTCTAGGTACCTTTTGTGATTGACTTTGTGTATTTTGTTTCAGGTTTTGTCTCCCCAAGGTTTTTGGCCCACATTGCATTGCCTGCATTCCTGCTGTGTTCATTACTTTACTTCTAGGTTCCTTTGGTTGATGACTTGGTTCGCCCCCCTCGGATTGGTTTTTTGTGCTTCTGTTGCTGTGGTCCATGTTTTGCACCTGATTTTCTGGCCGTTGTTTGCTGTCCACTGTTTACCCCTCCTTCTGTTTCCCTCCCTTCTTTTTGTCCTCAGCCCCTACTTCTGTCTCACCTATCTTCTCAAACTGTTTTTCTATCAACTATCTCATCTCTCTCAGTAAGTCTGGCAATAAGAAGTTCAAAGGGACATCCAGGTCTCCAACCCAGGCCTCCCTATCGCTGATACCTACACAAGTGCTTCCTCTAGACAGACGCTTGGAGGCATCCTCTTTGTTGTTCCCTCTGCAGGCCTATGGACCCCCCCATAGGGTCTTGGTTCTGTCTCTTTTTTCCTCTTCTCCCATTAATGGTGGGACCCGGTGGGAGGCCCTCCTGGCCCCCTTCCACTCCTCCAAGACCATCATAAATGTCTACATTAATGGCACCATCTAGTTCCAAGGCCCTCAGGCCAACCTCCTCCTTTTTGATAGATGCTTCCTGCACCTTATAAACTTCCTTTCCTCTCCTGCTATTCCTTCTCAGGCTCCTCTGCTGCCTCTTTCCTCTGCCACCTCTACGGCTCTCTCTGCTTCTTCTCTCACCACCCTGTTGCCACCTTTAACCGCTACCCCTCTGGCACCCTGTTCCTCCGGCTACCTTGCCATCTCCACCTTCCTACTCTGCCCTCCTTCGGGCACCTCCAATACTTCCGCAGGACGTACCTCTGACCTGTACACCACCATGGAAGTCATTCAAAGGGGGCAACCTCTCCAAATTGCTACTATTAACTCTTGCTCTGCTGTCAAACACTCCTCTGCCGTCTCCTGGAAGAACTTGATCTGGATGTTCTCGGTCTCGCCGAGACATGGTTCACAGCCAGCTCTGCCACAAGCTTTGACACTCTTCTTCCTGATGGCTACAAGGTCCTTTCGGAAACCAGAACCAACCAACCCGGTCATGGTGTAGCCTTGATCTTCTCGTGTATCCCTGCTTCTTTCATCCCTTTGCAGCACTACTCCTCCTTTGAATGCCTGGTCTGTATCTCAATCTCTCCTGTCCTCTCCCTCACTGTGGCCACTATCTACAGGTCAACTGGCCAGGTCGCCCTCTTTGTCTCCGAGTGGCCGGACCTCTCCTCCTCCCTCCTTCCTCCTTTCCTCTACCTCTCAATGTCTCCTCCGAGACCCTAGCATCCACCTGGATACAACCTGTCCATCTCTCCCTCTCACCACTCCTCTCTCCTGGAGTGATCACTTTATCCTTTCCTCCCACCTCTCTCTCTACCCCTCAGGCCAAGCCGACCCCTGCACTGCCACTTACCTTCTCTGTCATCTGCCATGAAGCGTGTGTCAGCAGAGGCTTTCACCGCTACTTTCTCTCTTCCTTCTGCAACTTTGGCTGACTCACATCCTGACACAGCCCTTTCTAACCTTCCTCTCTCTATCACTAACACTAGTTATATCTTTGCCCCCTTCTTGAGGATCCGCTTGAAGCCCAAATCCAAGTGCAACTCTTGGTACGACTCTGACCCCGTCACCCATAAAAGCAAGTGCAGGGAGGCGGAGAGGAAGTGGATGGCATCAGGCGCATCCTCTGACAAACTGGCCTGTTGCCTGCTCCAAAGGCAATACAGATTCTCTGTCCTCGCCAAGAAGAGAGCTCACATCCAAGCCTGTGTCTCAGCGGCATCTAACATCTCGGCCGAACTCTTCAAAATCTGCAAGGAGCTGGCCAATCCTGCTGCAGTCTCTACCTCCCCTGTTCCCACCCAGCCCTATGCATGGCCTCGGCTTCTCACTTTATCACTAAAACTCAGGACATCCTGTCCTCTCTTCTTCTACCTCCTCCACTCCTGGCCCGTATGTGGCTGTCTCTCCTCCTCCTTTCTCCAACCTTTCCAATTTTCACCCCTGACAATGTTTTTAGACAAGTCCGATCTATGAAAGTCTCGCCAAAGCAGGCTCTATCCTGCTCATCCAGAACCATCAAAGACCACATTGGCACCCTCGCTGTAGCCTTTGGCCATTTCTGCAAACACTCCTTTGCCACTGGAACTTTTGCCTCCCCCTTAAGCACTCCCTTGTGCACCCCCTTCTAAAGAAGCCCTCTGCCAATCCTTCCTCCCCGGCTAACTATCGGCTGATCTACATCACTCCTTTTCTGGGCGAACTCTTGAAAAAGCTGGCCATCTCTCAGCTTAATCATCACACTGAATCTGTTGGCTGTCTCCACGATCACCAGTCTGACTTCAGAGCTGCCAGAATCACGGAAACTGCTCTCCTGAACACCCGTGAAGACCTCCTCTCTAACCTTCCTTCTGTCCTCATTCTCCTGAATCTTTCTTCTGCCTTTTGAAATGGTCAACCATGCCATCCTGCATCGCCTCTGTGATAACCTGGGTATCTCTGATGAGGCCCTGGGAAGGCTTACCTCCTTTCTCACTGACCAACACTCTCAGGTCCAACTAGGATCCTTCCTCTCTTCTATCTGTGTCTCTCTACTTGTGGTGTTCCCGAGCTGTCTAACCTTTCTTTTTCTGGCTGTTCACTCCCTGGGACAGCTTGCCGACCGCATCGCTACCTTCTGGTCCAACTTTCAGTGTTATGCGGACAAACGCAGATCTGTTGAGAGCGGTTTTAGAAGCTCACCATTTGCTCTCAAGAGTTATGACTTTTGAAAGTCTTCAGGTGGGGCGTGAACCATTTGGGGTACGGTCCTTTGCGTGAGGTTGCAGGGTGTCGGTGATTCTTTAATCCAGGAGTCAAAGGATTTGATGTTTAAAAGTCTACCACAAGTCGGCGTAGTTGGGGGACAGAGTAGCAGGGTTTCGGGTAGGTCAGGGAGTACCCTGACTTTGTTCCAGCATTTGTGATCAAAGGTGAGGGTAGGGAGAGCTGTGGTAGGATGGGCTGGTGCGTGGATAGAGAAAGGGATGGCAGAGGGGTCTGTCCAGATAAGTGGTTTGTGACTGGATCTAGAGACGAGGTCCTAACTGCTGAAGATCGCATCAAGGGTGTGACCACCTGAGTGAGTTGGACCTGTGCTATGACGGGAGAGGTTGAGTGCCTCAAGACTGTCGACCAGGGGTTGGGTGATGGCGTTGTTCGGCACGTCAAACCATATTTTGAAGTCTCCCAGTAGTGTGAATGTTGGGTGAATTACCTGAATGGTAGCTATTGAGTCAGAGATTGTTGGCAAAATGTCTGTCATATCCAGGGGGTCTGCATGCGAAGCTGTGAATGAGTGATGATAGCAAGAGTTTTACTAGAAGGGATTCACAGTTAGCATTGCATGTCTGGGTTTCAGTGAGAGAGATGGAGAAATGCGGTTTGTAGAGAATTGCCACTCTGCCACGTCTGGAAGGACTGTTGTGGTAGATAAGCGAGTAGTCATGGGGGAAGGCCTTGTGCGCGACTGGTGCAAAATCGTCAGAGAGCCATGTTTCAGTGATAAAGGTCAGGTCAGGGCTGTCGGAGGATAGGATGTCAAAGATGCTGTGTCTGTTTTTCGCCACGGAGCAAGCATTGAAAAGGAGGCATGTGATTTCATGAGGTGAAGTGATTTTCTTGATGCTCGTGGCAGGGAGTGTTCGGTCTACATAGGTGCCCTTTGCAATGTTGGAAGTAGTCGGATTAGTCTGGCAAGTTAAGACTGACAGAGGGGTTGTAGTGGGGGTTGGGATGTAGGTACTCTTTGGGGGAGAGGTGAGTGGGTCAGGTCGATGGGTTGCGGGAAGCATAAGCGGGCAGTGGTAGGTATGTTAGAGGGGGAGGGGGGGTGGAGAGTGGTGCATGTGAGGTGTGTGGGGTCATGGAAGTTGTTTGGGGTTTGAGTCTGGCGGGTGCTAGGGATTTAGGAGTACTGGGTGAGAGGTCGGGTTCAAGAGGGTGAAGATGGGACGAGGGAAGGGCCTGATGGCAGGGGAGGGGAAGGATGGGAGGTTGGACCGATGAAGAAGTGGTCAGGTATGGCGAGTTGAGGGAGAGGGCTAGTCACCTTTTCTGCGTTTTTTGGGTCTGACTGCCAGGGGGGTGTGAGAGAGGGTAGGCGGGTCAGAGGGGAAGGAGGATGAGGTGATGGTTATAAAAAGGGCATGACGTGCTACTTTGAGAGACGGGAAAGGGTTTGAAGGGGGAGGTTGGTGGGCGGGGTCGAGAGGGAGCTGAGGGTGGGAGATTGGGCGAGAGGGTTTCGCAGGTGAAGAGATGGGGGTTCAGCGTTGTGCGGAGTTTGTGGGGTGCGGTTTGTAAAGGTGGTCCCAGTCATGGCCTGCACCCCTTCCCCTAATTTGAGGTACCAGGAACGCGCTTGCCAAGGTATGTGACGTATGAAGAGCAAATGAACCTACAAAGGGCTGCAGTGGGACTCTGCCCAGTATACATCAGAAGATCCATACCGGCTGAAGCACCCATAACCAGACAACCCTGGGCAGCATGGTACCCTACCTGACAGCCATACCAGCCGCTGATACGAAATGTGGAGTACCTACACATGGTCTACAAACAGACCCCAAAAGCCTTAACGGAAGGCCAGTGGAAATGACACCAGGGCCTGAACAGAGACGATGTTAGCACACCAGGAAACAGTGTTACGAGACCAGATGGAAGCAGCCGTCCTGTGTGTAAACAGGCTTGAAACGCAAGATGCTAAGAAATCGATATTGCTTGCAATGCTTAGTAGAAGATAGAGCAGCTAGCTCCAACCGTATATCTACCTCAGTAAGGCACATTATACAAGTGCGACTCCATTTTGTAAAAGCAGAAAAGGTACCCAGGCGGCCAGAGGCCTGCCAGGCCAAGTTTCGCAACCCAGCCAAAGGCAAGAGAAGGAGCGGAATCGAAACTCAGAGTGGCTCATGCCTAGGAAATCGAGGTCAACCGGAGAAGGGGAGGAGACCGTCAGCTTACAAGACTCCAACTTCTGTCATTATTCCTGCCCCTCATGTCCCCAGCCCTCCAAGATGTCAGGCTGGAGCCAGGCCACAATCACCTACATGGCCCTCTCCATCCCTCCAAAGGCCCACTTGGATTCAGATTTGGTGCTTGTGGCACCAGACTCGCTCACTCCCATAGGATAACATTGGGGATTGGACTTGTAGTGCATTGATGGGGACAAGATGGATGCCCCCACATATTTCGGTTCCCAGAAATGCATGTGCAGTCTAATCTTTTGGGTGTGGTTCAGCCCAGAGACACCTGGGATACCCAGACTATTTAAGCCACGCCCAGGCTGAGAAACATGCTTTGTGTTTTCTGCACCTGCAGCGTGACACTCGCCGTGTTCGGATCGGTCTCCAGTAGGCCTGCATCTTTCTTCTGCGCTCAGCGCCTGCAAGAACACTGTTAGGAACAGCCTTGCCTTGCGGCGCTTCTGCCCATCATTCATCGCCCGTTCTGTTCTGTGGGCATCTTTGGCGGTGTCATTCCCATCCCGGCACGCCGCTTCCTAAGGAAAAAACAGAAAAAAGGCATTAGTAAGCATTCAGCAAATCTTCACTTATTTTTAAAGACTGTACGAGCTTCAAACGCTTACCTGAATCCCAGCCGCTCTTGGGGAACTCTGTCTCCGGAACTTCACATCCATCTGCAAGAGGGGAAAAGACACTCCAGGTTAGCGTGGAAACATCTAGAGGCGCCGCATACCGCGCTTACTCACCGCATTTCTTCTTCATAACCGGCATCCACGCTGAAAACGTCGCCCCACCCTAAAAGACACAGAAAAAGAACTCAGTTCAATACAAATACGAAAGGGTCGCCATCCCCGGACGCCAGCCATCATCTAAGGAAGGAAAGGAATGAAGTTAGAGAACTGTCAGTGAAGTAGGTAGACAGCAACGAGCCCTCATCAATCAACGCGCCCCTGCGCTGAAAGCAGGATGGAGAGCACCCTTTCCAAGAAAACAAGGTGAGCTGTGGATCAAAGGGAAGGGTTGGACCCCGGGAAGAAGGGGTTCAAGCACACAGAGACAATAGGGAGTTAAACTCTACCAATCCTGTTTTTCAGGCCCAGTCTCCAGTCAAGTAGACTCCAGGGAAGGGTTTGAGGTCGTAAGAGGTCAGAACAGGATGAGTGACGTCCCCATGGATACCAGGTGAGCGTTTCAACTTCAGAGCATACCAGCCTGCCTCATGAAGGTCAAGATAAGGGGGGCCCATGCAAGTGGCTATGCCGACACAGAATTAAATGCACTAAAAGCTGGAAACTGAAGCAGGTTCATGGTGAACTAACACGTGACCAGCCAGGCGCGAAGAAGTACCATCGCCTGATGTCATCCAGGACCCGGGGATGCCATAACTTTTCCCGATAAGAGACTACAGTTTCAAGGCCATCCATAGCCAACTAATTGACACGTCACCCTAAAACACTGATTGATGGAAGGGAGGCAGGGGGAAACTTGAGACACCAGGCTCAGGGGTGTCTATTCTTCATGCTGCTAATTAAAGTGGAGATTTATGTTTAGGGGTGTAACTTGCCCAATCACAATGGACCATGTAATCTAGGGTCCTATAGACACTGTAGCCAATGAGACGTCGTACTTGTAGTGACGCCAATCACGTGTGATATAGAGGGATGGGCGTAGATGCCCACCCGATAAGAGTTATCTAATCCACATGCTCCATTATCATATACAGATATAACACCTATATTTAAGTTACCTTTCCTAACCAATTATATTGCATGATGATATTTTATAGAAATTAGACGTCAATGATGACGATTTGTGCCTATAAAAATTGTTGTTCAACTTAAGTTCGTGGAAGTCGGAGCGAGACCGGTGATCGCACTACAGCTGATTCCCATTTGTTTTCCCTGTTTGATGTATGTATCATTAAACAGACTTCCCTTTCCAAACTCGGAGTAAGTGAATCCTGCACCCCCTGTCCTCACATGGTGCAGCTATCTTGTCTTACAAGTTCTTGAGGGTGTGTGCTGACCAATGGGCCCGTCAGCCAATTCCTCTCCTCCTGAACAGGTTGTCTTTGTGAGACATCTGTCAAGGCGACGCTGCATTTGAGGAAGTGGAATAGGTGGTGAGGAGGAGTGGGGCTGATGTGGGGGTCGTGGATGAAGTGCGTGTTGGTGTCGGGTTGACCCTGGTGGTGTGACGTGGAGCGCTAGATATGAGTGTGGGTGCTAGTGCAGGTGTCAAGAGGGCTTTGGCAGGGGCTGGGTGTGCTGGGGTGGGTGGGGTTGCTCTGGGGGTGAGTTCCTGAGTGAGCGCACAGATGCTGTTATTTGCATAGAACACGTGGTGTTTGGAGAGCCAGAGAGCTCCTCTGGCTTGTGAGGTAGAAATTGCATGGGGTGTAAGGGAGGGGAGAAGGGGATTGTTCTCTGTAGATCCTTGGGGGTTGGGGGGGGGGAAGGACGGCGAGTGGGCTGGTTGGGCTGAAATGTGTGGGATGAGGTGCGCAGTGTTTACCGCACCAGAGTGCTCCTCTGATTTCAGAGTTGGTTGTGGGATGGTGATTAGAGGGTCAGAGGGGGAGGGGGCAGAGTATCGGCGATCGAGTACAATGGTCTGAGTTGGCAAGTCGATGTGGGATGAAGGTGGGGTTCCTGAAAGCGGGTGCTAGTACGGGGCGCAGGTGCTGCGGGTGGTGCTTTATGGCGGGTGGGTGTGGTGCTGAAGGGGCAGGGTTGAGGGGGTGCAGCGGCGGTCTTTGTTGTGTAGATACCTAGGTTTCTCCATCAGGGAGGGGAGGTCGGTCATGATTGTGGGATGCAGCACATCAGCAGCTGAGTGATGTGTGGGTCAGAGAGTAGCTGCACGTCCAGAGGGCTAGGACCAAAGGAGTCGAGTCTGGGTCGAGGCACCTATTAATAAGATGGCAGGAAGTGTACTGAGCTATAATGCAATAGCAGCACTTAGGTTTGGATAGAGGGAGAAAAGGTCTAACATGAGGGAACAGTAGATGTATTAACAGCACCTAGGTTTGGGACGCCTGGATAGAGGGAGAAAGGGCCTAACACAGGGGAACAGTAAATGCAATAGTGGTAGTAACGGTAACTCAAGAGGCAGGCAGCAATTTGAAACACTAGGAGCTGTTTGGCTGTGGGCTGAATCTAAGTGTGATAGCACAAAACAGGTGGGGTTAAATTGAATTTCGATGGGTTTGGACATTTTACTGGGGAGCAGCAGGTGCTGGTCTCCTACGTTTTTGGTCGCTGCTGGTGGACGGCTGCAGGCACCACATGCTAACACGGGCCAACATGGTCTGGAGCTGCTTCTTCGGGGGCTGCTGTCCTTTCAGTTGTGGTCCTGCCACCAATGCGAGCAGTCTTATCCAAACTGCTAGACCACACAGCATGCCTATGATTGCTTGTGTTCCCATATAGGATGCTCTGACACTTCTGGTAAATTGCTATTATGTTCCATCAAGTTGTATCAAGTAGTTGCATAGGAACGTGGAAGAAACCCACTGGCTCCCACCACCTAGGCCTACCTCTCTCCTACTGCCTGGGCTGGAGCCTCACTCATACCCAAACATTCTAATCCCTCTCACAGCATTCTTGCAAGCACTATATAACACACCTCTCTTTTGCACACACGCACAGCAGAGAACACACTCGGACCATATACATTCTTCCAGACTCTACATAACATACCTCTCCTTTTTCAACACACCCACCAGGGCACATCTCGGATGGGAACTCACTCATACAAACGTACAGGTGAGACAAAGCACACCACAAGCAGGGTCGGACTGGGACAAGAAATAGGCCGGTCACCCCGCCCAAAAAGTGCACCATATCCCGGAATCGCAGATTTAGGAATGTTGAAGAGGGGCTGGTAGTCCCATATGGGGTTCTGATTGACGACTGTTTGTACCACCCACTGGGAGACAGGCAGCCATTGAGGCTGTGCCTACCGATCTAGGGTTGCAACCCCTTAGTTATTGTGACAAATCAAAAGTATTCATCCCTTCTTTCCAGGTTGGACCCACCCCCTTTGAGGCTAGGGAGGTGAGTCCACTCCGCAAGACTCTCCCTAGGGGTCTGGGCAAGTTGAACCAAACTGGGAGTGACTTCCTTTTAGGGGACAATTACTCATTTCCACGAGGAACTCTCTAGACCACCCACCTTATATGCATATGTGACTGCCTTCCATAAAGAATATCTCTTTAAGAAGAGATCTGTATATAATTGGGATGAGTGGATCACAAGAATAGAGAGATTATGGTTCACAGGGGAACCCCCCTAGCATAATCACGCCTTGGAGAGGCAGACTAGGAGGAAACCGTGGAACCTGCGACTGTTCGACAAACTGAAGAACCCAGTTCAAGACACCGGAGGCCCGGCGAAGTAGACAACGGGGAAGCCGTTGTGAAGATGGGGAGAGAAAACCTGTCTGTGTGACCAGGACCATCCTGCGGTGTGCCAGACACCCGCCTAACAATGCCGAAACCCCTACAGCAGGGAGTGCCGACACCTCCCACTGGCCAGCATGCCTCGACTACAGTAGCCGACAGACGCAAGGAACAGAATGTTGGAGAAAACCGAGACCGAAAACACAAGGCAGGTTACCCCAGCAAGTGCCGAGCCCCGCAATGGCACCCGGGACAAACAATGGTACAGGGGAAAATAGGAGAAGCGGGAGGCTGCCGGGGCAACCTATTGTAAGGAGTGGAACGAGTGAAAGGCCTGAGGGCTGCATTCGAATAGTAAACCTGAATAAGTCAACATATGAGGAACAAATGAAGAGCTTGACAAACAAGGGTGAGTGGGAAATGAAGGAAAGGTGGAAACAAATACCCTGGAAAGAGGGGAATAGCAGCTCAGTGTTGAAGGGGGGGGGGAAGACCCTCCATATCCAAGGGTCGAAGGAATTGTGATTTGAAACTGCCAAGTAAATTAAATAACAAGAGAAAGAAACCAATAGAGAAACCCAGGAGGGGGGGGGATTCCTAAAACAAATAAACATTAAAGGTTGGATCTCAGGATGTGAGAAACCTGAAAGTAAAGTAAAGAATCTGAGACAGTATGTTCAGGAGAATCATTATAAGCATAACACTAAAGAGAGTAAAAGACCAATGAACAGCTAGGATTAGCTACAAGAACTCATGAAGGAAACTCCAAGAGAGTGTCAAAGAAAATCAGCATAAGCAACATATCAATAAACAAAATCTCTGTTTCTGAAATATAAGGAGCTAAAATAAAAACCCTGAGAGAAAGCCACTGCCAAGAAGGCAAAAAGGGAAACGACCAGGAGATGAGACATTCTTTTGGCCGACTTTAGTTTGTGTTAGTGGAAGGGTCAGATAGAGTTGTGTTTAGGACTGAGGACATTTACGTGACACTTTGTGACGACAGACAAGCACCTTCAGTTACTTTAATAAGGCAGGGAACCCCCTCTAGCATTAGTGGGAGATGGGCCTTTTCTTTATAATTTCATCAAGAGCAAATCAACCTGTCCAGAGTATGTCTGACTCCTTCTTCCGACTCGCCACATTATCCTGGATGCGTATAGGTGTTCCGGCAACAGGGGGCAATCCAGTTATATAGGTGTCTGGAGTGGCTCTCATAAGCTCAAGGAGGTCCCCTTTGGAGAGACGGGGAAACCAGCAGGCTCCAAACACATTTGCACAGATACTGTTCACCCAGCAAGCCCACGCAGCGCTACCCATCCACAAATGGGCTAGGAGAGAGTCTTTACGGTAATGACACGTAAAACCTGTTCTCGTCTGAAATGCAGAACACTCCTCATAACTGCCACACCAAAGTATCAAACCTTACTAAACCAAACATAAAAAACTAGCCTTACTGTAGGGTAATTGGGAAAAGCTTGACCGTACAAGCTTGGGTGCCAACTTATGATTTTCGCTACAGAGGCAGAAATTCCGACACTGAGCAAAGAGAGGGAGCCCTGCCCATGTCCAGGCTGAAACAAACCATTTTAAAGCACGTTTTGCAGCAAGAAATGGAAAAAAAGCCACAGGATTAACTGGCAATTCTAAACCTATTACATTTCTGCAACAGTCGCCTTTCCTCCAGAGCTGTCTTTCCTCGGCATTCTGCTTTTGGATCACCACCTTGCCTCTACTTCTTCTGCACCTGCCAGACAGCTTTGCCTGTCCACCCCTCTCCTTCCCCCTCCACCCTGCAATTAGGGCTCAAGTGGTCCAATCATGTGGAGTCCTTTTTACTTTGAAACGATCAGCACGTGCTAATTTTACAAGACGGATGCTAACACTTCACAGAGTCTCAGCCTAGCAGGACAGGACCCAGAAGCCATCTCACGCCAAGTGATTTAAAAGCACACACGAATCAATCCTTTTTTGTCCGTTTTTGGTCACCCTCATAAAATGCATGCAGTATACCCACTGGGCAAATGACACTCCTGCCCTAGTGGATCTGGGATTACGGGGTCAATGTCTCCCATGTACTCAGTGGCTGTGTGGTACCTAAGCTTACAAGTTCACAATACAATGTTTGTTCATATAGTATAGAAGGAGCTCAGCCTGCCTGCACAGTAAGGATCTACAGGCGGTAGATGGGGTCGAGGGTGGAGAGTTACAAATAAAGTGACATATGCATACTTAACCACGGTCTGCTGGGAACCATTGAATATATGGTGACATTATTTATGGGGACAGATTGCTGGGATGTCCACTGCTCCCCTTGTTTAAACAAAAAAAAAGAAATTGCGGGTCGCAGGAGTGTCCCCGCAGATGCAATGTAATAATGTCTCCGCAAAAAACTGACTTTTTTGTCAGGAAACATTTTTGCAGGGACATTACTACATGGAACCGCTGGCTCTTGGAGTTGGTGGAATGTCCCTCTCCCAAGATCGTCATCAATTGCATTGGCTTCCTGTGCATAGTGGCATCGAGTTTAAGACTCTCTGCATTTCTCATCAGGCCTTCTATCAGCTGGGCGCTGAGTATCTGCATATGAGACTCATTCTATACACTCCCTCAAGGCAGCTCCGTTCGGAGTCTCAAAAACCTCTGTTGGTCCCTTGCTTCTAAATATCCGGGTCAGTGGTTGTGCTTTCTCCACAAATCTTTTAAGAAGCATTCATTCTCATTTAGCATTTTGGAAAGCTCTTGAGACTTAACTTTTGTAGTTTCTTGCTATTAGGATTTCTGGAGTGGACTCTCTTACAGGCTGTTTCTTAGCACCTAGATGCCTTGTGGCTGTAGTGCTGGGCTTTATAGATGCTATTAGATACAATACATTACTGTCACTTCCTCAACATGCTGTCATTCAACTATTCCATCATTCATAAAGACTGTTAAAATGACAGCCACTCCATGCCCACACCTGTTGCACAATGATAAAACCCCACCCCATCCAACTGCCTCCAAACGCAGTCGTGAACGTTTACTTCATCAATCTGAGTGTGGGGGCTTTTATGAACGCCAGATCCCGGACCGGTTACCTAAAACCAGAATTGAAGGTCCGAGATGTGACCCATCTCAGTGTGGTGAGTGCAGTGGGCCTTTTCTGCAACTTATGCGAGTGCCAAGCGGCTGCTTACCCTTTGGGGCACCTAGTCTCCCACTGAGTGTGGTTGTGTGTCAAGTGATAATCCATGAGCCTTTGGTTTATTGTTTTATTAATATTTAATTATTTTTCATATCCTAACATTCCATACTTCACAACGGTTTGTGCTCACAAGTTCATCAGCTGTAATTCCAGATTAACCATTTCTCAGCCCATCGCCCACAGATGTTTAAAACTACCACTATCACTTGGCCACATCCAGCCTTCCACTCTATCGAACTCTCACCAAATACCCGTCTCCTTCCCTCTTTCCTGCTTCCATGCCGAGCCATTGTTATGCTCCTCTTCGATTCATGGCTCCCCAACCTTTCGTCCCTACTTGGCCAATTCCTGACTGCATTACGGGGGCTTTCAAATCCAGGGATGAGGTTAATTTGTTAACGAACCATGGCCTGCAAGATTGTGATGCTTGGAACTTAACCACAAGACCAAACTGCCCTTGTTCCTGGGGCAGCAAAATTACACATTTAACTGTCATGATGGAACAGTCTGATTTTTTAAAAAAAAAAAAAAAAAAAAAAAATGGGCGCACCGAACTGGCCGCCGCGCCAAAGCAGTCGAAGCTCTCGCCAGCTACCACTTCTCTGTTCCACCTCTCCTCCCAACTACCACCTTTCTCCTCCACCTCTCTCCTCCCACCATCTGCCCACTACCATCACTCTCCTCCCACCACCTGCTCACTACCACCTCTAACCCCCTGCCAGCTACCACCTCTTTCCTCCACCCCCTGCAAGATGACACCTCGAACAGCTCCCTTTGTCCCACTGTCATTCAATCTCTGCCACTGTCCATGTCACGTTTGAGCAAACATAGAACATCTTTGCTGCATAAATATCGAGCACTTCTTTAAGGTCCCATGATGAATGTATATTTTGTTGTAAATGAAAATACTGTGCGCTCTATTTCTTGTGTCCCTGTCTATTGCCACACACCCCTGCAATGGCTCTCTCAAGAAGCATGACCCAATATTGTTGTGAACATATTGAAGTGGATTATTTGACTTCTTCGATGTGGACTTCAGGCAGTGGACGAGTCACTCTTTCTATATGCAGATGGCTTACTCCAATTACTCGAGACAGGGTGTGATCACATCTAAAGCCCCCCTCGCATGTCTTTACCCGCCTGAGCCCCCTCCCTCTATCCCGAGTCAGCTCTCTCTAAACTAAAGATCCCAAGCCGCGTGCACATTAGCCAGTGCAGCAGGAGGCAGACCCAGGCAATGTGTGCTGTGAAAGGAAATGTACAATAACATGCAACCTTGAAAACATTCAGTGTGGGGGAGGAGTTACAATGGCACCGCATTAGTGATTATTGCAATCCTGGGAGTTTATAGAATAAAAACGCATAGTGTCCGCTGGGTGCTTATTCTTTCCGTCCGCTGGGTTCATGCTCTTTCCGTCCCTTTTGAAGTCGCTCGTGAAACGACTTCTCTTTGTTCTTTTATTTCAGTCAGCCTAGCTCACATAAAGTTAAATGAACTGCACCCCTGGGTCCCCAAAAAGACGGGCACACCACATTCATGGTGTCAAAAAATCCTATCTGTTAATTAATGACTGAGCATGCGTGCGCCTGCTCAGTCAGCAGGATAGGATTTTCTGACACATAGCAAAAAGTGACGTTACACCGGCAGCTTGCTCATGCACGCCTAGTGCAGCAGTTTCCCAACACAGGCTTCACTCGGTGGCACGATCACTCGCGCACAAGGACTGTTGAGCTCATTTATAGCTCGGGCTTCATTATTTTCTCGGCAAGCATGCGGCTCAAGGCGTTAACTCGTGTGAGCTCAACTGATTACTGTCATCTGAGAGAATGCAGTGCTGCATGCTCTTTGCCCAGCAAGGGCCAGCACCTCTTACTTGAGTAAAGAGTTATTGGCTGCCAAGAGATGTTGGAAGAAGACTCAGACCTAACTCTTAGTTTTAAGAGGGTTTCTGAAGATTCCCTGGTGGATACGGTGGCCCAAGGGGTGCACACGCTTCACAAGAGGTTAAAAGTGCCAGACTGCCTGATAGGGGATGGCCTTAAAAAGTAATTAAAAAAAGGATGAAGGCACGCCCTCTAGCCAACCTCGGAAAGAGGAGGCTTTTAAGGGGACAGACCAGACGCAAAAGATCTCTTCGACACACCCGCGTCAAATTAAGGAGGGGGGGGGAACCTCCTGAGGCTGTCGATACCTTTTTAAAAAGCTTAAAGGTTCTTTCATGAAGCAATCGACCTCGCCGAGCCTCTTATCCCCTTCTTCAAGGGTGTAAAATATTGGGGACCACTCTCCTCAATCGAGTCTGACATGTCGGATCCGAGATCCTTGCAGAAGTCCAAAAGCAGGAAATGGGCATGCAAGGAGAAGCACCTAGAGGAGCTGTCGGACACTTTCGACCCCGAGTCGATATTAAATCCCAGATCGAATGTCTGGCTACCCTCGGAGGGTTGTATTTTACATGGCCCAAAGATTACAGAAGCCTATTGAGAGAGGTCGGACAGCACGTGCGGCCACAGTGCCCTCGGTTGGATCTACTGGGGCAGGTGATGGAGACGCTGCAGCTGGATTCCAAAATGATCACCGGCTTATCGAAGGCATCCAGAGATCTGAGGAAGGGCATGGACCGGGCCTGGAAACGATGCCAGGAGAAGGTTCTAGACTTGGCCGGGCCTATAGCAAAGATCATGGACCTTGCAGAAATGTTTAAGTTGATTCGAAGCCGGGGAGGCTTCGGTTAAAGAAATGGGGAGGTTTGTAGGCACATATACATCCCTCGAAAGCACAGACCTCCATTAAGATCTTCCCAGCCACAGTTTTTGCAGGGACCTGCAGCAGTAGAGGTCATGCGTTCGGTCGTTTCTACTCCCAAAAAATGGCTCAAAATCCAAGCACACTATTGGGAGTCCTGGCAGCAGGGTGCCTTCTCCCTGGTGCAAGGACGCAGAGGACAAAGCTATTAACATCATCAGGGAGCCCCTGCCAGGTGAGGAGAGGAGTACTGTGAGGAACCAAGGCCGTCCTCCTTTTCCCCTTGCTGCTCCTTTCAGGTGGCCAGGGAAAGGCCATTGCTTTTGGATTCCGACCCTGGGAGTGGAAATGTAAGGGAGGATCACCTGGGTGGAGGGAACTTGGCGAGTGGGGGAGAGAACGTCCTTGGGGGAGACGTGGTATTCCCCCATTCCCTGTTCAAAATGAACTTTCTATCCCGCAAGCCTTTGCAGGCTACTGTCAGCCATTTCCCTTTTCTTTCCCTCCAAAATGTCCCCCAAAAGCCCCACCTCAACACTGGGACGAGGACGAGGCCCACGAGGACACTTCCTCAATTGGGTGAGATAAATGCCTATCCGCCGTATGTTAATGCGATCCATATCAGTCAAGTACCACCACGATGAGGAGGAGACAACACTAAGTTTATGCATACTTCCTTTAATTCGACTCTCCTCAAACACCACTCTGGTACTGAGACAAAGAAGTGGGCTATGAGTATTCTAGATGGAGCCACCAGGCAAGTCCCCTTAATTTGTATTACCATGGTCCGGCAATTGGACTGTGGTCATTTAACAATCCTAATGGATATATAAATGGAGGCCGCACAGCGCAGAAGGGGAGAAAACTGCAGGTTTGGGGAAGCAGGCTGGAGAGAGGCAGACCGGAAAGACCAGAGGGGGAGACACAGGTGCTGGAAACCGTGTCGAGCAGGGACAGTGACGCTGGGGCCAAGGTCGGCTGAGGGGGTCTGGAGGTTGGGTGCAAGCAGCAGAAGCTGTGGGGTGCTGAAGCACTCCAGTGGTCGTGTATCTCGAGGAGAGCGAGCGTTTCTCTCTGACCTGTGCGAAGGAAGAGCAGAGGCATTGGAGGCTGAAAGCAGCACTAGCAATTGAACGAAGCTGACGGGAGCTGCCATGGAAAGGCGGTGATTGGAAATTGCGAACACTCAAACTCTTTGTCAATAGCGAACAAAGTTATGAGCTGTTTAGAATACCGAAACGAGTGCTTATAAATACTGAAAGACTTTTTATATTTAGGCTAAATCGGGTGCTTTTGAATCCCAAACAAATGAATGGACAATTCATAAAAAATGTAATGCCGCACAGAGCAAAAGCAAGTTATGTACTTGTGAAAGCAAGGTGGTGCAAGCAGCAGTTGCCACGGAATTATTTGTTTGATAGGCAAATGTTGGCATATTTGAAGGGTATGAGCTAAGAAACCACGTATTGAACAGAGCTAAAGAGAGTTCAAAGAACTGCAAGTTGAGAAGAAATATATGTATTGGTAAGAGCCAGAAGAATACAGTGTAACAAGTGCATAAGGGTATCGGTTGCGTGACCTGTAATGGGTGAACCGAGGGTACTCACAACTGGGGCTAGACCGAGTGCATCCACCCCAACCCCCTTAAGGAAAGATCCAAAAAGTATCCATAAAGAAGATTGTGTTTCACCACAGTTGCTCATGGGACTTTTGAAGACAAGAAATCGCAACTATTTTGGTGAAAAGTGCTGATAACCAGAGATGGGGGAAGTGTCCAAAGGAACTGTGCTTTGAAAATCTGGAAGATTAACTAGTGTATTGAAAAGCTGAAAGAGTTGAATTTTTGGGGGAAAGGGATCCCCAGTACCTTGTAAACTATTTTGAACTTGGGGAAGCTGATTACAAGGCAGGTGCTGGAAGAACCGTGTTTTGAACACTATTCATTTTGATGCTGTCATCCCTCCACATTGTATTCAGTTAGTTGTGAGGGCAAGCATGGGTTTTTGAGTTGGACTTCCTGACGGAGACTATCCTTGGTTTTCTTTAGGTAGGGAAATCACACCTTGGCATAGGGCAAGTTGGGCCTTACGCCATCCCAACTTTTAAGTTAAATAAAGTTTTGGGATCCAATTCTGCATCTGTTGTCAGAGTCTTGGTTCATAATGCCTTCACAGTACACTATCCCCCAGTAGGAGGCAGGACGTTTTTGTGCTTAAAAAATTGGTGTAGGCTTTCCAGTGATGCATGGTTGCTACAAGCGGAGCCAGAGTTCTGGCTGGAGTTTGTGGCAGAGCCGTTCCAGCGGGCCCGACTGGCAGCACAAGTGGGAGCGCAAGCTCCTCGGGAGCTGCAGCAGCTAGCAAGCAAGGGTGCAATGGAGCGCAGCGACAGTTTTCGTGAACAGCTATGTTCTTAGTCCACAGAAAGGCCAAGTGAGGACTGTGCTCAACCTGAAGGAGCTCAATGGGTGGCTGATTTACAGACCCCTTAAGATGGAAGCTGTGCATCTTCTCACGAAAGGGGGCTGGCTAGTGAGTTTAGATCTGAAGGACGCCTATCTGACTTCCCCGATAGCCAGAGAACATCGCCAGTTTCTGAGCTTCCAGTTGAACGGGCTGGTGTGGCAATTCAAATGACTACTGTCTGGTATTGCATTGGTGCCCTGGGCATTACCAAAATGTTGAGGCTAGCAGCCTTGAAGGAGAGAGGTGTCCGGATGATCACTTATTTGGACGGTATCCTCCATTCTTGCGGACAACAAGCAAGCGCTGAAGTGATGGCTGAACCAGTGCATTGGGTGGCGCAGCTTCTCACTTCCCTATGGTTTCTCATAAACCAAGAGATGTACGAACTCGTACCAAGGCAGCACATGGAATTCCTTGCTTGTTGATACCACACAAGCAACCCTGAAACTCCCAGCTCTCAAGATGAGGGCGATGAAGGAGTTGAGGGCAGCACTGGCGAAGACTGATCTCTTCGCGCTCTAGCGCAGATCGCGTGTCTTCTAGCAGCCTCCATCCAAGCTCTTTCCCTGCCGGTTGCACAGCAGAGGCTGAATGGTCGGCTTCTGCGAGAGGGCCTCGGCTATCATCAGCTTATACCCCTAGACCAAGAGGGGAGGTTGGCGCTAGAATGGTGGCTCCAAAACCATCTTCAGAGACTTATCTGAACGAATTATAGAATCCACAAGCGGAGCAGGCTGGGGATCAAGGTGCAGTCACCTGAAGACAGGTTGCAAGTGGTCACAGGAGGAACTGGTCCTCCACATCAATTGCCTGGAATTGCTCGCAGGCTCCTTCGCTCTAAAGGCTTTCGTGAGAGATGGAGTGGAGTGTTAAATCCTACTTTGGATGGGCCTCTCTGGTGCGCTACATCAACCACTGGGGAGGCACCCAGTCCAGAATGCTAGTAGAGCTAACAAAGTACTTCTGGCACCACTGACTCTGCCAGAGAATCTCGGTAACAGCAGAATATCTTCCGGGAGATCAGAACGTGGTGGCAGATTGGAACTCCCACTACTGGAACGATTCCAGTAACTGGATGCTGTACAAGGCAGTGTTTGCCCAGATAGCAGCCCGCTGGACACCGACCTGTTCGTGTCCAGATTGAACAGACCGTTGGACATGTTCTTTAGCTGTAGACTGGACCAGGAAAGGAGAGATGCCTTTCTACAATCATGGTCTGGCGCGATACACTACGCCTTTCTGCCCTTCATGATGTTAGGCAGGACTTTGGTACGATCAGTCGAAGGCAGAGGTCATCATAGTAGCGCCAAACTGGAAGTCAAAAGCATGGTTTCCAGTTCTGATGGAACATTCTTTGGATTTCCTGCAAGTGATTCCTCTCAGGAGAGATCTGCTAATGGATCCGACAAGGAATCATTCTCTGACAGAGACTGGTCAGCTACCATTGCTAGTGTGCAGGGTGTCTGGATCAGATGGAGCCTGCTAAGCATTTCCAGACCGGCTGCAGAGTTTCACAGTTCTGGGCCCTCTTCATCCTCTGGAGTTAAGATGCAGCAGTAATGGAGCCTATGGTGCAGCCAGTGCAGCATTCAGCGCATCTGGTTCAAGTGCTGAATTCTTTTGGCTTTGTTAGAAAACGCGGTTAGTCTACAGGCCTGCTATTGCGGCCTGCCACAAGCTGGTGGAAGGGTGGGGAACACCCAGTAGTTGTGAAACTGCTGCGAGGCGTGAAGACTTGTACGCCCCCCATGCTTAAATAAGTGCAGCTGTGGGACGTCAATGCAGTGTTGTGGCTATTTAGGGACTGGCCCGGGAACTAGGATTTGTCCGTTCAGCAGCTGGCAGGGAAACTGGCCATACTTGGTTTGCTGTAGAAGAATGACAGATGTGAAAGCTCTCGAAGGCGTTTAGTGCCAGGGCTAGCCTTCAGAGCATCTTGAGGGCAGCAGATTGTTCTAGCGATAGCATGTTTAAGACCTTTTTATTTTAAGCCAATAGCGGCTCCTGTGGTGGATAGCTTTGATCGAGCATAATGCTTACCTCTGGTCTTGACTTTAACTAGTGAATAAAGAATATTTAACTAGTGAATAAAGAAAATATAGTGAATATTTGAATAAAGATTACCCTTGCTATATCACAGGGAGTATTGATTCTATTAAAGACACGGATGCAAGCATTATACCGCCCATTGACGCAGTTTCTGTATTTAGTTTGTTGATGACTGACTTTGGCTCCCCAATACGTGCCGTGTTTGGCAGGTGATGACCAGAAAGCTGGCTAAGCGCAGCAGAGCAAGGGTTTTGATTGGTTGTTGATGGTGTAGGCGACACATGCCTAAGACTGTTTTGAGCAGACTAGTTCGGATCGGCCAGTGAGCATCGGTATTGTGCTCCGTTTTGCTGAATGTCAGTTGGAGGGCATCAAAAGAAGAGGAGAGGACCTGGGCTGGAAGTGGCTAATGAGGCCCAGAGACAGGAAATCGACTAAGGGACTACAAGAGACTGGGGAGTTCATGGGATGTGAAGTTTTAGTTTTGGTTGTTCTTATTTCCTTTTTAAAAAAAAAAAAAAAAAAAAAAAAAGTTTTAAAGGAAATATGGTTGGTGACATTAGCATTTATATTTATGTTCTGCCGTTTGCTTAAATAATTCATGCACCAACTCAGATTTTCAATTAATTTCACATCATCTGAAGTAGTGGCCCTGCTAAAATGTTGCTTCACATTAGATAAAGACCAGAGTACAACATTCTCAGATTCTGCCCTAAGGATCACCCCTACTGACTTGACTTAAAGCTCAATTCCTCACTCTTACCACACCCACCCAACTCAGAATGAAACCACTCCATATCCCCCAACTACAGATGGTTGCATGGATGTGCTGAGAAGTGTGATCTGGAAATGTAATGTTGATAGTGTTGGTAAAAAAAAATGTGTTCATTTATTATTCCTCCTCCTATTTTCCTCAGTGTAGTGCAAGTACTTGTGCTATCCAAGATATATAATAGTTCACTTAACTTTCCCTATGGAACACCCTACTTTTGTATGAAGTACAAAGCTACACACAAATGTTTGTTACAGCTGACCATGCTATGTTGCATTAACTTCAAACATGTGTCTGGTATATTCGACCACTATGCAATATAAAATGGCATGTTGCCTGTTTGTCCGGGTTTCAGCCTATTGCTCTTGTGCACCCCATGGTGGGTGCCTAGGAACCACCTCCCCCAGGGTACAATTCTTTCCTCCAAGAGCAATGCACCAGTGAAGCAAGAACCGCATATGCAAAGGGCTTGGGTGAGAAGCCCAGAGGAATACCACTTGGCTGCCTTCCAAGCTACAACAACCAAAAGTAGATTGAACAGGAGAAGGTAAACATTCTCCTGCTCCTCCCTATCCCTCTCCATTCTTCCCTCTGGTCGGCCACCTGGCACGTCTTCTCTTTTCCTATCTGAGTGGGTGGACCTCTGTTCATCCCTTCTCTCTATCACCTCCAACATGCTACTACTAGGTGACTTCAACATCCACCTAGACTCCCCTTGCACAGCAACCACCCTCTCCATTCTTCCTCCTGAACCTACCCGTTCTGCTGGACACACACTAGATGCCATCATCCAATCCAACCTCACTCTCTTCTTCCCTGGTCACACCTCTCTCCTGACCTGACCACTCTCTCCTCACCGCCCACCTGGGTCCCTATGGCCCTGTGACAACTCTGCATGAATCTCTGTCAACCTCGTTCACGAACATCCGTCGAGTGTCAGCTGCCGCCTTCTAGTCTACCTTCATTTTCCCCTTGCCCACCCAGCACTGACATTTCTGCCTATTATGCCCCGGCAACCTCAATCTGCCCACCGCTTACACCCTTGACATTCTTTCCCCAGTAATGAGGATCCACCTGAAACCTGCCTCCAAGCGTTACACATCGTAAATATTGCCTCTCTTGCCCCTGCTCTGACTGATCTCTGCAACCATTCCTTTTCTACTGGTTCTTTTCCATCTTCTCTCAAGCACTCCCTTGTGCGTCCCCCTTCTTAAAATTCCTCTGCAGACCCTTCCTGCTCAGCCAACTATACCCGCTTCCTGGGAAAACTGTGAGAAGCTGGTTTCCCCCCACCAACTCGTCTCCCATACCGAACAGTCTGGATTCCGAGTATCCAGAGGCACAAATTGCTCTTCTGAACACCTCTGAAGAACTGCTCGCATCTCTTGACTCCAATTCCCCTGCTGTCTTTATCCTCCTAAATCTCTCTTCTGCATTTGACGCAGTGAATCATTCCATCGTCAAAAAAGCTCCATGATACCCTTGGCATCTCGGAGCGGGCACTGGACTGGCTTGCCTCCTTCCTAAATGACCGTTCCTCCAAAACCCTTCTTGGCCCCTTCTCCTCCGCTACCTGTGGCGATCGCCTAGGGCTCCTTCATTCGCCTTGGCTCTTTAACATACACCTTTCTCTTCTGGTACGACTAATTTCCTCCTTATTCCCCAACTTCCAGTGCTACGCTGATGCACAAGCTTTTTTTTTTTAAAAAAAAACATTTTTATAGTTAAACGGTTGGAGCATAACAGAACGGCATCACTTGTAACCCTACTTCTGTCTCTGATCTTCCAACTGCCCCCTTACCCCCACGCAAATGCATCCTGCCTCATCAGTTTACTCCCTGTCCCAAGTAAAGCCATGCCAGGCAGGGTTTAAAGTTCAGGGCTGGGTATTTGCAGTCGTATTCCTCCAGTCAAGGTGACCAAATCGTTCGAAATTGGCATTTTCTCTTGCTGCAGTCACGCTCTCCGAATCTAGCACATCCCAAACCTTAACCCACCATAGGATCAAGTTGGGGCCTTCTGGGGCTTTCCAGCACCGAGCAATAGTGACGCGTGCTGCCAGAAGCTGCTGTGTCAGCAGTGCCCCCGTTTTTGGGTATACATCCTCCAACGGGGATGCCAGCAGCAAGTCTTGGGACAGATCGGGAGTTTGTTCCCCTTGATATCTTCTATCGTCCCCACGATAGCCTCCCAAGAACGACTGGACACAGGGGCAGCTCCACCACATGTGAAAGTATGACCCTTGCGCCCCACAGTTTCGCCAACAAGTGGAGGGAATTGAGGCCTGGAAGTAGTGTATCTGTGTCTGTGGGTAGTCTGATATGATGAGGCATTTATAACGCGCCTATACACCAGTGTTTCTAGACACAACGAGGCAAGGGAGGGTAAATGGAGGGAAGACAGAGACCACGATCTTACTAGGTCAGGTGACATTGAGATCGTGCAAGTGCAGGGGAATGGGGGAACGGGAGGGGCATTGCAGTACATAAGTTAACAGTAAAGTAAATAAAAGTGCGGCCAGCTGGTGACAAGGATAAGTGCAGACATCCGGTATCAAGTGCTAGTAGGGGCTGTACGGATAAAGAAACGGTCCCCAAGTGAAAGGGTTGCCAGGGGGGGGCAGTGCAGATGTGCAACTGGCAGAGAGGGGACCTGGGCGAGAGATTGGAGGCTGTCCAGGTAACCAGTGCAATGAATGATTCAGCCAGGAGATCAGCATGGGAGAGGGGGAGAAAAAGCAGAGGCAAAGAGGAAGGTCTTGAGGTGCTTCAGGAACCGGAGATGGTTCTCCTCAAGTTTCAGGGAGGCTGTTCCAGAGGGAGGCCCCAGCAGAAGATCTACCACCAACTCGCTGCTTGGAGAAGTGACTAACCCTGAGTGAGTTGGCAGCAGATGAGCAAAGAGCTTGAGAAGTAAGATATTTACGAAGAGAAAGTTGAAGTTATTGAGGTCCCAGGCCCCAGAAGGCCTTGTGGACAATGCAGAGGGTTTTGAATTTAATCCTCGCCGCCACTGGGAGCCAGTGCAGAGATTTCAGTCCTGGAGAGATGATCCCTGGGCTTGAGGCCAAGGACAAGTTTTGCAGTCCTGTTTTGGATGAGTTGCAGAGAGTAGAGGCAGGCAGATTTAGAAAGAGGCTGTGCAGTAGTCCAGCCTAGAGAGAACCAGAGCTCTGGAGACGGTGAGCTTCTGGAGGAAGCGAAGAATACCTCTAGGTGCAGCTGGTACTGTGACTTCTTGGAGACGTCAGAGATGTGAGGAGAGAAGGAAAGTGTGGAGTCGAAGATGACCCTGAGGTTTTTAGCCTCACGGGTGGGAGCAGGAGTAGGACCAAGAGGCCGGCCAGAGCGTGACCGGAAAGGAGGGAGCAGGTGTGCCGATGAGGAGAATCTCGGTCATACTGGCATTAAGGCAGAGATCATTGGCGGCACACCACTCCTGGATGACAGTCGGAGAAGGAAAGGAGGTGGCAGAAGGGAGCCTGTGTCATCTGCATAGTACTGGGGCAGACAGCAGCAATGCGGTGGGCAAGAAGTGCCAGGTATTGGTTTAACGGCCAGGGAGAGAGGTTAGACCCCCTTGGGAACACCAAAGGTAGAGATGGAGATGGAGATGGAGATGGTGGAAAGGAAGGACCCAAGTTGGACCTGGGAGGGTCGATCGGAAAGGAAGGTCAGCCAAGCCAGGGCCTGATCGGTGATACCCAGGTTATCATGGAGACGGTTGAGCAGGATGGCATGGTTGACAGTGTCAAAGGCAGAAGACAGATCAAGTAAGATGAGGACACAGAGGTGTTGGAATCGAGGTTGGAGAGCACAGGTCTTCACGTACGTTCAGGAGAGCAGTTTCCATGCTTCTGGCAGCCCTGAAGCCAGACTGATGGTTATGGAGACAACCAACAGATTCAGAGTGAAGATTAAGCTGGGAGATGGCCAGCTTTTCCAGCAGTTTGCCCAGGAAAGGAGTGATGGTGATTGGACGATAGTTAGCCGGGCAGGATGGGTCGGAGGAGGGTTTCTTAAGAAGAGGGTGCACAAGTGAGTGCTTCGGGGGGGACAGGGTGAAGGAGTGGTTGCAGAAATCACCCAGAGCAGGGGCCAGGGTGTCCATGTGGTCCTTGATGGTTTTGGAGGAGCAGGAGTGAACCTGTTTTGACAAGACTTTCATAGATCAAACTTGTCTAGAAACCTTGTCTGAGGAGAACAGGGGAAAGGCAGAGGAGGGAGAAGTGGCCAAGGAAGGGTCGGAGGAAGAGCAGGGAGTAGAGGAAGAGAGGTAAGGATGTCCTGAGTTTTAGAGATGAGATGAAATGAGATGCCAGGGCCGTGCAGAGGTCTTGGGAAGGGACAGGAGAGGTAGAAACTGCAGCAGGATTGGCCAGCTCCTTGCAGATTTTAAAGAGTTCGGCCGAGGAGTTGGATGCTGTGAGATGCTGGCTTGGATGTGAGCTCTCTTCTTGGTGTGGACGGAGAGGTGGTATTGCCTTTGGGGCAGTCAGCAGGCCATTTTGTCAGAGGATGTACCAGAAGCTCGCCATTTCCTCTTGGACACCCTGCTTGTGCGTTTAAGGGTGAAGAGGTCCAAGTCGTACCAAGAGTTGCACTTGCCTTTGGGCTTCAAGCGGATCCTCATGACCGGGGCAAGAACATCAAGAGTATCGGATATGGCAGAGTGAAGCATGGAAAAGGCTGTGTCAGGGTGTGAGTCAGCCAAGGGGGTGGGCAGGGGGGTGAGAAAGTGGCGGCGAAAGCCACCACTGACGCACGCTTCATGGGTCGGTTAACCGAGAAGGTAGGTGGCTGAGCAGGAGTTGGCTTGGCCTGAGGGGGGTAGAGAGGGTGAGATGGGAGGAAAGGAGAAGGTGATCACTCCAGGAGAGAGGACTGGTGAGAGGGATCAAAAGGGGAAGGTCTGAAAAGATCAGAACATCCAGAGTGTGCCCTGCAGAGTGAGTCAGGCCAGAGGGGAGAATAGACAGCGAGGAAGTTGCAGAGGTCACGAAAGAGTCCAAAGGAAGGACTGTAAGCATCCAGGTGGCTGTTGAAGGAGTTGAGTGGTTGAGACCAGGAGGGACGAGGAGAGGTCCGCCCACTCGGAGAAGGAGGAGATCTGACCAGGTGGCCGATAGATGGTAGCCACAGTAAGGGAATGGCCAGCAGAGACTGCAGACGAGGCATTCGAAAGAGTAACCCTGTGTAGGAATGAGAGGCAGGCGTCCACTCAGGGAAGATCAGGGCTACACCCCACCTCCCCCTGGTATGGTTGGATTTGGGTGCAGATTATCTTGTAGCCATCAAGGAGGAGAGTGTCAAAGCTCATGACGGAGCTGGCCATGAACCATGTCTCGGTGAGACTGAGGACATCTAGGTCAAGTTCCTTCAGGAGGCGGCAGATGTCAGAGGAGTTTGACAGCTGAGTGAGAGTTTAGCGTGGTAATATGGAGAAGGTTGCCATCCTTGAAAGGCTCCCGGGGAGGGTTACAAATCAAAGGTACGCCCTGCGGAGGTGTAGAAGAAGCCTGAGGGGGGGGTTGCACAAGAGGAAGTAGGAGAGTGCAAGGGAGCAGAGGAGGAGACAGCAGGGCAAGGCGAGGAAGCCGTGGAGGGGAGAGGGGGACAGCAGGGGAAGTTGATGAGGCGTGTGAAGCGAATATCAAAGAGGAAAAGGTTGGCTTGAGGGCCTTGGACCAAGCCGGTACCATTCAAGTAAACATTGATTACCTTAGAGGAGTGGAATTGATGACTTTGGAGGAGTGGAAGGTGGTCAGGAGGGCCTCCCTCAGGGTGCCACCATTAATGGGAGAAGAAGTGAGAGAGCACAGAGACCATATGTAGAGTCAATAGGTCTGGCGAGGGGCGAAAAAGAGGATGTGTGTGAAAGTTTGCCTGGAGGAGGCACTGGTATAGGTGTCGGCGATGGGCAGGCCATCGGAACTGCAGTTTTAAGCGCATTTATTGTTGGTTACACATCTGGATGAATGGGCTCTGGCCCAGATATCTCATCCAGTTGGTGGCCCAAGTCTGTTCCCACCAGGGCATGAAGTCTGGTCTGCGGATGGTTAACAAATCCTCCCTCAAAAGTTTGTATAGTCTTGAGATACCCACTTCGCTCATGCCCTCCCTGATCGTTAGTTCGAATGGACTTGGCTTTTTGTTTTATATCTGGGGGTGTGATCAATGCCGCAGCTGGGAGTAGAACATATCTGCTTCCGATAGGTGGAATTCCTTCTTGCAATCCTCAAATGTGCGCGGTTGAACCCTCGCAAATAATTGCGCCAATGTGTGCGGTTCGACCTCCTTATCCCCCATTTCAAACCTTTGAACTCCCCTGAGGGCATACCCGGAGTAAAGGAAGGATTGCCAAAGACTGGGCCTATGCCTCTTGGGATGATCTTCCCCCATTAATACCTTGTTTCAGAGTTTCAAGGTAACCTTAGTCGATGAGAGAAGTGGCCATTGTTTACGCAACGAGTGAAGGATGAACGGTAACAAACGTAGACTGAGAGCATTGGGATTGGTCAATCTCCATCCATTTTGGTGTTGGAGCTTCAGACATCCACGTCGTTATGTGAGCAAGTTGAGCTGCCTCTGTATATTTCTGTAAGTTTGGGCTCCCCAATCATGGAGTCTCTTGGGGATTCTAGATTTTCTGCCCCCCCATATAAATCTAAAGACTTTATGTTGAAGTTGGTCTAATGCTGTTTTAGGGATAATCACCGGGAGGGAGGCGCAACACTAAAGTAAGCGGGTCAGCAGTTTCATTTTGACAGCCGTAATTACGACCCATTAAGGATATCCCTTGCTCTGCCCACCTATCTAAGTCCTTCTCAAGCAGCTTGAAAGGGGGGGGGGAGGGTAAATTGGCTGTATAGAGGTCAGCTGGCGAGGCTGTAAACCGGACCCCAAGTATTCAATAGTGTTAGTGTCCCTGCGGATCGGGCACACAGTTTGGAGGGAACTAATGTCTTGCAGTGTCAACCCCACCCCCAAGGCCACTGACTTCCTATAGTTTTATTTCAGAGCCTGCCACATTACCAAACGCCTTGAGTTTGTGTAGGGCCGGTTGGAGAGATGTCCGGACGTTCGAGATAGTGGGAAGCACGTCATCGGCATAGAGGGAAATCTTGTGTGAGGTGTTGCGAGTACCCGCTCCCTCGATCGAGCTGTTCCTTCGTGTATGTTGGGCCAATGGGTCCATAATAAGGGTGAACAGAAGGGGAGACGGGGCAACTCTGCCGAGTACCACATGTTGGGGGAATTGGGGGTGAGCGCATCTGGTTGACCTGTAATAATAATAATAAAGTACTTGGGTGGAGTAGTTGACAGTTATCATTCTCTTGAATTGGATCCGAAATCGAATGCTTCTAGTGCTATGTGCAAAAAGGACCAGTCCACCATATCGAAGGCTTTGGTTGCGTCTAGTGCTAAAAGGGCCATCTTCCCATTCCTCTGCGGGCTGCATTCAATGAAGTTTAATGCCCGTCTAATATTGTCCCCCCTGTCTTTCTTCCCATGATGAACCCTTGTTTGATCGGCATTGATTAGTGTAGGAATGAGGGGGGCTAAACGGTTTGCTAACACCTTCGATCTTTGCCAGGTTTTAAAATCAAGAACGCAGCTGAGGCCTGCATGGAGGGTGGGTAACACTGCCTAGTACACCAAAAGTGTTGAAGAGAGCCGTTAAGGAGGATTGGGGGGGGAGGGAGCAGCTGCACACTAAAAATCATATAGAATCTAGGCGAGAACCCATCCGGGCCCTGGGTGTTAGCGCCTTAATTACCGCCTCAACTTCCTCTCGTCGGATTGGGGCTTCTAATGACTACATGTCCTCCTGGGTTAGGTGTGGTAGGGCCCCCGCTACAATATATTACATCTGTGCTGAGACCGACCTCCCAGGATTCCGCATTGTTTCTAAAGTGCATTTGTGCCAAATGAAGTTTATCCTGTTCCCCATAGCAGGTTACCCCTCTCCAATACCATTGCACCTACTAAAGTCCTCCCCTCACTTGTTCACTGCCAATTAACCAGACCTAACTTTGTAGTCTGAGAGTTACAATTACCCCTCCGCTCCTATGGAGTGGATACTGCGCCTACACCTAACATACCTTGCTCTACTGCGATTAGAAACGCCCGACTTGGTTCTCGCACCAACCTTAAGAATACATTATGTGACAGGACTCCATTGATGGAATCCACGACAGCCTACACTGACCTCCTCAAGTCAAATACTAGTGTGCCTTCACAGACTTCTAAGCCCGGCAGTGCCGCCTATGTCGACTGAAGCCTCTTCCATTAAATGGGCTCTCGTCAACGCTAGGTCTCTGATCGCCCACACTTTAGACTTAGCAGACCTCCTCTTCTAATAACCTAAACTTCTTAGCAGTCACAGAAACGTGGCTTCACCCTGCAGCAGGATCTTCCCTCATACTGGCATTACCTGAAAACTACACAATCATTAGAGTGGACAGAACAACCAGTTGAGGGGGGGGGGGGAGTAGCACTCCTTGCCAAAAACCAACTGGGCATTAGAGAATTTGCTAGCCAACCGATCACCTCGGGGGAACTCCTCTCTGTCAAGCTCTGTCAAACTCACATTATCAGCTGAGCCACATTACTTATACACCTTCTGTACAGACCTCCTGGCCCCCTGTCTTCCTTCGATGAAGACATCACACACCTTCTCACCTATAACCCCAAGCCCAACTCCCAAATTCTGTTACTAGGCGATTTGAATTTAGGCCTCTGGCACCCAGGAGACTAACGCCACAGCCGTAGTAAACTCACTCACTGAATTAGGCTTCTCACAGCGCATCACTGACCCAACGCATAGCAAAGGCAGAACCCTAGACTGGGTAGCTGATCTAAACTGCAACATAAAAATTCTCTAAAACTCCCTGTGCACCTGGTCTGACCACCACGTCATATCCTTTGAGATTCAGGACACTAGCCATCTACCTCCTAGTGTTCAACAAGCACCGCCTGCGTTAACTAGAAACAACCGTCTGATCGTTTTGGAGAATATACTCCCACTACTCCAATCTATTATCGACCGCTCTCCTCCCCTCCCCCTCATAAGAGTCTAGGCAAGGACCCCAGCTAAGCTAGTGGATCTATATAATCGGAACCTACTCAAAGCTTTTCACCATATAACTCCTCTCAAAGTAAGAAAAGCCAAACCTCCAGCACACTGAAACAAATGGTTCTCACCGGACCTGAAAACCTTATGGAAGTCCAAAAAATTTGCAGAATCTAATTGGGGGGGAAAAAAACACCCTCGATCCAGAATAAAGAAATATTCTTCATTGCCGCAAGCATCTATAAAACCTCTATATTGAAAACTAAAAGCAACACTTTCAACAATAGAATTCTAAACGCCAAGTCCAGTACCAAAGAGCTCTTCACCATCCTCAGAGTTGGAGTCACCCATCTCCCCACTGGATGTGTGCAATAAAGTTGCCCTTTGGTGTGCCACTATTCAGAAGGCCCTCCTAGATAAAATCCCACTACTACAAGCAAAAATGGAAGCTAAAAAAGTTGCCTGGCATCCAGCGGCAAACCAAGTGAAATCAGTTCTTCTCCTACTAAATCCTGCAACCTATTTGAATTCTCCCCAGTCACTACTAAAGGGGTAGAAGCTATAATTTAATTGCCTGCCTTAAACGGTCTAGATGACCAGGAGACATCTACCCAGCCATTATCATAAAAGAGGGGGCCAAGGAGTTTACTCCTTATAACATCTTTCTTTAATACTTCTTTCGCCTCGTATTCTGTCCCAAAAAATCTCAAAGATCCCTGGGTTATGCCCCTCATCAAAAATCCTAATCTCGACCCCAGCATCCCAACTAATTACAGACCTAAACAACCGTTCAGTTTCTCTTACAAATACTGGATAAAGCGTTCTCTATCGAAATACAGAACCATCCCGAAGCTAACAATCTTCTGGGCCTCCGTCAATCTGGCTTTAGACCCAGAAACGGCACTGAGACAGCCCTTCTAGATTTAAAAATCTCGAGGGATGAAGCTAAAGATGACGGAAACCCTGCCTTACTCCTTTTTCTCGACTTATCGGCAGCTTTCAATTAGTTGATCATGGGTTCCTAACTTCCAATCCGACCGCAGCATCTTCTTTCTCCACCAAAGCCGGTGCTTGGATCCAATTCTTCCTCTCGGACAGAACTATGAGGGGCTTTTCTCCCTCAGATTTGGCAGACCCCTCTCCAATCACTTGTGGAGTCCCACAAGTTTCCTGCGTCCCTCCAACTTTGTATAACATCTTTACAAAGTTGCTGTTTGACCATTTAGGTGACCTGGGCATCACTATGCAAATTACGCGGATGATGCACAAATACTTAGCACGCTCTCAGGATCATATGACAAAGACACTGCACTAGTCAATGAAACTTACTTCAGAATTCAAGCCTGGATGGCCAAGCGTGGTCTGTCTCAATGATGACCAGACCGAGCTACTGCTTATCGTTTCAAAGCATCGCCTCAACAAGTTAGATCCTCAATACATTTCATTCAATATTGATGGGAACAATATCAAAGTGTCTTAAGGATGCCAAAATGTTAGGAGTCTATTTGGATTCCACTCTCTTTCAAGACCAGTAAACGCAACAGTTTCAGCAACTGCCTACATCTCCAAATGAATAAACGCTTGCAGACCCTTCCTCTCCGCCTTCAGCTGTATCACTCTTGCTAGCGCACTTATACTTTCTAAATGGACTATTGCAACACCCTGTATTTAGGCCCCAGTAAACAAAACCTAAATAAATTACAAGTGTTGCAAAACAATGGCGTCAGTGGCTCAAAACCTACGTCGCTCAAACCATATATCACAAGCGAGACGTAACCTTAATTGGCTCCCTATTCACAATAGGATTACTTTCAGAACCTTAATGATTACCCATAAATGTCTGTCTAACTCGGCCCCCAAATACCTGGGTGACAAATTCTCTAGAAAGACATCATCCAGACCAATCAGAGCCAGCTACGTTCATCGTAACATTCCCAAGTTCAAGCTGCAGAAAGCAGGTGGATCCAGCTTCCCAGTACTGGCAGCCAAGACCTGGAACTCTTAATCCCCTGCGCTCAGTCGAACCATCCTTTCCGTCCTTCAGACATAAGGTAAAATCTTGGCTCTTCTCCATGCTTGGTAGGTTACCCCAAATACCAACTCCACACCTACCTTCAAAGGACCCACGTCTACATATGTATCATTAAGCATTCTGTTAGCAGGGTTTTCACAAACTATATACACATTTATATAACTTTCTGTATATAACTGTATGCTCTGGTCAAGCCATGTGACTTTGACTTGTAACACTAGAGCGAATATTAGCCTATCTTGTTGTCTAATGTATGAGAACACTGCATGTTCCTGTAATATTAATGCCATTTGTAACAATGTTGTACATTTAAGTAAAAGCGCCTAGGTACCTCCTGGGTTTAGTGTGCAACATAAGAAAATGAACTAAACCAAGCTGAAAATGCTGCCTCAATATCCAGCATTAATGCTTGGATGTCCTTCTAGGTGGCCAATTGCCTTGAGGGACCTGGAGACTCCTACGGTGAGGATTTTGCGGTTTCAAGTTTCTTTTAATATCCCCACTCTTCTGGGCTTTTAGGTGCTTGGACATGTTGGCAAGCTGTTTCGGGTGAGAACAGGGTCCCAGAGCTCATAGACAAGCGATTCCATAAGTCCTTGTGCTAGGAAAGAGTGGTTATGGCGGGGGGTATGCTTCCCGGTAGTCTTTTACATTTACCCACCAGTCCGAGATGTCTGGAGTAGGGCACCCACCCCACCAGCTGCTTGGTCTCTGGAGGACTCTTCTCCCCAGTGAGTCGCTGCGCGGGAGGCCGGGGCTCTGCGGGCTAGCTACCATAACTTGACTCTTCACCAGAAGGAAGGGAATATGCTTTCCCTGGTTGGCTGGTGGTAGGAGAGGTCGGGGTGGGGGCTACTGGATCACCTTCAGGCATGCTCATGGTTGCAATTCTCAATATGGGGTGCACTGGTCTTCTGCCCTAGGTGGCTGTGATTCTCCGTCTCTGAATTTTGAATTATTTATATAGCGCACACAACAAAGTTAATCGAATCCTGGTGCAGATGGAGCCATAGGCTGAGGGAAGAAAACCAGCCTAGTGAATATTGATACCACTGAAATTCATGGGAGGAGCATAAGGGAAACAGAACTACTTGAACAGATGAGTCTTTAGACCTGCTCTAAAAATCGATGGAGTTTGCCCTCCTTAGATTCAATGGAAGATTGTAGCTTTTCAGTCGGGCCAAGACTGTGTGCAACAATCTCCTCTTCAGACACAGTTGGTCCTGTGAATCGTGCGTAGATCTTGGTCTTCTGATCTAAGGGTCCGGATCGGCTGATAGCACTTCAATGTTAGGGAGAATTCTCATAAATGGTTGACTTCCCTTACGCAAAGAGTCCCCCAGCAGCTTTGCTGGAATTCTAGGATTTCTTTTTTTCACCTGGTAAGTGAGCCTTTTTTTCCCACTCTTACATGTGTTTTGCTATGTGTATTTCTAGTTTGTGTGATCTTGGGCACTGGAGCCTCACCTATTCCATGTGCACCACTTTTTGTGTTACACAGCACCTTCAGTGCAGTGACACAGGGTTGTCTGAGATTTCCCACTGACTCCATTTTTCTGGGGCTGACTACTGTCCCCCAGAAATAGGTAAAGTTGCCATTAACTTTATATACTCGCATTAAACACCCAGTACACCCCATCTTACATGGAGTATTGGGAAGGGTTAACTCTTATCCCTTTTTGTCTGTACCTCTTGGGGCATTGTTTCACTCCCTTAACATTAAGACTTCACTGTTGGCAGTGGTATCTACCCTAACTTTCCTACCGTGATTCTTATATAACGTGGTAACGTTTTAGGCTATTATATTAGCCTCGAACAAAAACCTGCTTGACCAAATACATTTTATTTTGGTTCCGGCTGCGTTTAGTCGCCATTTCTGTTTGTTAATCTTGTGTTTTTGTCTGCACGCCAAATGGGGGATTACTCCTTTGCTCGCTGTCTTTTCGCGGGCTTGTGCACAGAAGCCCGCCTTAAGGCGCCTGATAGTCTAGGTAGGTAGGCAGGATATGAGGGAGGGATCTTCAGACCCCTGCTGTGGGTTCCCTTGGTAACCAAAGTCGCACTCTTGTCTGATTGGCTAAGGGGATTCCCCTTGCCTGGCCAACCATCCTGCTGTGTGATTGACAGCCAGGCTGTATGAATGGGGGAAAACTGCATAAAAAGCAGGTATCTGGGACTGGAAAGACGGTCGCCACTAGAATGAAAACCAACAAGGAACTGGAAGAAGAGGACCCCTACCACGACTGAACCGCCCGGTGAAGCTCTGCTGCAGGTCCGAATCTCCAAATCCGACGCCAGAGAAGATCCTCCAGGAAACTTCTTTCCTTGAGCTGGTGGGACCAACCAGTTTGCCCAAACTACAAGCCAGGACCCCTCCTCTGGTCGAATTCGCTGTACAGAGCTACAGTGGGCCGGATAGCCAGGAAGGTCGGACCCTGCTTGGGTTTTAAGGAGCGCACCTTTTATTCGTTGTTTGGCACTGCTGCTGGTTTCTTCCCTGGGTAGTGCAGGACCCTCCAGTCTTCCTACTTCTGATCAGTCCGATAGTCGCTTCAGGAACCGTGAGCCTGCAGGAACTACCAGGAACGTCTGCCTCAGCTACAGCCCCCTCTCGGTTTTAAGGTACTGTGCAAATCCGGTTGTGCGTTTCGCTCAGCCGCGGTGAAAGTGTTTGAAATCTTTCTCCAATCCGAGGGCTTGTCCTTCTTGTCTCTTTGAACTAACTTTTCTACCAACCAACCTCTTCCGGCATCTGTGCCACAAACATTACCGCCAACAACCCTGAACTGTGTGATCTTGAGCAAAAGACTTTTGACCTGTTGACTTTGGCCCTAAGCCTTTTCTAGCTGATCTCCTCACTGTAGTCTCTCTTGTTCAACTGCTCAGAACACTTGCCTGTTGGTTTTGCCTAATTGCTGATAACTTTGTCTTTCCCTCCCTTCTAAATTGCTGGAGTGCCATTTTGCTCCCACTTCATTTTGTGAGCTTAACATGTCTGGAATTTAAGGGAAGTGGTGTGGTGTATTTATGATTTTGACTTGCTTAGACTAGTGAAATGTTATACAACTGTTGAGTTAATATATACTTTTACTTAGAAACCTTGAGTCAGTGTTTGCCTGAATCATAGTAACTGCTGTTCTTTGTGTAATTATTTGTACTGCTCACTTACTCTTGAGATAAGTCTGGCTGCTCCGCTACTGCTACCACTATAACTGTGTAGTACAGGCTTGTACCAAAGGTGAAACTGTACTGTCACTTGTCTTTTTTTTTTAAAAACTTTATTTTTCTTGCACACAGGTAACATTACTGCTTACATATGTTGCACATTGCTTCAATACAGTTTACAACATCAGTCAGTTTCCGATCTTGAGTCATCTCGCTCTGCCTTATCCAACAGGTATTGTTTATATCTGCCCCATATGTTCCTTGGTCTGGATTGGGGCAGTACCGAGTCCATGTAGAGTTCTTCTGTATCATTAGTCCACACCATGTTCTTATCCCAATCTGCCCTTGTTGGGGGGTGTGCACTCCTCCATTTCATCAAAATTGCCCTTTTGGCTATTAGCAGGCTCAAATTCAACAGTTTATGCCAAGTCGGGTTCATTTTCCCCACTGCTCCCAGTATGCATATCTTGGGTGACCATTCCAGTGGTTGGTCAGCCATCTCATCCAAGGCGGCACAGATCTCTTCCCAGTAACCCGTTAGCTTTGTACATGACGATAGCATATGATAAATATTTGCATTCTCTGTCTGACATCTAGGGCAGGTCCCCGACATGTTGGGATATAGTCGTTTAAGTTTTGCTGGGGTGTAATGTGTTCTCTGCACTATTTTGTAGTGAATTACCTTGTATCTGGAATTACACGATATTTGCTTGGTGAGTGAACAAATCTGTGCCCATTCCTGATCATCAACCTGCTGTCCCAGGTCTTGTTCCCATTGACTATTGGTTGCGGTGTCCTCTACTGGGCGTGTTTGAAGTAGTAGCTTATACAACGCCGCCGCCGAGATTTTTTGTGTCCCCCCTGTGAATAAGTAGCCGAGACCTATATTTATCGCTGGTTCGCTGAGGAATGTGGGGCGTGTTTCTTGTACGGCCGATCGCACTTGGGTGTACTGTTGTTTATGTCTATCTGTGTTTCCCACAACCTCTCTGATGTCTGCCCACTGGATGAAGTTCTGGTCAGGGAAGAGTTGTCCCCACTGGGTGATCCCTTTGGATGCCCAATGCATCGTGATTTGACTGTCTGCACTGAAGGGTGTTTGTGGGTCTCCCCAGAGTGGCATACTCGGGTGGTATAGTCTGTTGGTTTCCAACATATCGGCTATTTTGGCCCATGCAGTGGTCGTCACCTTCGCTGGTTCTATAGTGTTATAGTGCTTGGAGGTAGATCTGCTCATTTTGTGGAGTGCTGTTATCGCTTTGCGCTCTATAGAACCGGGCATCGAGGTCGCAGGGTTGAGGAATTGCGGCGCCCAATGGGAGGCGTGGTGTGCCTGTGCAGCCAGGTAATACAACTCTAGTCAGGCACCATCAACCATCCTCTAGAGTATGTATCAGATAGCTTTTTTCCAGCTCACTCTGGGATGTCCTCCCCACACAAACGAGGTGCACGCGCCAGTCAGTGTGGTAAATAAAGAGCGGCCCGGCCAGACCGGTATAGTGCTGAACAAATAAAAAAGCTTGGGTAATATAATAATTTTAATCAGTGCTATTCTGCCCATCAATGATATGGGGTTAGCGTTCCAGCATTTTATTTTCACGCATAGGGTCTCAGTTAGAACGCAATAGTTCAATGTGCGGGAGAGCTGTGCTGTTCTGGCAATATGTGCGCCCAAATAAAGTATATGAGTAGGGCTCCAGACCAGGCCATATAAGTCGTGTGGTTGCAGTGTATTTTCTGTGATTGGGAATATCTCTGATTTGCTAGGATTAAGACGTAGACTCGAATGTTCCCCAAACCGTTTGACCACAGCCAGTACCTTGCCCAAGGTTCGATCCGGATTTTTCAGATATAGCAGAATGTCATCTGTATATAGAGTTATAATGTGTAATTCCCCGTCTAGTCTGAGTCCTGCTGAGCTGTACCGTGCCCTGAGGATATCCGCCAAAGGTTCAATTATTAATGCGAATAATAATGGCGACAATGGGCATCCTTGTCGCGTTCCCCCCTTCAGTTCTAGCTTGTTTGTTAAAACCCCATTGATTCTTATTTTTGCATGTGGGCGTGTGTACAGTATTTTTATCCATTTCAGGAAATTGGGGCCGAACCCATAGTTGCGCAGAACCCCGAAGAGAAATGGCCACGAAACCGTGTCGAAGGCCTTATGCATATTTAAGGAAACAGCCACGGCCTGGACCTCAGGGGATATAATGGCTAAGATTTTATGGCAACTTCTAACATTGGTTGCAGTGGATCTTCCTCTAACAAAGCCTGCCTGGTCTTCGTGGACCATATACGGCATCAAAGGTGTTAGTCTAGTTGCCAGTATTTTTGCCAGAATCTTTGCATCAGTGTTTGTTAATGATAATGGTCTATATGACCCACACTCCTCAGGGGGTTTCCCCGGCTTGAGTAAGAGTGTAATTACTGCTTCCCTAGTGGTTTCGGGGAGTTCTCCTTTATGTAGGGCTTCACTCCATGCTGCCATTAATATGGGGACCAGTAGGGGACCAAACTCCTTATAAAACTCAGCCCCCAGTCCATCAGCGCCTGGTGCTTTCCCGTTAGGTAATGCCTTTATCGCCTCTAACATTTCCGCCTCGGTAATTGCCATCTCTAGCGACTCCCTAGTGTCATCAGCCAGCAATGTTGTCGGTATTTGTGACAGATATCGATCAATTTCTTCGTCTGTGGAATCAGATTGCGGGGAATAGAGGTTTTTTATAAAATGTATGAAACGTTTCTTCAATCTTGTCTCGGTCAGTGGTAACCGAACCATCTGGCCTTTGCACGCATGGTATGATTGTTGGTCCCCTCTCTCCCTTCACTGTCCTGGCCAGTAACCTCCCGGGGCGCTCGCCCTCCCCGTATCTGCATGCTGCAACTGGCTTATCAAAAAATCGGATTTCTTGATCTGCTGCCTCATTGTATTCATATAGTTTTGCTTTCATTTCGGAACTGAGGTGAGCTGATGGGGCCTGTGCATATTGTGATTGCAATGATGCTATATGCGATTCCAATCTGTTCAGTCTACCTCTGATGTCTTTAAGAATTCCATTTTCCGTCGATATTGAGCTTCCCCTTATATAGGCCTTAAAGGCATGGTCTAGTAAAAAATGTTATTGTCCCTACGGGTGGCCATGTTTTTTTAAGCCTAAGTGGCTCGATTTTAGAAAACTTTCCTATGGACCTTACCCGAGTTTTCGTCCATTAAACGCACGCGAAAACAAGCACCAGGGAGCTGCCATTTTCTGATAATCCTATCTTTTCCCCGATCGCCCTGGCTGACCTGCTTTTGCGGCACTAAATCAATTCCCCCGCCCCTGAGCCTGTCATCAGCAGACTCGTACCGCCCATTTCCCAACGCCAAAGCACGTCTCGTGTCAACATTCGCTGCGCTTCAGCTAATGATGTGTTGCCATGGAAATGGCAGGATGCCTCTCTCCTCAATAAGTATAAACAGACAGTTTCACAACACACAGCCGATTTTCGATTCCATTCCTCTCTCTGTGTTACTTTGAGTATTCTGTGACTCGTTTCAGTGCTCTGGTCAGCTACCTTCGCCGCTTGTAGCCCGTGTGAACAGATACCAGTACCACCGCTATAAATTATTTTAGTTTGTTTAACACACAATGGCTACAATAATGCCCTACATGTACGAGCCCGAGTATACCGAGGAACTACTGGAAAGGGAAGCACGTGAAAACGATGGGGATTCGGACGGCAGTTGGCAGGACAAATCAACAGATGAAGAGCCTGGGCCTAGTCGAATGGACGGCCTCTCCACCTGGTGCACATGCAATCGGTGCAAGCTAATGCCAACTGAGGACGAGAACTGCTGCTGCCGAGAAAACTCGGGATGCCTGGCCTACATTTCGGAAGGCGAGCCACGACCGCAATGCATCACCGAGCTGCCAGACTTCAGGGCAGCCTGCCTCACACGGGCCGTGTTGACAATAATGATGGTGCTTATGCACGAACTTCGAGCAACTGTTCGTCCTCGTAATCCGAGTAACGAGTAAGTATACTCTGCTTGTCATGCCACTCCTATTTCATGGTCTTCTACTATATCCAAAATTACATCTACATATCATTGTAACGCATGTAAGTCGTTGAATAGTGTGCATTGTCTAGATAGCATTTGTCCGTGTAAAATGCCATTAGTTACAAGAATTGTCATTGACAACAAACGTTTATTAAACTTATCTTGGTAATTTAAAAACAGTTTGTTTCATTCCTTTTCACAGGTGGTACAGGCTGGTGGCCTATCGTTCCTTTACATGGTGGCTTCACGGGAGGCTTGGACACCGCGTTCGAAGAGTGATACCCGCCTGTGCCGTTCGTGCCATTAGAGAAACGTTCCCGAGTGACAGCGGTCAGTACAGGGGATTTTCTCTCGCTGTGCTGCAACCTGACCTGTATAATATTTAAAGTCTTGTATTTTTGTGTCATGAAAATAAGATACAAAATAAAACACCACATATATTTTAACAACGGTTGTCTCGATTTTTTAAATGAATCAAGTGTCTCTCCATTCAAGGATGGACGTCAGACATCTGTGCTCCGAATGGGTGAAGGTCTGGTTGCTGTGGAGCAGGGTGGTCACTATCTATCTAAGCTAACATAACATATTCTCGATAATGCATGCACTAAAACACACTTGTTCAAAGTCTTTCAGTAGGTTATGTCTCTATAAAAGTCACACATATATCTATACTAAAATTTAACATTGGATTATACAGTCTTGACCACTATAATACACCGGTTGAAGTGTGGGTCTGTGCTCACAAGAATCTCCGGTATGTGGCATTTGTTATTGATAAGCAACGATATACTATCATTGATATAAAGGCGATATACTGTATATTGATATAAAGGCGGTTCGTGCCGGTGGATGCGCGCTGGCATGGGGGGCTGTGACGGGCGCAAACGGCCAAGGTGCCAAACTGCATGTATACTTCAAAAGGTGTCCCACGCCAAGGGGCCATCGGTCACATGGTCTCCTCAGACCCCATGTCTCCAGGCAGGCCTCCGCTGAGGCAGGCCGCCCCCCTGCAATACACATGTGTGTCTCCATTCAGCAGTCTTCCTGTGCCTTATCTGCACGCCCCAGGCCCATCAATCCCACCCCCCTCTATCAAAGGCGGTTCACACCCGGGGATGAGCACTGGCAGGGGGGGCTGTAACGGGCACAAACGGCCAAGGTGCCAAACTGCATGTACACTTCAAAAGGTGTCCCACGCCAAGGGGCCATCGGTCACATGGCATCCTCAGACCCCGTGTCTCCAGGCAGGCCTCCCCTTCAAGCAGCCCTCCCCCCTAATACCACGACATACACACGTCATTCATTCACAAACACACCCCAGTTTCTAATACTTTAAAAACCACTCGATATGTCTCATGAGAACATCTTTGTGCTTTGCAAGTCAACTCCTGAACGTGCTACCTGGGAACCACTGAGATCTATGCTAATCTGCTCGTCGTCGTGCTATCCGTGAACTTCTGTGACCGCTTAGAGCATACCCATCAGTGCGCTAGCTGTGGCCATCCACCTATTCTCCCGCAACATACTGCTCTGCTTGCTGAATCCAACTGTTTGTTGGTCAAGGTAAGGCCATGTATCCTGGTCATATTTCGCAGATTTTTAAATGTCGATCTATTTTCGAGTAGAGTACACAATAGTGCTATGTTCATTGGTCTCATTGGTATTGACTTGAGTTTCCATTGCTATGCTATCAATAGATCTATTTATTTTCATCTGTGTATATTGTCATTGAATTGCATCCTTCGGGGGTCCAGTCTATAATGTAAGCATGTTTCCTTCTCGTGCAAGACAGAACATCCAAGGGACGAGTCAAATGTTCAGATTTCAGTTACATCAATTATACATTTCTGCAACTTATGCAAATACTAAGCAGCACATAATGAACTGGTATAGTTACTGCAACCAAAACAAACCTTGCATTGATCATTGTATGATTCATTTACTTTTGTATCAAATCTTTACTCTTGAAGATTGTATAATAATGTGGATATTTACTTTTCAGATTTATCAACAATGCCTGCCTGTTCGATTAGCGGTTGCCCTTCGAAGACCCATGTGAAATCTGAAGGAACTACAATGCATGTATTCTCGAAAACTGTTGATCGAATAAGAGAATGGGTCAGACATTGCGGATATCCACTGGATGAGCTGGAAAGTAGAGTCCAACAAGTCTTAGAGGACAAGAGGGGTGATCGATACCGCATCTGCAGCCGGCACTTTTCCTTGGACATGTACACAACTTCTTGGGTAACAAAGAAGAATAAACGGCGAACGACACGGAAATTGCGCAAAAACGCTATTCCCACTCTCTTCGTCCACATTCCGCCACCGGTGAGTCAAGTGTCCGGATTTAGCTTTCGGCCTTGCGGTAGTGTGGCCGAAAGGATTAATTGGTATTGTAGGTGTTCTATCCCTTGTAATAATTTCGATATTGATATGAGTGTATAGTTTTTTGAATAATGACATTTATCAATATATTCTTTTTCGATTTCATAACCCACAAACGCAATGTGTATATATATATATATATATATATGGGGACAGGGAACTGTGCTGTAGTGAACATTTTTCAAGTATTCTGTCTGCTTACATGGCTATTTTTAATGTTGGCATTTCACTATCAATCATTAATTGACCTTTACAACTTCTTGACTATCCCTTGAATCTGAAGCAAGAACATTCTACATCCTTGACGTGGTCGCAGTTATCAACCACTTCTAGCGCGTATCAGGTAATCTTACTAGGCTAATCCGCTACATACTTGTTTTATGCATGTCGAGTAATAGTTTTATTCTATCGTGTAATTATTTTACCGAATGTTTGGTTACTGCTTTCCAATTGATATGCACCTTAGTTATCGTCCACTGGTGTTTGTTTTCAGTTATAATTAATGTTATCCATACTAATGCAAGTACTGTCTTTCAGGGAGATGCTGAAGCGTCCGCCACATCTACAACATTTCTAGATGTTTTTCAACATCAGGAGGTATGGATACTGACCGCACCATCGAGCATCATAATCAGAGCTGGAATTCTTGTTGTTTGATTGTTCTACACAATGTTTCATTCGTGGTTAGCCGTTGATATGTATCTGTGCTGTCGACCCCAGGTGTGTGTTATGTTTTCACAATTGTAATCCTAACTAATGCAAGTACTATGTTTCAGGCAGTTGATGGTGCGTCAACCCCTGCACTTATGCAGAGCCTGACATTCAAGTATACGAATCGGCGCAAGAGCTTTCGGAAGTGCGCACTACATTTGCAACATCCATAGATATTCTTCAGCAGCAAAGGGTATGGATAATGACAGCTCCATCATGCGTGATCATATAACGTGATTCCATTTGCTATACTTTCTTCCCTATTAACGCAAGTGCTGTGTTTCAGGGAGACGACGAAGCTTCCACCACAATCACAAAATCTCATTTAGATGATGCAGATGTAAAGGAATCGTTGAAATAAGTTGATGAAATGTGATCATATTTGGATTTTCCTTGATTCTTTTGGACAATGCATCTTTCGCGGTTACCTCTTCATATGTACCTGTGCGTTCGACCCCAAGTGTGTGTGTTAGGTTTCCAATATTGAAAACCATATTAATCCAAGTACTGTGTTTCAGGGAGATGCGGATGCCTCCTCTCCAATACAACCATTCATGGCAGTCCATGCAGAGCCAGAGGTATGGATACTGGCAGTTCCATCGAAATAGATCATCACTGGTCGAATACTTGTCGTTTGATTGTTGCACACAATGTTTAAATCGTATTTGGCTATTGAGATGTACCTGTGTGTTCGTCCTCACGTGTTTTATGCTAACAATATTTTTGATACATAGTAATGAAAGTACTATGTTTCAGGGAGACGATGGAGCCTCATTCCGTGCTGTCTATGCGGATACAGAAAATATAGTCGTTGCAGCGCAAGAGGAAGGGAGGACATGCGGAAACGAATCGGAGCTACAGCGTGCAGATGTTGAAGGTCGAGTCAAAAAAGTTGCAAAGAAAAAAAATTAAAAAAAGGTTACTTACAAACAGTTCATAACTTAAAATAGTCCCCAGCACAAACATTTTTTTAATGTTTTTTTTTCCAGTCAATTCTACTGCACTCCATCTTGTGTTTAGTTTAAACATCCCTTTTCCAATCTCTCCTCCAGTTACCCGTGGGTGTCAGAACTATACACACACAGACAGTGAAGCGAATGAGAGATGTGGCTTGCCAGACCGTGTACACTATGGAGGAACTATTAATTGAGGCGAGGTGTATTCAGGCTCGAGATGCTCATGTCCAATGGCCAGAACATGAATTAATTGTGTTTGGAGACTACAGCAAAGTTGCATTCGACCATAGCTACAGTGCGACCGCACCACCACAAGAAAATGTTATTGAATGTATTGAAGATAGCTCTGAAGTAGTTGCAGATCAATTTACACAATCTACACCCGCCAAAAATTTGCCACCAAAAAACCTGTCCACATTGTTGTGTTCTCCCATCAATGTTGAAATGACAGAGAATGAACCAGCCGCCGCATCCATAGACGCATCAGAACTTGATATCAGCGATATTACTTTCCAATGTGTTGAAATCTCCACAACGTCAAAGGCCGAAACAATGTTGACGCAGGATGACAGTCTAATGGAAGAGAGCGAATACATTGTATTCGACAGTTGTTTGATGGAAATTATAAGTATGCTGAAATGTGTGCATTCCATTAGAGGGAAAGTATGTGGGAAGCCATTGATTAATGTGACTCGTCAAATAAAAGGCAGTAACGTCAAAATAAATGCCGCCTGTAGATTAAATCATAGGTTCTCATGGTCTGCACAACCGATGCTGGGGAAACTGCCAGCAGGCAATCTACTGTGTGCAGCTGCATCACTTTTTAGTGGCTCCAGTTTTAGAAAGTTAGAGGCTTTCTTTCAGTTTGTGGGACTCCATTTCATTTCTAAAGCGCTGTACTACACATACCAACGTGATTATCTGTTTCTGGCCATTAGTGATGCTTGGAAAATTGAACAATTGTCTCTAGCAAGTACATTCGAAGGCAAAGGTTTCAGGCTAGCCGGCGATGGACAGTGCGACAGCCCTGGATTTTCTGCCAAGTACTGCACCTACCACTTTCAGGACATGGATAGTAAGAAAATTGTGAGTTCGGTGGTCGTGCAGGTAACACAATGTACATCCTCTGTGGCCATGGAGAAACTAGGTTTTATAAAATCAGTGGAATATCTACAATCGAGGGGAATGCACATCGACCTCATAGCCACGGATAGACACGTTTCAATTGCCAAGGCAATGAGAGCAGTTCCCACATATTAAACATCAATTTGACGTATGGCATCTTGCTAAATCAATAAATAAGAAAATCTCAGCTGCAGGGAAAAAAGGTTTTGAAAGTATTTTGCAGTGGTCACATTCTATCACCAACCATCTTTAGTGGAGCTCAAACTTGTGAGGGGTCAGTGGAAATACTACTTAAAAAATGGCGGTCACTGATGCACCACTGTACCAACGTTCACCGCTGGGCAGCAAATCAACATTTCCACCAATGTGAACATGGCCCTTTGTCCCCAGAGGAGGCACGGAAGAAGAAGTGGTTGATTCCATCTTCACCGACACACAAAGCTATTGAGAAGATTGTTTTTGACAAAACTCTATCAAGAGATTTGAAAGGACTGACAGAATTCTGTCACACAGGAGATTTGGAGGTGTTCCACAATATGTGCCTAAAGTACAGGCCAAAGCGCTTGCATTTTAGCTTTCGCGGCATGAAACATCGCACTCTACTAGCGGTCTTGGCCCATAACAGCAATGTCGGGTGTGAACAATCTAGGACTAGGGGTAAAGTAAGGATGCCTCGCTACACTAAGGTGCTTTCAAAACGAAGTAAGCAATGGGTGATCAAACCAGTCTATGATGAAATGCAGTTCGACTTTGTGAAAGGCCTTATTGTTGCTGTGTTAGAGAAGCACAGATATGGAATTGTGGACGTTTCTGTGCAGAGCAGTGATCCATTGCCACCGAACATTGCGACTGTGCCATGCCCACCCGAAGCACAGCTGATTGTAAAGTACAAATCCCGGTTTAAATAATTGCAATACGATTTGTCTTTTTGTAAATAAATGTTATTGTACAGTGTACCTGTAAACCTAACCCCTACCTTCACCATCATGGGTGGCGAACAAGCTGGGTGTCGTCTTTGAATTCTCTATTCACCTCACATATGTGTAGGTATATATTTTTCTCATGTCTCATCTCATGTAAATGTAAATGCTGCGCACTGTTAACGGAGGGGAGGCTTTCGTATTGCAAATAATAAAACAAACAAATCTCACTTTTAACTCAACTCCTGTGGTACTTTATACTTTCCCTGACCTTCTGCCAAAAATTAAATGTCTCAAATTGGACTGCAAAGCTCGCAGACAACGGGGACAAAATTGGGGCACTTAGAACGCGCCAGCCAAGCGGGCCGTGGCATTTGGGAGAGAAGCCAGTTCGCATTTGCACATTGTGGCGCACTTCATAGACGGATTCTAAACTTCAAGTTCTCACAGATGCCTATACTACGTGATGTTGCAAATAAAGAATGCGAAGGACAGCGCCCAGATGAGGCCCACATGTCGCACTGGAAGTATAAGGGTCTATTGTTTTTTGACCTTGAGAAAGGGACCATGCCGAAAGAACTACATTTGAAGGGAGTGCGCAATAACGTGTAAGACGATAAGGCAGAAAATTCAGAAACTAGACAGTTTCATTTTAGGTCAGTATACGAAAATCCATTGTAAAGAGCATGGTCCGTTTTACAGACTGCATTACGAAGAGACACAATGGAAATTTCAAATATAATGTAAGTAAATCTTTACACGCTTTTATAACGGAATGAAGATTTAATGAATGGATGCATGAATAAATGAATGAATGAAGAGCTAGGAAAAGCAAGTAAAACTGTTCGTAGTGGGCACATGGGCATGCAGTTCCACTGGTCTCAGCGATCTCGGTCCTTGGCCCAGCCACTTTTCCCTGCACTGCCTACCTGCACTACGGGACTGTCTCTGTATCCTTCAGCCCCTTCTCCCGGCATTTACCTTGCACTTGCCACCAGCTGGCCCTATTTAATTTGTATTCAACTAACCATGTACAGCCCTTCCCCATGCGCGATCAGAAAGACACCTGGCCTAGTAGGATCGTTGTCTGTCTGCCCTTGTTCCCCACCTGCCTCGTCACGCCTAGAAACACTTGAGTATAGGCGCGTTACACATGCCATATCATATCATTCCTCACGCATGTAGACTGTCTATCATTGTGTGTTGGCCTCGATTTATCTCGTTACTTTTTGCATTGATTTTAGAGACGAACATACTCCATTGAACTATCCTTGCAAGCAAATAGTTTCTGATCGGCCGTAATAAATAAAATTAGTAATATTAATGAAGTTCGGCTAGCGAGACTAATTATCATTTTTTTGTTTTCATAACAGGTATTTGATCCCTTTCTGCCACTGCCATCTGTTTGAGACACCGGCGGATGGATTCTTCAGCAGACACCTGCAGCTTCGTGTCAACAACTGGAGCACGATCACCATATTATGGGACGATCGCCAAGGGCCCACATGCCCTTTCGCTGTACTAGTGGCTAGAAGCAACATATCCACCTTTTGGCTGGACTAGTGCCTAGTTGATGGAACAGCCTTGCGGTTCACCGTGCTTCCAAAGTGATTCTTTTTACGAAAATGAACACCTTGTGTACCAGAAAGGAACAGCGCGTGACTCAAGATGAAACGGAACAGTTATTACGGATACAGATAAAAGAAAATAAATGGCTTCCAGAGTTCATATGTCAATTGCTGAATATTCTCTAAACATTTAATGTCAAATAAATGTACTTTACCAAATGTACCGTGTTGCTGTTTCATTTTAAAGTACAGTTTCATATTCCGAATTGTGGCGCGCTGTGTTGTGAGTTGATCTGTGTTGGTTTCCGGGTTCTGTGTGGAGTCGCGTAGAAGACGACTGGGCGCGTTTGCCTACGCAGCACAGTAACGTCACGGGGAGAGGCGGGGAATATGAATGTTTTGATAATGTCAGGCTCAGGGGCGGGAGAATTGATTTAGTGCCGCAAAAGCAGGTCAGCCAGGGCGATCGGGGAAAAGATAGGATTATCAGAAAATGGCTGCTCCCTGGTGCTTGTTTTCGCGTGCATTTAATGGACGAAAACTCGGGTAAGGTCCATAGGAAAGTTTTCTAAAATCGAGCCACTTGGGCTTAAAAAAAACATGGCCGACCCGTAGGGACAATAAAATGTTTTACTAGACCATGCCTTTAAATGCTTGCCATACTATTGCTTGACTGGGCACCGAGTTTTCATTGAGTTCAAAATATTCCTGTATTTGTTGTTCCATAGCGTTCCTATAGACCAAGTCATGCAACGCTGCAGGTTTAAATCTCCACATTGGTCGCGCTGCTACGGTGCCTGGAATTCGTAATATTAACTGGATTGGGGAGTGATCTGAATATGTTCTGGGATAATGCTGTGCTGCTAGGACCCAGAAAAAGGACTACATTATCTACCAGCCACAAGTCTATTCTGGAGTGCATGTCATGCACCGTCGAGTAATATGTATATTCCCTCTTAGTAGGATTTAATGTTTTCCAGGCGTCTTTCAGACCTAGGTCTCTCATATGTGTAGTTATAGTCTGCGCTGCTTTGGTCAGTGCCCTGGCCTGTGTCGATGTGCTGTCCGTTGGGACGTCTAAGATAGTGTTAAAGTCCCCTCCGCATATCAATTGTGCCGTGGGGCAGGCGGCCAACTTCTCGAAAATTTGGGAGAAAAACTCTGGGTCGTCCACATTTGGTCCGTATATGTTTAGGAGAACTATGTCCTTATTACAGAGTGTACCATGGAGTAGGACAAACCTCCCTTCAGGATCACATTTCGCTTCTATACATTCAAACTGGAGGGTTTTATGTACTAGAATCGCAGTCCCCCTTGCCCGTTTAGAGTATGTTGTGAATTACTGGTGCGTTCCCCAATTCGGGATTAATTGTCCCCCCTATTGAGGTCCCACAGGAGTTTCCTGTAGGAAAATTGTTTTAGTGCCCAGTCTATTGATATATGCCAGGATTTTCCTCTTCTTGACTCTGGATCCCAGGCCTCGGACATTCCAACTTAGTACTTTGATACTTTCATCGTTATTTCCAGCCATAACCTATGAAGCAGTTATAGATGTGTGTAAAAAAGCATGTTTCTATTAGGAGCTTGTTGGTCGTCATGTTCACTACCTGTGTGCGTTTTATTTTACTACCATCCTTAACATAACCGTAACCCAACATTCCCAACTTGTTCCCTCCCCCCACCCTCACAGTTCCCTCAACTTCAACTGTGTTCATAGGATCCCAACCCTCCCTTCCCATCACTATTGTGCACCTGCTACAGGGGGGGGGACCTGCGGCATGTACCAATGGCCATGCCATCTTGAGGCTGGTAAACGGTACACCGGTCCAACTTGGTTGCTCACACGCATATCGTAACCTGTGGGGGCAACACAATTACACAAATCCTGTGATTTCAGCCATATGTACCCCCTGTAAAGGCCGTCCCCAGAGGGGGGGGGGCGGCTAAAGCTTCGGGAATTGTACATTACATAGCAGAAACATTCCCATATTCACATAATCACAGGTTTCGTTAAGTCTCCCCTATCCTGGGATGATCATTCGGAGCAGGAATATGTGTTTCCACAAAATTTGCAGCTTCCTCTGGGAACGTAAAGATGTGGATCTTGTTTTGGAAGTGGATTTTGAGTCTTGCTGGGTACAACATAGCATACTGAATCTGTCTTTCTCGTAGCAGTTTTTTTTTTTTTAATTTTCCTTTATTGGTTTTACAGAAGACAAAAGAATGGCAAACAGTAGTCAAAGAAAATTGTACATCGTCCAGGGGTACATGTCAGAGAAGCACTGCAAAGTAACAAACAATATTAAAATGGCTTAGATTCGTGACAGTTCCATTTGCCTGGGTATGTCTCTTACACTGTTCACCCCAACCCGCTCCCACCTCCCTCCCCCACTTGGGATAATGTACATCGTAAGTATAATCATCCAACGTAAACATTGGTAGCACATATTTGGCATAGTGCGACATCTTTCGTCACTGTGGCTGCTGGGAATGAGTCTCTGATCCTTCGCAGTGTTCTTTAGAGTGCGACCTCGTTAAGTTAGGCTTCTGAGGGTTCTTCTGACTGGGAGTCTGTGATAGGTGTGATGTGTTTGTTCTTAAAGTCCATCTATAAGGTTTCTCATTTAGCTGATTTATTGTGCAGGGAGGCTGTGATCGTTTCCATAACGTAGATGCTCGTGGCCAGTTTAATCCATTCATTTTTCCCTGGGGTTAGGGGAGACTTCATTTGATCGCTATCAGGGCTCTCGCCGCCAACAGCAGCTGGGGGGCTAGACCTCTCATCCGGAGCCACTGTTCATCGTCTCTCTCAAGGCCGAACAGCACAAGGAGTGGGTCGAGCTCTTTGGATTCCATCGATCTCCTTAATCCATCCCAGGACCTCGGTCCAATGCACTGTGATATGCGGGCAGCTCCACCACATGTGCCAGTAGTCAGCAGATGCTCCACAGTTCCTCCAGCATCTCGGGCTCAACGATTGGAACATTTTAGAGAGTTTAAGTGGATCATAATGCCACCTATGTAAGAGATTTATGGCATGGAGCTTGTATTGATTGGACAAGGAGGCTTTGGGTGCAGCTCTGCACATTAAATCCCATTGGTCGGGGAGTATCTCTTCACCAAAGTCTTTTTCCCACCTGGCTCTGAGGGGGTTTGTGGATCCACCCCCCGCCGTTATTAGCGTCTGATACATCACAGATATAAGACCTTTCATTTCCGTTCTGGAGTCTAGTAGTTTCTCGAAGGCGGTAAGATCTCTCTTCAATTTCTCTCTCCACTCAGGTTTCGTTAGCACCCCCTTCAATTGGAGAAAGTGGAATGTCGATAAGTTACCTATCCCCAATGCTGTGGTTAGGTCCGGTAGCGTTATGAACGACTCCTTTCTTTGGAGTTGGCCCACCCTCTCCAGGCCCGCCTAATACCATGACTGAAACCGTTCTAAATTCGGAATATGGTCGTTTATGCCAGGAGACCACAAGTGACTGAGCGGGGATGGCCAGGTTGTGACTTCTCGCATCTTTCCCAGTGTGCCATATGCTCCATATGGTGGTCAGTATGGGATGGTGTTTGATTCTCCTCTGGACCCTCTGGTAAGGGGACCATAGTGTCATGATCTCTGCTTCCAAAAGGTCAGGGTTTTCCCAACTCCCTTGGAAGCAGATCCATAACCCAGGTTCCGAGTGCCAACCAGTCCCAATTGGGACCTTTTGGACCCAGTCCTGGCGCCAGTGGCACCAGGCTCATAAATATGCCCAGTCCCAGCGCTGGAAGCGCCGGGCTCATAATGCTTGGGTGGACTTACCTGCAGCAGACCATGCTGCTTACTTGCCTGCCAGTTGAGCCTCTGATCCTCTTCTGTTTGGAACTACTTTTCCTGTTGGGTGGGGCAGGAGCCACTTCCTAGGTTCAGAACACTGGAACTCTTCTGGAAAGCAGGAACTCTTTTCTTACCTAGGCGTGGCTGTGGAAGGAGACACCTAAGCACTACAGGAGGCTATTTAAACCACACCCGATGGATGAATCTTGCTTTGCGTTATTCTGCATCCTCTGCAGCAGAACGCTCATCGTGTCTTCTGCATCTGATCCTGGGCCTAAGGAAAAAAGGCTTACCATCCTGAATCCAGTCTTCAGCAACACCTATAAAGACAAGAAAGAACAGGTTAGCATTACGGTCTTCAGTGACAGCGCTTCACTTACCTGGTCCATCGGCTGTCACCAACGCCTCGCACTGCATTCCGGCATCTGGAAGACAAAAGCTTACCAACTCTTCGCACGCTCCGGAGGCCTTCGGCGCTGCATCCCGCATCCGAAAGACAAAACAAGGTGCGTTTAAAGACATTGGGGAACTTTAATACTCACGTGCCATTACTCCTATCCACATCTAACCCAGTGGGTATTCCGGCACCCTGCAGCCGCTCCGAACTTGTACCTGCAAAATAAAAAGACAGTTAGAGCGCATCGTGAAGCAGGCAACAAGCGCGTACTTACGTGCTTCCAGGCGCTTCTATTCATCACACGGGCTCCATCTTCAACTCACTTCAGCCCGTCATCCGCCATCGCCGGAACCCTGCAAAACAAGAGACATCATTACTAAAGACTTTTAAAGACATTAGAATTACTCGAAACTTGCCGTTCGTGCAGTAAACGACGGACAGCAGTCCTCTGAAGTCAAGAGGCCTGCTCCCCTTATCCAGTGAAGAAACTGGTTACAGCACCCTGCCCCGAGGCAGATGGAGAGCACGGCGTTCACTTACCTAAGGTGAGAGCGTTAACCTTTGGGGTTCTACAGGAGAAGAGACAGGGAAGAAGAGAGAGACATTCAATAACCCGGTTCATTAATCCCATATTTTCTATCTGCAGACATCTTACCCTTCGAGTCAGACATACAGTGCACAGAGGTCCAGCCCAAAGAGGCCAACCGTGTGTTACACATCAACTTTGAAGATATGGCATTCACCCAGTCAAGACCGGCGCCTCTGCGGGAATCGGGTGAGCGTTACACATAGCCATTCCGCTACCGTGGGGGGGGGGGACATGTAATGATTGTCCATCTGTACCCATTGCAGGTGTTTGTGGTCTCTAAAGTGCGGAATCAAGACACGTAGCTGGACGGCTTTGTAGCAAGTAGTTAGATCGGGAAGGCCTACCCCTCCTTTGTCTTTGGGGAGTATAAGTGTGTCATATGCGATCCTCTGTCTTTTCCCCTGCCAAATAAATCGCATCATGATCTTACGGGCCTTTGTGAAGAATGTTTTGGGCATCTCAATTGGGAGCATCTGGAAAGGGTAGAGGAAGCGGGGGAGGCACACCATCTTGACGGCGTTGATACGCCCCAGCCAAGAGATCGTCAATTTACTCCACTTCTCAAGGTCTGCCTCGAATCGTCGGAGGAGGAGGGGGAAGTTGGCCTCATATAAGTCACTTAGGGATCTAGTAATCTGAATCCCCAGGTATTGCAGTTTCGTGTGCTCCAGATTAAGCCCGAGTGGTAGGAATTTGGCATTGTTCTCATCAGGGGTGCCTTGGAGGAGGAAGAGAGTGGACTTTGACTTGTTTACTTTGAAGCCGGAGTATTGGCCATATTCTACTATTAGTTTTAGGGCATGGGGAATAGAGTCATTGGGTTTGGTCACATGTAGAAGGATATCATCTGCGTACAACGCTACTTTATATTCCGTTTCTCCCAACCGTATACCTTCTATCAGGGGATCTTCTCTAAGTTTTTGGGCCAGGGGTTCAAGGGATAGTGCAAACAAGATCGTGGAAAGGGGGCATCCTTGTCTAGTTCCTCGCTGCAGCGCAAACCACCTGGAATACTACCCGTTCACGAATATCGATGCTTTGGGGGAGGCATATATTGCAACTATCCCATCGCAGAATTTGGGGCCTACCTCTACTTTCTGGAGGACTGCTCTCAGGAAATCCCACTCCACCCTGTCAAAGGCCTTCTCTGCATCAATGGATAAGAGGACCGGGTCCTCTGGTAGATTATGTGCTGCGTGAATGAGATGCAGAGTTTTGCGCATGGTGTCGGCACCCTGTCTCCCAAGAATAAACCCAACCTGGTCAGGGTGGATCCATTTAGGCATCAAGGTTTCCAGTCTTGCGGCCAACACTCGAGCATAGATCTTGGCGTCGAGGTTGAGGAGGGAGATGGGGCGGTATATCTGCATAATTTGGGGTCCCTGCCTTCCTTAGGGATGACTGTTATGAAGGCTTTCTTGAAAGATTCTGGGGCAGCCCCAGTGTCCACTATCTCATTAAAAAGTTGCTTGAGGAATTGCAGTTTTCTCACCACCTGGCCATGTTCTAACAATCGTAGTTCCTCCCTTTTACGGTGGGCTGCGTCTAGTTTGGTGGGGTCTGCCCCTGCATTATCTCTCACTTCCGCTTCCAGCTGGTGTATCTCATTACGTAGTTTATTTTCTATAATCTTACGTTCCCTTTTTTTAGAGGAGCCCTCGCGTATCAGTACTCCCCTCCACGTGGCCTTCCCAGCCTCCCAAATTACTTGTTTGGAGACCTCCCCGTTGTTGTTTACCTTAAAATATTCTTCGATCTCGGTCTCCATTTCGTTTTTGAACACCGCATCAGTCCAAAGGGACTCGTTGCAGCGCCAAGGTCCCCCAGCGACTGGTAGGTCGTCCAATTGACGTCCGCCAAAACCATATCATGATCAGACCATGTTATTGGGACGATTCCAGAGTAGCTTGTGGATTCTGAAAGGTCAGGAGAAAGGAATATGTAATCTATCCGTGTGAGTGTGCCATGGGGATGTGCAAAAAAGGTGAAGCCACTTTCGTCCGGGTGTAGAATTCTCCACACGTCACGTAGGTCGTATAGATCCATCATGGCGGCGAATTCAGTACGGTTCCCTTTGTGTTGGGTCTTCAAGCCAGGCGTGCGTGGTCTCCAGTCCACGGCAGGGTTTACCCATTGATTATAGTCACCACCCAGGATGAGCTGACCCGCGGTCTCTAGCACAATTTTGGGGATCGTTTTTCTAAGGAATGCGGCCTGTCGGCTGTTGGGTGAGTATATTGTAGCAATTGTGACCTGGACTCGTGGTATTCTCCCCACTATTTTTTATTTTTTTTATTTTTTATTGAATTTAACTGAGAAACTCAACTTTTATCAAATGCAAAGCTTAATTCATTAGATCTTCATTTCAAAGAACAGTACAGTTAAGAAAGAAATTTTACAAATTACTAAATCATGAACACCTACATGAGCACATTTTAAAAAGAGGACGACATGTCCAGGCTTTGGATATTAACATAATATAAAACATCAATACGTTAAAAGTAAGATAAAATAAAATGCAGGTGGACTAACACATTTCACCTTCTCTTGACCCCATATAGCTTCTGCGCATCAAAGTTTATAGACCCTGCAACCACCCTATTTTCACTGTGCAGTTCACAACCTTACATTTAGGTCAGTATTCAATTTTAAGGCATTCAGAAAGTTATATGTGGCAATGCGGATACTAATGATTCTTGTAGCTAGAATAGTAGTCCATCTGTGCTCTTCTGCCATCCAGCCAAAAAGGGTTAGATGTTTCCAAAAACACTTGGCTCTGAGATCTATTAAAGCTGGACATTCTACTATTAGATGTTTTAATGATTCTTTAATGTTTTTATTTGTGCAGAATCTACAAAAATTCAACTCATTCTCAATTTGTCGCCTCCTTAACAACACTTCTCTTGTTGGAAACAAATTAAAGCGGAGACGTAAGATGCAAGATCGCACTTGCGGCGTTGGAGACCTGAATAAATAACTTTCTAGTTCTCCCAACTTTTTATTAGAAAAGGCACTGCTATTGAAGTCCTTATATCTAAGGCAGAGATTTTGGGTCTCAATCCAATCCCTCTTATGGATTTTATCTTTGGCCTTGGTTGGATTCATAACAAGGAGCTCTATGCTTATGTCAGCGTTGGCCAAGATTCGCAAAATGTATTTTGTCCAGGTAGTCGCAAATTTATGTGACGATGTTAACATATACTTGGACAAAATTGTAAGATTATCCATTTGTGTATGTACCAAACATTTGCGAAACAGGGCACATAATCGCCACTCATATTCCGCTAACAGCGACGTGAGGCCCAGCTCGTGTCTTATCCACGGGCCTGGAACGTATGGAGGTAAACTTAACACAGCTCTCCAAAATTTAGATTCCAATGTTATTAAGAAGGCAGATTTAATTATGTTCAACGTTTCCAGACCATATAATAGTTTGGGCAACACTTTTTGTCTCCAGAAAATAATTACACAACTGATTGAGAACTTGCCATATTTATATAGTAGAATTCTGGACTGCGAAATTGCTGACACCAATTTATTCTCAAGGGCTCTCATCTGGGAATCCATTTGTGTGGTTCCATCAACCAAAATGCCCAAGTATGGATAGTTCACAGCCACCTCAACACTGATACCCTTAATCATCCAGTTCATTCTCGTCCTTTTAGTCGCTCTGGGTGCATAGTACACAATTTGTGTTTTCTTCATATTTATAATCAATTCATTATCATCCAAATATGATCCCACAGCGGTTAAGAGACGTAGACCTATCAGTGTTTTAGAAATTAAGACTAGATCGTCAGCATACCATAAGGCCCTAAAAGCAAGGCCGTTCATCTTCGGAGAATCAGATGCAACATGATTAATGGTTTGCATCACATTATGTATAAAAAAGTTGAAAAGGGCAGATGCAAGAATACAACCTTGCTTTAAGCCTCTGAAGGTATTGATGGCAGCTGACAGCAAGCCTAATACCGATAGCCTCACCTTAATGGATGTCTGGGAGTGTAGATCATAAATAATGTCGCACAAAGTAGCGGGACAATTTGCAGTTTGAAGTTTTTCAAAAAGCTTGACACGAGATACCGAGTCGAAGGATGAGCTGAGATCAATAAATGCAAAATAAATTGGTTGACTGAGGGTTTGGGCCTGAGTCTTCAAGGCATTCAGAGTTAGTAAATTTACCGCCGTACCCATGCCCGCAACAAAACCTGTCTGGCTCGGATCGCGATGATGGAAATCTAACGTCCATTTGACAAAGTCTCTCAAGACCAGCCGAGAGAAGATTTTTCCCGGAGTGTCAGGAAGAGCAATAGGACGATAACTGAGTGGAGAGCCTCTATCTCCCTTTTTAAAAATTGGCACAATCAAAGAAGTTTTCCAAGAAGTTGGAACTTCCCTGGAAAGTAGAATTTTTTGAAAGATATTATTCAGAATGGCGGCCCATCTCGATGGGTTGTCCTTGAACATGGCATTACTCAAACCATCTGGGCCCACTGCTCTGGAAGAGGATGATTTTCTGATAAGATCTTCAACTATATTCTCAGAGCACTCTAATTGCCATGAACCTGAGCACTGTTTCACATAATTATGTTCATCAAATTTGGCGTCTGCATAAAGCTTTGTGAAGTGAGCCAGCCATGCAACTTCAGTCACCCCACTCAATTGGTCATTGTTTCGGGTGGAATTTGTCGTTTTATTCAAGAGTGCCCATATTTGTCCAGAATTTTTGTTCTGGATGGTTTGCATAAACGACTCGCTATCGGACTGGAAGAGCGTCGCTTTCCTCGCCCTCATCCAGTTACGGTAGCGGCATTTAACGCGCTTCTGAATTTCTCTGCGCTCTTTCGATGGTAATCTGAGACAGGCCTTCAGGTCTCGTCTATAACGTGCTCTGGTTTGTTGGACAACCCGATCAAAAGTATGCCGATGCGGATACTTTAGATTTTTATCAGTGTGGATGTTTTTCATAATGGATAACACCTCCACATATGACTCCATCCCGTTGCCCAAACACTCTCTCGTGCCCTTCTCAAGGTCATCAAGCGCCTTCCTAGACCATCTAAGGCGGGTTTTTTTAACATTGGTGTCAAGAGAGTGTCGATACCACTGTTGTTTTTGCTCTGGCTCGTTTCGATTCTCCTGCCATACTACAGTTAATGGCAGGTGGTCACTTTCTTTTTGCTCTATAATCTTGAAATCCAAAATTTTAGAGAACAGTTCTTTTGTAACAAAGAGATAATCAATGATAGATTTAGATGTTCCTCTTTCCCACGTATGGTGAGGCGGAATATCTCTGGGAAATGCCCTATTTACCATAAACAGATTGTTGTCTAGTGTGAATTTTAACCATTGTGCTTGAGCAACAGATCTTCTTTACAGAAAAAAACAATCAAGGTTCAAATCCCCTACCACAATTGTAGCAATCACATTTTGATCTTGTGCAACCTTTTCAAGGATACTTACTAAATCTCTATAAAATAGATCATCAGAAATACCCATAGGGTTACGATACACATTAATTAGAGCAAAGGTAATGTTAGGGTCAGAGATCTTAACCAATTGAGAGAAATTATTAGGATCAGCCCATCTGTTTACACTCAAACCTTTGCTTGTCTTAACAGCCACCATAAGACCAGATGTCGGTCTTCCCTTGTTCCCCCCACTGCTGGCAAAAGTACAATATCATGATCATCCCATAAAGGCGGTTTTAAGAGCCAGGTTTCCCGAAGGACCACTATATCAAACTGATTTAAAAAAAGGTTTGAGGACCATTGAAGATGAGCATGTCCCCTTGTATTCCAGCTAACCAGAGTCAGGGGACTATAGTTAGGTTCTATTAATGGTTATGTCCTCGAATGTATCAAGTCTACTTGGCGCGGTTTCTCAGTAGGACCACAGTAAGAACAAGAACAGACGGCCAAGCATCCTTCAACTTCATACGCAGCTCGGCCTTTACGTTCTTCTATTAGACGTTCGGGTCCTGAGCTATCAAAAAGCCCATCTTGAACAAATCCATTTTGGCCTTCCAAATCGAGTTCAAAACCAAGCCTGACTTAATCCACAAACGAACAATCGACAGATTCTGATCACATACAAATTCCACTTGATCAATATCATTTGACGACACATCTTGTAAATCATGCACATCCCCAAAAATATTAAGAACACTGGTTCTACATAAGTCGTATTTTTCAAAGGGCTCATCTCTACATTTCATGATCAAAGAATGACAATTTGCAAAGGTGTTTTTGTGTTGACGGGACCCTGATTTTTTGAACTGATTTTCTTGAAAACGTACTGATTTTGGTATAGCCAGCATGTCAGTTTTATCGTGCGTAGCTGAGGTTACATGTGAACCTTGCGCGACAGCCAGATGATTATTAGTGCTAACAGACACTGTTGCTTTTGTGCAGTTCATTTGTTCAGCTTGCGAGCTATCTTTTTTTGAATGTGTTGCTTCATATTTAGTTTTTACTAGGGCTCTAGATTCCATGTCATAGCACTCATCATGCTTTCTCATAGTTGCTACAGGTTCGCTTGTAGTAGCCTCTATGAATCTAGTATTTAGGTAAGCATCAACCGCTGCTCTAATTGAGGTCATTTGCCCCTGAATATGTGATTCTTCGGCAGTTTTGTGTCGAAGAAGTTGTTGGTCATGAGAATTGATTTGTGACAGAGATTGCGCTTGGCTATTCAGCGCAGAGGAGCTTACTTGCACCACTTTCCTAACGGGCTCAACCGGAATCGAATCAATTAAGTCAACAATTTCGTTAAGCGGGGCGTAATTCACATTATTTTTGTGAAGGCTATAAAGTGCATCATTCCTAGTTTCACCTTGATTGTTCCCAGCCCGAGTCTCTGTTGATTTAGAGGGTAAGCAATTCAAATCTTGTGACAATGCTGCAGCAGGAGTAGTGTCAGAAATTAATGTGGGTTTTGTTAGTACTTCACTCTCAAAATCCCTTGAATCAGCTGTCCTCAGTGTTTTGGTGTTCGTTTTGCTTATGGACGCAACTCTTTTCGTGCGGGCTAGAGAAGTGGTTTTGTGATTGACATTCTCCACTCGTGATGTTGGTCTAATATTACGAGGTTTTTTTCTCTTTACGCTTCGATCTAAACTGATCCAAGAATCATTTATATTAATAGCCTCTGAGGGGAGCTGTTCTATCGGACATATTACATGTTCAAACAATGGGACGGCTGATACAAACTCATCTTGTTTAGAGCAGGTCATTTTTTTGTTGTGCTTCATGTTGATTACCACTATTTTTAGTTGATGCCAAATCTAATGACATAGAGGAAGTCCATTCAAAGATTTGTTGTATTTGTTTAGCCTGGGACGTGATTTTTGAATCCAAGCCTCCAAAAAGCTTGAACAAGCTAGCCAATGTTGCATTAACGGCAGTTAGTGTAATTTCGATAAGAGCAAGATTCTCCGTCCTATTCTCATGGTGACTTAGTTGAATTTGCCTACGAGGTGTTGGATATGCAAAGGAATCGGATATAGCCTTATGAGGGATTTCCACAATTTCTTCAAAGCTATCATGTTGATAGGAGTTTCCATGTATTGTGCTAATTTTACTGGTGCTAGCATGAATGGAGATATTTGATATATCCATGATTGATGCATTGTGTTCATTTACCGGCGAAAGTAATTTTGTTTTTAATAACTTGCTTACTCGGTGTATGAACCACGGTTAACAAGGTATTATCAGATATACTTAATATCGTACCATTACTATTGGCAGCCGGAGACATAATTTGTGGTGAAACTAAAGATAGAGGTGTTTTTTCGTTCAAGTTGGAAAGGTGAGAACTAGCTCCCACCCCATCTGTCTCATGAATGGTTGTTCGAGTAGATAAGACCTGACTTGCTAAAGTGGATAAAGTTACCATTTTTGAAATATGATTGTTCTTGGGGCATTGGGATGTAGCTGAGGGCCCCTCTGACTGAACAGTTGTCTTGCCAATGGATGGTTTTTTAGTTTCACACTGCCCAACATCAGACATGCATGCTTTCCGTTTAGCACAGAAAGCTTGAATGTCTTTATTTGGAAATGGAATGCGTTGAGCCGGTGTTAAAACTATTGTTTTTTTCGATAATCGGGATTGCGGTGTAACTTTCACACCCGGTGTATTCATTAGGCTAATTGTTTCCGGGCATATTTGTTTTTAAAGTATATATATTGGAATTCATACGGGGACTGAAGATGTCCGAGGAGAGAAAATAAAAAAAAAAAAAAAAAAAAACAAAACAAGTAAAAGCAAGTAAAGAAAAAAGTAAGATGAGATTAGGTTTCAGAAAGGTCACTCAAGATTCAGCAATCATAAATTAAAAAAAAAAAAAAAAAAAGCAGCAAACAGATTGAATTGAATTAAACTACAAAACCTGTTATAGAGGCGTAGCTAAGGCAACCCGTACCCTCTGGGTTGAGAGCACAATCTACACAGAGTGTCTCCCCACGCCTCCCGCCGCACCGCGGTAAAGCGGGTCAAGCGGTACTTCAGCAAGGTACTTCTTGCTAGGTGTGCGCGCGCTGGTGCGCGTGCACTTTCAATATATAGCCAAGTCCAGCCCCTATAGTGGGCGAGTCCAAGTGCAGCAGGGAGTTCTATTAACAAATAAACCAAACAAATAGTTAAATGATTATCCAAGTCCAAGTCCAGAGCCAGACTGTAGTACAGCCTAGGAAAATCCAGATGAAAGCTGACCTGGTAAATGGAGTTCAGTCACATACAAAACAGCGTGCCGAAAGCAGCGTTCCGAAGCGGGTCAAGCGGTACTTCAGCAAGGTACTTCTTGCTAGGTGCGCGCGCGCTGGTGCGCGTGCACTTTCAATATATAGCCAAGTCCAGCCCCTATAGTGGGCGAGTCCAAGTGCAGCAGGGAGTTCTGGTAAATGGAGTTCAGTCACATACAAAACAGCGTGCCGAAAGCAGCGTTCCGAAGTGGGTCAAGCAGTACTTCAGCAAGGTACTTCTTGGTGCACTTGGTACACTATTAGAAGGGCTCGACCACTCGCATCCGACCAAGTCTTTTCCAATTCAAACCCAACTCCCTTCTTGATGAGGATTCCAACACCTGCCTTCCTGAGTGGGCCGGAGCCCCAGTATTCCACACCCCCGCGTCTTCCCAGGATTCTTCGCTCCTCTCCCCTTGCAAATTTCGTCTCTTGGATGAGAAGAATGTCTGTTAGATCTACGGAATTCTCTGTGGACCAGTGATCTCTTAGTAGGAGAGTTCAGTCCCTTCGCATTGACAGTCCCAACTCTCAGGAGACCCTTGCCCTTAGACTTCTCAAGTGAAGCCATCGATGATTTGGGTTTGAGGATCGCCCATTTGTTGCAGCCGGCTAGGTTTGCCGATTCTCAGTGACATCTGAACGGTGACATTCCGGGGTGCGCCCAATGATGCGCATACATTTCCCAAGTGTCTCTGACCCTTCACCTCTCCCCCCCTGTTCCGTTGTATCTGGTGGAGCTCCATTGAGCTTGGGAACTGGGGGTGCTGCCTGGGCAGCTGTTGACGGCGTCCGGTACGGGCCGGATGACATTGTGCGGACCATCAGTGGGGACCGTTGCTTCACGGTCCCGGTCGAGTATACCATCACAACTTAAGGGTGAGCCCCCTTTTTTAATCCCCCCCAAAAACATTGTAAAACTTCAACAGTTCAACAGTAATGGCAACAAGCATATAAAAGTTTAACGTTACGTGTGTTCCCGGGGCCTCCCGCGAGAGTTTACATCGTCGCTTAGTCCAGAGGGGTGCCCCGCCAGCGGTGGCATCCCAACAGCGGATATTACTTCTTCGGAACTCTGCGGGGGCCGGTGTCTCGTTCTTCACCGGTAGTTACATTTGGCCGGGTCGTACACATTTCAACTCCCTTGCTCCTTGTCAGGCGTGTTGTTGGCGCGTCTATATTTCCTCGATCCCTTCACCCTCTTGCGCCTGGGGCCCTGGAGCTCCCACTGTGGTCCCAGCTGCTCATTGTCACCTCCTTCGTTGCCCTTCGAGCCCATGCCAAGAAAGTCAGCGATACAGTCCTTGATTTCGTCCTCAGAGCGTAGCACAATTTTTCTGCCCCCGTGCTCAAAGGTGAGCGAGAAAGGGTAGCCCCACCTATATCGTGTACCTTGGTCCTTGAGCCATTTCGTCAGGGGGCTGCAGAGGCATCTAAGTGCCAATGTTAGTGACGATAAATCTTGAAAGATCGTGATTTGGGCGCCCCCCATTGTGAGTGGGCCTCCAGATCTGGCCTTCTCCAGAATCCTGGTCTTGTCCTGATGGCGATGGAATTTGGCTAGGACGGAACGCGGGCCGCCAGACGTTACACCAGCTCTGTGTATGCGTTCGGTCATGGGCTCATCAATTTCCTCATCAGCGGTGAGTATTTTTATGATATCATATATGGTATCTCTGAGGTCTTTTTCAGTTTCTCCTTCGCGCTCTGGGATACCGAAAAAGCGGAGATTGTTCCTCCTCTCACTATTTTCTAATTCATCCATCTTAAGCCGTGCCTCAACCTCTTTTTTCAATGTTACGGATCCGTACATCCATCTGGGTTTCGAGGGCATCGATCGACGTTTGATTATTTTCCACACATTCCAACCGCTCCTCAAATCTATCCATCCTCTGGGTAATTTTATCGATTTTACCACCTAGGTTGGCTCCCATGTTTTTTATCTCATTCAGTAATGTGGTAATGTCTCCTTTGGTGGCGGCAGCACTCTCCTCCGATGGGTCCGTGGACATGTTTGCTGCAGGCCTGCGTGGCGGGGGGAGAGGGTCATAGGCAAATCTGGCTAGTTTGTGAAGTGGGTCCATACAGTACGACCCTGTTAAGAGGAGGCACACGCCCCTGAGTAGGGGACCCTTCCCTCTATGAAGACATGCAGGGTTGCAGGTTCAAGGCTGTCTTCTATCTTCGGTATCTCGTGTGGGTTGACATGAAGCCATCGAAAGTTTAGGTGACCAGTCTGTGAGGCGTAGGACGATGGCGGCTGTTAGTTATCTAGGGGGTCGGGCGCTTCACCTTGGGTCCCGCACCACCTCTTTATCCCCACGTGGCCTGGTCAGGATAGGGGCCACCTAGAGCGATGTACATCTATGCCGGGCGCTCATAGGTGGGGGGGTCAATCCACCGAGTGACGGGCTTCGGGACTACGAGGAGCCTTGATCTCAGCTGGCTGTGTAGGCCGCACTCGACTCGGAGTGCGGCCTACTTCCTTGGCAGGGCCTTCTGTTGTTCCACAGGCCAGGAGTGGGGGTGCGTGCTGGGGAGTCAGCAGGGGCACTCCAACACTAGGGGCTGCGGTCTGGGGGAGGCACGTCGATGGGAAGTCCAGAAGTCGAGTGTTCTCCTCCAGGCAGGCCCGTCTTCCAGCGCGGCTGCGTCGGGCCAATTAGTTTCGTTTCCTCGCTTCCGATGGGGTGAAAACTTCAGATAGGGTTTTCCCGGGCTTCCCAGCCCCGTTTTCGTTCGGGTTTTTTCCCGCTCCGTGGGGAGGTGTTCCAATGCCTTATTCACGGGTTTGTCGCCGTGGGGAGGGGGGTCGCGACGTGGGGGCTCAAGTCACTTCGCGGACCATCGACGACAGACCTCACACGGGGTAGGAGATCATCCGTGCGCCCCCTGGTGGCCAGTCCTCTCGTAGCAGTTTTTTGACCCCCGTAAACATCTTCCTCTCCTGTCGTACCGCAAGGGTAAAGTCTGGAAAGATGCGTATTATATTAGTTTCCCACCGTAATTCTTTCTTTTCTCTTGCCGCTTTCAGAATTAAATCTCTATCCCTGTAGTTCATCACTCGGGCAATTATAGGCCTAGGGTAGGCTCCTGGCTTCGGCTTGGGGGCAAGGGATCTGTGGGCCTGTTCTATGATGAACATCGGCGACCACCCTGGATCACCCAAGAGGGCACGCAAAAGTTCCTCCACTGTCTTTTCCATGGGTGCTTTTATCGCTTCTTCTGGAACTCCAATTATTCGAATGTTATTGCGTCTTGACCTCGCTTCTAAATCCTCGCATTTGGACTTCACAGTTCCCAGGTCGATCGCCATCTTCGAGACCGTGGTCTTCAGGGTTTCAAGTGTCTTCCGTGGCCGCGATTCTCGCCTCGGTCATGCGTGAAGTGGTTTTGTCCAGTTGTGCTTTGATGGCCGCCACGTTCGCCGTTATCCCATCTAGCTTGTCGTGGAGGGCCGAAAAAGCCCTGTTGCATGGCGAGGAAGACGGCCTGGGGTTCCATCATCGTTGCCGGAGGGGTCTGTTGTTCGTGTGGGATTGTGCTCTCCGCCATCGTCACGCCTGGTTCTTTCTGCAATAGTGTCATGAACTTATCAATGGAACCCTTACTCTTCTTGGGGCCGAAGCCCTTTGGCATTGTTCCCTCGGGGTCAGTTTGTCTGTGACACGAGCTGCAATGTGCCCTACGCTGCGCTACGGTTCTGTGGCTTGATACTTTGATTTACTTCTGGCAAAGCGTGCCGAGTGGAGGGGTGCCGCCCGTCGCCCTATAAAGTGATCCCATGAGTCCGCACCAACATGGCCAACCTCGCCTCGCAGTTGAGTTATGTGTTTATAGGGAGTTGTCTGTTATTCGCAATTGTCCACGGGGAGCCCGTGTTGGCTCGAATCCGATCCGTGCGTATCACGGAGGTATTGTTGGAGGAGGGTAAGAGGGAAGGATCACCGGCGTTCTGGGGGTACACATAAATCTTACTGCGCGTCCCCCCTGTTGTGACCGCCCCACTTATCTGATCAAGTTGTCCGGTCTTCTGCGGTTCACCTCCCGGGGGCTCTGCAGTTCCCGCGCGCGCTTCACGCGTGACACCCTTCCGGGCCGTGGCCGCAAGAGTCTGAGGGCCGCCGAGTGTCCGGGGCGGGGGGGGGCGTTGAAGGGGGGGCTACTCGCGGGCGCTCAACGAGGAGCAGAGCGCCCACTGCCTTTCCAAGCTGGTTGTTGCACCGTCCGTTGCCAGCGAGTATCCGTGTTGTCGCTCGCCAGGCTCCTCGTCTCGCTCCTCGGCTGTCCCCAGGCGCCGCTTCCCTCCGCACGTGGGGTATTAATTCGGATTTTTCTCTGACATTTTGCAATTGCTAGACACCAAACTTTCCCAGTTTGTTCCGCCGATGTTGGCACACCTTCTGTACAGTTTCTGTCAGGAACCGGTCATCGCAAGCGGTTATGTCGGCATTACGGCCTTGGTCCACGCCGGAGCTCACACGAGAGCGACCATTTTCTCTCGCGCACAACAGCGCCCCCCCTGTCACTTGTAGTCTTAAATGTGTGTAGTGTTCCCAAAGGGTACTGCATATAATTCTGCCTAACGCCCCATTTTAAATTTGATACGGTCTTCCACCATTGGCCAGTGCAGCGACCAACGACCAGAGATTGGGCTGTTCATAGCTACACCATAAACAAGCCTTACTCCTGCATTGTGAGCTTTTTAAATGAGGAATCTGATTGGCCATTACAGTAATCTAATTTAGAGTTGACTAGGGCTCCCACAACCACCGCACGATCGGTATCAGGGCCATAGGGTAGTGCTTGTCGCAGGAGACGGATGTTGTAAAAGACTGATTGTACTTTGGCCGAGACCTGGCCATTGCAGCCCTGAACACTCCCAAATGCAGCCTAGATTTGTTAACTTGGTGGCGTATTTAAGAGTGGTCCCCAAAAACTGGGGGTGTTTGGTGGGCAACTTTTTCCCTCAAGCAAATGTTTAGGACCAAATAGTATTGCCTCTGTTTATTTATTTTTTTTAGGATTAAGTTGCAACCAATTTTATTTCCTTCCAGGCACTTGCCAACTAAGGCAATAGCTTCCTCCACACCGTCAAGCCTAATATAGCTGATGGAGAGTCTCCACTTTAGTGTAAAGTTGCCACTTTTCATTTTTTACCTTTACCAGTGCATTCATCCCCACCGGTGGGGGCTGTGAGCTCCAGCCCTCACACTCTTATGTCAGAACTGTGAGTTTCCATGGCTTGGCGTAGATGAGTCATGTCGGAGTGCAAGCCAGGTTGCAGGGAGGAACAATGGCTCAGGCGTCGGGCCGCCTGGATGGCACCTGTTCCCTGCAGGTAGAGAAGGCCCTCCACATGGAGCCGCTGAGTGAGCCAGAGACTGGGGGGGGCGGGCGCTTGCTGTGCTGGAAGCCGCAGGGTGAAACTTGGGGCCGCTAGCCGCCTTACTTTATATATGCTGGAACGCTGCTCCAGAAATCCGCTGCATCATATGCGGGCTGTGTATCCTCGTCTGCTCCGTGTGGGTAGAGTGGCGGGTGGGGTCCTCTCCAGTTGGACACAGACTTCGGGGGCCGGTCACACAAGGACAGAGGACTGCCTCTGCGACGTCGAATGATTGCGGACCGGGGGGTTGGGGGGATTCCATATACGGCCTCCTTGCCGCCGCACTGCGCAATCTTGAAGGGACGCTGCATCCTGCTAGTCACTGCAGGCACTGTATCCCAAGCGAATCCCGGCAAATCACTGTAATCTGCGCCCCACACCTTCCGACATCAATAGGAGCTCAAAAGTGCTTCAATTTCCCCCAGAGAACGCTGAATTCGCCCATTTTAGATGGGTTTCATACGGAGGTCATCAGCAGAGCTGCCACATCAGTGGTGCTGCTGGCCACGCCCCTGCTGATCCACAACTTTTCTTCAAACTTCCCACTGACGCCTTTTCACCCTCCTTCATCCCTGACTGCCTATCTGCCATCCGGGCCTGGTGCACTGCCAATGACTGCTGCGTAATGCCAGCAAAACTGAGATTCTCCCTATTGGGTCCCCTGCACCATGCTGTTTCCTTGCACTCTGGCCTTCTTCCATGGGCCCCTCGACTATAGCTAGGAATCTCGGCGTCCTTTGACTTCTCCCTTTCCTTCGTCTCTCATATTCAGGACATTGTCAAGAAGTCCCACTTTCAGCTCTTCCTTCTCAAAGGGACTCTACCCTTCGTCACCTTCCCCCAGATACTTAATATTACCTGTGCTCCGGTTCTCTCTAGGCTAGACTACTGCAATAGCCACCTCCTTAATCTTCCATCCTCCACACCCTCCAGTTTACCCAGAATAGGGAAGTGAGACTTAGCCCAGGGACTGCATCTCTCCTGCTCTACAAAGCCTTCACTGGCTCCCGGTCTCAGCACTGATTAAATTCAAATCCCTCTATCATACACAAGGTTTTCTGTGGCCATGGACCACTTTATCTTCAACGCTTCCTGACCAAATACTCTGCTTTTAGGCTCCTCCGTTTCTCCGGCACCAAATCCCTGCGTGTTAAGCGTTTTGCCAAACTGAGAGCTGGGGGGGCGATCGCTTTCCTTGGCAGGCTCGCTCCTGTGGAGCAGTCTCCCTCTGTGTCTTGACCAAGGTCTCCTTAAGTTCCGAAAAAGCCTCAAGACCTTTCTCTTAACCTCCTCTCTTCACTGCTAAGCCCTTTGTGTCCTCTGGGCCTTGAACCCTACATATCTCAGCCACTGTCTTTCCTTCTACTGCACTTGCTTGGCTCACCCACTCCTTGATGGTTGCACTTACGTTCTCCTCCTCAGCACTTACCCTGAGCACTTCTTCATGAGCATCAAAGCACCGTATCCCTCTCCCACTTTGCACTTTCACGTTCCGAACACTCGCAAGGCATAGTAGATTTGTCTCCCCTTCCCTCGATTCTCAATATTTGTTTGTACTATTAATGTAATTATCATTGCTGTAATTCATTGTCTACCTCCCCTGTCCCCACCCTGTTTGCCATGTGGGTGCTTTGAAACAGTTTTTTCTAATTGTAAAAGTGCCTAATAAGTGACCAATGAAACATAACAAACAAACGTTCAAATGCCAAGTTAAGTTCATGGATTTCTTCCACGACACCCGCCTGCAAAAAAGGCAGTTGGGATGTATCCTTCTTGCATACATTGTTCTATCTGGAGCTCAAATCGGGCAATAGGCCAGATAATCCACCTGATGTAGCACAGTCTTATTGGGCAAAATACAGTTTGCTAGGAGGCCGAGACACCCGGAACGAGGATGCTACTAAGGCACAAAGCATGAGGTTTTCCAGAGAAGAATGTTACTCCAACAGTCCAAAAATACAGGGAGAACCTATACCGTCCTCCCTCCTAGAGTAGAGCTCAGTGGGCATAAAAGAACATGGAAATGAGGGAGGTGCTGCACTGCAAGGGATGCCACAAAGTATTCCCAGTCTAGTCTGCAGGGTTCAAGTCGAGGTATACAACCAAAGACGAGAAGCGGGGTCTGATATGCAAGCCGAGTTTGCGTAGGTAATCCACATGCAGAGGTACAAACAATTGTCCAAAAAGAGAAGTCCAACTGCAAGCTTGGATTTCTACAACTGGAAACTGCTGCAATAAGCACCATGCAGCGTGTACACTGGGCTAAATGCTACAGCATCCAGGCTCCTGAGACGCTTCGCCCATGATTGGCAGGACGTCTGTCTAAAGCATCGCTTTTTGTGGCCTGTTAGGCCCACCAGGTGCCTTGGCAACTGCCATTGAGTGACTGAGCGCGGTGGGCAGTCACCACGTTGTCAAACACTGCTCTGGACAGTGTGCAATATTTAATAAACCTAGGCCACACAGTGACGATTTTTGCACAGGACAAGTGTATCAGTCTAACATAGTCGGAGAAGGAGAGGCTGGAGCATCTAAAGAGCGATGGATCCCTGGGCTGATCTGGTAAGTTGTGAAGTGGTGTGCCCTGCTGCCTGTTTGGGAGTTCCTACGGGATGATGCTCCAAGGTGTCCCGTGCAGTAGGCATTTTATAGATGGCACGGTTTGGAATCCCGTCTGCATTGGTGCTGGACTTCAGCTCATACCAGTTAAATTAAGGCGTATTGCACATACAGCAAAAAAAAATAACTTGTGCTACCTGATAAAGCGTAGCACAAGTTGTTGTTGTTGTTTTTATTTGCATCCGGTTGCTAGCATTTTAACAGAGAACCAAGTTGATGCTTGCATAGCAAATGCTGACACGTGTTTTGACCATCAGGTCTTGAAGGCTTTGAGCTAGTTGGGTAAGCCTTGTTCCTTGGATAAGGGTGCTTGAAGGCAGGTGAGGAGCTGGTGGGCTGAATGGTGAGATCACTGAAAGATCACGCTCAGCGTGTATCTCGAGGCCTCGCGGGCCCTCCTGCTCCTCACCTGCTATCAAGCTGAATCGTTTCCAGCTACTTTGAGTTGGAGCGTTGATATTGCGCAGCAACATTTTTGGTGTCCTGGGCTACAGCTGAGGCAGCAGCGACCTCAACATAAGTGGCACACGTGTAGGACTGAAGCAGGGGTGTTGCTAGGTCTGTAAAAGATCTGGGGCTACACTAATGTCGGGATTGTCAGTACTCTGGGCTAGCTAGCCTTTTGATTGTAGACCCTGAGATTCGATCCAGGGCAACAACCAAAAGACCCGGGGCTATAGCCCCCTAAGCCCCCCCCCCACCCCCCAGCAACGCCTCTAGACTGAAGCGTGTATGCTTTATACTAATGAGATGGCATACATTCAACTTCCATGGGAAATGAAGTTCCTGTAATTATCATGAGATTTGCCACGATGTGACGGACAACGTCATTGCGGACACTATTGAAGAGACATGCACCGTTTCCTGTTGCCCACATTACTACAAAGCACTGTTTTGTGTCACCCGCATGACTTGGAGTGCTGCTAACGTCAGCTATAATGCTGATACTGTGGAACGTTTAGGACCAATGAACTACTGAAGTTTACGTAGAACTACGGCGCGAAGGGCCATATGGCTGGTGTAAGCATGGCAGACAGCGTAACAAAAAAAAGACAAATGAGAATGTGCATTTTATACTTTTTACATTGTCTACACCATATAACTTGCCCACATGCCAAATATCAGGTGTTCAGTATGCTGAAAATTTCTAACACACATGTTGAATTGCCATATATTCCCTTATTGATTTGGTATATATTTGTGTGTAAGGGACAGAAACCGTAAGTTTATTTTAGGCCGGGAAATCCTCATCAGGGCAGGGATAGTGACTTGTTCATCCATCCTTTTGAGTTAATAAAATGTCATCTTTGAAAAACCTTCACAAAGTTGTCCATTCCTGACCCCTCACATAAGACATTCGTTGTAGCAGTACGAACATGTAAGACTACACCATGATTGGGAAGTTAAAAAAAATCACACTTTTGGGCGAGGGCAGAGACTATTTCTTAAATGTATATCCATGATAACTTGCAACTCTATATTAAATGACAGTGTTCTAAAGTACGAGGAGATACATTTTAAATGTTTTTGTTCATGTTTCATCGAAGTGAACTTCTCCTTGGTAATTCTGTTCGATGCATTCAATTTGAATATTTTTATACAATGGGGGTGCAGGTGCAGACAGAGCTCCACTCCACATACAGGTGAATGGGAGACCACTTGGATGTGCCCAGTTTATGTGCATGGTCATGCAATGAACATATCAACCCTTTGTGGCATGAACAAATGGAGCGCGAGGGCCACGGTCGGCATGTATTGATCAGACGGGCAATTTACATGATGGACCATCCAAAATGTTCCGTTTCCTGCACCAGACTATGATGCTCGGATAGGCAGTTGCATGAATATCATGATTATGTACAGAATTGCGTGGGTTTGACCAAACGGGGTGAGTCATGGGATGATTGTTATTATACAATGATGCCTTACATTCTTGATGATAAGAAAGGAAAATTGAGTTTTATGAAACCATCTATACACAAATATAATGAAGAAGTGTAAAAGCGAAAAACTATGTATAGGATGGAAAAAAGAAATGCTGCAAAGCTACCCATGGTATTAAGAGGGCCCACACTAAACAAGATAAAGACACGGTACAAAAACTGGTTAAGAGCTAGGCGGCAAATTTATACCAGATAGATGGTCAAAACATGCTTAGTTTAATACAATCCAAGAATTCTGCAAGAACATGGGCAATTTTGAATGGTGCTGTGAATGGACCACAAGGGCTCATTCAAGGCAATAGCGTCATGGAGTCTGACTGGATATCTTATTTTGCTAAATTGTATGCTCAACCAACAAATAACGCAAGTTTGGATTTAGTCGAGTTCCCAACTAAATTTAATTTGGAATTCGATCTGTTAGACATCCAGTTATGTATTAATTCTATAAGTCGGTCGAGAGTGTGTGGCCCAGATAGGCTGTCAAATAAGACATTAAGACATAGCCCTCAGATGTGGGCCCAAATTCTCTACAATCTATTTACTATGGTGAATGCTTCTCAAACCATCCCCCAGTCATGGAGACACTCAATTACAGTACCAATTTACAAAAAGGGTAACCGTCAGGCTCCTAACAGCTACCGGCCAATAGCATTATTAGACGCACCAGGGAAGATCTTTACGCGTTTTATCTTGAAAAAAACTTAAATATTGGGCCCAAAATACACATATGGTAGATCCTCTCCAAGCAGGTTTTGTTACAGGAGTAGGCACAATACCTAACAACATAATGATCCTGAACTTAATCAAGGATAAGTGTGCAAATCTTGGTCAATCAATTTATCTAGCATTTGTTGATTTTAAAATAGCTTTTGATTCTGTGGACCGCTTGTTACTATACCAGAAACTAAAGCTTTACAATTGTCCCGATACACTACTGGCCCTGATTGGCTTGCTCCACTCTAATGCGTTCATGCGTGTAAGATTGACTTTAGATGGAATGCTATCTGCTTACATCCAAACACAGAGAGGTTTGAAACAGGGATACATTTTGGCATCAACACTATTCAATCTTTTTATTTTAGACATAGGTTGTGCGTTTCAGAATATAATTTGTGATGCTCCAAAATTGGGTTCTTATCTGATAAACTATCTGCTTTATGCAGATCTTATTTTGCTATCCAAAACTCCGAGTGGCTTACAAAATGTGCTGAATGCACTAAACCTGTATGCAGTGGAAAACAATTTGGTGATTAATACAGCAAAAACGCAAATAGTGGTTTGCAAACCAAAAAAAGCAGCTGAAGGTTAACTCTTACCAGTGGTATCTGGGAAGTGAACAACTTGAAAAAGTTAATACGTACAAATACCTGGGTGTTATGATTTCCAATTCTCTGAGAAAGAATGACAATGAAATAGGAATCACTCAGAAATTACTCCTCTAATTGCCCAGGCAAGGTTATTAACACATAAATATGCAAAATTCTTCTACTCCCATATACTGCTATTTTATAAACAAAGGGATTCCTATCCTCATGTATGGGGTCGAATCTACACTACCTAAGCAACGTAATTTTTGGGACAGGATAGAATCCAAGTTTTGGAAAAAAATTCTAAACATTCCTATGTCCATGTCCAAAGCCATATTGCGTTTTGAATTGGGTTTGACATCCATGTTTGCACAGGATCAATGGAAGAGATGTGCGTTGTTTAGGAAATGTCTGTTAAATATTTGTTCCTCAAATGTTGTCGGAATATTAGCAAATTATCTAGCTACTACAAATGATTCTTAGTCCAAGGTATGGACACAGAATATTATAAATACTCTAGCAGAAGCTTATATTTCTCTAGACATTGTTAATCCGGTAAGAGCTAAAATGAAGTTATTCCAAATGGATTGGATTAGAACGATCGAGTAATGTTCTAGAATGCAAAATTTTGATATATTGACGTTTGGGCATAAAAAAATTAGGAACAATGGCCTGGTATCTACAGAAATATCCTTCTCCGCATATGCGCAATCAATATCTGCGCTTCAGATGCAATCTATGGCATACTAGATCAGTATTGGCAACAAGAAAGCAAATTCCAGAGAATGAACATTTTTGTAGATGGTGCAAAGTACCAACACAAGAAGAAACCCTAAAGCATTGTCTAATTGAATGTCCTAATCTTGATATACGAAAAAAAACATTTCTTCAGAATCGCCCATGAATTATTGCCTATGAAGTATTCTGATGTATGGAAATGGTTATTTTCGACTAATAAGCTAACGGTTCAAATTGCCATTGTACAATACCTGAATTAATTGTTTAAAACAGAAGAAGTTGCGAATTAAGAAGTACACTAAAAAAATATAAAGATCTAAACTAGATGGAAATCTATATTATACATAGGAGGTAGATATGTTGTGATAAGTAAATGTTTGATAATTGCTCCCGAAAAGGCAATGTATAAATGAAATTTATTATGGAATTGCCAATATAGTGTATTGACGAAATTACAAATTTTAATATTAGAATGTAAAATGTAAAAGTTATTATGTTTGATTATGTTGTAAAAATTTGAAAGGTTCAATGAAATGAACTAACCAAATAAAAAAAAATAAATTGTGCACCACTGCTGTTTTCATGGCTTCTAGGCGTTCTGGGGTGGTCGGGGTGTCTGAGAAAGTGGGGTTGGATTAGTTTGTGGGACGGGATGGCACAATAGTACTTTCGCTGTGCTGTTGGTAGCTTCAGTTTGGAAAAAACATTTGCCGTATTGGGTTTGCTTCTAGATGTAATTGGTTTGTACTTTGTGTGGGTCTATATGGGATTGTTTTGTCTCTGGTGCAGTGCTGGAGATTGTGCGCTGGAGTGAGGATTCTAGCAGATGGGTGGGGGGAGGTGTACCATTTCTGTGTGATTTCTGATTTGTGCTGTGGTAGGGGTATGTGTGTTGGAAGTTGAACGGTGGAGTTCAAGGTTTTAGTAGTGTTAGCTGGTGGGGGGGGCTTCTGTCTTCTTGAGGTTTTGTTTAGATTATGCTGAATTCCTTATTTTGCAGTTGGTGATATTCTTCTTTCCTTTCATTTGGCCAATCCAGTTAATTTTGATTCGAATTGGTTGTACAGTGGTCTATAGTGACTTTCCTAGTGGGTATGTCTCTTCAGTAGTGCTTCCTATTGAGGTGGGTGAGTTGAGGAGCCAGGTGTTTTAGTAGCTTTCAGAATCTTAGGCGCTCGTGTTTTTTTTTTTTTTTTCGCTGCTCCTTGGAGTTATTTGCATGTTTGCTGAGATGCAAGAAAATGCTGATCCGCTATATTTCAGTTTAGAGTATTGCTTTGGTTTTTGGCATATGTCATTGCAGTACCCACGTTTTCGTTTTGGTCTGTAGATGGATATTTTATCCTGTGTGAATTCCGCTCCTTGGCCATATATTGCACTATGCAAAGGGTTTTGAAGTAAATCCTTTTTAGTTTGGGCTATTTGCTGTTGCTTGCGAGACCTATAAGCTGAAACTATTGCATTGGAGATGGGGAAGAACTGGGGTGGACTGAGAACCAAAAGAGGCCTGCCTGGAATCGGATACAATGAGGGTCACAGACTGCAGGTGGTTTGGTTATGTGCCCACCCATGGCCATTCCTGCCTCTGCCTGCCCAAAACACCACCTCACAGGAACTTTTTGAGCTTACTTTAATCAAGCCCTTCCATCAGACTTAACAGTCGGTGTCTGCCAGTGTTTGTTGAAAGCAGGCTCCTGTAAATTAAGTGGAGTTGTAAACACGCTGTTTTACCAGCCCTGCCTTCAGTCACTCGATTTTATAAGCAGTCTGCGTGTCTTTCACTGAAATCCTGTTAAAGAACAGTATTGGCAAAGCCAACATATTTGGCATGTGCGTACTTTTTTTTTAAAGCGTTTATCAGGCACTGCTGTATACCATGCGGGGAACTGGCAGCACGTCATAAATCTAGTGTAATAAGGCATAATGGTTTAAAGCTATGTAGCACACCTTGCAAATCTGCTACTTGGCACTAACATCTTGAAAAGACCATGGAGGGTGTTATTTTATGGGGCTTGTACTAGTATCTTTGGGTGCTCTGCAACAACACGCAGATGAATGTTAAACTTTAACTTCGTACAGTGGGGTGTTCCTATAGTGCAGTGTTTGACATATACATTTGGGAAAATCGGGGCAGGTTTTTTTTTTATTTGAACAGGAAGAGGAGTCTCCTGGAGTGAGCCTTTGGAGCTGAGCACCCCAACGCAGACTCGTGCTGGGTTGCTCTTGCTTATTATCCGGTTCTCGTTTGTTTTGTGCAGCATTTGTCATCTGCATAACCAAGGTATGCCCATTTTATTGAATTCAAGAAAAAAAGTTATCAAATAAGTGAATGACTCGGAGGTGTATTTCATTTATATGATACTTTTTGTTTGACTGCTATTGATATGCAGATTTAATCTAATCAGGACTTACACCAAGGTGCATCCTCACAGGGGCAAGGTCTTCAGCTGGCTTTTTGAAGTTTCCACCAGTTGCATTCTAGTACTTACCCTCTTATAAAAGAAAAGTAACATTACAAGATTACTCTGTAACAGAATAGAAACATGCTCTACTCCAATCAAGTCAATTAATCGCTTCAGTTGAGTACACACTGCAAGGGATGAAGAGTAGGACTCGGAGGCATGATAAGTGATGGTTACACACTTTATTTCCAGGAAATAGTAAGGGTTTTGGAATTGGTATCACTACTCCTAAAAGGGGTTTCACTGCCTCAACAAAATTAAGAACGTCTGTGTCGGGATGTTAAACAAAAGAGCTTCCTGTGTCAAACAATCCTAATCTGACCCCGCACTCTAAACTCAGTATAATTTGTATAGGGATGTTCTGGTAAACTATATACTTGCAGCTTGTTTATAAAGTTCTTAACATAAAGGTTTAAGGTGAAGAACATAAAAGTAATAAAGGGTTATGCCCGGAAAGGGGTCTCCCTTCCCTCGGAGTCCTGGCCATTCAAAAGTATCTTTCTCACAATTTAACTGTGTCCCAAAGGGCATGAATCTTTTGAGTTTCCTTTAAGCATGCAGTTTCTTTAAAATGTTCTCTAGTAATTTTGAAGTTATCCAGCATCTCTGGATGAAGATCAATTACGTATCGCACAAATGGAGAGGGGATGGTTTGGATCCTCCTCTGCGTATTGCACTTTCCACAATATTTCACTTCAAAGTTTAAGGGGTAACGTCAATTTCACTGTTTCAGGGAAAACACTTTAGTTCACATTCAGCAATCAACAGATTTAAAAACATTCCAATTGGCACCAGGGGACATATTTTCTCTTCCAGTTCCTTTGCTTATTTTACTTTGTCTCAATTCGACTTTACTCCAAGGGTATGCATCTTCCCTTTGTATTCCTCTTAAGCACACAGTTCTCTTGTCTGTTCAATTTCTCATACTTTGTCCACTTTCTAGCCCTGGTGTATTAGTAACTTTCTATCTTTCTATTCAATCCTTGAAAGGGGTACTTTCACCCCCCCACCAAGGATGAGTCGGACTCCTTGTTTGCCAGGTGCACTAACCTGCCAGGGCTTTCTTTTATTCATGCTTTCTTCCATCCACGTCACAATAGCTTTCCACAGTTGGGTGACTGACACTTTTCTGATAAAGTTTGCATTTACTTTGCCTCCCCCTTTTTCAAGGGTGGGGTCTACAACCCATTTTCAACACTGTCCATATGTATAACCGTTCCTCTTTGGTCTCACTTTTAACTATGTTCATATACACATTAATCCTTCCTTTTGGAATATTGGGTCACTGACCCTTTTCCAATATTGTCATTTGCATATTTTCATCTATTTTCAATGGCTTTCTCATTGCGACATAGCGTTCACTCTCGGACACCCTGGTAACCCCTTCCGTCTCCGTGAGTTTACCGGGCATCTCTGGCGGTCCTCGCATCTCCTTTTTTTATTTTTAGTTTTTCACAAGCTTTTATTGCAAGTTATACAATTGAATAGTATGCAAAACATAAACTCCCTACCCCCCCTGTGCCCCATCCAAATTCCCCCTTAAGTAATTTCATAAGTTTGTTATGTGTTCATTCCTAGGCTCTTTCCGGGCCTGGATTCTCAATTGCCGGAGGGCCCTTCCATCGGTTGTCCTAGCTTATGTGTGGGCCTGTTTCCCTGGCCTACTGTGCCTAAATCAGTCCTAGAAGCTTCATTCTCCTTGGGCACCATGCTCCTCCTTGTCTTTTTGTAGGAACTTCAACACTAGGTCCCAGTCTGCAATGAATCCCTGGTGGTTCCGCTGTATGGAGTAGGTCACCCATTCCATAGAGGCAAACTGCCATATTGTGCTCACCCATTTGTGTTCCTTCAGGATGTCTTTCGATTTTCAATTTCTGAGCGATTACTAGAACTCCCGAGAGAATTAGGGTCACATTTATGTTCCTTTGTGCCTTGGAAGGGAGGTCTTCGAGTATACCCCCACCCCAGTCCCATAATAGCCTATCTTAGGTTGCCTTTGTCTTTGATCGCTGTCATTTCTGTGACTGCTGTCATGCCCCAGTACCCAGGATAAGGGGACAGCCCCACCACATGTGGCCCCAAGTCCCTTCTTGCCCACATGCCCTTCAATAGTCTTTCTGTACCTGAGAATACATTTTGTTCAGGGCTGTTGGGATGAGGTGCCACTGTATTTGGATTGGTTTTGCCAGCTTTGGAATGTTGCCCCACAATCTCTCCTATTCCTCATTTTCTATTTGGCGGCCCAGTTCATCCTCCCACTGCTTCCTGTATCTTGTGAGTCTATTTTCCTCCTGCTGTTTTATGAATTTATAGAGGGTGCCTACTAGGTTTTTGTCTCCTGTGGTTGCGGTGATCAATTTCTCGAAGGGCGTTTGGGGGTGTGGGGGTCTCAGCACTACTTTCTTTCTCTTGATGGAGTAGCCAGTGGCGCATTTGCATGTATCAGAACCTCTCTTCCTCCCCCAGGGGAAAATCTGCCTTGCATTAACAACAATAATAATTTGATTTCCGCTCCCTCAAACCTATCTCTTATCATCCTGCATCCCACCCTTTTCCCAGCTAAGAAAGCCTTTTCCTCAGAGTCTGGGTGTGAATTGTGGGTTGTACAGAATTAGGGTGAATGGAGAGGGATAGGTTGTGAGCTTCAGGCTGGCCCCCAGTTCGTCCCATATTTCTCCCACAAGTGTGCCTTTGTACAGGTATTTGGGTCTGCTCTCTTGGGCAACCACAGGACCGACTCTTAAGGGACCTCCCACTAGTGCTTTCTCCATTTGTCTCCATCCCTTGTTTCTATCTTTTTTAGACCAGTCTCTGATCACTCTGATCTGGGACGCTTTGTTGTGCTCTGAAGTCCGGGGCCCCCAACCCCCCCCCCCCCCTCCCACCCCCTGTTCCTCTGCCTTTGCATGAGGGCCCTCCCCACTTTAGGTTTTTTATTGTTCCAGACAAATTTCCCTATGGCCTCTTGGAGATTTATAAAGAATGCTTTGGGGACTTTCGATGGTATTGTCATGAAGTGGTATAAGATTTTTGGGAGGATGACCATCTTTATTACATTGATCCTTCCCAACAATGAGATCCTAAGTGGGCTTCATTCTTGCAGCAGTTGTTTGATGCGGGTGATCAGGGATGAGTTTCATGATATAAGAAGTCTATATCCTTAGGGATGTTGATCCCTAGGTATTTTATCGCCGTGGGTTCACAGGTATATTGGAATTTTTTTTTGTTAATTCCTGTTCCCTCTCTGTCGATAATGTTAGGTTCAGGGCTTCAGACTTGTTCCTGTTTATTTTTCACCTTGCAACCCTTCTGAATATCCCCAATTCTCTCTCCAGCGCCCTAACAGAGGTTTCTGACTTTGTAAGTGTGAGCAACATATCGTCGTCTGCAAAGGCCATTAGTTGCCCTTCAAACCGGATGCCTGTTGTGTCCTCTGAGGCCCTGATCGTGGCTAATAGGGGTTCTAAAAAAATCGTATTCAACAGGGGGATAGAGGGCAGCCCTGTTTTGTCCCTTTTGTAATCCTAATGGGAATGGTTAGCTGCCCATTTATCAATAGCAGAGAGAAGGATCAATGTAATTGGCCCCAACTCTGCTCAAGAAGTGCCCCCCCAAAAGCCCATCTTTTTCAGGGTATTGAACACAAACTGCCATTGTACCCTATTGAACGCTTTCTCTGCATTAAGTGCCAAGAGAAGCGCTGGCACCTTTTAGGT